>NC_051163.1:93848949-94448949 GCF_013339745.2 Dermacentor silvarum
TCAGTACTGTTACATACAACCAAGTCCATGCCTTTCACACATATCCAGCATCATGTTGCCTGTTGAGTACCCGTCTTTGTCTTCTATGTGTGCGTTCATGTCTCCTAGTATAATTATCTCGCACCCTCCTCCTAGCTCATTAATGTCACTTGCTATGCATTCTAGCATTTTTTTGTTTTCTTCTTTGGCATTTGCTTCTGTGCACATGTATACAAAGCCAAGGACTGTCTGCTCTCCTGCCACTTTCCCTTTTAGCCATAGATGTTCCTTGCATTCCTGTTTGATCTTCAGTCTAGAAAATCCTCAGTCTAGAATAAAATGTGCCGCATTGTGCATTGTAGTATGAGGTTGCTATGGGCCTAGCTGCCATAGCTTTGCTTTTGTTCTTGCGGCGATGTCCATGCTTTCCTGCATTGAAAGGTACAAAAGACACTTGAAAATATGTGGTGCAGGAAAACAAGCAGGAAATGACCAAATCTTCCCTCTGAGAACTTATCTCAGATGAATAAGCATGTGGTCATTTGAGCATCAGCTGATTGGAGGTCCTGCAATAGCACAAGAATAAATCTGTTATCATCCATTGCCTACTTTGCCGCGGTGACCATATTAAATCAGCCATTGAAAATAAAATCTTTATCTAAAGTTAAAAGGGTGCTAGCAGTTGTTGCCTGTTTATCAACTTCACTTGATATGCTAGTTGCATCAGGTAATGACTTGCAGTTTGATCTAATATGATTTTAGTAGGGTTAAAATCCTTAATTGACAATATATCTGTCGTACAGATGCACCACTGAAAGCGGAGGATGTTCGAAATTTTTGAACTCTCAACATCTATTACTTTGCATAGCCTCGGTGTGAGACTGATAAACAATATCATGAATGAAGGTAGATAAATGTGCCTTAAACAACGAAAATTTGGGGCACTCCAAAAGTGACGCATTGTCTTTGTAACATAGAGAGCAATATTTGTCTATGGCTACAAAGCAAGTGGAGACTGTATTTGAACTTCTGGCGGTGCGTCGGCACATGTAGGCAGCAGAAACCATATTACGTTAACGCATTTGATTGTTAATTCAGGGTGCAGATTACTTTATGTTGTAAACCATAGAATTATGTGTCCCTTGAAATTGAAGATATCGTTCATCCACTGAATTTCACACGAACCGACCAAGTATGCTGTCAATGCTAGTTATATGCAATGCTTCAGAAATATTACATAGCTGTGGAGCCCTAATTGCATGCTCACGTGAGGTTATGTCGGAAAAATTATGCTGACCATGTGCAGAATTGTACCCATAAACGACACGGCACGTCGCTACAAACCCGGGCACGATCGAGGTACCTATTTATGCTCACGAGGACGAAAGGCCCCCAGTTTCATATTTTTTCTTTACTTACTTAATCCGTGTGTTTCTTGGCGGAAGAATCGCCTCTCCCTTGAAAAGACTAATCCGCCTTAACTGGTTAGGTTATCTGCGCTTGACAGCACTGTCCTGAAGGCATACGAAGTTGAGCAGATAGGCAAACACCGGAGGCGAGTGCGCTATCCGGCCTTGGCCAAAATCCGCCAGTGGCCGATAACACTGCGGCGTGAGCTCGCAGTCACGCTCGATATCGCGGTATAGTAGGTTAGCGAGATCCCAGCAGTAATCTTAGCCGCGGCTTTCGCTGAGATCCGGTGTTTGAACAGTCGTTCAACACAGAGCCGCAAATGAACCGTCAATCAACCGCGCTTCTCGTTATCGGCTGTTTGTCGCGACGTTGTACGGGGTCCCGCATAGCTTCGTATTTTATTGTGATGATCATAGTCAATTTTTGTCGCAGGTTGTTCGTATAAATGCGCTGAGTCACTATGACTGCAGCTTCAGCTGCTGACGTTTTGGTGCAACCATGCCTTTCATTTGTGTGCATGCGTATTTGTTTACAAAACGTATAGTCCTTCTACGCCAGCCCGCAGGAAAATCTGGCTCGTGAATAGACATGTGGGTGAGTGCAAATGCAGGACGCAGCATGCGGCTTACTGCAGGACAGCAATGGTTGCGTGACGAGAGCAGGCGTTGCCGTTCATCCTTCCGTTGCTTTCTTTCAAACCGGAGACTAAACACTTAGTCCTTCGATTTGAACATGCCAGCCATCTTGTTCCATTTGGTCCTTCTCGGAGCTAAATGTTAGTCGCGAGGACTAAAAGCTGCAGTTACTCTCATTTTATCCATTTTTGGTTTAGAGTGTATTCCTTTCCGTGAATTCTCCCAACATCTCTCTTCTAGTGCTCCTAGAATCGATGCCGTAGTTGCCAATTGCTTGCTCGCCAGCCTGCTTTTTACCCACTTTTGCATTGAAGTCTCCCACGACTACAGTATACTCAGTTTCAACCCTTCTCATTGCTAATTTAACATCTTCATAAAGCTGTTCTAATTCTTCATCTCGGGACCGAAGGTTGGGGCGTAGGCTTGTACAACCTTCATTCTATACCTCCTATTCAGCTGTATTACGACGACTGCTACCCTCTCATTATTGCTGTAGAATTAATCAGTGTTTCCCGCTGTGTCCTTATGTACTAGAAATCTTCCTCCGAATTCTCTGCTACCTGGAAGACAGGTAGCAGCGGACGTACGTTGCCGTTAGTCAGCACTGAATAAGGCTCACCAATTCTTCTCTCCTCACTAAGGCCAATATATCTCAGGCAATACCTCATTATTCTTCAAATAACCCTGCTAAGCTAGCCTCACTCGATAGGGTGCGCGTGTTGAACGTTGAACGTTGCCAGGTACAGTTTCCATTGGCGGCCTATCCGGACACAGAGATTCTAAGCACCCTCTGCCGCGTCGCAGGTCTGACCGCCATCTTTATCAGGTGTTCCGCAGCCACTGGGGACTGAGGGCCATGGGTAAATTGTAGGAGTCATGAGGGAAGCACCGGACTAATTCTGCACCAGGGAGGCCAATTCCTGTTTTGGTGAGGGAGTGACTTTTGTGAAGCTTAGTGGGCCTTCCTAATTTGCTTGCACCTTGACTAGAAAGCCCCATTAGCTCTCGGCGATTCTTTTTTTCCGGTGTCAGGTGCCACTTCATACCTGAAATTTCGCCTTAATTAACACCAAAGGTCGTGAGTTCGACTCCGACCACTGGTTGTAGTTCGAGTGCCATAATGAACTGCCTCCTAATTAAACCTGCCTTAGTTAACTTCGCCCTAATGACGTATACCTTAATTCACTCTGGCTTAATTACTTTTGTCTTCACTGGCGTCACGAACTGCCTCGATTGGCTCTTTTGGAACATCGAGGTCACGCCAACGCCGACTACGCCGGCCTTTCCGTCTTATGAGCCTTATAATCATCATCACCATCTACTGCCGATTTTTATGCGCACTGCAGAACGAAGGCCCCTCCATACTATCTCCAATGACCATTGTCTTGCATTAGCTGATTGCAACTTGCACCGGCAAATTTCCCAATTTCATTACTCCACCTAGTTTTCCACCGTCCTCGACTGTGCTTCCCTTCTCTTGGTATACCCATTCTGTTATGGTCCACGGGTTATCCATCCTACGCATTACCTGGCTTGCCGAGATCCATATTAAATGCGAAGCATTTCTTGGCGAACATTTGCCACTTTGACAGTATCTATCTAGCCGCCTAGGTCTTGGGGCTCTCATGGTGGTATCTTCAACTTGCTTTTTACCAAATTGGTATAGTATGACTACACCCAAGTAACACAGAACGTAGCGTAAACGTTGCCTGATAATAACAAATGTCAGGCAACGTTAAACAGCCAACCTCAACGTTGAATGTACGTTGCCAGCTGTACGTTCAAGTGACGTCACAAATAAATATCACAGCAACGTCCCGACACCCACGTTGTGTCAACGTTGCATGTAAACATCAATTTAACGTGTAAATGGTATCAATGTAGCAACGTTACAAAACAGCACGTTCCCAGAACGTTGCCGGATGTCACCAATATTGACATTATTGTGATGCCAGGCTCCTGTAGCATTTCGCATGTATCCGTTCATGCAACTATAAGATATTTCATTTTCAACTGAACATTCATCTTTATCATACAGTGAGGTATGGATATGTATAGTGGTTATGCAGTAATTAATATCTTCTAAGGAACACCATGTTAAATTATGTTTATTATGCTTCTCCACAGATAATATCTGCTACAAATTATATCAAATGGCAGAAGCATTCACATGGAAAAAATGCTAATTGTTGCAACGGTTCCCCTATAGTAGACAAAGTAACGCATAAAAGTATTTCCTTCTTCCACACCAAATGCACAAGACTTTGTGACTGCTTGCACGCCACATGCCCATAAATGTGGAAACATTAAGCAAGGGCCATCATGAATAGGCACAAGCCCCATGATACGAGCTGCATAAAAATGACGAACACATCCACACTGCATAGTGAATACACACATATCATATCTACTTGTCCATATGAAAAACAGTGCATTTTTTTCCGTTCACGTATGGTTTACATCATAGAAACGGCACTAGAGCAAAGGACTATAAGCCACCAATACGGCTGCAAACACATCGTACACCAGCGCAATTTGTTTCACACACCACACAGGACACATGCACGCTACAGACATGTTTTTTTAGGAGGAATCTTCGCGAGCCGCACGATAAACAAAGAAGGTACGGACGACAGGAGCAAAACCCGCGCACATTCAAAACACCGACACGAAAGGAAATGCGGACGATACGGGTGTAACCTGCGCCACACGAGCTATCAACCCTCGTGGATTTGATCCTTTCCGACTGAAACAGTCACAACGCGCACGGAAACATCGAACACTGCACATCTGTACCTCCGATATCGTGTCAACAATTCCTGAGGCTACAATTCATGTTGACGACATCAGAAAGTTATTTAAAACTAAGTGACGGCGTAGGAAAAATAGGCAGCATCGCTAAACGTCATGGATTGGCTTCGAGACAGCTTCGAGACAGCCCAAACCGTTCAAATCATGCCACAGCGAAGGCTTGATAAGGATAAGGTAATCTAATCTCGAAGGCCATGCTTATTCAGGCTGAAGACGGCGGAAGCAATTGAAAGGTAAAATACGTTATAAAATGTGTTTCTACGCTAAACTATAGTGTAAATTATAGATTGTTCTACGGTTATTTGTCTCGCAACATCTATACGTAGTTGTGTGTAACTCGGCGCAAAATTTTAGTATGCGAGTGTACTGGTTAATATTTTTGTCATCATATACGCCACAACCTTCTCACAAGTATGCAGGTGGCGCTATTGTTTTTCCTCCGTGTTCTGTGATGGCGGTCGTATGTGCGGGATGCTACGAGCGTCGCGTTTGCTTGATCGTGTGTTTTTGTGTTTGCTGTTATGAAGTGGGTCGCAGTTAGCGAGCACAGAAGTGCCTTAAGATACCTTGTGTCTTGCTGCAAACTCGCCGTATGCGTGGCGCGGCAGGCAAATGTGGCCCAACGCTTTTATGCCGTGGAGTGCGGCCTCTTTGTTCTCGTTGTGGAAAGTTGGGTGGACGTCGCGAAGAAATAATGTGTGTTAGCGCGCCTCAGCTCGTCCACTACGCAGCGGCATGTATGCGGGGAGTAACATCGTCGACGCAGCACCGGCAACTTGAAGAGCGCTTCGCGACCGCGTCATACCATTCAAAAGGTAAGTAATCGTGCTGGCGAACTACACGCGTGTTGTGTGAGCTTCTCGTGTGTGCATAGCGTGCGCGAGCGTATGAAATAGAAGTCCCGCGACAACAGTGATACCTGTGCTGATACTTGCTGAACGCTGGTTGTCAGCACTTAGTTACGCAAGTTTATTGCTTCGATGCGAAATTGAAAATCTTGATAAGCGTTTTCTTCCGATGAGAATCATAACGTTCGAAAATAATCGTGTTCATCATGTGCGTGCTGCGCGTGAGCTCCCGCTTTTCTGCTGAAGTTGCATAATAACGACTCATTTGCCTCTTCACCGATTCTTATTGCAAAGACGTTTCCTTGCTTACATGGCAAAGGAAACTTGTTTCATGTCTACTTGTCCAAGGAAACTTGTTTCCTTGCCATGTTTCCTTGCCTCGACGTTGTAAATAATATCTGCTTGCGAAGTTTTCGGTTTACGACAGTTTTAGAGAAAAAAATTAAGCAATCACAGCTTGCTACTAGTCCAACTTACTTTTTAAGACAAATATTTTGACATGCCTTATAGGTAACTAAACATGACAGGGGAAAGTTAAACTGAGTCATGAAAAAAAATGAATTGTTTTTGTAAGCAAACATTGCTATGTGCTGCGCCGTCTCAATAATTTTACTGTGATCAAAGGGTCCCCATTATCTAGACATTCATCAGTGACTTCTACTTTGTGCTCTGTTGCCACCCTGCAATAATGCAAACAATGTTTTTGTGACTATATTTAGATGCTCCATGCATGTGTAGACAACTTGACAGCTTTACAAAGCTATGTGCTACTGCTATAAGTTAACACAGGACTTATTTTATAGCGGCGAGGCTGTGACCCATAACAGTGCCCACATAACGGAGGAGCCACCAGACCCCTTGGCTATGCCTGCCGTAGTGCAACGTGTAATCTGGAAGGTCGGGTCAGGTATGTATATAGTGTACGTGTTCCAAAAAGTGGCATCTCGGTATCATTTGTGGATAAGTTAATCGACATTAGTCAACACAGCTTATTAATTAGGCCAAATATTTATGCAACTTGCTGTTTATTTCTGTTCATAGGTGTTATGCACACCTTATTGTGTTCTATATAAAAGTAGAGCTAACATGTCCTGATGTTAAGTATGTTAAGTATTTTTTCTTGCATCAATCGCTTGGCTGCAAGTTACATTTTAATTTTGCTTAGTACACACTCTATTTATCACTTTTCACTTTGGTTTCCTTGTTTTGAAACTGTTTCCTGTGCTGTAGGGTTTTATTTCCGAATTTTTAGTGCTTACACTACATTCTTGTGCAGCTTCTGTGCATATAATAATCAAAGTGTAATGGGCCAAATATGTCATAGGTGTAAGCACACAGTGTGCTTAACATTGTTCAACATTCATATTCACGATTATTTCTGTCTTGTTCCAAGAATAACTGCCACTGGAAAATACACATTTGATGAGCTTAAACTTCTTGAAATGATACATTAAGGCCAGTATTCACTGTGATGCAGTTACTACAGTTCTGAAGTGTTTTCTAGTAAGCTTGCTTTTTTCTCCCATTTTTTTATATTCTTGGCAAGCTATCCCCATTCATGCAAGTTGACATTGTAACATTTGCGAGTCTGTGTCCAGTTACAATATTTTTTTTCAAATCAATACAGCATAGAACACATAGCTAACTGGTAGGTAGTTCATTGTATTGATGCTCTATTATTAAAAAGCACATTATTTTGCACATGTCTGCTTGCTCTTGCCATGTTTGCTGGTTATTGCAATGTTGCTCGTCAAATGAATTTGATTTCAACTACACTATACAGAACATTCTGATTGGCTTTAGTGTAATTTTAATAGTGACAATCAACCAACAAGCCCTAATTCTACAGCTGTCAAGAAGTATTTCTAATACTTTGGGGTCCCTTTCCATATTTTCTGTTTCATCCTGTCTATTTGGTCAGCACAGTGGGCATTCGGTCTATTCATTCTGCTTGGCGCTGCTCAGGTCAGAATATGTTTAACCTGCAAGTCCAAATTATAATGATATGTGTACGACTTCATTTACTGGCTGGATGAATTGAAAAAGCATTATATCTAATTCTAAGAGTATTTTTGTCAAAAATACCAGTGTCTAGAACAAGCATCATATGCACTGCAACTCTTACAGATTTAAGTTAGGTAGGCCAATATCTATAGGTATGTATACTTGTGCATATACTTTCTACATATTGGCTAGTGTTTTAGCTACACGAAACAGCCTATGTTGTCACTACTCTCAAGTCAAATTTATGGTTGATGCGCCACTTGTTTTTGTTGTGCACTTACACTTCTGTGGTGTCTTAAGCACTGTAGATGCCTGACAGCTGAAGTATTGCAGCAGTAGACAGTTTTAGTTTAGCGTAGGCTATGTCATTGCGTACGCTATAAAATAGCGGGTCATCATTGCACATGTGCAGAAGGCTATCCGACCGATAGCATATGCATGCTATTTCTCACATTTAGCATTACCGTCTGTGCGTGGCTTGCGTAGTTTACGTTAAACATGGCGGCGGTCCCCGCTGCCCGCTTCGAATTGAATTTGGCGTGGTTTTTGCAGAATTCGCTTTGTTCGTAGCAAATGACTGTGTAAACAGCTTTCGCTTAACCTCAGGCCGCTTTCGCAACAGTGTAATATGGTTAACCTTGTGGAGTTTTTGAGATCGCTTCTCGTTTCGAACGACGCGAAGCCTAACGAGGGAACCTTTGAGATATGTCAGCGCCACCTGTCAGTGAAGTCGAGAGATAGGTGTGACGATGGCATATGGCCTCTGAGATCGGAAGATCTGGGAGGCCAACTAAAACTGTAATAAATGTGTGCAGTTTAGCGTACGCTGTACTATAGCGTATAGGCGTACGCTATTAGTTTCATATGCTATACTAAAACTCTAGTGTCGAAGCTAACTGGCACTTACTATTGCTACAGTATGCCAACAGATACCTATCACCGTATTTGTGCATTTTGCTAGGTGAAATTTGTAGTGTAATTATGAGTTTGCCGGTCAGTTCATGTAACTTTTCTGGATAGAGTTTTACATGGGGAGGAAAAGGGTACCATACAACATGACTGCTGCTAACTGACCATTTATTTTGATGGAAGGATTAAAAATAGCAACACTGGATGTGTGCTTATGCTGTGCACAATTTCGTTCAGGGGGAAGGCGTAAGTTGTAATATAAAGGCATAAAATCACAATAAATGGTATTTGTGTAAAAAGGAAAGTAAATATGCGCTAACTTCAATCACTTGTCATCTCTGACGCCTTTTATTTCATGAATTGATCATGAGGTCTGGCTCGCATGTCTTGTTTATGTGGTATGCCTCAGTGATCTCTCGTGTCAATTTTTCACCGTAGGTGAAAACAGATGATCTTAATTTAGCCTGAAGCCCTATCGCGGCAATTCACGGCCAAACTGGACGAGCATGCTGGTCTTTTGAGTGAAATATGGGAATTTATTTGGCAAATTTAGTTACCGGCCAGTCTGCTCTGTGTACATTTGACCAGGTGTGAAAGGAATACAGTGAGCTGCCTCTCATACACACTAGACAAATTTGGTGGTATCGTTAACCAAACAAACCTCCCTTGCCTGCTCGCCTTTCTCAATTCACTTGTGGACTGTTGTGCATATCCTGCCTACTTTATTTTTCGCTGGAATTGTGCGTGCATAGCAGTCCACATGAGAATTGAGGCTTGCTGAGTTAAAGATGCAACCCAATTTGTCTTGTGTTCGTCAGGGGTAGCATAGTCTGTTCCTTTGATCATGTATATATTCGGTCAAATGTACATGGGGCAGACTGGCTGGTGCCACAACATGTGCCCAGGAGAGCACCATAATTCACTCAAGGGAGAAATGTGTTCGTGCCAATTGACGATGCACTGACACGACTGGTGCTGCGCTCCCAGATTTCGATTGTTCATCTGTGGCAACCAATTGACCATCAAAATCAGTGACGAATACCACATTAAGGAAATGGGACATGTGTCAGTTGTAGAGATACAAGCTGTATTTTGGCTATCACTAATTGCTGAGAGGGTGATTAGAGACAGTTACTAGGAGAGCTCTTCATCTGGTTGGCTGGCACAAACTGTACCTGTTTCTGCACTGCAAAAAGCTGAAAGACTCTACTTGGGCTCACTGAAACTGCTCTTTAAAATAAATTTGAAACAGGGTAAGCTATATAATTTTGTGTGCAGCGCCTACACTAATGCCACTGGACGTATCTGCCATTTCGGTTACATTTATCGGACGGGTAGACATACTTCTTTTTGCTACCAGCACTTATTGACATAAAACCGATGGCCTATTGCACAAGCAATAAAAGCACATCAAAACGCTTGGAGTGATGTCAAATTTAGGTAGGTTCATGTAAACAAAGCAAATTAATTGCTTTAATAAGAAAGTTGTGCAGACTGGGTGGCAATAGAACCTGCAGTGTGAAAGGAGCACGCTTCCCTTATGCCATGGCAGCTCTTTGGTTCTGGCTGACTTAAGGTGTGCCTAGTGCGTGTCACACTGTGCATGTCACATTGCAGCCATTTGGTTGACTAAAGGTGCTTTCACGTTCCCACACGTAAGCAGTCTTAATGTGTCTCTGCCATCTTTTATTGCAGGTACACCTAGGAAGTGTTGTATAGATTGGCAACGATAACTGGGGCCTGCTCCAGTGCCATCGCCAGGATTCCTTGTTCTGCAAAGAACTGGCATAACTGATGTGGGGAGCCCTGGCGCTCGGTGTAGGAGCTTCACAGGGGCTCCTTGTCGGTGCTTGAAGGACGGCAATGCTGTTGAGAAGTCGACATTGAGCCCCGATAAATTGGAAGCTGTGGGTAGTAAGTATTATTCACATTTTTTCAAGTTTGTTTTTGTAATGTTTGTAACAATACATGTATTGCACCGAAATGATTAACTTTTCAGATGCATTTGATGCATATCTTTCGAAATGTGGTGCCCCTGAGGAGAAAATATCATCTTCTCATGCTTGGTTTTGGCCGAGCAGTTGAATCGAGTGACAAAGTTTTTCGCCTTTAGGTAGCCCAAGAAACACTATCGTCTTTAAAAAGAAACAAAAGCAGAATTAACAAACCAGCTTATTTGTGGCTACTCATGAGTTGAATTTCTTTGTTTAAAAGTGCCTACGAAGTGGCGCTAACCTACTTATCAGGTCCAGAATTTTCGATTAACACCGCTTCCAAAAGCTCGCATTCTAATTTGGTTTTCCCACGGCCAGAACTTCCGTATTCGTCATCCGCGGATAGCAACGGCAACTTTTGCAGTGTAGAGCAATATTCAACCCTTCTCCCCATATGCAACACCTGTAGCGTTGTCGTAGCCGGTCGTTCAGGCACTGAATTGCAGTGCAGATGTAGGCAACAACAGACGAGTCAAGACGAGAGACATGCTGCAACTCTTTAACAAAAAGATTTATTTTTGCTGGCCCATGTTTATAGCCGTCAGTCACTGCATTGCACATGCGCAATTCACACCCTTAGGAAGAAAGTAAACTCTGACATGTGTACAGAAGGTGTGCTGATACACACAGAGCCAAGTCGCGAAATCTTTTCAGCCTCAATTATTTTACGTGTTAGTTGATTACAGCTTCTGCTGGAAACAGTACACTGAGCAAACGACGGTTCACAGTCACACGAACTGCAATGACATTCAAGCCTACTGTCACGCACATTTTTCTTGACATTGTATGAGTGTTCTCTCAGGCGGTGATTGATACAGCGTCCCATTTGACCTATATACTGTTTACCACAAGGAGGATACAATAAACCACGTTGCTAACACAGGTGACAAATGGAATTTGGTGTTTTGTTGCATATGTGTGGCGTGCTGTGACATTGCCTTTGATTACACAACTTTAGAATGATATGCAATTTTCTTGATATTGTGAGAGCTTATGAATGTAGGGTATGACGGCCAGTTTTATGTCTGTTAGATGCAGTGACCACATGACCTCTACTCTGAAAAGCGCATGCACCAAGTGGTTGCCAAGTGGTTGCCAAGTGATCACTCCATCTGACAGACTTAAAGTGGCTGTCATACCATACATTCATAAGCTGTCTCACAGTATCGTGAAAACTGCCGATCGTTCCAAAGTTAAAGTTGTCTTCTTTGCACCTCAGAAGCTTTAAAGTTGTGTAATCAAAGGAAATGTTTCAGCGCAGCACACAAGTGTCACAAAAAGCACAAAAATCTGTTCGCCACCTATGTTAGCAACATGAATTACTGTACCCCTCTTTCTTCTGGTAAACAGCAGATAGGCCATACAGGGCGCTGTATCAATGACCAGTTGAGAGAACACTCATACAATGTCAAGAAAAACATGCATGACAGTTGGCTTGCATGTTGTTGCAGTTCGTGTGCCTGTGAACCATTGTTTGCTCGGTGTACTGTTGTCAGCAAAAGCGTTGATCAACTAACACGTGAAATTACTGAAGCTGAAAAGATTGCGCGACTTGGCTCTGTGTGTGTCGGCATCTGTACACTTATAAGACAGAGTTGACCTTCCTAAGGGTGTGAATTGCGCGTGTGCAATATGATGAGTGACGGTTATAAACATGGGTTGCTTAAAATAAAGCTTTTTGTTGGAAGCCAGCACACGCCTATTGTCTCGTCTTTTCTGTCGTCAATATCTGTGCTGCAATTCACCAATATGTTGTACCAACAAGTCAAATTTATCACTCACTCATTGGAACTTTCATCACGAATGAAATGTGGTTTTGGTACCGTGGTAGAGCCATTCACATCATTTGTTAATTTTTGTTTTCTTCCAAGACTGAACTGGATGTAACAAGCAGCCGTGGCATCGCAAGGAAGCTTTATGTTAAAGGAATATATTGATACTAACGTCTCAACTGCTTAGCGCAATAAAGGAAGTTGTGGGTATTGTTTATTGTGCTTTCCTTGCTCTTGTGTCCAAACTTTTAGCTATAATGGTTAGGTTTTGCTGAAATTTGCTTTTGATGTTTTGCATTATTCTCCTGTGGTAAAGTCACTATTGTTTGTTTCACAGTTATGCGAAGCTTAAGTTGTTTGTAAGCATTTTTATAGCCTGGTTTCACAGTAAACATGGCTTACTTCAGTGTTTCAGATGGCACTTTATAGTTTGATGTAATTGATGTCTCTGCAGGTTGCTGCATTATTGACTTGGAAACCAGCGACGTCTGGATGCAAATGAAGCTACCGAGGGAGGCATGTGTGCATCACCTGTGCTGCTGGCCATCCTCTGCAAAAGTGATGGCTGGCTGTCAGTGCTTGGATGACTTTCTGTTATTCTACGCCTTGGGCTGTGTTGACTTCACACTTGTTGCCATGTCTGCAAGCTTAGGCAAAAAGACCGGCTGGATGCTTGGCAGGAGATAGTATCCAACCGCAGTGTTACTGTGTTGTACATAACAAAGTGAAGGACAGTATTTGTGCTGTTATTAAGAAGTATAAATTGTGTTCTGCCATTGAAATAAGGGAACTCGACAAAAAGCAAAAAATTTCGAAGTCTGACCTACATGGGAAGGCAAAATATATTGTCTTGTAGTTGTAGCTGTTGGTAGAGTCTTATTATGCGATAGAAGACCTTGATGTTTAATAGAAAATATATTTAAGTGTGTTATCAGTTTTTAAGTTACTGTTATATAAGTGTCATTTGTTTGCCAGGATGATGTAAGCAGACAGTAAATAAATGCATGGTTTGACATTATAACCAGGTTTGTCTATGGCATTCACTATTATTTAAGGTGGACCAATGCATATTCATGGGTGCATATTCAACCACCACATATTCCTCCTGCACAAACAATTCCTACATACTAGCGTTTGTTCTTAGCAGCTGATGTTGGCTATTATGCAATAGCTTGAAAAGCACATGCAGCTACCAACACATGATTTTTAGAGCAGCAAGTCGGAAGCAAAGACTGATTTTTTTCTGTGGTCTAAGCCTAAATGGTATCTTTAAGGAAATCAACATTTGTGGAATATATTTATTTTCCTGCTGCGAGAACCTTTATACGAGAACCTCTGCACATTGGACGTGCATGCTGTTTGTCTTGCTGTTATAGCCAAAATGAAAAATTGTTCTTATGAACTACTTCGCAGCTTTGCATTGTGCACTTTTACTTGCAGTTAGCATATAAGATTCTGGCTTAGGGCGCGTTGGTACTATATATAGTGCAAGACAGATCAGCTGCCCGTTGTGATGAGCAGGTTCTTATTGTAACCAATCGAGGACAAAGCCGTTGGTTGGGAAACACAAACTTTTAATAAAACTAGAACGAAAAGAAAACCCTAAACCAAACACACAAAGATAACATGAAAACATGTAGCTAGAACGCTAATGATATGAGCCAAGTTCGGGCAGGCTGCGGGTGTGGGTATGCACTACAGTCTCGACGCGGAGCAGCGGAGACGAGACGACGAGATAAGCGGTGTTGGTCTCACCAAAAGTCGTTGTGTCAGAACGTCGTACAGGCTCCCAGAGCGTGGCAGCTATGGCTCGAAGTGAGAAGACAGGCGGCTCGGCAGCACGGGAAGACAGCAGTGGCGTCCTGGCTGAGCAGCTGGTCGTGGAGCTCGGGCCCGTAGCCCGACAGCTCTCGTTCTGCCCACGGGCGCAGACGCTCACCGGCCTCGGGCAGCAGCAGTTGATCGGGAAGAGTAGCGACGCCCAGGAAGGCAGGAGGCTTGGCAGCACGGGTTGACGGCGGCGGCGTCCTGGCTGGGCAGCTGGTCGTGGAGCTCGGGCTCGTAGCCCGACAGCTCTCGTTCTGCCCACGGGCGCAGACGCTCACCGGCCTCGGGCAGCGGCAGTTGATAGGGAAGAGTAGCGACGCCCAGGAACGTGTTGGCAAGAGGCCCCGGCCGGTTGAAGTCCTGGTGGCTCGGGTCCGGAACCCGACAGCAGTCTTCAACCCCCGATCCGGTGACCGACCTTGTCCTGGTGCCGCTTCTGGAACTCTTCCCCCTACTGCCAGCGCGGCTCCTTTTTCTGCTGCTCTGGTCGATTCGTCGATTTCTCATTGGCTGCTCGAGGCTCCGTGTTCCTTTGTGATTGGATTGGCTTTCTTTTGTTGTTTTCCTTGTGCCGGGCGTGTTCACGTGCTGGCCGCTCTTCGGCGTCGTCGTTTTCGGCGCGGTGCGGTAGAGCGGCGCGCGCTCTCCTTGTCGTCTGCTTCTTGTTTCAATGCACCGCACCTTGTCGCACACCACAAATATGACCGTCGCGCATCACCGCATTGTGTCGCGCACCACAAATATCACCGCACTGTGTCGCGCACTACTCATCACAAGAGCCCCTTTTTGGGAAAACAAGGGGAATGCGGGAGATGGCGATTCAAGGCGATGAGTAACACGAGAACAAGGTGAGGGCAGGAGCCAACGTTTCGACAAGTGGACTTGTCTTCTTCAAGGCAACATACGCTCTCCTCGGCACAGTATATATAGGTAGGGTTCTTCTAAAGGGGAGAGAAGGCGGGTGGGTGAGGTAACGAGCGAGAGTGTAGAATTGTAAAGAAATATAATGTACTACTGATAGTCGGTGGAGGGGTTTGAGGCAGCGCTGTTTTAGCAGGTTGACGTGTCATGGCAGGTTCCTCTTTTCATGCAAGGGGTCCGGACAAAGGGGGGGGGGGGGTCGTCTGCTCAGCTGGGGGTCAGTCAACTATCGTGCCTGCCAGGGAGAACAAAAGTAGCATCGGAAAAATGGTGTTCAGGCGCACAAAAAAAAGTTGGTAAAGCGGGGGGGTGTTGATATATAGATAAAAGGACGAAAGGATTGAGTGACAGCAATGGGAGGTTGGCATATTGTTGACAATCGCATAAAAAATAAAAAAAATATATAAAAAATACAAAAAATCACCTAAGCAACTCAATGAACAATCACTAAGTGCTGTTGCCTATGCTTTTCAATTTACCATAGCGAATAGATTCTAAAGCTCCCTTTGAAACGTTCATGCCTATTGGTTGCAATGTATTGAACTTATGAATGAGGTACGATTCTCTATATTTTCTGACTCGTGCAGTACGAAAATTTGATTGTAATATGTAGAGTTTAAGTTCATCAAAGTTATGACCTGATTGGTTTAAATGTTCGGCGACGGCTTTGGGAAGCTTTTAGCTGTGTCCGCGCGATGTCCGTTTAGCCTGATGTTCATTGATTGTCCCGTTTCACCGATATATTGCTTTCTTACAGAAGGAACACTCAAGCATATAAATTACATCGGAGCTAGTGCAAGTAAAGCTAGTTTTCACTTCGTGTGTGTAACCATTTGCGGTACTTTTAATTTTAAGGTCACTTTGAAGGTTGTTACAGGTTTTACACCTGGGGCGAGAACGTGATATTATAACGGGGGAATGATGTTGGTTGACTTTTGAATGCACCAACATGTCTTTAAAGTTTCTGTTGCGGCGATAGGTAACCCTTGGTACATCCGGGAACGCTTTTATCAGACGCTCGTTACTTGAAAATATTGGGTGGTATTCTCGTAGGATTCGATTCCATTCAATTCGATTCCGTTCACTACCTACAAACTTTCGGCACAAGCATGGGAACACCGTTCGCTCCAACGTATGCCAACATTTTCATGGGACAGCTTGAAGCAAACCTGATAAAATCATACCCTCTAAAACCCCACACCTACTTGCGTTACATTGACGACATATTCATAATATGGGAACACGGCACAAACGCGCTAACCGCCCTAATTAGCCACTTCAACAACTTTCACCCGAGTATTAAGTTTACTGCTCACCACTCTCCTAGACAGATCAACTTCCTCGACTCGACGGTTTACATAGAAAATGGAAAACTGAGAACAACACTTTACCGGAAGCCTACGGATACTCAGCAGTATTCAGACTACACCAGTCATCACCCGCGACATTGCAAGCGAGGAATTTTTGTCGGGCAAGCGAAACGAATAAGAAGAATCTGTAGCGACGACAACGATTATATCAACCACCTAAATGACCTTAAAGAAACGCTAGCGAAACGAAATCATCCACAAATTCCTCTCGACCAGGCTTATGACATCGCGTCAAGATTAGAGAGGCAGTCGGCATTAGCTCAGAAACAACCTATACCAAAATCTGATAGACCACCAGCTTTTATAACAAAATATTCCAACGCCCTCCCAAACATCAACATCCTACGAAAATACCACCCAATATTATCAAGTAACGAGCGTCTGAGAAAAGCATTCCCGGATGTACCAAGGGTTACCTATCGCCGCAACAGAAACTTAAAGACATGTTGGTGCATTCAAAAGTCAACCAACATCATTCCCCCGTTATAAAATGATGTTCTCGCCCCAGGTGCAAAACCTGTAAGCACCTTCAAAGTGACCTTAAAATTAAAAGTACCGCAAATGGTAACACACACGAAGTGAAAACTAGCTTTACTTGCACTAGCTCCGATGTAATTTATATGCTTGAGTGTTCCTTCTGTAAGAAGCAATATATCGGTGAATCGGGACAATCAATGAACACCAGGCTAAACGGACATCACGCGGACACAGCTAAAAAGCTTCCCAAAGCCGTCGCCGAACATTTCAACCAATCAGGTCATAACTTTGATGAACTTAATCTCTACATACTACAATCAAATTTTCGTACTGCACGAGACAGAAAATATAGAGAATCGTACCTCATTCATAAGTTCAATACATTGCAACCAATAGGCATGAACGTTTCAAAGGGAGCTTTAGAATCTATTCGCTATGCTAAATTGAAAAGCATAGGCAACAGCACTTAGTGATTGTTCATTGAGTTGCTTAGGTGATTTTTTGTATTTTTTATACATTTTTTTTATTTTTTATGCGATTTTCAACAATATGCCAACCTCCCATTGCTGTCACTCAATCCTTTCGTCCTTTTATCTATATATCAACACCCCCCCGCTTTACCAACTTTTTGTTGTGCGCCTGAACACCATTTTTTGGATGCTACTTTTATTCTCCCTGGCAGGCACGATAGTTCTGACCCCCAGCTGAGCAGACGCCCCCCCCCCCCCCTTTGTCCAGACCCCTTGCATGGAAGGAGGAACCTGCCATGACACGTCAACCTGCTAAAACACAGCGCTGCCTCAAACCCCTCCACCGACTATCAGTAGTACATTATATTTCTTTACAATTCTACACTCTCGCTCGTTACCTCACCCACCCGTCTTAATTTCTCTCCCCTTTAGAAGAACCTTACCTATATATACTGTGCCGAGGAGAGCATATGTTGCCTTGAAGAAGACAAGTCCACTTGTCGAAACGTTGGCTCCTGCCCTCACCTTGTTCTCGTGTTACTCATCGCCTTTTTGGGAAAAGTTTTTCCAGAGGAAAAACTGTGGCTAGTGCGCGGCAAAATTCACCCATATGCTTAAAACACAACACTCATTGGGCGTTCACTTTTCAGCCGGGAAAGTTTGCTGAGCAAACCACAGCATAAAACTCACAAAAAAGAAAACACTTCAAATACTTCAAAGTTGCAGACCAAGTCCTCTATTCACAACAAATATGTTTCCGTCCAAGGTCAAAATCCAGACATGGCAACCGGCTAATCATCAGTTTCTTAAGTTATTGCGTCCCAGATGAGAAGAACCGCACGCCTCTTCTGCGTTCTAGAGGACCGCCCCTGAGCCAATTTCTTGCACCTTGCGAAACGCACATACGAGGACCTCTGAATGACCTGACTGAGGTGCTGAACTGATTGAAAGTCACCATGCCTAACCAATGTGCTAACCTTCGCGAGATTACTTCGTGACTCTCACCAGTGTGTTGTTTAGCGGAATGATCCTGCGACGTTGTCAGGACCTTTCCCAATGTGCATTTACCCAGGCCTAGCAAGCGCACGTCATCATTTAGTGCTGACTGGCAATGTGACTCGCACTGTAAGTCACAGATCTCTTCCTTTGATTTTGTGCTAGTCTCTTTCGCAAGTGCATCTGCACTCATCCTTGCATGTTGGCCTAATTGGCCTTCATGGAAGCCGACAGGCAAGATCACCTCTTGGGGTGAGCTATCTGGATTCATCTCATTGGTGGGTACATCGGTACTCAAGTTCATTGCAATTGGACCTATCGGGTCTTCCGGGATGCAGACAAGCAAGCTCACCTCTTGAGGCGATTCATCTGGGTGGTCCTCGCACCTGACGAGGCCACTTGTCACCACTGCAAGGGGCACACCGGAAGAGTGGGTGAGCGTCTCATTGCTCGCCTCATACTCTTCGAGGCCATTGGCAATGCGAACTTTTGCCCAGTCCGTCGGGCTTTGTAGAGGTATCTGTGCCTCTTTATCTGATGTGCTTTTACTAGCACAGGTTCGCATGCGTACCTCCTTGGTGACCTTGTCCTCTTCGAGGTCATTCTCCATGCGCACCATTGCCCAGCCTGTCGGGCTTTCTGACGGCATTTGTGCCTCTTTATTCAATGTGCTTTTATTAGCACAGATGCGCATGGGTGCCTCGATTTCATGAGAAGCTGCCTGCTGTCTGCTCCCTGAGCTATCCTCAGCCTCCTTGAGGTTAATTTCAGGATCTAGGCTGGTTATTATCCTGTTCATTTCTCTGTTGCCCTCTTGTTCAGTGCACAAAAACCCGTGACGGCGTTCGGGGCACTCCCTAGACCGAGATTTCGAACTGCTGAGCCTGGATCCCGCGTCAAACGCTCGCTCAATAAAGCTTGTATGGGACTCCTGCTCGCGAATCTCTCTCAGGGAGCGTGCCCGTTCCGCCTCCGCCATCTTGAGACGCCATTGCAGCAGACGTGCCTCGCGCTCAAGCTGATCTCTTTCCGCTTCTCGTTCGGCGGCCCTTTCTTTTCGCTCCGCAGCGCGTTCTTCTCGCGCTCGCGCCTCCTCCTTGGCGAACCACGCTTTTAGCTCTGCTCCCTTGAGCCCCATGCGTTCTGCTAAAGCTAACAGCTCTCGCGTGCTAGCCATGTTTTTAAACTGAGAATTAGCAATAAAATCCAAACGAACGGCTTTGTCCTGTCGTGCGGACGCAAATTTGTGATGAGCAGGTTCTTATTGTTTTAATGTTTCTGGTGGTTCTCTGAGGCGGAGCCTCCCAGAACCCAATCGAGGACAAAGCCGTTGGTTGGGAAACACACAAACTTTTAATAAAACTAGAACCAAAAGAAAACCCTAAACCAAACACACAAAGATAACATGAAAACATGTAGCTAGAACGCTAATGATATGAGGCAAGTTCGGGCAGGCTGCGGGTGTGAGTATGCACTACACTATCGACGCGGAGCAGCGGAGACGAGACGACGAGATAAGCGGTGTTGGTCTCACCAAAAGTCGTTGTGTCAGAACGTCGTACAGGCTGCCAGAGCGTGGGAGCTATGCCTCGGAGTGAGAAGACAGGCGGCTCGGCAGCACGGGAAGCCAGCAGCGGCGTCCTGGCTGGGCAGCTGGTCGTGTAGCTCGGGCCCGTAGCCCGACAGCTCTCGTTCTGCCCACGGGCGCAGACGCTCACCGGCATCGGGCAGCGGCAGTTGATCGGGAAGAGTAGCGACGCCCAGGAACGTGTTGGCAAGAGGCCCCGGCCGGTTGAAGTCCTGGTGGCTCGGGTCCGGAACCCGACAGCCGTCTTGAACCCCCGATCCGGTGACCGACCTTGTCCTGGTGCCGCTTCTGGAACTCTTCCCCCTACTGCCAGCGCGGCTCCTTTTTCTGCTGCTCTGGTCGATTCGTCGATTTCTCATTGGCTGCTCGAGGCTCCGTGTTCCTTTGTGATTGGATTGGCTTTCTTTTGTTGTTTTCCTTGTGCCGGGCGTGTTCACGTGCTGGCCGCTCTTCGGCGTCGTCGTTTTCGGCGCGGTGCGGTAGAGCGGCGCGCGCTCTCCTTGTCGTCTGCTTCTTGTTTCAATGCACCGCACCTTGTCGCACACCACAAATATGACCGTCGCGCATCACCGCATTGTGTCGCGCACTACTCATCACACCCGTACAGCAGTGCTGTCAGCATTACATGGCTGACAGCACCGCAAACCCTTAAATTTATAATTGTTTGACAGATAATGCATTCTAGTAGTTTTCTTGTCGTATATGCATGAAAATGTAAACAAGAACGCGTGAAAACAGCATTCTTTTACGTATATAGTGTATCTTACCACAAGGTAAGGTACACAGATATCTTGGTAAGCTACACAACATATATTCGTAAAAAACGCTGTTTTTCACTAATTCTTGTTTCACATTTTCATGCATATGCAACATGAAAACTACTAGAGTAAATTATCTGTCAAGCAAATATAAATTTAAGGGTTTGCTTTGCTGTCAGCACTGTTGTTATGTATATCCACAAATATTCTGCGATGTCAGTTGAGTGTTGCTTGAACGTCACATGCATATGTTGCCTGAAATCTCAAGTGACAAAAGGCAACATCCACATTACGTTGCCAGGAAGTTCTGTTAACGTTATGTTAACGACGTGAATGTGCTGCTGAACGCTGCCACAGCGTTACGGCCCAACGTTGTCTGGCGATCAAAAAAGAGGACATTAGCAGCATGTAGGCAACGTTATACGCCGACATTTGTACACATTCAGAGAACGTTAAGGCAACATTTTGCGTTACTTGGGCAGTGTATGACGAACATGAATGATACGTCATGACATGTGTGTCATGTAGGTCAAGAAACAGCCGCTTAAAAAGACAATGACGCAGTGAAAAACACATTAACACTCAAAAACCACCGAAATGGGTCATCGCGTGGGTAGTTAATGAAGGAAACACTAAAGGATGATGGTATAAGTGATAGTTTTGAGCATGACAAAGCAAAAATGACAATGACTCAGCAAAAAACATCAACACTGAAAAACCACTGAAATGGGTTCGCACCTGGATACTCAATGAGGGAAACAGTAAATGACAGTGGTAGAAGCAGTAGATAGTCATGACCGTGACTTATCAAAATTGTCTGACTTAGCGAAATATTAACACTCAAAAACCAATGTAATGGGTTCGGATGTGGTACTAAGTGATAGAAACGACGAAACATTGGTGGTCGAAGTAATAGTCAAGAGCATGAATAAGACTTTCACCTTAAGGTCTTTAACGCCTAGAAAAAAGAACCACTGAAATTTGTTCGCACGTAGGAACTAAGTAAATGAAACATTAAAGGTTGATGGCAGAAGTCATAGTCGTGAGCATGACTCCGCAAAAATGAAAATGACAAAGCGAAAAAGATTAATGCTCAAAAACCAATGAAAGGAGTTCGGACGTGGGTACTAAGTGAAAGAAACACTAAAGCATGGTGATAGAAGTAATAGTCATGACCATGACTCAACATAAATGACAATGCCTCAGCGAATAAAGATCAACACTCAAAAACCAATGTAATGGTTTCGGAGGTGCTACTACGTGAAGGAAAAGGCTAAAGATTGATGGTCGAAGTCATATTCATGACCATGACTAAGGATTTCGCCATGACGGCTCTTAGGCCTAGCCGACATGACTCCTCAGACATGCTTGTAATGTAGGTCATGAAACAGCCGCATACGTCTTGGTGCTCTGATGGTCGTTTCCTTAACTTGATGGGCTCCCTGTACACTACTTCGCATAACATCGATTTCCACAGGGCGTGGGATCTGCCGGCTTTTTCGCTGGGTCATTGTCAATTTAGGCAGCTGTTGAATGACCAATATGACACGCATGTCATGAAATTCATGTCATGACCTATCATTTATTTTCGACATACACTTTTGTCATACTATGCCACTTTTGGTACATACCAAGTTAACGATACTACCATGAGAGCACCAAGATGTAGGCGGCTAGATAGATAAATAGATAAATAGATACTGTCAAAGTGGCAAATGTTATCCAAAAAATGTTCGCATTTAAAAGAAATCATGGCGATGATTAAGCTGGCGGAATGAACGCGGGTTCCCGTGAAGCAACTAGCACATCAAGGTTGGCGTCATCCGACTCACCTTCTCCCAGACCGAGACAAATTTGCACCAGAAAACTAATGGCACCTTTCGATGAGCGAAGGGATGACCTAGATGCGTATGTGCATCAGTTTCAGAGGATCGCTGTCGGGCAAGGCTGGGAGAAGAGAAAGTACACCAGCGCCTTGAGCCGGTGTTTAGTAGGGGAGGCGCTGAGTGTGTTTGGCCGGATGTCAGCAAAAGAATCGTTAGACTATGAGAAAGTAAAACAAAAACTTTATTGCAAGGTCACTAAACTCGCGACGCTCGCAGGTCTGAAGAAAAGGAAAGAAAATAGGTCGTAAGTGCGGCCATTGTCGATAGTAAAGACCGAGATATGCCAGTGGTAGAAGGTAAAGAAGGAAAGGAGTCTACTGTATAAGGAGACACTGGTGCGGACAGTGTGCTAGTAAGGATAAGTTTGGTACCTCCAAAAAGCATCACGGGGCAGGTGAAACCAGTTATGTTGGTGGACAACTCGGTGAGATACCTCCCGGAAATTAAGGTCTATATATTCACACCGTACTATACAGGAATGACGACAGCCAGGTGCGTAGAAGAACCTCTGTATGACCTGATCTAAGGAAATACGCCAGGACCGAGAGGAGTCGAGGACCCATAGTCGCTCAGTGAAACTATCCGGTCAAACAGATCTAGGAACTGTGACGACAGTAAGAGGTATAAAGAACAAGAGGTGAACACGCATATAGTAGTAAGGCAACTTGATGTATCCGTGGAAGAGCTGGGAAGGCAGCAGAGAGAGAATAGAACACTCAGGTACGTTATGCGGAAGAACGGGGGTAGACCTATTCGACAAGGGGTCAGAGAAGGTGCAGCACGTGAGCTGAAAAAGGACCTGCTATACAGAAAACTTTGGAATGAGGGGAAACACATGATGCAATTGATGCTGCTGATACAAAATAGAACAGTCCGAATGGAGCAGGGTCATGTTAACGGACACAGAAATGGAAGGCAGATAATAGCGGCACTAACCAAAAGCAATATTTGGCCGGGAGTACACAGGGAAGTACATACCGTATTTACTCGATTGTTATGCGACCGCGATTGTAACGCAAAGGGGTGACTTTTCATTGCGTTCATCACGAAAAGAAGAAAACTCAGAAAGTTACGCGAAGGGTGACATTTTGTTGCGTCCAGCAAAAAACAAAAAGAAGAAAACCGCTAAAATAACGCAAAACCACTGGATGCATGAAAAAGATGCAGTTTCGCCAGAAAGGTGAAGCAGCAATTACGATAGCAAATTAGTAGAGAGCTATGCGGAGTAAGGATAGTAGTTTTATCGGCTGCATAAACGTGGACACATTCGCTTACTAACTGCATGAACAAGCATGGTGTCAGCCCGCAGAAGCGAACATTAACAGATCACACTCGATAACCACAGACCACGGTCAGAACGCTGGCTTCAGCAAGCGCGCCAGCAGCGAGCGAAGGTTCATGCGGTCTATCGCTTCAACGGAGACTGAGCGACGAATGAACAACGCATACAAAGTTAAGAGCCGTGTGGAGATCACTTTCAAAATACCTTGCACGCATCTCCAGAGTACAAGCCGCACCCCGTCCCTTCAGCGCGGCCTTCCTGCTTTCCTCCTTTCGCGTGAGAGATTGAGTCGCCAGTTACCCTGCACCCAGTCGCAAGATACGCATTTGGTGTCGCAGCTAAAGGTTTCATCTCCTCCCGGGGTCTCCTGGGCGTCCAGCTTGTCCTGGGCGTCCGGGAGGGTTTCCGGGACCTCCGGCACCTCCTGGGCCTGGAATGCCTCCCGGGCCTCCGGCGCCTCCTTGGCCTCCATCGCCTCCTGAACCTCCGTCGCCTCCTGGGCCTCCATCACGTCCTGGCGCTCCGGCGCCTCCTGCGCCTCCTGGGCCTCCTTTGGCCCCGGTGCCTCCTGTGCCCCCGGCGCCTCCATCGCCCCCGGCACCTCCTGCGCCCCCGCCGAGTCTTGGGCCCCCGGCATCTCCTGCGCCTCCTGGGCCTCCTGGGCTTCCTGGGCCCCCGGCACCTCCGCGGCCTCCGTGGCCTCCTGCGCCTCCTGGGTTTCCTGGGGCTCCTGCGCTTCCGGCGCCTCCTGGGCTTGCTGGGCCTCCTGGTCCTTTTGCACGACAGAGTTATCACTTTTGCTCTCTGCCGTGCGTTCGCTCCCCATGAAAGCGTGCGTCTCTTGCGCGCTTTCACTCGCACATTTCACTCGATTAAAATTTCGTGCATCACTTCACTTTATAGAGAAATCAATTTCGGTATTCGATTCTAACGCGAGGATTGACCTCAGGTAGGAAAAATGTGGAAAAAACCTCGCGTTACAATCAAGTAAAAATGTGGTCGTTTTGTGAGCGGAAGTTCTAAGCCCCATGAAAGAGCCGGTAGTGATTTAGTGCTTTGAACAGTGTGTAGTCATTTTGTGAGCACTCATATAGTGCTCTCGAGGATGTACTCCACAGATTGCGAACAGTTGAGTGCAGTGTCTTAGCGCCCATAAGCAATAACGAAAGAAATTATTATGGCAGACACTAAGTATGGTAATCTTGCAGTGACGAACTCTATGTGTGTGTTTGCGTGCGTGCGTCTGATTTCCTTTAATCATTTGATGTAGTTCTCTCATCCATGGGTGTACAAAGAGAAATACAGGCAGAAACATGCATACACTTACAAACAAGGCCGCACGCGCATAGAAAAGCAGATGCACCGACAGACGTACACGAACCATGCGCATTCACACACCAAAATACTCACAGGCACTGAAGCACGCCCACACGGAACCGCGCCAAAGCCCAGGCGGAGAATACTATGGCGCTATTTTTCGTGAAAATAATTAGCCTCACTCTCAGCGTTGGTCGTGAATACGCATATGTGCTTATTCATTAATGCGTGTTGGTTTCGGTGTTTTTTTTTTAGAATTCCCTTTCAGCTCCTGAAACTCGTTGCATGTAGCCAGAGCAGGCAGTAGCAGCGCAGTGTTCCGGAAGTAGGCGGATCAGTCTCGCGTATGATGTATTCTACTTGCCTTTGTTTCCCGCAGCGGAACAATCTTCTATTAGCGTAGTTATGGAAAGTGTGGACATTCGGACGCAAACGTTGGAGTGAAAGCCCGCGGTGAAGCACCAGCGTAGGTGCATTGCCTAATTAAGAACAATAAGAAAATGAAATGAAAGTTTGTTTCTTTGTACAAAACAAAGAAAAAGCCCTTTAACAAGGGATGTTTCCAACATAGTGTGTAATCGTTGCAACATATGTAACACACGCCTTCTTAATCACGAAAGCTGCGCGGGCGGTGTTCCGAAATTGCATTCGGAGACTTGAAAGACATATGGTAATATCCATCGTTTACATTCGTTACGTACGTTCACCTTTGTTTAATATGGCAGTGGCCATATTCAATATTTATACGTGGTTGCAAAAACAAGTAATTTAAATTGTGATTAAAACGAAGCTCTTTATTAAAAACAGCAGAAGTTCACCTAGAATGCTATACTCCGGCTGTTTCATGACCTAATTGACACGCGTTTCATTAAATTTATGCCATGACCTATCATTTATGTTCGTCATACACTGTTGTCATTTTGGTACCTATTAAGTTAATAAAACCACCATGAGAGTACATAGACGTCGGCAGCTATTTCTTGACCTACATGACACACATTTTGTGATATTCACGTCATAACCTATCAATGATGTTCGTCATACACTCTCGTCATACTATGATAATTTTGGTAAACACCAAGTTAACGATAGGATAATGAGAGCACCAAGACGTAGGCGGCTAGATATATAGATAGAGAGATAGATAGATCGATACTGTCAAAATGGCAAATGTTCACCAAGAAATGCTTCGCAATGAAAAAGATTGACACTGACAAACCACTGAAATGAGTTCTACGGTACTTACTAAGTGAAGGAAACACCAAAGGGTGATGGTAGAAGCCACAGTCATGAACACGACTAAGCAAAAATGACTAACTCAGCAAGAAAAAATTAACACTAAAAAACACTAAAAAATGAAATGAGTTCTGACGTGTGAACCAAGAAAACACTAAAGAAGTCAAAGTCATGAGCCTGACAAGGAAAAAGTGAGAATGACTCAGTAAAACAAATTAAAACACAAGAACCATTGAAGTGGGTTTGGACGAAGGAACTAAGTAAATGAAACACTAAGAATGATTGTAGAAGTCATAGTCGTGAACATGACTCCGCTAACATGAAAATGACAAAGTGCAAAAGATTAACACACAAAAACCACTGAAAGGGGGTTTCGCTCGTACGTGGGTCCGAGCGAAACACTAAAGGATTGTGGTATAAGTCATAGTCATGACCACGATCCCAAAAGAATGGCAATGACTCAGCGAAAAAGATTAAAACTCAGAAACCGATGGAATGGGTTCGGAGGTGGTACTTTGCGAAGGAAAAGGCTGAAGATTGATGGTCGAAGTGATAGTCATGAGCATGACTAAGGCTTTCGCCTTGAGGTCTAATCAGCCTAGCAAACGCGACTCCTCAGGACTCATAAAATGAATTTCATGACATGCTTTTAAAGTACGTCATGAAACAGCCGCCTACGTCTTGGTGCTCTCATGGTCATTTACCTAACTTGATAGGCTCCCCCGCACACTGCATCGCATAACATCGATTCCCACAGGGCGTGGGATCTACCAGCTTTTTTACCTGTTATACATATCTCTCTTTTTTTAAAGACGATAGTCTTTCTTGGGGAACTTAAACGCTGAAAATTTGGTCTGTCTGTCTGTCTGTTTGTCTGTCTGTCACCCGATTCAACCACCCGGCCAAAGTTGGACCACTTGCTTACCGCCCACACTACTTAAACTGGTACGGCTGTTCATACTTGTGAACGTTATCGATCACAAAGTAAATATTACGCATATCTGAGGCGCAACATCACTAGGTAAGTATTAGGAGGTGTGTTCCTTTAATAGAAAATACATAGATACGTAACTCTAAAGACCCTAGTTTCTTAAGCTGCGCTGAAAATGCCATGCGCGCCGACGATGCGCGCCGACGAGCACCCTCTGCCATGGAGGAAGGAAACCCTCTGCACAAGCTCATGTTTCCCGATGTATTGCCAGATGGCGTCCATGTCTCACGCAGCGCCTCCTCAATTTTATCAATGCCAGCCAGATGCGGCCGATTCAACATAAAGGAAGCGCTGTCTGAGGCAGCGCAAAACATAAATGGCCGCTTGATGAAATAATGCGGTAAAATGAAATCTGTTCAAACAAAGCTCCATTGCATTTATCATGCCAGGACGGAAATGGTACGAGAACAGCATCACGGGTGGCCGCGGATCAGACCAGCACTCATGTAGTACGGCCGGCAAAAGACTATCGTCTTTCGACAACATTTGCAGCGAAGCATGCAGATACGCGGCAATTTTTTTCTTTTACACACGTCAAATTTCCTACATAAAGGTTTCTGAACCTTTAATTGGAACTTTGTTCCCTCCATTGTTGGTGGTCTCCCTATTTTTCTGCCGCCGAATCTGTTGTGGACATGTTAACTTTCCCCATGGTATCCCTGAACCCAAGAGCTTCAAGAGGCACGCGGAGCCTAAACGTATAGCCGGGTAGGTATTGTTGCATTCTAATGAAACATGTTCCTTCAGTTCCCTAGCTTCACTGCAGCAAGCACATGCTTCGGCATTGGTCTATGTGGGCGGCCTCCAGTGAGGTAATGTCACATCCCCTGTGAAGTCGGCTGTACTTACCACACTTAAAACTTAAAACTTTTTGCAGACGACTGCATTCTTTACAAATCAATTAAAAGTGAAAAGGACCAGAAGTGCTTACAGAACAACCTGAATTATCTTTCCGATTGGTGCAACACATGGTCGATGGAGTTAAACATTAACAAATCGGTCTTTATGCGAATCTCAAATAAAATTGGCCCTTTTTCTTCTACGTACACCTTAAATAATAATCCCCTCATCGAAGTCAGTGATTTCAAATATTGGGGGTCAAGATTACAAATTGAGTATCATGGGGTAGCCATATTGATGACGTTTGTTCCTCCGCTTCAATAAAACTAGGATTTCTTACACATAAACTAAAAAACACGCCATCTCAAATCAAACTTCTTGTATATAATATTTTCATTCGACCCCGTCTAGAGTACGCATGCGTGGCCTGGAACCCATACTTTAAAAAGGATGGTAATAAACTAGAAATGGTCCAAAGGAGAGCAGTAAGATTCATATATAACACCTACCACAATCTTGATCACCTTCATCACTGATGGCTACTAACAACATTCCACTCTTGAAGCAGCGCAGTGCGATCGCGTGGCTCAAGTTTCTTTTCCTGCTCCGAAATCAGCAGTTTAGTATCGATCCCGCTCAATTCATTTCAACTTCTTCTTCCAGGCAAACCAGACATTGTCACAATCACGATCTGACACCGTACTTTGCACGTACTAACCTTTTCAAACACTCGTTTTTTCCGCGAACCATTAACGAATGGAATGCATTGCCTTCAAATGTTTTTCCAGAACGTGGCTTTCCTGACTTCGAAAAACACACGCATCTTTTTGTCTAAACTACAGTGTTGTTATTGCCATACTATATAATGTCAACGCGTTATCTAAATTGTGTTTTCTTTACCCTTGTGTGCATAAAACTGTGGATTGTGTTTAAATTGATTGTGTATAAATTTTGGTGTGTTTTCTTTACCCTTCTGTACATAAAACTGTTAATACATAGTTATGCAAATTTCTCTACACGTGTATATTTAATCACCTTTGTTAGTGTATGCTTGTCGTTCAGTAACAATGTTTATTATAACCTTTTGTATAACTTGTTTCATTTCTTTCAATATGTTCCTTTTTGCCCCTCCTGCTTGGTCTTTGGACTGCAGTATGTAATAAATAAAAATAATAAAGTTGGCCAAAGGCTCACACGCGATACTGTAATGATGATGATCATGATTATAATATTGCTTTTCTCGAAAGATTGCACGGGGGTGTTATGCTTGCTAGCAAGATGCATGAAAGCACAATTGAAACCGATACTAAATCAAATGACGTAATGTGACTAGACGAAATTTTCGCCTTCTTTGCAGTATCGAGCACCTTCTTGGTCTACGCATTCACTCGCCCCAGCACAATATATTCCAATAGACATTGTGGTACCTGCTTCATTATTCCTTCTTTGTCAGCTTTATCTTAGTTTTTTCTCTGTGGATTAATTACATTGTTACCGCTAGAAATATGCTCATATTCAGTGCTTTGATGCCTAAACAATTTATTTCAGGATATAATATTCGCAATGTTTCCCGATACTAAACTTATAGCCCGATAACCGGTTTCTTGAGTTGATGTATAGCAGTAATAATTGTTCAGACAATTTTAGAGAATTCTTATGTGAAACTTCAAAAACGCATCTCAAAGAACGCGGTTGAACCTGATAATTTTCTATTTTTTGTATAAGTACTCGGAGTAAAAAAAAAGCATATCTGAAATAACCAAACTCTTCACATGGTTCCTAGTTCCCAACATTTCAAAAGGAATGGTTTGTAATCACAATAACGTCACTTTAATGTACGTTAGGCCGTATACAAAGCGTCCAGTATTAAGCGGCGACTAACTAGAAAGCATGCTCGACTCATTTATCGTCCGATACCGTAGCGGGGCGCCTACACGTTCGTAATAAGTTGCGCCATAACTATACAACATTCTCATATGAAATGTTTTCCACGTGGTTCACTTTTATCCAACATCCACCGCACCATGCTATTCCAACATGTAACACCATGTTGAGAGGTGGTGGCGAAAATTACAGACTTCCTGATAGACACTTACGCACTAGAAGTAATTTTGATTGTGATAACGACGTCCTTATCATGGTTACCGTAACCCAGCGTGCATACAGGATACGCCTGGCAACCAATATGTGCAGATATCTTCATCATTTCCTCGCACATTGCATTTGTTGATTGCGTTACATTATAACATCGCATCTGTATATCGTATCTTTATATTCCAGATGTCGCTTTCGTACACATAGATGATGTGTTGTCGATAGTTAACAATTGGCATAGAACGCATATTGAGCCAAGAGTCATCCACGTACTGGCGTCATGCCCATTACAATTTGGTGTCTTCTCAATGGGTCCTTTCAATGACAGCAGTAGACGTAACCTTAGTATAAGCCTCCTTTCTTTAGCAGTCGCACGACCGTCATCTAACTCATAACTTTTACCAGCGTGACTTTTGTTACGTAGGCTTAATGACGACGCTCTCGGCTTAAGATATGTTACTTTTGGGATCTGTAAGGCTAAGCCATCTTCTGCCGTCCAATTTTTTTGCAGATGTTTTTCTTCGAATGTGCCAAGCAAAGCTTGAGTAAGAACTTATAGCTGTCATCAGCTGATTATCGACACGTATGTTGGTGGCTTCTATAATTAACTGCTAGATTACACAGCCTACTTAGAAGGCGGAGCAATTGCCGGCAACTTTTGCAAGGCTAGTTCCACCTAAAGTCCCTAGATTTTCTGGTCCAAAAGAAAGCAAGAACATTTAGGAACTTAGGTGCGCCTGCAGCAAGCAACATCTCTCCTCCTAAGAATTTAAAGGCACTCGCAAATAATCGCGCGCGTGTGTGTGCGTGTGTGTGTGCGTGTGTGTGTGAGCAAGAACATGGACGCTAAGACGACTTTTATGACGAAGTAATTTAACATGAACGAATAACATGAAACCAGTAAAAGAAATTCTTCGAAACCTAGCAACTTAGAACGTTTTCTGTCCCTAATCCTAATAAGCGTGCAGATTGTACACTCTGCGTGCGTGTCTGTGGCTGAATCCCCCGAAAGAGAGACAATGACTGTCGGATTTTAGAGAGAGGTAACGCTGCCGGCACAGAATTCTTTTCTTTCTCTAGACAATCAGTTCCAGAATCGAAAAACAATGCTCAGTGGATTTAGGTACATGGCAATTAAGTTGCAGAGAGAATGCTGCTAGGACAGAGTGTATAGATCAAGAATTCTGTTTTTGTTATTGTGGCCTCAAGTAGATGTAGACGTAAAGTATTGACGTTAGTAGGATATTGGCCATGAACCGGATAGTTCAGCAAAAATAAGAAAGTATCTGTACGTGCCCATCTTTCTCTTTTTCTCTATTCGCCCTCCCCCTCTCTTCATGCGAATTCGTTGCTTTCACTTCTTCTTCGGCTGCCTGAGCATGCTTCAACTATTGTATGTTGTGGCCTCCGAAATAGATGCACACACGGCACCAATCCCGGAGTCTGTGTGTGGCGAAAGCTTAGGCTGTATAAAGTAAAACTATTCCATCGTGCTTTTATTTCAAACTCCTGGCGTCCAACTTACATAACCACTGACGAAAGCACCAGGTGGTGGCGTGCAGTATTATTTAAACAGCCCAATCAAACGGCGTCCTTATTTGTAGGAGGTATATATATACATATATATAAGAGGCGTTGAAAGCAAATAACGCTTCCTACCTTGACATGTCGTTCTGATCTAATTTGCTGAGCAGAGGTGAGGATTGCGCAGAAGTGGAGAGGGCATCTGTGGGGCTGAGCCGGCGCAGTGAAAGTAGAAAACAGGAGGAGGGCTACGGTGACGTCCGTGGTTTTTCTGCTTCCCCATGCTTAGCTTGCAGCGGTGGCTGGTCGAAAATTGCGGTGGTGTGTATCGGAAGGTTAAAAATGCCGCCAAACTGGATCATTAGTTGGCAGAATGATATCTGATACCTTCTGAAAGGGCTAAAAAACGTTATAGTGCCACGTAGAATTTTTTATAATAAGTAAATAAATCCATTTTACGCGGCAGCTCCAAGCAGCAGATGTGATCGGTGGGCAGACATCTTTTATTCCTTGTGGAACGGAGCCATATCCGGCTATTCCGAAAAAAGTTCCGCTTTATTCGGCATAATAATACACCTTTGATGCGTACGCGTCACTTTGAGGTGGTGAGTTTTAACGGTTTTGTGGTGTCGCGTGGCAGAAAAGCAAATCGGGCGTGGCCCGACAACTTTTGACCAACAGCGGAGGGCTAACGGCAAAAAAGATGTGGTATCAGAAGTAATTATTTTTCTTTTTTTGCCCGAGTCATGCATAATTATAGTGAACCCGACAATTACACATTGCCCCACAGGCATGAGTTCGAATGGTCATGGTTGGCAAAGTTTGTTTCCCCTAGCCCTGGTCACAAGGACATTTTAGCGATCTTGCCGCCAGAGTTCCCGATTCTTTTGTCTGTTTAGAGGCAGTTCTTTTTTTTCTGTTTCATTTCTACTTTATTAGCGCCATATCTATATACATATCATAAGAAGCAAACAAACACTGACACCAAGGACAACACACGGGAAATTACTTGTACTTACTAATTGAAAAAACAAGTGATAAATTGTTGGAAATGTGGAAATAGATGAAAAACATGTGGCAGTTTCACCCGAAAGGCGAAGCATCAGTTGCGATAGCAAATTAGTAGACAGCTATACGGAATAAGCATAGTAGTTTTATCAGCTGTATAAACTTGGACATGTAGCAGCACCAGCAACGCGCAGAACTGTTGTCGACGCCGTCGGCGTTTTGGCAGCGTACGCACCGAAAGCGGGCGGCGTTGGTGACTGTTGCCGGTGCCTCTGGCGGCGGCTCCGAGGTTTTGGATGCGATCAGAACGGGGCACTCGTCGAGCAGCGTCGGAAGTCTTCACCACCTCCTCACCTCGCAACGTTTTTATATAAATACGCATTTGGTGCCGCAGCTAAACGTCGCCTCCCTCCCTCCTGCACCCTCACGGCCTTTCGCACGACGGATATCGCGCGCTTTCACTCGCACATACAGCATACGGCGCGTGGCGACAATTTCATCGCCATTGAAGTTCATACAGAACCTCACGGGGACTGTGACGACGACGCCGACGGCAGAAATCAGCTTTGAGTGCCCGTATAATTGCTGTCACAATAAAACAGCGGGCCGCAGGTGGAGAACGATCCCACTTGTTCGCCGTACGCGTGCGATGCTCCTAGCACTGAGCTACCGGGGCGCCGTTTTCCCGTCCACGTTCTGGGGTATTTATACTCTATGACCACGGGAGCTCGTCAATATGCTGGAGTGATAAAGCGCACCAGCGGCAGCGAGCAAATTGACCTTTGCGCTGGCTCACACTTCACCCCGAATTAAACATCGAAAGTGCAGCGCATACGAAGCTACCGGCACTCGACGAATGCACTTTGGCCCATCTTCGATCGCTTTGAGGATGAGGCGCGCGCGGGCCCACACTTAGGTCGCGTGGCAGATCGCTTTCAAGATAGCTCCGTCAGCAGCAGCCGCATAAGCAGAACGCACCCCCCCCCCCCCCCCTCGGGTCTCCGTCGCCTCCTCCCCATTCCGCGCGAGATCAAGCTGCGGTTGCCAGCTCACCATCGCAAGCTTTCACTCGCACACACAATGCACATCTCGCGGCGACGATTTTATCGCCGTTCTACTTTACACGGAACATCATCTACGACGGCGACCGCAAAAATGCGCTTGGAGTGTCCATATAATTGCTATCGCAATAAAAGCCGGCAGATCCCACACACCGCGGGAATCCATGATAAGCGAAACAGTGCACAAGACAAGTTATGCGAAGCAAGTTAACGAAACGACCATGAGAGCACCGAGGCGTAGGCAGCTCTTTCATGACCTACATGACACGCATGTCAGTAAATTGATGTCATGACCTATCATTTATGTTCGAACCCATTTCAGTGGATATTGACTGTTATTCCTTCTTCAATGAGTCATTGTCATTTTTCTTTAGTGTTTTCTAACCCGCCGCGGTGGCTCATTAAGTTAAGGCGTTGCGCTGCCGAGCACGAAATCGAGGGATCGAATCCCGGCCGCGGCGGTCGCATTTCGATGGAGGCGAAATACAAAAACGCCCGTGTGCTTGCATTGTAGTGCACGTTAAAGAACACCTGGTGGTCAAAATTAATCCGGAGCCCTCCCCTTCGGCATGCCTCATAATCAGAACAGGTTTTCGCACGTAAAACTTCAGAAAGAAGAACAAATAGTGTTTCCAAAATAGTGTTTCCTTCACTTAGTGCCCACGTCTGGACACATTCCAGGGGTTCTTGAAAGTTAATCATTTTTCACTGAGTCATTATCAGTTTTGCTCAGTCATGGTCATGAATGTGATTTCTACCATATTCCTTTAGGGTTTCCATCAGTTAGTACCCGCGTAAGAACTCATATCAATGGCTTTAGAGTGATAATCTTTTTCGCTGGGTCATTGTCATGACCCACATGACATAAATAAATATGAGTGATAGGTCATGACATAAATGTCATGACCTATAATGTTGTGTTGTGACATGTGTCATACACTCCTGTCATACTGCGCCAATTTCGGTACCTACCAAGTTAACGAAACGACTATGACAGCACCAAGACGTAGACGGCTCTTTCATGACCTACATGACACGCATGTCATAACATATCATTTACGTTCGTCATATACTCTTGTCATAGTATGCCAATTTTGGGACATACCAAGTTACCAAGTTAACGAAACGACCCTGAGATCACAGCGACGTAGGCGGCTAGATAGATAGATAGACATAGATAGATAGATACTGTTAAAGAAACAAATGTTCTCCAAGAAATGCATCGAATTTAAAAGCGCGCAAAGCAGACGTCCTGTTCCAAGAACATCCCGCAGCAGTCGTGTCATAAGTTTAGAACTTTCCTTAAGACAGCGCTTGATATTGTGAATTGTTTCGATATGCAAATCCCATGCTTCCAGTTCCCATTAACCGGAGTGTGCCACGCGTTTGTGTTATTTCCTCGCAAAAGCGACTTCATAGGAGAGTGATGGTCTAACACCAGCTATACGATCTACAGGTAAAATTTGTGACACTGTGCGGCGCGGACATTTTATCTGCAAGATCCTTTCTTCCGCACTATACCATTCCGCTCATTTTCGGTTCGTGAGAGTTGTCACTAACTAACAAGTTCATCTTTGTCACTCAGTCGACCTCTGTGTAATTTGCAACGGGAAACAAGCCATAGTGACGTGTCGTTCACGGAAGTGTGACACAAGGGCAGTGTGCAAACAGTCGCGCGAATTTGCGCGCACGCGCACAAACACGCACGCGAGCAGACAAACACCACAACTCTCACATATAAACACCTAAACCTACACAAGCTCAATGAAAACAGCATTATCCGCAGCTTCAGCTACGCGACTAGGAGGCCCGGTACAAGGCCGGGTCTTCGATAAGGAACGCCGGCACATCAGCCGCAATCTCTGGACTTTGTATCCACGCGATCGACGCATATTCCAAGAGTGGCACCGTCTTGTCTGGCGGAGGAAAACTGAAGTCACGAGCCGGCTACACTCGAGAGAAATGCACGGTTTGGTTGAGCGGCTTGTTTGTCTTCGCGTTGTTGGGGGCTCTTCAAGTTGACGCCTCGCTGTCTAGGGTAGCTGCACGAGCGCTTCTAATGTGCACGAGCGCGTACACATTTACTGGAAAGACAGCGCTCTCTGACAGACTGTAGTTGAATGGCTCGTGGGCCATTGCACTTAACATGCCCTGTGATAAAGCTTAAGCTTCCGAATGACAAATAAAATCATTTATTTGGAATAATTGTTACCACTCAAAACTTCGAAACTATATTGGTTGTACCTAAATTGAAGCACTCAAGTGTTTTAAATGCGAAGCATTTCTTGAGGAACATTTGCCACTTTGACAGTATCTATATGTCTATCTATCTAGCCGCCTACGTCTTCATGGTCATTTGGTTGACTTGGGATTTACCAAAATTGGCATAGTATGACAAGAGTGCATGACGGACATAAATGATACGTCTTGACATGAATATGGTGACATGTGTGTCATGTAGGTCATGAAACAGCTGCCTATGCCTTGGTGCTCTCGTGGTCGTTTCGTTAATTTGGTAGGTACCGAAATCGGCATAATATAAAACAGTGTATGACGAATATAAATGATAGGTCAAGAGATGAATATCATGACATGCTTCTTATGTAGGTCATGAAACAGTTGTCTAAAATGACAATCACCTGTCGAAGAAGTCATTACCACTCCAAAACCAATCAAATGGGTTCTGACTTGGGTACTAAGTAAAAGAAACACTAAAGGATGATGGTAGAAGTCATAGACATGAGGATCACTCAACCAAAATGACGATGACACAGCAAAAAAGATAAACACTCAAAAACACTGAAATGCGTTCTGACGTGGGTACTAAGTGAGGGAAACCCTAAAGGATGGTGGTAGACGCCATACTCATGATCATGATTCAGCCAAATAAATAATGACTGCGCCAAAAAACCTTAGCACTCAAAAACCACTTAAATGGGTTCGCGCGTGGGTACTAAGTGAAGGAAACACTAAAGGATGGTGGTAAATGCCATAATCATGACCATGACTCAACAAAAATGTCGATGACTCAGCGAAAAAAGATTAACAATAAAAAACCGATGGAATGGTTTCAGATGTTGTGTTAAGTGAAGGAAAGCTAAAACGTTGATGGTCGAAGTCCTAATCATGAGCATGACTAAGGCTTTCGCCTTAAGGTCTCTTAGGCCTAGCTAAAGGGACTCCTAATGACTCACGACATGAATGTCATGACATGCGCTTCATGTAGGTCACGAAACAGCCGCCTACATCTTGGTGCTCTCATGGTCGTTTCATAAACTTCAAAAAAAAAATTAAATTATGGGGTTTTACGTGCCAAAACCAGTTCTGATTATGAGGCACGCCGTAGTGGGGGACTCCGGAAATTTAGACCACCTGGGGTTCTTTAACGTGCACCTAAATGTAAGTACACGGGTGTTTTCGCATTTCGCCCCCATCGAAATGCGGCCGCCGTGGCCGGGATTCGATCCCGCGACCTCGTGCTCAGCAGCCCAACACCATAGCCACTGAGCAACCACGGCGGGTTTCATAAACTTCGCAGGCTCCATGACATGCGCTTCATGTAGGTCACGAAACAGCCGCCTACATCTTGGTGCTCTCATGGTCGTTTCATAAACTTCGCAGGCTCCTGCACACTGCTTCGTATAACATCGATTCCCACAGGGCATGGCATCTGCCGGCTTTTTTTCAATATGGAATCTACGCCGCCGCAATCTGTCTTATATCGGGTTCGTTAACAAAGCAGCAGAGTAGTACAGGCACTGAAAGGGTCCTACAGGCAGAACCATCAGCATGAACCATCTGACGTAGTAAGGCTTCTGCTTAACATTGTGAGGCTCCTCCAAGGGTTTCTCCTTAGAGGGTTTAGCCTGATTAGGACATATTACTTCCTTTTCACATTGTTGCGTATGGCCTGCTGTAGTAAACACGCTGAATGCGGATCGAGGCGTTTTTCCCGGCTATCGGGGCAGGAGTTAGTCTCCTGTACCTTGCCATAGAGAAAGTAATTCAACAAGAGGGGACACTCCCATAGGGCCCAGCGGCCGAATTGACTGCAGCGTGCCAAGCGGTCGGTGTCGATCACTTACATCACTTCCGGTTTCAGTTTTGGGCGCGCTTATTTTGAACGCAAGCTAGCACGCCGGCTACGACCCCCCCCTTTCCCTTTTTTTTTTTGCTCTTCGTGCAGAATCGGTTTATTATTTAGTAAAAATGACTGCGAACGATCTCGTAAAGTCCCATCGAAACTGTGCCACGTGCAATTTCACAAAGTAGACGCAAGACCCTTTGTGCAATGAGGCAATATTTATTTTGCTCTATATAAAAGCTCTTTCCGCGCTTTTTGTGCGTTCATCCAACGTTGTGACACCAGCAGGTAAGGCAGTAGTTCCTGTACGAAGCTCCACCGGACGGCACCAGCTGAAAAAAAAGTAAATTACAAGCATGTTACATTTGCAAGCACGTAACAGCATGTTACAAGCATGAGTCATTTTGGTATTTAGATATAGGAATACTGCGTATAGAGGCGAAACGTGCGAAAGCGGTGAATGGGCGGCATTACAAACAAAAGCAATTCGCTTTTACATACATGGCGTAGAAAATACCCGACTCATCCCAAACATATATGAAAACATCTGATTTCCAAGCGTTCCCCCCTTTCCGGGCATTATTTCCTGCACTTTGGCACCACAAATACACGGGCGACTTCGCGTTTTCAAAACTTGGCCTCAGGTTATGCGACGGTACGCGACATACACAGATACGGTCGCAACAGGCACTCAAGACAAATGCGTGGGTGCAAAGCCTGTTTTCAGTCCTTTAGCAGACGGAATTTTCGAATTACAAGTGTGATATGTTCCTCGGCGTTATCTTTCGCGCGTTCTGCCGGCGCCCGCAGCACACTCCCCTGTTATCACTCTTGGCAATCGCCCATCGCGTGAGTACCGAAAGAAGGTATATGTTGTTGCGGGGCCACAAAAAACGTCACAAACTTGACCCTCTATAAGATTCATTACACGCCAAACTAACTTTATCACCACGGCCGAGCTGCTTATCGCTAACTGCGTCACAGCGCGCTGTGCGGCCAGCGTGCCTCAAAAGTACCCCAGAAAGTAACGAAATTACTCTTCAGTAATGTCTGGCGTCAGAGAAAGTGGCACAAACTTATCCTAGTAAGATGCACTACACTGCGCACTACGACCGAGTTGGTTCTCGCTAACTGCGTCACAGCACGCTGCGCGGCTAGTGTGCCTCAACAGAACCGAAATAAGTTACAATAATCCCCTAGGAAGCTTTGGAAACATGTCCCAGCACGATTCATTAACTCAAATTAACTGCGCCAGGACGGCCGAGCTGTTTTTCGCTAACTGCGTCTTAAGTCTCGGTCCCGTGCCGTAAGCCTAAATGCGTCGTAGACTGTGAAATCAAATTTCTCACCTTGCCGTAATCCAATAGTGCAGTGGTGTCTTGTCCCAGTGCAAAAGGAACGTAAGCATACGCCGGGAGCCCACAAAACCAGGCTACTTTACAAAAAAAGGGGACAGACGGGTCGCCGCGGGCGAGCGCTCAAACGCGCGCGCGGCCGCACTCGCTGGCTTCGGGGGACTGTCTGGCGGATGACGCATGTATCTGGCGCGTCATTGACCTGTTGCTAGGTAAGGCTAGGAAAAGAAGTCGCAAAGCTTATGTTCATTTATACGCAAAACGTTTTAGTTTTCGCGGCAAAGAATTTAAAAAATAAATCAATGCCTGTTAACTTAAGTTCACTTTCTTTTTTTTTTCGATGCTTGCGGCAGCTACCGTTCGCTGTCAAAAGTATAGCGTGACGTATGGTGACGTGTTTCCTTTTGCCACTTTTTGCCGAGTGTCCCCTCTTGTTGAATTTCTTTCTCTATGACCTTGCGCTGAAACTAAGGCCAGGATGACAGGGCATCTTCGCGGTTCATAAACCACGTGCGAGCACCATCCTGGAGGCTGAAGTAGACGTTCCTGAGTTTGGCGTTGTCCCACTCGTTAAACGTAAAACCTCTATATATAAAAAGTAGCGCCAACCACTTCGCTCCTCCTCCGTTTCACTGTCGCGCTCGGCGCGACCAGCGCGATCGAGGCGCGATATCGACAGTGGCGTGGCCTACGTCGGGCCTACCGTGGAAGACGACAGATAACGCGCTGCCAGAGGAAATTCGCGGAAAACTTCAATCGCGGCCTGCGCAGAAGTTTTTGAGGCGCGATTTTGCTTCGTCAGACAGTAGCTATCCTTAATAATGCCGTTTTGGAAGTAGCAACGCGACGATGCGAGATGGCCCAAATACCAAGTGTGCAGCAAGCGTTTGCGCTCGCCGCATGGTAAACAAAAAAAGCCTTTTGCCCTCGCCTTCTCGCTTGCGGCAACTTCAGGCGCAGCAGCATGCTATCACAACGAAGTTCTTGTCCCTAACACGTTTGATCCGTTTGTGCATACAGCACTTTCTTCGCACAGGCCCGAGAATGGCGGTCGGAACGCGCTAGAAAGAAAAAAAATATACAAAAGGGCAACGCGGTTTCCACGTGACACGGATTGGCCAATGGGGGAGCGGAGGCGGCTGGGGCGACAGGAGGCAGCGAGGAGGAAACGTCAGGGTGAGCGCGGTGGCGGCAAGATCTAAGAATGGCGCAACTTTTTATATATAGGGGCTTTAGTTAAACGCAGCCACGCGCTCGAACTCCACCAGCCAGACTTCCACATCTTCAAATGTGTCGCCATGAAAAGCCGTCGCCACTTGGGGCGTAGAGTAACATACGGATTACAAGAGTGGCCACTCCAGACTAAAAGCGGCCGAGCTGCGCAGCTTCATGCCGCCCGCTAGAGTGCAATACGACAGTCCCTGTCTCTAAGGGAACGCGCATACTAGTTATCTACTGTAGTAACTTTTCTAGTGCACTATACGTCTACTTGTCTATGTGGCTGTAGAAGTAGACGTTATCAACGGGATCAGCAGGCCGTGAGCGGTGGATGATAAGGCTAGTATATAGAATAAGGCATAACGCATCACTACAAAATATCGGCCATGGTGAGATCAGGAAGGCGACGCTACAAAAGATGTGCGATAACGTCTGCGTGGTCTTGCTGGTTTCGTTTGCCAGAACGTCTGTCTGTTTAGCTGCTGCTTGGTAAGAAGGCCGACATTACGTTCTTTTTTCCCTTCATTACTTTGCAAATTGCTTATGTATTTGTCACTTCAGCCGTAAGTTCACATTTGTCGCATTGTGATGTTCAGCGCAGAGACCTTTTTTGTGTTCTTCACATCGCGCGTGATGTTTGTGTATTGCTTCACATTATGTAAGAAATAGCAATTTGGAATGCTGCGCAGCACGTTTGCGAGAAAATCGCTTCTTGGCGCATGAAAGTGAGTTGGCACGCGCCGGTATACGTCTGCTATTCAATGCATGCGTGTGCAATTCTGCGAAAGAATTCAGTTATGCTTAGGATCGTTATTCGTGGCCTGCACAGATATTGCTTGAAGCCTTTTTTACGAGCGCAATTAGAGAGAACTTTCGAATTCAGAATAACGTTTGTAAGCAGTGGCTACGACGTATCCTGAATAAAGACTCCTGCCTCAGTAGCGCAAGCAGGGCACCGAAGGTTGCTTTTTTTAACTGCGACAATTACACGGGATGCTTTTCGCGAAAGGGCGATTTGAAGTGCGTAGGTGAAAATTTGTGCGAAGGCGGGATAGAAGACATAACCAATACTTTTTTTGAGGTCATGCCGTCCGTAGTCAAGTACTACGGGAATTACTGCTGTGTTGCGTGGTGCAGTAACAACGGCGGGACAGGGAGAGAGCGTGGTTGGCTGTCTACTGCAGTGAGTAGCCTTCATTCCTTGTTTGCTTTGCAGCCCGAAACAACCACTTAATAAGAAAGGTTAGGCTGCAAAGGAAGATCGTTGTTTTCCTCTTTTATGCTAATGCTGTCTTCTGAAGTTTTACTGTTCTGTGGGATTTTTCATAATATAGCCTGTTTATTCCTTTTGTGAAATTAATTCTCAACATATGGCACCTGTATTCGCATGTCTTGAACTTTGCAGTGCAACCATCTTTCTGTGCTTGCGTTCATCGAACGTTGCGAAAAAAAAGTGTGCATGTGCTTACTGAGAATATGACTTGAAAATAAAATGTTTTGTCTCTTCCAACTTTTGTCATGTTTATATAAACTGTCTGCATAAACACACAGTGGCATCGTGTGCTTGCTGCTCTGGCGGTGCAGCTTACACGAAGCTACTCGATGCATGCAAGCAACGCGTTAAATAAATCGAAATATAGCCTCCGGGACGAAGCACTCGCACGCAAGCGGTTTTGGAGGCCGTGTAATGTTTCTAATCACCAGAACATAGCCTTCCAGCTTAGTTTTTCGGCGGTCTCAATCTCTGAGTCTGTGTAGATTCCACACACCTGCTTGGTGCGCTGCAAACCAAGATCGGCCGCAGGGGCCTATGGAAGTGTCCTCTCTAATCCTTGTATATGTTACTCTATGCTTGGAGGTTGAATAGCGCTAGGTAAGCCGGTGTCACCCTTTCCGTTGTGTTCGCAGTGGTCGTCAAGAATTCCGTAGTGTTCACAGTGACGTCATAAATTCGCTCGTCCGCGGCTCAGTGCTCGTCTCCGCGACATCCCGGGCGCTTCGAACTCTCAACAGGCTCGACGAAAGCACCCTCTGCTGCTACCGAGTTCAAAGGCAGCGCTATCACGCGAGATCACAGAGCCAATGACTGCATCGGTACGGAGACAAAGCTTCCTGAGCGCAAGCAGCTGCATCGCCGATGACAGTCCGGTGTTAGAGAGTGCCGAGTACGCCTCCCATTCCACGGCGGCGTAGATACAAACGGTCGTGCCAGTCGTAGCACGTACTGTTCCCGCGCTTCGAGCCAAGCCACTGCGGCTGGCGTACAGGTTTGCAGCTGCAGCGTCCGAAGGGTCCGCGGAAGAAAAAATTACTCCATCTCCCACTAAAGGGAACCATGTGTGGATGCAAAGCAGCGGGGAGATGGAGGTTAGGTTGAGCGGGAGATGGTTTCGCGGCAGCGGCCTGAGCGCTCATCGTGGCGCTGCACAGGCGAGAGAATGAGGCGCGCGCTCCGTCATTTTCATACCGCGCAACTACTGTGGCGGCCCCAGCGGAGTATGCAGCTGTCGCACCACCTGTCGTGCGCGCCGCTCCGGTTTCCTAGAGGAGAGAAAGCGGGGAGCGTAGGAGAGGAGAGAGAGCGGGAGGGGACGCGCTAGCGCTGCGGGGGTGTGGGACGCGGGCGCCGCTCCGTAGAGGATTCCTAGAGGAGAGAAAGGGGGGAGCGTAGGAGAGGAGAAAGAGGGGGAGGGGACGCGTATGCGCTGTGGGGGTGTGGGACGCGGGCGCCGCTTCGTAGAGGATTCTAGAGGAGAGAAAGGGGGAGCGTAGTAGAAGAGAGAGAGGGGGAGGGGACGCGCATGCGCTGTGGGGGTGTGGGACGCCGCGGGAGGGACGGAGAAAGCCACCGGCAAAAAATGCCTCGCATTTAAAGGGAAAAAGGAAGGCCCTTCCCCGCACCACGACAAGTTCGCAGTCAGCAGCGCGCGCTGGCCACCCTCGGCATTCGACTGCAAACCGCGGTGTCGGCATTCTTAACGAACAAGGACGACCAGACAATCTACATCGCGTGCTTCTTGACGATCGACCCCGCAAAAAACCAGCTAGCAGGCCCCGATGTAATCTGTCGAGGTTGGGAAATCGGGGCGTCGATCGATGTAGGGAGCCTACATTCAACATGCCTACATGTAAAACAGCGTTGCAGGTAGGCTCCCTAAAACGATGGCTACCCGCCCGACACCTACATTTCGAATTCCGCCGAAACGTAAAGAAAATTCTGCAGTGAGGTTGTGCCAGCTGGAGAGGAGCGTGTTTTCCGCGTTGGCAAACGCTGCGCCGAAGCACACGCATACGTAGCTGTTAAAGCAACAACTAAGCGGATAGCGCTAGCGGAAACGCCGGTAGTTGACAGCCATCTGCTGCACATGTGGGAAGGCAGAAGGGGGTTAACCAAGCGATGGAAAAAACAGCGACGTAATTGCAAACTGCGCCATAGAATCGCGGAAATACCTGAGTGGGCAAACGCTTACGCAGAGCAGTTAGAGGCAGCGAGTTGGGCGAGTTTTTGCAAATCACTTCGCGAAACGTTACACACCTCCAAGACATGGGCAATACTTCGCATCAAAAGGGCACCAGGAAAAACCCAAAACGGCCACGAACCGCACCCTTCAAAAACTTGCCGGAGAATTTCCGGGAATAGAACAGGCCCTCCTCACTAAGCTCAAAGATAAGTACGTAGGGGAGGTAACCACTCCCCCACGCATCCTACCACACAAAGGACAAGAAAACGCAGTGCTCGACGCCCCGATAGCTAAAGCAGAACTCTACGGCTACGCAAGCTGCGAAGAGAAATACTGCTCCAGGACCTGATGAGCTCACAAATGCTATATGATCCGGAACCTGAGCGACGAACACCTAGAACAGCTTACTCGATATTTTAATGAACAGGTATCGTAGAGGGGCGTGGTTCCAGAACAGTGGAAGGAGGATAAAATCGTGCTGATTCTGAAAGCAGGAAAACCTCATGATCTACAAAATCTAAGGCCGGTATCAGTAACCTCCTGTCGTGGCAAATTATTTGAGAAGGTGATTAACACGCGTCTCACCTCTTACATTGAAGACCGCAGCCTCTTTCCCACAAAAATATTCGGCTTTCGCCAACATTTGTTAACTCAGGATGTTTTCCTGCTACTTCGGGAAGAAGTCTTTTGCAATGTGGCAACGAGCGACCACGTAGACCGGTAAGGTCGCGGGCTCTCGCAGGAGACGAAAACCGACACCCGATTTCTTAGCGTATCATTTTTTTTATCTCACTGGTTCGGAACGCTAGCCTGTGCTGGTGCGTGCCAGCCGCTCGTGCCTCGTGCAGACGCGAGCGTCTACGTAATTATCATGTGACGCCTATGCTGCTGCCGCTACAGAGGGCTCCCCCCCCCCTAGAGAGGAGGAAAGTTCGATGAACGATGAAAACTCCACGTGACGCGGCGTGTCTGTGTCGTTGGTCTTGGGTGACACGGATGAAGGCGGCGTCGATGGATGCAGCAGGGTTGCGTCGCACATTGGTGGGGCCGATGGCGCGGGTGCTTCAATGTAGGCGGGTTTGAGACGTTCCAGGGCAATGGTGTCCGATCGGCCGTTTACGTTCACGACAAAAGTCGTCGGACGTCGCTCGAGAACACAATATGCCCAGGAGTACTGCGGCTGCAAAGGCTTCCGCTCGGCACAGTTATGCACGAAAACGTGGGTAGCAGAGGTCAGAGCGGGAGAAACGCACGGAGACCTTGCTTCTCGCGAACCTGTAGGCACGGAGCGCATCTGGCTGAAGAAAGCTTGCAGTTCGGCAACGTAGTCGGCAGGTGATGGCATCGGTGTTTTGATGGTAGCAACGAAGAAATAGCCTGGAAGGCGTGGGTGAGTGCCATAGACTAGCTCAGCACAGGAGCAACCTAGGTCGCTCTTGAGTGCGGCTCTGATGCCAAGTCAGACGAGAGCCAAATGTAGAACCCACTTCTCCGGCGATTCATTCGCCATAAGGGATGCCTTGAGATGCCGGAGAAAACGTTCAATAACTCCATTGGATAGCGGGCGGTAAGCAGTCGTGCAAAAACGTGTCCTTCCGAGTAGTTTCAGTAGCTAGTTGAATAGTGCTGAGTCAAACTGCCGACCGTGATCGGTGACTATTGTGGATGGGTAGCCCAACCTTGCAATCCATGTAGACACGAAAGCTGCGACAAAAGTAGGTGCTGAGATGTCAAATACAGGTGTAGCTTCCGGCCACCGTGTGTGGCGGTCGATGCAAGTCAGTATGTAGCAGCAACCTTTCGAAGGTTCGAGAAGGCCGGCGAGGTGCAGGTGTACGGCGTCAAAACGAGCATCCGGTGGAAGACTTCGCAGGCGGAATGGGGTGATGCTGGATCTTGGAGCGTTCACACGACAAACAGCAGCGAACCCAATCGCGAAATTGACCGTTTAGCTGAGGCCAAACGAAACGACTGGAAAGGAGCTTCTGTGTCGCGCGTATGCCAGGATGCGACAGGTTGTGCACGGTTCCGAATAGATGTCTGCGAAGGGCTTCTGGAATGTATGGTCTAGGCGTGTCGGTAGAAGTGTCGCAGACGACGGACGTACCATCTGTAGTCACTACGACGTCCTCCAATTTCAGGGACGTTGACGAATTCCGGAGTGTACGAAGTTCGGTGTCGACACGCTGTAGACTGGCGTGTAAGTCGACATCGATGATGAAAGGCTCCGACGTCAACGTGCAAATGGCATTGACACGACTCAGAACGTCGGCTCGAACGTTGTCGGTGCTCTTCATGTGTCGGAACGTTGTTCTAAACTCGGAGATGTAGGAAAGGTGTCGACTCTCGCGGGGCGAGTAACAGGACGCCGACCGGTTCATTGCGTGCACAAGGGGCTTGCGGTCTGTCAAGACAGTAAATGCACGGCCTTCTAGGAAATGTCGAAAATGTTTGATAGCCAGGTAAACTGCGAGTAATTCACGGCCAAACACTGAAGCCAAGGTGCAGGCTTCAGTTTCTTGGAGAAAAAGGCAAGTGGATGCCGCGCATTGTGGATGAATTGCAGCATAGCGGCACCAACGGCGGTGTTTGAAGCGTCGTTCATGATGGCAGTGAGCGCGTCTGGCTTTGGGTGTCTAAGCAGCTGGCGTCGGCGACGGCATACTTGACCCTTGTGAAAGCGTCGGTGGCCCCTTCATGCCACTGAAGCACTTATTTACATTGTTTCACCAGCAGAGCGTCTAGCGGAGCGATAAGTCGTGCGCAATCGGGGATGAATCGGCCGTAGAAATTCACGAATCCGAGAAATTGACGAAGCTTGGTGAGTGTGGTCGGTCGGGGACGGTCTTCAATGACGCGAGTCTTGTACGGCAGCGGTGGAATGCCGTTAGCGTCTACGATATGACCGAGGAACTCGAGTTCCGGTTGACCGAATTTGCTCTTGGCGGCGTTGATGACAATGCCGTTACCGCCAAGGCGTGAAAACAACAACCGCAAGTGGTGAAGAATTTGTTCTGCGGAAGAGCTTGCGACGAGAAGGTCGTCAATGTATGCAAAAACGAAAGGCAGGTCTCTGATGACGAAATCGATGAAACGCTGCAAGGATTGGCCCGCGTTCCGTAAGCCGAAAGGCATGGGGAGAAATTAAAAAATTACTCCATCTCCCGCAAAAGGGAACCATGTGTGGGTGCGAAGCAGCGGGGAGGTGGTTAGCTTGAGCTGGAGATGGTGTAATTTTATTGAGAGGACGTATGAGAATGTATAACAGAAGAGAGAGAACGTGGTGGTTGCCTGTTTATTTATTTAGAGACCGTATGCGATTCCTAGCGTCGGTGCACGCGGCGCTTTGAACACGACGGCCTTGTGGTCGGTGAAGTGTAGCGTCAAGGGTTGCTGTTCCAGAGTTTTCATTCTGAAGTTTGCGAAGATCAGGTCTATGCACGTTCTACTTTCGGCTTCGCGTTGCCGCGCCGCCTCGGGATCCACCGCTCGACGTTGACGTTTCGATTCGCCTTCCCGAGCCCGGAGTTCAGGGTCCGCTTGCCGCCGTTCACGTTTCCTTTCGGCTTCGCGAGCCCGAAGTTCGGGATCGCCACGTCGCCGCTCGCGTTTCGCGGCGGCCACCCGAGCGCTCATCGCGGCTCTGCACAGGAGAGAGAATGAGGCGCGCTCCGTCATTTTCATACCGCGTAACTACCGTGGCCCCCGCAGCGAAGTATGCAGCTGTCGCACCACCTGTCGTGCGCACCACTCCGTACAGTAAAGGATTCCTAGAGGAGAGAAAGGGGGAGCGTAGGAAATAAGAGAGAGGGGAGGGGACGCGCATGCGCTGTGGGGGTGTGCGGCGCCGCGGGACGGAAGGAGGGACGGACAAAGCCCCCGCCATAAGCTGCTTCGCATCTAAAAGACTGAAGGGCGTGATGATGGCGGTCTTGGGAATGGCTTCTTCAGCGACCGGTAGTTGATGATAAGCGCGAATGAGATCGATCTTAGAAAAGATCGTCGCACCATCAGGAACTGTAACGTTGTTTAGTGCCCGGTAATCACCACATGGGCGCCAGTCTCCCGTCTTCTTAGGCACCATGTAAAGTGGTGATGCCCAATTACTGGAGGAAGGGTGGCTGATGCCAAGTTGCAGCATGTGTTTGAACTCCGCGCGAGCGATCTTGAGTTTCTCCTGGGACAAACGCCGGGGTCGGAAATAGACTAGGGGGCCGGAGGTGACGATGTGATGGCATACGTCATGTTGCACCGGTTGCGTCCAGTCCGGCAGGCGCGAAAAGGTGGGAAACTCACGTAGGAGCGCGGCGAAAGGTTCGTCCAACATGGCAGAAATAGGCGCGATCGTTGATGTGTGTGATAATGAGACGTCGAGAACGGATAGCTAGGTCACGTAGTCGATGAGACGGCGTCGTTGAACGTCGACAAGGAGTCCGTAGTTGTGCAAGAAGTCTGCTCCAATAACTGCACGACGGACGTCTGCAACGAGAAAAATCCAGCGGAATGCTCGTCGAAGGCCAAGGTTTAGCATGACGGAGCGTGACGAAAAAACTGGAATCCTGGTCTCGTTGACGGCTTGCAAAAACGGCACAGGTGTCGCTTTTCGGTCGGAGTGGTGAGCGGGGAGAATGCTGACGTCAGCTCCTGTGTCGACTAAGAACGGTTGGCCCGTAACTCTGTCCATCACGTAGAATAGGCGACTTCTGCGCTGGGTCGCACCACATGTCGCCATTAGAGGTCGGCGGGCCTGTTTTCCAGCCAAGCTCAGGGACGCCGACAGTGACGAGCGTCGTTTCCAAAACGGCGGTGGTAGTAGCAAGTGCCAGTCGTTGTAGGTGATGTTTCGTCGCGGTTGCCCCTGCGTCTTGATTTGCTGGAACTACGGCTGCGTGGGCGACGAGATGACGTGCGGCGATGTTCTGCTGCACAGATGATGCGTTCCAGGCGCTCACACAAGGAGTCGAGCGGAGATTTCGCTGCTGAAGAGCAGAGAAGGGTTTGTAGGGCGGTTGTATTGTCACCTAGACACGTTTTCGTGGCTGCGATGGTTGGAGTGGCTACTTCCATTACTTTGTCAGCCAAAACGGCAAGTCCGGTAAGCTCCATGGTAGAGGCGGTCGCCAGGACCATCTGCATGTTAGCCAGGAGTCGTTGCAAAAACAATTCGCGCAACAGCACGTCGTCGATGGATCTTGCGTTGTTTCCTAACAGCTGCCTCATTCGGCGAAGAAGTTGACTAGGGCGTCGGTCGCCGAGTTCTTGAGCGGACAGAAGCTGCTGGATTCGAGAACGCTATGAAGCAGCTGTGCACTGTAGCAGGGCTACGTTGAGATCGTCATAGGCGGAGGTAGACAATGGGGCGCTCAATAAATCTGTTACTTCGTCAATGGCGGCGGGTGAGAGCACTGCAACGGCGTAATGAAACTTTGAGGCTTGAGAGCGGATACCAGCGACTTGAAGTTGCGATTCGGCCTGAAGAAACCACGTCGAGGGATGCTGGTGGCCAGTACTGTGGGAGACGGACGGCGGTTGCTGAACAGGAGGGCTCACCGCGTTCGTCGGTATGGTTCTGGCCTTGAGCTCTCGCAGCGTTGGTCTGGTCCATGGTGTTCTGTACCAGGGGAGCATATGGCAGCATCACGTTCGGGTCACCAAACTGTGGCGACGAGCGACCACGTGAACAGGCAAAGTCGCGGGCTCTCGCGGGAGAGGAAAAACCGACACCCGATGTCTTAGCGCAGCATTTCTTAATCTCTCCGGTTCGGAACGCTAGCCTGTGGCGGTGCGTGTCAGCCGCTCGTGCCTCTTGCAGACGCGAGCATTTACGTAATTATCATGCGACGCCAATGCTGCTGCCGCTACAGCGACACCATGGTTGGTGCAGAACATCTCGTCCTCGCTCGTGATTTGAAAAGTGCATTCGACACTATGTCACATGAACTCATCTTATCTGAGGTGAATGACATCGGTTGTGGAAAAAGAATCTATGACTACGTCCGCTCTTTCCTGTCCTCTCGCATCGTGACAATAAGCATCGGCTCTACGCGCTCGGAATCTTTTCCCATGCCCAATAGAGGAACGCCACAAGGGGCGATACTCTCGCCCCTTCTTTTCAACATCGGCATGAGACGCTTAGTCAAAATACTCGACGTCATACCCGGGCTCGGATACGCGTTATATGCGGACGATATTACACATTGGGCTACCGCGGCTCTTCAGGACAGAAAAAACAAATCCTGCAAGAAGCAGCGACCGCATGTTGAAACTTTCGCACGCAGCAACAGAATGAGCTGCGCTCCCGATAAATCAGAATATATCAGGATACGTGGTCAACCTCTTTATAGGAGACAGCCAGGTAAGACAGGTCCAGCAAATGCGAGTCCTCGGACTATGGCTGCAAAGCAACAAAACTGAGTGGTCCACACCACTAAAACCTGTAGAACTACGGTGAAACAGATCTCCCACATAATTTTTAGAGTAACCTATCACCGAAAAGGTTTCAAGGAAACTGAGACGATCCGGCTCGTTGAGCCTTTTGTGCTAAGTCGTCTCACATATAGTCTACCTTTCCAGGACCCCACGAACACTGAACTAAGTGGCCTAGATGCGTTGTTCAGAACGTCATACAAAGCGGCTCTCGGCCTACCACAGGGAATCTCCACTGAACGCTTGGTGTTCCTCGGAATACATAACAACTACGAGGAGCTTTGCACAGCGGTGCTCATGTCTCAACGGGAGAGGCTTAGGTTAACCTCCACTGGCAGAGCATTACTCTGCCACGTTGGTTACCCCGCTCGTCTATAGTATGCGGGAGAAGAACTGGAATCTCTACCTAAAGTCCTTCGTGAAAAGATCATATCAGCCCCAATCCCCCAATACATGATTCCCAAATACCACCGGGGTCGTAGAAGTTCACGAGCATGCAAATTAATGCAGCTATTCGGTAGAAATCCGGATACGGTCTACGCAGATGTCGCTCGATGCCGTACTTAAAAGTACGCTCTCGCAGCAGTAGGAGCGGCCGCAAATCAAGGGCAGATCACAAGCCTCAGCCATCGCGCTAGCTATTAAATCTAAGGAAACTCCGGGAAAATCGTCGATAATTCCTCTACGGGAGGCTACCACACAGCACAACATACCTATTAGAATCCAACCTAATGCAGAACCACATGATCATCTGGTGCCCGGGTCACACAGGACTCGATGGCAATCAGAGAGCGGACGGCGCAGCTCGTGCTTTTGTCAACCGAGCGGCGGACCACTCTTCAGAAAACCCCTTAGCGCTAGACACCCTTGAGTACCAACGGAGCGAGTGACGAAAGTACAGTCCAGCACACTCTGATCTATCCGGGCGGGACTCTTACGACTGGCGCCGAATACAGACGCATATATATCGAAACCTTTATTTGAAACATGCCATTCACCCCACATTCTACAAGACTCACTGTCCGTGTTGCGGAGGCCGGCCAACTCTAGCCCACATTACGTGGGATTGCCAGAATAGGCCACCCAAAATTAACACACCGCAAATAGCCGGCAAACTTTCCGGAAAGGAGCAGTGGGAGACTTCGCTCGCCAGCCAGGATCGGGGGACGCAACAACCGCTTCTCGACCATGCACTGCGCACCGCTCAAGCAAGTGGAGCCCTGGACTAGGGGCTCCACCACCCACTCCCCACACCTGTTATTTTAAATGCGAAGCATTTCTTGCCGGCGGCTCTGTCCGTCCCTCCATCCGCCGTGTGGCGTCCACACCCGCACTGCGCATGCACATCCTCCTCCCCCTCCTCTCCTTGTCTCATCTCTCCTCTCGGCATTCCTCCTGTCCTCTCCGACGCTCCGCTCCTCTCCGGATTACGCAACGAATGGCAACACCTGCGGCTCCGCGCGCGATAATGCGAAGCAGCTTAGGTTAGAGGCGCAACGGTAGGCGCTCCATACTCCGCTGGGGATCGCGACTGTAGCTAGCGGTATAATGACGCGCGCGCGCGCGCGCGCTCCGCTCCTCTCATTCTCCTCCCGCAACGCCGCGATGAGTGCCACGGACAGCGCCAGCGTCAACGCCAGTGTCAGCGCCGTGGACAGCGCCGCGGAGAAGAGGGCTCGAGCCGCTGCCACGAAACGGCAGCGGCGACAGGCCGATCCCGAACTTCGAGTCGACTCTATGGCTGCTTCGAATACTACTCAGGGTTCCCCTACGGGAAGTTGGTGTACTTTTTTTTAATCAACCTTTTGCACACACACACGTATATATATATATATATATATATATATATATATATATATATATATATATATACGTAGTTCTCTGCGGAAGGCGCGTCGGTTGCTTCGCGCCACGGCCGCTCGATAAAAAAAAACGTGCTGCAATAGACGAGAAAACGATCGATTGAAGGCGCTGCTGCGCCTCCTGACAGCGCCTCCAATGTGGCAATTTCAAGCAGCGCGGTCGCTCCGCGGTGCAGTCTCCGCTTCGTTTACATTGTTTCGCCCGCGCTTTCCTTCGCTGCTCGTGCTCACGGCGCTCCGTTTTCGAAAGCGGCAGATCGCGTGCTTGCTGAACAGCGATGCAAAGACTGCAGTGCGATTTCAAGACGGTTGCCGACGCCAACAGTTTTTTTCGTGGCAGCAACCTCAAGAAAGGGGAGCGTCTGCTTCCACACGTGTGTGGTGTTGAAAAATTGTGGGCGATGATGTGACAGTGAAAGCCAAGTGCGCGTCGGAGGTGTCCAACAAGATTGTATACGACATCGAGTTAGAGGTACACACCGAGTTCAGTCATTTAGTCACTTTTATTTCTCTATGGTGCAGTCACAAAGCGGTCATGCATGCTTGCACAGATGTGCAGAGACGGTGACGATTGCGGTTCGTTTCGTTGGTCGCTGGGCGCACACACACGGCTGCTCTCAATTTGGCTCCCAGAGAGTGGCATCAGCACTGTCGGAACAGAAAGAACACATGCATTAGGCACCAATAAGCCAATAAAATTAATTAACGATGTAAGTACTACATACGTGCATAATGCCTTATATCATGCTGTATAAATATTTAATATATATCATCCCTTATTCAATGATAGAGTCATGGCAACTCATTGCATTATTGAGCAAGGTATCTTTTCGCTGGTCATGAGAAATCACTCGTACAAACTGCTCCGCGAAATGAACCCAGGTCACGGTAACCAGCAATTACCTTGGGACCAGCAGCACGAGCGCAAGAATTAGCGATACATGCCTCACCAAAGCAAATCTAGTTTCTCGTCGGGCGAATGCCCCGCCGCAGCAAAAGTAAGCTCAAACCGATGGCCGGCTACTACACGAAACGATTCTTGGCGGGTAGAGTGAAGCAGGAAGAATGTGCAAGATGGCAATTACTTTAAAACATGCTTGGATATCGTGAACCCAGAAAGCATGGCCAAGCAACAAACATAACGCGCGCGTCTCGGGCAGCTGCTTTGCGATCTGCCACTTACCGACGCATGCGATGACCGTAGCTTGCATTAAATACGGATAGCCACAACACAAAAGACAAGTAAGGTGCGGCCCTATTTGTTGCCTGTACAACTAGGAATTTAAGTTGCAGCGTTTGGAAAAAGGATATAATTATCTTGAGCCAGTCTTTGCCTATCGCGAGTGAACTAACAGTACAATCAATTAAATTCGTAGGTTTTACGTGCCAAAAGCACAATATCATTATGAGGCACGCTGTAATCGAGGGTCTCAGGAATAAATTTGACCACCGGGGGTTCTTTAACGTGCACAAAAATCAAAGTACATGGCAAGAACTGTATTCTTGCATTTCGCCTCCATCGAAATGCGGCCGCCGTGGCCGGGAATCGAGCTCGCGTCGTCGAGCTTAGCGCCGCTACACGTATGCATTTACCGCTAAGCTAACACGGCGGATTTCACTGTACGATTCAACTACGCGACACGTCTTAATAAACGGCCATGCGCTAAATACAGGCACATTAATATTGCGTTTTTATCGAGCGGCCGTGATATTGCACGCGAATGAGAAAGTACGTGACTTACTTGACTCGGCGCACTGCAGTTATCCACGCTTGTCGTCTGTCCTCGTACCACCTCTCCGGAATTCTGTAGAACTTCACAGGCGGCTTTCGACTTTTCGAGGCTCTTGTGTCAATCAACAACACAGCAGTATGGCGTGCCACCTTTCCTGGTTGATGAGGTCGCGCTCGCCGTCACGAAAACAACGCACGCGGTCGCTCGCGCCGTAGACAACACGGGGCGCGCGCTGGCCCGGCGGCGACCTTCGACACTTCCATTCTTCCGCCAGGGGAGTGGGCGGCGCTAGTGCCGCGCAGGCAAACTTTAGGTTGCCTCGTCTATGGGAACGAATGCCTCGTCCGTAGTTGAATTCTCGGCCGCTTGGCTGGGCCTAAAGGCGGTAGCTGACGGTGTTGGTACGCGTCAGCTGCCACGCACGACGGCGTTCCGAGCGCGTTCCTGACGAACTTTTTATGCCGATGCCTGGCTTTTCTTTGTTTTTTTATGTCCCGGCTACTTGGTAACAACTTTATTAAAATTCTGCCCAGGTAAGGACTGGCAGGCCCCCGAGTACTAGGATGGCCCCTCTCGAGGAGCGACCCTTTCGGCCCAGGCGACGAGGTCTTGCTGTCGTCTTTCCTCTGGCTTCTCAGCAGCTCCTCCCACGTATGTTGTAAGGAAGCTGACAGGGGCCACTTGGGAGGGGGTAAACCCTCCCACCAAGCAAGCAATTGGCAACTACGGCATCGATTCTAGGAATGCAAAAGGAGACATGTTAGTAGAATTCGCGGAAAGGAATAGGCTCCGAATAATGAATACCTTCTTCAGGAAGCGCAGCAACAGGAAGTGGACCTGAAAAAGCCCTAATGGAGAAACAAGGAATGAAATTGATTTCATACTCCCTGCCGATCCAAGCATAGTGCAGGATGTAGAAGTGTTAGGTAAGGTTAAGTGCATTGACCATAGGTTAGTGAGGTCTAGGATTTCTCTCAATTTGAAGAGAGGGAGTGAAATTAGTCAACAGGAAACAGGCCAACCTAGAGGTAGTAAGGGTAAATGCAGACCAATTCAGGCTGGTGCTTGCAAACAAATATGCAGCTTTAGAAAAGGAAGATAAAGACAACATAGAGGTAATGAATGAAACCGTAACTACGTTGATCTCAGAAGCAGCAATTGAAGTGGGGGGTAGCGCACCAAGGAAACCAGTAGGCAAGCTCTCCCAAGAAACAAAGGACCTAATAAAGAAACGACAGAACATGAAAATGTCCAGCTCAAGAGATCATATAGAATTCGCTGAACTGTCAAAACTAATCAAGAAGAAAAAAGTAAGGGATATTCGAAATTATAACGTGGGAAAGATTGAGGAAGCCGTAAAATATGGATGCAGCATTAAATGAGTAAGAAGAAAGCTAGGCCTAGGACCAGGCAAGATGTATGCACTGAAAGATAAGCGTGGTAATATCATCAGAAATTTCGATGTCATAGTAAAAGCAGCGGATGACTTCTATACTGACCTGTACAGTGCCCAATACAGCCAAGCTACTTTCATTCAAAATAGTGATGAACCGGATACAGAGGCTCCTTCTATAACTAGCGCTGACGTTAGAAGGGCCTTGAAAGACATGACCAGGGGAAAAGCTGCTGGAGAAGATGGAATAACAGTATATTTAATCAAAGATGGAGGAGATATCATGCTTGAAAAGCTTGCGGCCCTTTATACGCAATGCCTCACAACTTCGTGTGTACCAGAGAGCTGGAAGAACGCCAACATTATACTAACCCATAAGAAGGGAGACGTTAAAGAATTGAAGAATTACAGACCCAATAGCTTGCTTTCAGTATTGTATAAAATATTCACCAAGATAATTTCCAATAGAATCAGGGCAACACTTGACTTCAGCCAACCAAGAGAACAGGCTGGCTTCAGGAAGGGATATTCTACGATGGACCATATTCACGTCGTCAATCAGGTAATCGAAAAATCTGCGGAGTACAATCAACCTCTCTACATGGCTTTCATTGATTATGAAAAGGCATTTGATTCAGTAGAGATACCAGCAGTCATAAAGGCATTGCGTAATCAAGGAGTACAGGAGGCATACGTGAATATCTTAGCAAACATCTACAAGGATTCCACAGCTACCTTGTTTCTCCACAAGAAAAGTAGAAAGTTACCTATCAAGAAAGGGGTCAGGCAAGGAGACACAATCTCTCCAATGCTATTCACTGCATGCTTAAGAGAAGTATTCAAGCTCTTAGACTGGGAAGGCTTAGGAGTGAGGATAAATGGCGAATATCTCAGCAACCTTCGGTTTGCAGATGACATTGACCTATTCAGCAACACTGGAGACGAATTACAACAAATGATTGAGGACCTTATTTGAGAAAGTGTAAGAATTGGGTTGAAGATGAATATGCGGAAGACAAAGATAATGTTCAACAGCCTCGCAAGGGAACAAGAATTCAGGATCGCCAGTCAGCCTCTAGAGTCTGTAAAGGAGTACGTTTATCTAGGTCAATTACTCACAGGGGACCCTGATCACGAGAAAGAAATTTACAGAAGAATAAAATTGGGTTGGAGTGCATACGGCAGACATTACCAAATCCTGACTGGGAGCTTACCACTGTCGTTGAAAAGAAAAGTGTACAATCATTGCATTCTACCGGGGCTAACATAGGGGCAGAAACTTGGTTAACAAAGAAGCTCGAGAACAAGTCAAGAACCGCACAAAGAGCGATGGAACGAAAAATCTTAGGACTAACGTTAAGAGACAGGAAGAGAGCGGTGTGGATCAGAGAACAAACGGGGATAGCCGATATTCTAGTTGACATTAAGCGGAAGAAATGGAGCTGGGCTGGCCATCTAATGCGTAGGATGGATAACCGGTGGACCATAAGGGTTACAGAATGGATACCAAGAGAAGGGAAGCACGGTCAAGGTCGGCAGAAAACCAGATGGGATGATGAAGTTAGGAAATTTGCAGGCGCAAGGTGGAATACGCTAGCGCAAGAGGGGTAATTGGAGATCGCAGGGAGAGGCCTTCGTCCTGCAGTGGACAAAAATATAGGCTGATGATGATGTTGTAAGATGTGCGTGCAGGTTAATGGTATGGGCTCTGGTTGGAACTGCTCGGCACGGTCATCTCACGGCTCCCGGTGTGCATGCCCTCGGGCGTAGGCGTGTGCCTGCTGATTGCTGCGTAAGGACTCATGCCTCTGAGTCCACAGGATTTGTACGTATGGTGGCAGCTGGTGGGCTCCATTCAGAATGCGTTGTGCGGCCCTGGAAATTTTGGCCCTGGAATAATTTCTGCATGCCGTCTGAGAATCGGTTTTTGACGCGCAGTCATAGAACGCAGGGCAATCTCACTGAGGCAATGATTGTCTACGACAAAAATAAATAAAAGAAAAGGAATGGCATGGTCCACAAACTATGGTGGTTATGGAGTGCAGTATGGTTTCACCGGCACAACGTGCACAATCTCGTTTAGTGTCTTTCGACGTCGTGTTGGTTGGCTGCCGTCAGGAAGAACCTCGTAGTTGACGTCACTCACTCGCCGCAGCACTTTGTAAGGTCCGAAGTACCGTCTGAAAAGCTTCTGTGATATGCCTTAGCAGCGGACAGGAGTCCAGACCAGAACCCGATCTCCTGGTTGGTACTCAACTTGTCGATGGCGGATGTTGTAGTGGCGTGTGTCGATGCACTGCTGTTTCTTGATGTTCGTACGAGCTAGTTGGCGTGCTTTCTCGGCGCGGTGCACAAAGAGCTCGGCGTCTTGGTCAAGATCATCAAAGCTGTCGCATGGAAGCATTGCTTCAAGCATGTTATGGACTTAACGACCGTAAACAAGGTAGAACGGCGTGAAACGTGTGGTCTCTTGCGTCGCGGTGTTGTACGCAAACGTTACGTACGGAAGTACTTCATCCCACATTTTGTGCTTCACGTCTACGTACATAGAGATCATGTCGGTCATCGTTTTGTTGAGCCTTTCGATCAGGCCATTTGTCTGCGGGTGATAGGCAATCGTCTTTCGATGCGTCGTGTACTTATTAGGAAAACGTCTTCAAGGAGCCGTGCCGTAAATGATGTTCCTCGCTCGGTAATGACGCATGATGGGGCGCCATGACGCAGTACAATGTTGTTTACAAAAACTGCGCAACCTCGGAAGCAGTGCCTCGAGGCAGAGCCTTTGCTTCAGCAAAGCGCGTTAAATTATTTGTTGCGATCATTATCCATTTGTTTCCCGAAGATGACCGAGAAAATGGGCCCAAGAGGTCCATGCCGACTTGGTCAAAAGGTCGTCGAGGTGGATCAATGGGTTTCAGTAATCCCGCAAGCTTCACAGCTGGCGACTTCCGGCGATGTCACTCACGACAGGCTTGGACATACCGTTTAACGCAAGTGACGAGTTACGGCCAATAGTACGATTTGGGCACTCTAGCAAGGGTTCCGGTATAGCTTAGGTGGCCAGACGGAGGTTCGTCGTGGCAGGCGAACAGAAGTTCGTCACGAATATCTGCTGACACGACCAAAAGGTAGGTTTTGTTGCTGGCAGCAGAGTTCTTATACAGTACGCCCTGTCGTAGACAAAAGGACGACAGTCCGCGAGCTATATGTCGGGGAAAAGTGGCGTTGCGGCCTTCCAGATGTTCGATAATAGGTCGTAAATCCTCATCTGCGCTCTGCAGTTGGGACAAATCTGTCACACTTACAGCCCCAAGGAAAGCGCTATCGTCCTCAATGTCTTTATCAGGAGAATCGACAGGCGCGCGCGACAACGTGTCGGCGTCTTCGCGTGTGCGCCCGGACTTGTATGCGATGGTTACGTCGTATTCCGGCAGGCGTAGGCTCCACCGTGCCAGTCGTCCAAAAGGACCCCTCAAGTTTGCCAGCCAGCACAACGAGTGGTGGTCTGTCACGACCTTGAATGGGCGGCCGTAAAGGTAATGCCGAAACTTTGCAAGAGCCCATAGGATTGCAAGGCACTCTTTTTCCGTAGGGATGTAGTTGGACTCCGGGCGCGATAGAGTGCGACTTGCGAAAGCGATAACTCTTTCAACGCCCTTCTGCCGTTGTACGAGTACAGCACCCAGGCCAATGTTGCTGGCGTCTGTATGAATTTCAGTCTCGGCCTGTTCGTCAAAGTGTCCAAGAACGGGCGGTGAAGTCAAGCGGTGTCGGAGCTCGGTGAAAGCGGCTTCTTGGTCAGCACTCCCAATGAACGGCATATCGTTTCTTGTGAGACGTGTAAGAGGTTCAGCAAAATTTGAAAAATTTCTGACAAAGCGCCCATAGTACGCACAGAGGCCCAGGAAGCGTCGAACACTTTTCTTATCGGTAGGGGTTGGAAAAGCGGCCACAGCAGCAGTTTTGTCGGGATCGGGACGGATGCCTTCCGCGCTGACGACTTGACCGAGAAACGTCAGCTCTTGGTTGCTGAAGTGGCATTTCTGACGCTTCAGTGTAAGGTTAGCCGATCGGATTGCCTCGAGTACCTGACGTAGTCGGATAAGATGCTCAGAAAAAGTGGCTGAAAAAACGACTACATCATCTAGATAGATGAGGCAGCTTTGCCACTTCAGGTGGGCCAGCACAGTGTCCATCATCCGTTGGAAAGTTGCTGGAGCAGAGCAAAGACCGAACGGAAGCACCCGGAACTCGTGAACACAGTCCGGAGTGAAAAAGGCAGTTTTTTGATGGTCCCGCTCATCGACCTCAAACTGTCGGTAGCTGATTTTTAAATCAATAGATGAGAAGTACTTAGCTCGCCGAAGCCAGTCCAGAGAATCATCGGCGCGCGCAACGGGTACAATATCTTGCTGAATCTGCCACATAATGTCTTGGGTGGACACATTTGGCCTGGAGCCAATCATCGTATGGGGCAGTAGCCTTTTGCTTTCAGTGTACTCATTCAGTCTGTTATGAATGACGTCTTCCATAACCTTCTCAAGACAAGAAGTTAAGGAGATGGATCGGAGAATTTCCACTTCAAAGCCTCTTCCCTGGTTTGGGTATGAAGAATACGTTTGCATGTTTCCAGCTGGTGGTTAGAGTCCCCTCTTTCAAGTGGATGTTGAAAAGGTTGGTGATTTCGGCAACTAACTCATCGTCTAGGTTACGTAGCTTTTTATTAGTGATACGATCCTCGCCAGCCGCCGCGGTATTTTTGATGCTGTTTAGAGCAGCACGTACTTCAGATTCCAAAATTTCACTGTCCAATTCAGTTTTCTTTTTCGGTGTAAGCTACGGGCAGGGGAATATCGGTGCTTGTAATAAAGCAGCGGTTTTTTAGAGCTTCAAAGAGGGCATGATTATCTCCCGGGAAGGAGTGTATGATCCGTTGAAGGTTCTTTTGTGATGCTGTTCTAGTCTTATAGTGGGGTAAAGTAGGTGTTTAAGCAGGAACCAGTTGTTTTTGCATCCTAGCTGGCCATTGCGGTGGTCACATAGCTAGTGCCAGTGTTTCTGACTGCGCTGTCGTGAGTACTTCTCGATATCCCTTTCGAGTTGCGCGAGGCAATTGCGTAGGCCACGATTGCGTTTTTGCGCGAGCCAGCGTTTCTACAAGCACTGCTGCGCAGACCAATGTGGACCCATTTAACACAGGAGCTGACCCGTCCTCCTGCTCTACCACTGTGGTTGAGTTAGCTGCGTCTTTGAGAAGAGTGGATATCCACTCTTCAAGGTTTGTAATGGGTGCGGGTTCACGTCTATTCCGAGCATAACGGAAAACGTTCCATTTAGTCTGCTTAATTTTTAGCTTTTTCCCTTTGTAGCCTCTGAAGTGTACCGTAATGGAGAGAATATAATTAGGCTGCTGACAGCCTTTGTAAGGGTACTTGCCGGCGCCAGATAAATTGGCGGGTTAAATCTGGGGCACAAAATGGCGAAAGACCAGCGGACAGACGACATTTCCCGCAACTCTTGGTGACGTGAACTTATTTACTTCTTTTAACAAACTTTGGCCTCAGCAGCCAGTGACAAATGGCGCGTCTGAGCGCCGAACACGGCACGTCTGCGTTTTAGCTAAACAGACTAGTAAGGACAGTCTATATTACAGCACACGTCGAAAAACACCCTTTATATATTATGTACAAGTGGAAGGCAACGACAATGCTTAATGCAGTTCACATTATTGGCGTGAGATAATGCTACCGCGAGCACGCCATCGTGCCTTAGAACTTGTTGCTTTACATGTGTCGCACGACATGCAATAGAAAAGTAAGTTTGATGTGCTAAAATAAAAAAAGGCAACTAGTATATTAAAGGTGTATGCAGGTTCTTGTGCGCATTGGCGCAAAGCTAAATTAAAGAAATTGAATAGCTCGCATGCCAACATGAGTACGTAAGAGCGTGACAACAAAATGCAGAAAGAGTGAGGACCAAAATGCCTATCCACCAAATTTGGCGGTAAATAGCGGTCAAAATGTTGATGTGTCACCACCCTAAAACAGCACTTCATAAATATAATGATCACTCCCAACGTGAAGTTCCGTATTGTCCAAGATGGCATTGTCTATGTTCCTGGTGAAGGTTAAATCAGTCGAGGCGTTCTGACTCATGCTATTGCTTATGCGGGTTGGTCTTATATCCCCGCTAGCTGATGGGGTTGGGACGCGTCAGCTTCCACGCGCGACGGCTTTCGGAGCGTTCCTGACGAATTATCTATGCCGATGCCTGGCTTTTTTATGCCCCCGTCTGGTGCGCCGCGGCGTTTTCAATGCACGCGGCACGCCGCACCTTTTTTTAGATGCGAAACATCTTATGCTCGGGGCTATGTCCCTCCCTGAATCCGCCGTGCGGCGTCCACACCCGCACTGCTCATGCGCATCCTCCTCCTCCCCTTGTCTCATCTCCTCTCAGCATTCCTCCTCTCGTAACCGACGCCCCTCTCCTCTGCGCATGCCCATCGTCCTCCCCCTCCTCTCCTTGTCTCATCTCCTCTCCTCTCGGCATTCCTCCTCTCCTCTCCGACGCTCCTCTCCGGATTGCGCAACGAATGGCAACACCTGCGGCTCCGTGCGCGGTAATGCGCACGGAGCCGCACCTACACACAGCGCCTGTGTGTACGTGTCTCCCTTCTTGTGGTCGTCTGTTTGCACTGTTTCAAGATGTACCAACTCGTCCAAAAAGAAGTATTGATGAATGCGAAGCAGCTCAGGTTAGAGGCGCGACGGCATGGTCCCCAGAGGCACCGGCAACAGTCACCAACGCCGCGCGCGTTCGCTGGGAACGCGGGCAAAACGCCGACGGCGTCGACAACAGTTCTGCGCGTTGCTGGTGCTGCTGCATGTCCAAGTTTATACAGCTGATAAAACTACCTTGAGTCAACCCCATGGCTACTTCGCATACTACTCAGGGTACACCATTACACCAAATTACAGCATCTTCCCCTACGGGACGGGAAGATGGTGTAATTTTTGTAGCGTTAGCTACACTGGCCTAGCCAAGCCCGTTTCGCGCGGCACATCAAGAGCCGTGCTGCGCATGCGCAAGGATCAGTGATGTCACACGGCTTGCGCACCGGAGCCGGCACCTCTCGCGCAGGGAGAGAGACGCAGCGCACGGAGCGAGCGGACGTGCAGTGCATCGGCTCCGCCAAGTTTGGCTGAAGCCACGGAATTTCGACTGGAACCCTACCAAAACAGCTGCAACTGCTTTCCTGAAATTGAGAGCTACCTGGGGACACCACTCGCACCCAGGTGGGACTATTTTTCGGCTTTTTAGGGCCGATTTTCATTCGCGTTTCGTGGCGCCGGCGCTGGGCCTGACGGCTGCGCCGACGCTCGGTCGCGAGTGAGTCGCCCTACAGCGACAAGATGGCTTCCCAAGAGCTACAACGCGGCCCCGCCTCGGACACCATGGCCTGGTCCGAGATTCCTGCAACTTCAGTGCCTGATAGCCCTGATTCTACGCCCATCGAGAACGAGGGACTTTTCAAGTTAGTCGAACGCCGCTCCCGCAAGAGGAACGCCAACTCCAAGAGTCCAGCCGTCACGTCGGCAGACCACTCTACACTGCAAAACGCTAGTGCGCGCGTTTCAGCGCTTCACGACGGGCTCCCACGTAAGCCCGGACCCGTTTGGAAACCAAAGCCGCTTCCGCGGCTGCACCGCGAAGACATTGTTATCATCCTGAAGCCCCGGGTGACCGTCGCTCTTAAGGATGTATACCAACATGGCGAGCTAGGAGCAGCTTTCGCAGCCTACTTGGGTACCCAGGCCGCAGCGTCGCTCAGCTTGCTCCCCACATGGGAGCAAAATCTCATCGTCGCAGGCACCCGAGACCCGCACGTCGCGGACAAGCTTCTGCGTGACTTTCAACTTGACTCATCAAAAGGCCAGCTCCTCATGCACGGCCACCTGAAACTCACCGGCGAGGTGTGCCGCGGCGTCATCACCGTAGCCAACCACGAGACCAGTGAGTCTCTCCAAAACAAGATCCAGTGGCGTGCTGGAGAGCTTGCCGATATCCGCAAGCTTGGCAATTCCAACGTTGCGGCGCTCACTTTCGTGGGCAAAGTGGTGCCGCGATTTGTGCATTATAACTCAGAGGTGACCCTTGTGCGTGCGTACAAGAGAACCATCCCGGCCTGCGGGCGGTGCGGCACTGTGGGCCATCGGGCGGACACATGCCCCTACCCGGACAACGACAAATGTGGCCTGTGTGGCCATACGGTGCCGACCGCCGACGGAGCGAAGGCACCTCATGAATGCACTCCGTCCTGTGCAGTCTGTGGGCAAGCCCATGCAACCAACTCCCGCGACTGCACGGGAAAATTCTGCCAACTCAAGTTGCCCGGCCACAAGGCCAAATGCCATAAACGCCGAACAACCCGGCGACCTAAGAAGCCACCAAGTCATCCGACTCCAGAAGCCAATGGCGGAGCGCCGCGTGGTGCTCACGGCGCCGACCCCAAAACACGGTCACCTCCTCCCCTGTCGGTGACGTCAGCGCACGGGAAGAAGACGGCGCCCCCACCGCCGCCGCCAAGCGGCAAGGACACCAGCCACTTCCCGGCCCTCAAGACAGATGGCGCTGCCGGCGCCCGGGCATCAACGCCTCAACACGGCAAACAGGTGAGCAGCTGGGCTAGGGTTGTCTCCTCCTCCCCCCGCCCTTCCTCCTCCCCTCCCACCGTCTCCCAGCTCGACGCGGAATACAAAAAACAGATCGACGTGCTCCGGGCACAAAATGAGCTTTTGCTCAACAAAATTAAAAATTTAGAATCGAAATTGGCGCCCGCTGCTCCGAGCCCACAGAACTCAGACGCTATGGAGAGCGACGCGGAGCTCTCGCCTGCCCTCGTGGCAACCATCTCCGCGATGGAGGAGCGCCTTACCTCCAAACTGGGATCTATGATCGAGACCGCCATGGACCAGATCTTGATCAAGGTCATGACTGCCGTCCCCGCGATGATCTCAAAACACATCATGGACAACCCCCGCCTCCTCCGGCGGTTGGGGCCCGTTAAGGACGTATCCCGTCCTTCAAAATTCAACTGTCTGATCAATGAGTCGGAGAATGAGGACAACTGCCCCGCTCATTCTGTCATCACCCCCTTGGTGGCGCAGAGAGCTGGCCCTGGGGCAGCCATTCCCTCCTCCTCCCCCTTACAAAATTCTAACCATGGCGAGACACCTTAATCAAAGGCGTTCCCCCACCTCCAATTCGGCCATTTCAACATCAATAACACAATGGAATTGTAGAGGTTTTAAGAACCGTACTAAGCGGGCCAATTTCCGCCTATACCTTGAAACCTTCGAGTCTTTATCAGCTGTGATTGCCCTCCAGGAGCCAGGACTGGGCGCCGCACTTCCAAACTACACGACGTTCCAACAGGATCCTGCGTCTTGTCTTCTCGTACACAAAGCATACACAGCCAACTTAGTGGATCTCGACCTACAGCTCGAGTACTCCTATGTAATGGTGACTATCCTACCACTCCGCCGTAGGAACCCTCCACTGCATGTGCTCAACGTGTATTGCTCTCCCAAACTCAAGCGAGTGACTTTTGCGGACCTCTTTTGCCGCGCCCTAAGAGTAACGGGTCGCGATCCCCTCTTGATTGTGGGCGATTTTAACGCTCCCAGTCAGCTGTGGGGGTATCGCAGAGAGGAGTTGCGCGGACGTAAGCTGGCGGAGCTTGCGTCTACGTTGGGCCTCACCCTCCACACGGACCCCGTCCACCCAACCCGGCTAGGAAACTCCGTGACACGAGATACGTGCCCGGACTTGACCTTCACTCGCAACATAAGACACGCAGACTGGCTCAACACCGAGGAAACCCTCGGTAGCGACCACTGCATCCTTAACACTACACTCTACACACGCCCCCTCAAGCGTTCCAAAACACAAGCCCGTATCCCAGATTGGACCACATTTAGGCAAAGCTTTGACACATTAGATAACACACCCATTTCCGAGCAGGGTTACTCAGCATGGTCCCAACACCTGCTGAAACACCTTCGCTCACATGAAACTCAGATCCAGCTGTCAGAGGCAGTCACGGACGTGGATAACCACCTCCTACACCTCTGGGAAGCCCGTCGCAGCCTCGTCCGCCGCTGGCGACGCCAGAAACATAACACAAAGCTTAAAGCTCGAATTTCCGAGCTCACCCAGAGAGCGGCCGAGTACGCGGCCCAACTCGCCGACTCCAACTGGGTGGATAGATGCAACACGGCCGCGCGACAAATGTCCAGCCGCAACACATGGCGCCTCTTTCGAGCCCTCATCGACCCAACTCAAACACGAACCGAAACCCAGAAACATTTGCAGAGAGCCGTGCACGCTTTCCCTGGCAACACAACTCAACTGGCACAGAAACTCCGGGACCAGTATTTGTGCACAGCCCAAGACTCCCGTGGGTCTGCGTACTCTTATGCAGGCAGAGAGAACACGGAACTGGATCAACCGTTCCAGCTCCATGATCTGCGGGCGGCCCTTGCCAAAATGAAACGAGGCACTGCCCCGGGAAGGGATAAGGTCACCGTGAAGCTTCTGGCGAACCTGCCCGACACGGCATACCAGTCCCTCCTCGACTACATCAATGCAATTTGGCGCGGGGACACCCCCCTGCCAATAGACTGGAAAACGGCTCTAGTAACCTTTATTCCTAAAGCAGGCAAACCAATTGACACAGATAACCTCCGCCCCATCTCTCTCACCTCCTGTGTGGGCAAACTAATGGAGACAATGGTGCGGGACCGGCTAACTGCATATCTTGAACACAAAAATGTGTTTGCGGACACCATGTTCGGATTTCGCCCACACAGATCCGCACAGGATGTCCTCCTGCAACTCAATCGGGAAGTCCTTGACCCCCTCGAATGCCCCCATAATGACCGAGCAGTACTCGCCTTGGATCTTAAGGGGGCATTCGACAACGTAACACACGAGATCATACTCACTCACCTAAATCAGACCGACTGTGGCCTCAACACATTCCGATACATACACCAATTTCTCACGGATCGACATTCCTACATCCGCATTCAAGACAGAGAGCACGGTCCTTACCTACTCGGCACGCGGGGAACACCCCAGGGCGCGGTACTTTCCCCACTACTTTTCAATCTGGCCATGATGCACCTGCCGGCGCAGCTGGGTGGTGTCGCCGGCGTACAGCACGCCCTGTACGCCGATGACATCACTCTGTGGGCCACGCACGGCAGCATAGCGGACATTGAAACCAGCCTGCAAACAGCGGCGACGATAGTAGACCACTTTGCTCGCCACTGCGGTCTTCAATGTTCCCCCCAAAAATCAGAATTTGTGCACCTCCGACCCTCGCCGAAGTGCACAACTAAAATCTCTCTGTCTATTGACAGTGGTCCCATACACGAAGCGGAAGAGATCCGGGTACTTGGACTCTACATCCACAAACACAGACGGCCAGATACTACATTGGCCAAACTCCGTAAGGTGGGGGACCAGGTGGGCCGCATGGTCCGCCGGGTTTCCAACAAACGCGGGGGGTTACGAAGTAAGGATGCCTTGCGGCTGGCAAACGCCTTCGTGACCAGTCGAATTCTCTATTCGACTCCTTACCTTCACCTACGGAAACAAGAGGAGGAGGCCCTTGAGGTCATCCTCCGCAACATTGTTAAGCGTGCCCTGGACCTCCCCGTCACCACGTCCAACAGCCGTCTTATGGCCCTTGGAGTGGTGAATACTTTCAGGGAGCTCCAGGAAGCGCACCTCACAAACCAATACACACGCCTGTCGCAAACGGAGTCAGGTCGCCGCCTTCTTTCTCGACTCCATATCCAACACACCATTCCCATGGATGATAGGTTTCGCATCCCAGAACTGTGGAGACGCGCCCTCCCCGTGCGACCTGTTCCAACTAACATGTCACATGAGGATCATAATCGCCGGCGCCTGGCGCGCGCGGAAGCTCTAGCCCGACATTATGGCAACAAAATAGGTGTCTACTACGTGGACGCCTCCGGTCCTCACCACGGGGGATGGTACACGGCGGCGGTAGTTCACAACAACAACACAGTTAACGGCCTCACCTTTAGAGCCCGCAATGCAACACACGCGGAAGAAGTCGCCATCGCTCTCGCGGCCTCACATTCCGATTCAAAATACATTATCACCCACTCACGAGGGGCCTGTCGGAACGTCGAACAAGGCTGTACCCCGTCTCTAGCCTATCACATCTACAAAAGTTGCATACGGGATACGGACCCCGCACACCGTTACCTTATATGGTGCCCTGCTCATCAGGGGTTAGCAGGAAACGAGGCAGCAGACGCAGCCGCCCGCGCACTCTCTCACCGGGCTGTTTTCTCCTCCCCACCCGATCAGGAACCCGATTTTAATCCGGCCTATACCTTTAAAGATATTACATTATACTATCAAGATAGTCATCGCCTTTACCCCCGCCCTTGTAAAGGCCTTAGGAAGGAGGATGAGCGGCTCTTTCTCCGCCTTCTAACGAATACTTTCCTGTGCCCGGCAGTTCTAAAGCATTTTGACCCCTCCTTTAGTGGCAACTGCCCACACTGTGGTGCGGTGTCTTCAGACACCTATCACATGGTGTGGGCCTGCCCCTCCAACCCGGCCATCCCCCCCATCCCCAACCCGGGAAGACTGGGAGGCGACCCTGCTCGGCTGCCACGACTTACAGGCTCAACAAGCCTTAGTTGGGCGCGCCCGGGCGGCGGCTACCGCCACTGGCGTCCCGAACTAGGGACCTCCACCCAGTATTTGTAAGGACCAGTCCCTTACGGGCTAGTCCAAGCATACTTCCTGTCCCTAGCTCTATAGCGAAATAAATGTTTTCACCACCACCACCTCTCGCGCACTCCGCCGCCGCCGCGCGCGACTCACCGCCGCGGCGCCGCCGGTCTGCGCATTCCAGAGGAGTGACGTCGTAGCCGTGGTAGACGCACTGGCGCCGGCGCGCGCTCGCTGTGCAGTCGCCGTCTGACACTGCGCTGGAGCCGCTGCGCTTCTGACTGGCGTTTCCCAGTGTGGTATAGCCATGGAGAAGGAGCGCTCAAATGCTGCTCAACAGCGCAGAAGACGGGAGAAGCTTAACTCATCGAATCCCGAAGTAGTTGCCTGGCAATTAGCGGTTGAGCGTAGGAGGAATGAACAGAAGAAGGCTGAACGTGCTGCGGAGACACTGGAGCAAAGGGACGAACGTCTAGCAAAGCGGCGTCGCCAGGAGGCTGAGCGACGTGCCCGACCACCCCTGCAGCAACAGTAAGCATGACAGTAAGCATGAGAATCAAGCTAATCCTTGACAATCTAGACAACCAGGAAAGCTAAGAATAATCAGCTGAACCTTTGCTAACGCTACGTATATCCTGGCATAGCCGAGCTAAGCCACTGCAACTTTTTTTATCGAGCGGCGTGTTCGCGCTGTGAGACGGGTCTCGGAGGCTCGCTAAAACAACGCAGCCGCCACAGGACGGTCCAACAAATAAACACTCACGGAAGAGACAGCCGAGGACGATCACCATCGCCGCCAAAGCCGGAAGCCCGCAGAAGCTGCCGTCGCGTGCCATGTCAGGAATCCTCTCGGTCGAGCAACCAAACGCCCAACGCAGGGAGAAAATAACACCACCGGCGGGGCGTGGCCGATAATAACGGCGATGTCGCGCAGCGAATCCAAAATCGCACGGCACAGTCGTCCGAACGACGACCAACTGAGAATAAAATGAGCACAGGATATTACGCCGGAAGCCTGGCGGTAGTAACGTCATCCACCACGTCACCTACCGACGCCACGGCACACGCGAAAACACAACGCGAACGTGCTTTAAGCAGGCCCCGGAAACTCTCGAGTTCACCAAATGGCCACAGAGGGCGAAAAATCAACCGCGGCGCGTTCCAGCATAAGCGCGCAAGTGGAGCTACTGTAATTTGGTCGAATACTTTAGTTTGTATTTTTTCTGCTAGGGGCGCTCAACACGACTCAATATTTGAGCTATTAATGTACATATAATAACCGAGAAACACAATTACAGTGTCATTTTTTTTACAAAATAAGGAGTCTATTGTTTTATTGGACTTCTGTTATTAAAGTCCGTGCTTCGTTACTTGAATAAAGGTTTTGAGGCCTCACTGACATGTGATTAGCACCAGCCCACTGGTATCGATTGCAGTCCGTGCCGTTTATCGATTCAAATTGTACGGCGGTTATATTTGCGAACGGGGTGGTCGTTTCCTTTGAGCAGCATCACGCAGGTTCATTTTAATTAGATATCAGTAATACCTCAGCCAGTTTATGCGTCCAACATTCGATAGCTGCCACCAAGCGAACGTGGTTAAAGACGGTGAACTTTCTCAGCTGCGGCGTTTCACTGGCGGCTGCATGCACGGCTCGAAAAAAAAAAGTGCTGGCCAGCACGAAAATTCAACGCTGGAACCGAGCACAGTCTGCTTGAAGACTACCCACGAAAGCGGATTAACCTTGCAGCCCCTGGGCTTGTGCGCCGGTGAGTAAAAAAGCAGTGCTTCGCATTTTCAACTTTGAATTTCTTTGCATGCGAGGCGGATAAAGCAGATTCCTGTCGTCATTTCTTAAAAGTAGAAAATAGTAATAATTCTAAAGTTATTGCCCTTCCAAAGCAATTCAAACGAGGCTCTTGCTACTAGCCAAGTTGCTAAAATTGCTAACACGAGTACAGCATAAATAATAAAGTTTTGGCTGTTTCTGCATAAATGATACACCGCGATAAATTCACTGCACATTAGTGACAAGTGTACTTCCGGTGATACAGTCAGATTAACTGCATTTGAGACATAATAAAATGACTGTGTTTATTACTAGTATCTGGCAGAAACAATTGTCATCTAATCGAGACTTGACTAAGCACAGCCCACACAAGGACACCATTGAAAGAAATGCACACTCAAAACAGTGTTGTGTGTGTGTGTTTGTGCGTTTTTCTGTCATGAAGCGTTTCGTGCACTGTTCTCTGTCATACATGAATCACAAACTCACGCACACTTCCAGCATAGTAATTGAGGCTCTTTCTTCTTTCGACTCTAGCCTCCAAGACGCTGCTCATATTTGGACTCATCCCTTTGGACTCTATTGTCTCTGGACCTAGAAGTCAACCGTGAACGTGTCTCCACTGGAAGTAACATCAACGGCCAGAATCCTCACAGGGTATGTTTCTGAACACTTCAACTAGAACCGTGATTTTTCTTCATTTATGGGACTAACTTTTGTTTCACCATTTTTTGCTTACATGTGTGTCATGGCTTTGTCATTTCTCTTTTCAGGAAGACGGACAAAAGAGAGATTATTGGTCTGCAAGCTGCCCACGCTAAGCCACAACATGCTCAACTGTCACCACAATGACAACAGGTCCTCTTGAACTACGTGCCTCACTATGAAATGTTTGGAAGTTTACCAGATAGAGAGGTGTGAGCCCTATTAGGAAAACAGCCGTCTACAGTTCTGTATCATACTGAGCGGGAATGAGAAATTTGACATACAAGCTTAGTTGCTTTTAAGGGTGCTTTATGACAATCGGAGAAGTAACATGTTGAGTCCCAACTTGTTTCTTTTGCAGTCATTATAGCCATGATGACCAGAACAGAAACAATGTAGCAAGCTCCTACTTGCTAATGCGCAAACTCTGTCATCTGCTCTTTGCAAATCAATTTGACGGGCATTAGTACCACGAAGTATCACAAGCTCCCTCACAACGATAATTTGTTACATGAAAATGTAAAGAATTTTAAAATGATGAAAAGCACTTAATGTATATTTAAGGAAATGACACTTCATGATGAGTGAAACTCATTTTATTTTTTGCTTAAAGTACCCTCAGGGCCACAGGTATTAAAGAGGGGAGTGGTTACAAAGTAGTAGAGTAAAACAAGTGCAGTGAGTTCTTGTAACATAATGATTCTCCTGATTATACAATGTTAGCTAATGTTTTGTTAAAAAGTTTGTTATCTGTGATGGCTACGATACTTGGTGGTTCCATTTCTGAGATGTACGTGGCATGAAAGAAAGACTTTCGTGTTCCATAAATCAATTCCTACCTTACTGCGATGATCGACGCAGTTTGAAATGCACTGAGGCCGCAGTATGAAGTCGTCATGAAGTGTGGTGTGATAGAAAATTTTATGAAATAGCAAAAGATGGCCGACTTTGCGGTGATTAGCTAGTGGAATGAGTGCTAGGCCAGTTTACATTGAAGTTATACTCGCGGTACGGTTATAATTAGGAATAAAAGTATAGTTATTTTGTACTAGTTCAAGTGAAGTAATAACATTAACACGACTGGGATCCCATATTGCAGATGCATATTCAAGTTTCCAGCGAATTAGTCTTGTAAAGCTGTAGTTCTAAAGTAGACGGTGCTTTGGAAAGGTTGCACCATAAGTACCCGGGCATGTGATTAGCACTGCTAATGACGTACTCTGTATTATTGGTCCAATTCAAGTTATTTATATGACATGACAAAATCTAAGGGAACGTTGGCATGGCAAGTGCTAGGATTAGAATTAGATCTGGAAATGCGCATGATTTTACATTTGTTTACTACAAGAGGCTCATATACAGTTTGCATGAAATCAATAACTAGGCTAGTACTGCACCTTAAGAGATAGCTAGAAAAGGCAAGCTCACACAACCGGCCAGCCTATTTCACACTTCACAAACTTGAGAAATCACTAAAAGCAAATTTTCTGTCTCTTCAAACAGCAGGTGACAAAACCTGCGCACAGTGTGCTCCCAAAAATATTTTCAAATGTACTCGCAGAATAAGTTCAGCTTAACATTCAGCTAATCAACACTGAACGAGCAAGGGAAACCTCAGCGGGGGAACTTGTCTTCGTCTCGGCCCTCACAAATATGTTTGCTTGGTGAAACATTGGCTTCAAGCTGAAGCTTCCCTTGGTCACCTCTGTTACTCAACTGAAGTGTTGATCTCCTTGCAACCAACCTCTTTGCTGTGTTTGAATACCTATACCGAGATTCTTTTTCAACATGAAACCACAAATTACATTTTCCAACGATCTGTGAGCATTAACTGGGTTTGCTTATATGTTGATTTAGTGTCCTTGTTTATTCACACAATATTTCCAGAAGTCCTTGTAAGCACTGCTGTCTCCATAACGCTCTTTGGTTTCCCTACGAGTACTCCACTTGTGTCAAAGCTTTTGCTGCCGCACCTGAACACTAAAAGTGCAGCAGAAAAATATCAAGAGTAGAAAATGTGATGTAAAATTTAGCATAACGCCCCCTTCCTACACTTCGTGCCTCTCGCCAATGTGTTATGAGAGCAATGTGACATTGCAGCTCGAGCTTATTTTGCTGACAGTACATTTTTGCCGAGTAATTTTTTGTGTTCCTTTCTTTAATCTATCGGAAATGGTCGAACGCAGAGAATATAAAACGTCAAGCAGCACTGTACGTAATACAAGTACGAGGGCAGCTCGGCATAAATATCACTGTCTGAACCTTCGTTCTCCCTGCTTTACGGCACGCCGAACACGATGAGAAAACTTCGCTCGATTTCAGCTTTGGGTCCCAATAAATAGATGGTTATCTGTGTTTCTGTATGTTGTAAACTCAGTGACGGACAACATTAAGTCCACCTGAGCTGTACGAAAATTGTGATCATGTACTGCCTCATTCACCATTGACAATAAACAATGTGAGCTTACTTGTTTGAAGTAATTTATTGCCAGTTGAGGCCTCTCGGTCACCTGGCGACATAATGAAGATATCTGTAGTCATGTTAGAGTACAGTACACACGAATACCTCCCCGAAAGCGGTAACAAAACGCCCCAAACCAGCGAGCGAGCAGCGCGACCAGCCCTACCAACCGCTACCGTATCGGCCATACTGCTCACTACGTAATGATGATGATATTAGGTTCGGTTCTGCCAGCGCCATCTCTCGGTCGCATACTTTAGTTCACAACGCCACCGCTACGCTTACTTTCGTTGCATTGTGGAAGGTACAGTTTCCCTTCTCTAAGTTTGTGTGGGTGTTCTGTGCTTTAAGCACGTTTCAACCAACGTTACTAGGCTAGATTCAGTTGTAAAACTCTCCGCCCGTGCGCTTCCGGCCGCTGTTGCGGCTCCTTGGGCAGCCGCCAGATGGCGGCTCCATTCCATCGCTCTCCACTGCTGTCGCGTCGCCTCGCCGCTAGTGCGGACGGGCAGCTTGCGCGTGTTTCACGCTCGCTGGCGTTCTAGTGATACCATGCGAAAGCGGTATCCATCTACGGCAATAAGATATATCGGGCTAGTTGGTTCATACTGAAAGAAGGGAGTTTAGCACGATAGAAATAAACGTATACGACGAAGCGCTGAAGCTGCGTTCTTAAGTGTCGCGTGTTTTTCCTGCCGCCTAAACCTTTCACGCAGTTTACTTTTCCCTTACAGCAGATTGGCACGTTTTCTCGCTGCTTTTACTTGCTTAACATTTTGGTCTGGAGCAGTTATGCGCCAGCTAGCGAGCCCAAATTTGTTATCCCCAAAAATAACAGCACAACTTTCTTGTCAACCAATGAATGCTTTATTAAAGGAAACCAACTAAAAAACAACTGTATGCCCCTATATATAGCTAAGACTTAAACTGTCAAAAGGGACATAGTCTGGGCAAATGATTTAGGCCTACGTGGAAACCAACTCCACCTACAGCAGCTTGGCACGTTTCCTCGCTGCCTTTAATTCAAGACTGGATCCCCGCCGCTGCTACAGGAACCTTGATTAAGAATGCATTTTTATGCAAGGTTCCTGCAAGGTATGCGTGCAGGCATGCGCGTGACTAAATAAAAATTACCGTAGCTTGCAGAAGCGGCACAAGGCTAAAGAAACAGCGGAGCACATCGGCACCTACCTGGTCCTGGCCTTATGGGTTATGCTTTTCTGGAATTTAATATTGCGATTGCAGTTATATGGACACTCCAAAGCGCATTTCTGCCGTCGTCGCCGTCGCCGTGAGGTTCTGTATGACGTCAACAGCGACAAAATCGTCGCCGCGCTCCGGACGCTGTATGTGCGAGTGAAAGGGCGCGAGGGACGCGCGCTTTTACGGGGAGCGAACGCACGTCGGAGAGCAAACGCGCGTTCCGCGCCGTGCTCCCTGAAGGGCTGCGTCTCTTTCCTCCGTTACAATCACCATATATAGAGAGCAAACGCGACTTCTTCCATGACGTGAAATGCCCTGGGGGGACGGGAGGGAGGGGGGGAGGCGACGTTTAGCTGCGGCACGAAATGCGTATTTATATAAAAAAGTTGTCGCAGTTTCACCTGAAAGGTGAAGCATCAATTGCGATAGCAAATTTGTAGAGAGATATACGGAGTAATGATATTAGCTTTATCAGCTGTATAAACTTGGACATGCAGCAGCACCGGCAACGCGCCGAACTGTTGTCGACGCCGTCGGCATTTTGCCCGCGTTCGCTCAAAATGCGTGCGGCGTTGGTGACTGTTGCCGGAGCCTCTGATATAAATAGGCACTTGGTGCCGCAGCTAAACGTCGCCTCCCTTCCCTCCCCCTTCCCCCCCTCCCCCACGGCCTCTCGCGCATCGGAAGAAGGCGCGTTTGCTCTACATATATGGTGATTGTAAAGGAGGAAAGAGACGCCTACTTCTGCAGCCCTTAAGGAAGCACGGCGCAGAACGCGCGTTTGTTCTCCGCCGTGCGTTCACTCCCCGTGAAAGAGCGCGTCCCTCGCGCCCTTTCACTCGCACATACAGCGTTCGGCGGCGCGCGGCCACGATTTCATCTCCATTGACGTCATACGGAACCTCACGGCGACGGCGACGGCGACGGCGACGGCGACGGCGACGGCGACGCCGACGGCAGAAATCTGCTTTTGAGTGTCCATATAATTGCTATCGCAATAAAACGTTGCTAGGGGAGAAGGTAGGTAAGATTTCCGACGCTGCTCGACGAGTGTCCCATTCTGATCTCGTCGAAAACCTCCGAGCCGCCCCCAGAAGCACCGGCAACAGTCACCAACGCCACGCGCGTTCGGTGCGAACGCGGATAAAACGCCGACGGCGTCGACAACAGTTCTGCGCGTTGCTGGTGCTGCTGTATGTCCAAGTTTATACAGCTGATAAAACTACTATCCTTACTCCGTATAGCTCTCTACTAATTTGCTATCGCAATTGATACTTCACCTTTCGGGTGAAACTGCGACAATTTTTGATTATTGATCGATTATCGATTCGCTATTGATTGGCCATCACAAGGAATTGGCCACTTATTTGGGGTATACTAAGCACTACCATGTCATCCGAAGCATTTTCCGGAATTTATTTTTTATTGGTAGATAATTTATTATCTATTGTTTGGCTATCGCAACGTAATGCGAGGCACAGCTGTGCGCAGTGACGTCATCGCTAGGCGAGGTTTTGCGAAAACTACGCGGGGAAGCAAAAAGCTTAAACAGCTCCGTTGTTAAAAAGTTTAATGATGCATGCACTCAGTTCCTCAAAGCGCAAGGGGCACCCAACACGACTCGGCGTACTCTCTGACAGCTCTTCTAAAATGGCCCAGAAAAGATCACCAAACATCTCTCTTCGTTCGCATTTTTTTCCCCGGTTGTTTCAACAAATACGAGGGAAGGTTGGGGAAGACTTTCAGCACCACACCCTCTGCAAGTGTCCACTTGTCTCGTGGCACCTCAACCGTCTGTCCATTGATAATATGCAGAAACACTTTAAGATGTCCTCGAAAGTGTAAATCACACACCATGGATTTCGCAGCGAGTTGCCGGTCGGCACGAGGAATCACTCTGTTGAACGCCGAGGGAAGTGTCGCATTGCTGGGAGCACACAAGAAGTGGCGCGCCGAACTGTCGACATCGTTCGATAGCCCCTTGTTACAGTCACGAACGCAGCACGTCGGCGTCGTCTGCTAATATCCTTAACAAACGTGGTGAAGACTACAGCTTCGCGGATGACATGCTTCCTTAAATACGCCGTCAACAACCAACCAAAGAATACACCAACGCTGCACCGCGTGTTTCGTCCGGCGAGTTCGCGTAGCCGGCTAGTGGGGAAGTGAAGCTGGGTGCAACGGCAGCACCATGAAGACGCGGGCGGGTGGGCGGTTCCGCGCAAAGCCGCTGAATTTTACAACTGAAGCTAGTCTAGTAACGTTGGTTTGAACGACGTCACGCTTCTTGTTGGTCACCGATGGAAAACTAAAGTCCCTAAAAAAATAAAGTAGCGCCAACCGCACCCCTTCGCCTCTGCCTCCTCTCTCAGTAGCTGCAGCAGCGCCCCTACAGCGTCCAGGAGGAAACTACGGACGCGAAAGCGAAAGCGGCGCGCGGCCGCGCTCGGGCAGCCGCTCGGCGAACGGTACGCCGGTTTCGTCTGTGGAACGCGCGCTCGTTTCGCGGCTCTTCGGGTCGGCATCGCGTGCCAAAATAAACAACGCAGTGGACAGACAAAATGGCGCCTTCACTACCTTCAGAAAAGCTAGTGCGTCATGCTTGCATATTCTTAGCGCCGCCGAGTTTACACGGCGATAGTGGCGCTGCCATCGAGAGCGTCAGCGCCGAGCGCGTCCGCAAGCAAACGGTCGGCTCTCGCATCGAGTATTGCTTGCTTGAGGTGATGTTTTTTGCAGTGCAAGCGTTTTTATTATTTCACTGGTCTACAAAGCATGATACTTGCTGTATTTATCTCTCGAACACTCTTCCAATGAATCGCTTTAGACCGCAGCGCTCTAGTCCGTTTAGCGGAAAGATTTGAACAAGCCCATCTTTTCAGCCAACAGCCATGCCACCCCTCAACTGGCTCCATTTACAATCTGCAAGACACGCGGGAGAGGAGGAGCCTGCATGGGCGACACGAATGGCGCTACTTTAGTTTTTTTAGGGACTTTATGGAAAACGACGACGGCGCACCACCTCACGGCCAACGGGCAAAACACACCACGCTCAGTTGGCCCGACAGCAAGCAGTGTGGGAGGCAATCCTCGGCAGACAAACCACCACCACTGCACGACGCGTTGTCCATGTATACCATGGTATAACACATAAAAATATGGAATTTTCCTTCGTGCAGAAATTTTAATATGTCTGTGTCCACAAAATTGAGAAATCGACAAGCTTCAGAAAAACGAAAACGATGTATGCGGCCATGCTTTGACGTATCAGAGCACATTTTATAAATACATATCCTACGTGTTTCTTCGGTGTAGGTTCTCATGCAGAACGTCTGGTTTCGAAGCCGATGTTACCTAAATAAATAGTGCAAAATTGTTCACGCCTAATACGGCAGATTTCTTATAAATACCTTAAAAAACGTGAGATTTTCGCTCTTCATTCCTGGAAAACTTTGAGGATAGAAGTCGTTACAACTCCAAGACTGTGCGTAATTCGGCATATACGCGACATTCATCCCAATATTACCAAAAAGTACGATAAGGAATTCGAAAAATTTAGGAGCCGTAGCCATCAGGCCAGTAAAACTCGGTCGTCCAGTAAAACTCGGTCGTCTTTTGAAATGAACAAACTTACATCATCAGAAAATTAGAGAGGAGCCCGTGGAAGCTTGAGGTGCCAAGCTAACGTGTTCAGGCAGCTTGACCGCGACACAAAGATGCAGTGGTATTTCGCGGCACGAATAACGTATACCTGACAAGGACGTGAGATTGCGCTTGTTCGCGTAACATGGCGACGCTTCACAGCGTGAGATACTACCACTACGATACTCCGCCAGTTTCTCACAGGGCTGAACGACGATCTAGATGCAGCAGAGTCTACGAAGAGCGGTAATGATCCCTCATTAGGCCTATCCCAGTTGTGACATTCTTCTCACGAGCCTCCTAATTGCTACGTCTCGCGACCGAATTTCTTCTGTCTCGCAGATAGCGAGAGTATGAACCCGTCCTGCCCGCTCACTGCTGGCGGTGACCTGTGAGGACGCGAGGAAGCATGTTGTATGCGGAATCAATAAAACCGTCCTACAATCGCCTTCTTTTCCGCTACGAGTGAGAATGCGACGTGATCGCACCCATACGCGCCAAGTCACGAGGAAAGGTGGCCTGTTGCATTTCCTTCGTTTTTCGCTTCTTTCACAAGAGCCGGTCGAAGGAAAAGGTTCAGAAAAGTCGTCATAAAGATTGTCGGAAGTCTGTTGTCGCGAAGAGGCCGGATAGCAGCCATGGAGTCCGAGCAAATGCGATGCCGAGGAGAGGGAGCGAGAATGGTTAGTTCGGGTGTCCTGTGAAAGATCGCGGCCAATTCAAGGGATAGAGAAGAAGTAGGAAGTGAGAAGGGGCCAGCGGTGCAAGGGATGGGAATGCCAAGGTGCACCGGGATTATGACACTAGCGGTGGCGCCGTGAGTTTGGTAATACACTGCCTCAACGTACCATGTGACAGTGTGCGCTGGGAAAGGGTCGTGGAAGTAAGCGCACCCTTGTCGTCGTCGCTCATGAAGATCTGGGGTCATTTTAGAGGTAACAGGGCACAGTGGAGGTTGCTGGGAGGGGGTCGTTGAGGGGTGTACAGCGGAAACTCAATAGGCTGGATGCCAGCCCGCTGCGTTAGCCAATGTCCCTGAGCAGAGCTGAATACGCGGTCAAGTTGTCGATCACTGTGGAGGGGAAGAAATTGGCCTGTTGCGTATGGTTTGGCTGTGGATTCCTGTGTCGGAAGATGTAGGGAAGCTTTATGGAGACTGTTTAAAGCCGATTGAATGCGATGCATTTGTATCTGCGTAAGTCTGCAGTATGGTACGGCATAAAGGATTTTGTTCAAGGCAAATGCTGTTACAAGTTGATTGGCTCTGCATACGTCGAGGTGGCAGCGCCGCTTGACCACTCGTCGGACTAAGTAAGTGCTTGGTGGCATGTGGTGATCGTGTACTCTATTGCGCGGGTGAAAGAGTGCTTTTGGAGTGGAAAACCCGGCAGGATGACATGCGGGGGTAGGATTACCGGCTCTTACTTTCGCCACTCTTGGCAGCTGATTCTAACAGATACATGCGCGCGCTTCTTTTAAGTGATGCTGCTTATAAACTGTGGCCCACTGACGCGTGCAGAACCGGTTTCAGCGCTGCCGCTGAAGGTCTTGTTCTGTAAAATGTTAAAAGCGTGAATGCTCCCACAATAGCCTACCACGTACTTTCTTTGGTCATCGTCTTCTTGTTAGGTCAATAGAGTTTATATGTCTTTTATACCGCATAAGTATGTCATGCGATAGTAAATTGCAAATCCCCGGAGGTCTTTCGTTTCCCGCATTACGCGAGGACTACGAATACTTTCTTCTTATCCGTGTATTACATACAAAACGTAACCACAAATTTAGCGTCTTTCAAGATCCTAATCTCATACTATCCTACACACACAGGAATCGTGAAGAAGAGACGAAAGGACGCGTGAATGTAAACGGATAGCGCGCATCTACTGCGACAAATTTCGAAGCTTGCTTTGCAATCAAGTAGTCGCGTGGGAAATTTGCGGCTGTAGTTGTAACAAGGTGCTTCAAACACCACAGCAGCTTTCGCCGTAATTCGCTTGAGTACGCACTATCTGCGGCACCACTCTTCTTCGAACGCAGCTTGGTTCGATCGAGCTGCTTCACAGCAATGCAAGTTTGCTGTGTTGACGATGATATTTGGTGTTTCGTGGCGCAAGGGCCAAATGTGGCCAAAGAGCGCCAAGACAATGAAAGATATGTTTGCCATGATCAGTGAGCTCCGATGATAGGATGCGATGTGGCGGTAAAGGGGCCTAAGAACAAATCGCGGTATAGAAGCGTAAAACATATATAGAATATAATTATGGCAGTGACGTGTGGAATGATCTGTGAGTGGTGAATAGATGAGAAGTGGTCATGGTGCTAAAACTAAACATATAGAGTAGCACGACGCCTACCGAAGGCCTTTGTGGACAGAGACCAAGAGGCACGTGCTTTCTTTAATAAAATACGGCAGCAGTGGCCTCTCCAGAGAGGCCGTGCTACAAGTCACCTGGATATATAACACGGAAGTTCTGTATATCTTTTAAAAACGCGATAATGGACTGATATTTAAAAATAGGTTCATTGCCTAAAAACATACAAGGATGCAATGGTAGATTCTGTCGTAATGATAATGGAAAATGCTTTTTTTCCTCTGAGGCTCCAGTTCACGGCACTGCAGGAGGACATGGAGTACACTGAGTAGCTCACCACAGTCATCACAGATAGGCGGATCGCCACCGGACAATAAGTATGCGTGTGTACTGTATGTGTGTCCTATCCTGAGTCTGCAAAGTGTAACCTGTGTGTGGCGTGTTTTCGATTCTGGTGGCCAATGAGCGAGATGAGGCTTCATAGTATGTAATTTGTTGTTCATTTCTCTGTCCCACAGACGCTGCCAGTAGGCCCTGACCCTCTCCCTGATAAATGGCTTTAGGTCCATTACAGGGACGGCTATGGGCGAAGTGGCAGCGTCTGTATGAGCAGATGTGGCTAGCTTGTCGGCCAACTCATTCCCTTCGATCTCGCGGTGCCCTGGCACCCAGCACAGCACAATTTGTTGGTTGGATGCATACGCGGTGCAAATGTTGGAATAAAGAGCTATAATTACGGGGTTTCTGTGCCTTCTTAGAGCTTTTAAACATCTCAACACGCTTAAAGAGTCAGTATAGATGATTGCCTTGGGTATGTCTAACCGTTTGATGTGTTTAACCGCCGCGAGGATGGCGTAGGCCTCCGCTGTAAAGATGGTTGTGTTTGGGTGTAGAACTCCGGCAGCCGAAAAAGATGGACCGACTGCCGCGTAAGACATGCCAGTGTGTGACTTTGAGGCGTCAGTAAAATATTCCGGACAAGAGTATTTGTGCTGCAATTCGAGGAAATGCATACGGATATGGACGACCGGCGCTTGCTTTGCAACATCAACGAAGGACAGATCACAGTCAATCAGCTGCCACTGCCATGGCGGCAGCTGTACAGGAGGGGGCATGACATCGTGTTCGTGGAGCGACACATCCATTTCTTCGGCAAGACTTCTTACTCGCAGTGCATAGGGCTTTCTTACGCTAGGGCGGTTCTCAAAGGTTTGGGCACTGGATAGATCATTTATAGTTGTGTAAGTAGGGTGTGTATTGCTTGAGTTTACTTCAAGGAAATACACAAAGGACAAGTACGTTCTCTGCAGATGGAGTGACCATTCATCTGATTATGCGTATAGGCTTTCTACGGGGCTTGTTCTGAATGCACCCGTAGAAAGGCGGATGCCCAGATGGTGGACAGGGTCCAACATCTTCAAGGCACTCGGAGTCGCGGAGTGGTATATAATGGAACCGTAGTCTATACGTGATCGAATTAGGCTCTTATAGAGATTTAATAGACATCTTGTGTCACTACCCCACATGGTGCGAGACAACACTTTCAAGATGCCCATTGTCTTCATGCACTTGTTTCTTAGATACCTTAGGTGTGGGACAAATGTTAACTTCGCGTCCAGAATTACGCCTAGGAATTTGTGTTCAGTTTTTACAGGTACACCCACGCCCTGCATCTCAATGTTGGGATCAGGGTGCAGACCTCTCTTTCTGGAGAAGAGGACGCATGTGGACTTTTGTGGGTTAAGCCTAAACCCATTCTCGTCTGCCCACTTACATAGTTTGTTCAGACCAAGCATGAACCTGCCGCTCACAGATTGCAAGGTTACATGATGTAAACCCTATTTATTTATTTTATTCAAAATACCCCTAAAGGCCCGCAAAGAGGGTATTACATTGGGGGACATATTGCAGTGACATGTGAATAATAACATAGTGAGTGAAAAAAAGAAAAAGAAACGCGATCATGAAGATTGTCTGATATACAGCGGGTAAGTGAATAGCAAAAAGAAATAAATACAGTGGGTACGTGGAATAGGAAAACAAGAACAAAGACAAAAGAGTATATATATGCAAAGCCACAATATTTTATAATTGGAAATTCACAGCAATTAGAAAAAACCATAGCATATTAGTCAGCTACAAGGTGACAACAAGAATACACAAACTTACAATACAGAAAATACAGAGCGCTTGCTAAAATACACAAAAACTCATAAAAAGAATACAGATGCGATATTCCAAGTGAAAAATGGCTACGAACTGGTACAGGAAAAAAATAAATTGATTAGGTCGGGCAGTCCGTTTAGGCAATGCGCTCAGTGCGTAGCAGCTCCTGAAATTTTGCTATGTTAGTCTCAGTAGCTACATGCGATAGTAGGTGGTTCCACTCAATGATAGTGCGTGGTATGAACGAATTAGCAAAGCGATGAGTGTGGCATGTGGGTCGTTTTACTTTATACTGATGATCGCGGCGAGCGAAAGTGACTGCAGGCGCTTGAAAAAAATTGCCAGGAAGGATTGGATGATGATAAAGTTTATGAAAAAGCGAAAGGCGGGCTGCTTGGCGACGATGCGATAAGCTTTCCAATTCGGCGCGATCTCTTAGTGCAGTGATGCTCGAATGACGTGAATAATCTGAGAAAATGAAGCGCACAGCACGGTTTTGCAGAGATTCGATATTCTGAATAAGATAAGCTTGAAGTGGTTCCCAAATAGCTGAAGCGTATTCAATTTTCGGACGAACCAGTGTTACATAAGCGAGCTTTCTTATATGTGGAGGGGCATTTTTTAGAGAATGTTTGATAAAACCGAGTGAACGATTAGCTGCAGCAAGAATGACGTCAGTATGATAATGCCACGCAAGATCTGATTGAAAGTGGATACCCATGGTATTTATAAGTAGTAGCAAGTTCTATTTCGACATTATTTAAAGCGTACGATGTTGGTATACGGGCACTACGTTGAGTAAATGACATTAATTTAGTTTTGGATTCATTCAGTGACATTAACCATGTAGAACACCAAGTATTAATACTGTCAAGGTCGGATTGAAGGAGTTCACGATCGGTATTACTGGATATATTATGGTATAGCACGCAATCACCGGCGAATAGTCTAATACGGGAGGACACATTATTAGGCAAGTCATTAATATAAATTAGAAAAAGTAATGGGCCTAAAACGCTACCCTGAGGGACACCTGAGGTTACGTTCACATAAGTAGAATGAGAGTTATTAACGACTGTGTACTGTGTTCTGTGTGACACGAATTCTTTAATCCACGAGATAATATCAGGGTGTATGTTAAGCTGGGTTAATTTTAGTATGAGCCTGTGATGGGCAACGCGATCGAAAGCTTTTGAATAATCCAGAAAGATGGCATCAACTTGGAAACCAGAATCCAGTGCCGAGTGCAAGTCATGTGCAAAACCAGCAAGCTGAGTGTCACATGAGTATCCTTTGCGGAAACCGTGCTGTTGCTTAAAGATGATACTGTGCTCCTCAAGATAGTTGATGATTTGAGTGTAGATAACGTGTTCCAAAAGTTTGCAGATTGTATTAGTTAAGGGATTGGGCGATAGTTGAGGGGCAAGGAGCGATCACCGGACTTAAACATGGGAATTACTCTGGCCACCCGCCAGTCGTGAGGGATGGTATGAGATGATAATGATTGCGAGAAAAGGGCACACAGAATAGGCGAGAGGCTCGGTGAAATATTTTTTAGTATCTTGTTGTTCAACCCGATATGATCGGACGCGGAAGAGAGCTTAAGATTGTTTAATAATGAGCAAATTCCCCCCTCTCTGATAGTAATTGCAGGCATCGTTATGTCAGTGCGATTACTGTACATCTTCATTTATTACTATCTGTACATCTAAATGTACATCTATTACTATCTGTACATTACTATCTGTACATCTTCGACATATACTGAATAAAATATGTTGCGTGGGATGTACAGACGCAGAGAGTTCATTTTTATGATAAAGAGGGTGCAACTAAGCACACCACCCTGTGGTACTCCAGTTTCCTGCACATTATGATCTTGATAGGGCATAACCCACACGAACACGGTATCTGCGGTTCGACAGATAACTTTCAATGATATTCAGCATATTGCCACGTATTCCAAAGTGTGCGAGGTCTCTCAGTATTCCGAACCGCCACATGGTGTCGTATGCTTTTTCCATATCGAGGCAAACAGACAGGAAGAATTGCTTGTGGACAAAGGCTTCACGAATCTGAGCCTCTATGCGTATCAGATGGTCAGTGGTGGATCGGCCATCGCGAAACCCACAATGGTATGAGTCAAGCAGCTTGCTTGATTCTAGGAAATATATCAGACGGCGGTTTATCATCTTCTCGAAGGCTTTGCAGATGCAGCTTGTTAGAGCTATTGGCCGATAGCTGGATACGGACGATGGATCCTTGCCTTGCTTTAGGATAGGGATCACTATGGCCTCTTTCCAGGCAGAGGGGATCTCGCCGGATGTCCATATAGCGTTATACAGACATAGAAGGGTTTTCTTCGTTTCAGAGGACAGGTTTTTCAACATCGCGTATAGTATGCGGTCAGAGCCTGGGACAGATTGGTTGCAACAGGTGAGTGATGCATGCAGCTCTGCTAGCGAGAAAGGTAGGTTGTATGCCTCGTTCCCAGTGCCCTTTCGGTTTAGTTTTTGTTTTTCTATTGCTGCTCTGTATCTTGTAAATGCTGGAGAATAGTGCGATGAACTGGACACATGTTCAAAATGTGCACCCAGGTGGTTCGCTTGGTCCTCCAGGCTGTCTCCCTGCATGTGTACCAGAGGAGGCGGATGTGTTTGTCGTCCTCTTATTCTATTTACCCTGTTACAAACCTTGGCCTCATCCGTGTATGAGTTGATACTTGATAAGAATATTTGCCAGCTGTCTCTCCTGGCTTGTCTGCGTGTTCTCCTACCTTGGGACTTGGTTTTCTTGAAATTTACAAGGTTTTCAGCAGTAGGAGAATCGCGTAGCTGCCTCCATGCTTTGTTCTGCTGCCTACGCGCGTTCCGGCATTGCTCAGTCCACCACGAAACGCGGTGTTTGCTAGAAAGTCCACTTGTTTGGGGGATGCACTTAGAAGCTGCATCAATCATAAAGTTAGAGAAATACTCGACGGCACCGTCAATTCTGAGCGAAGACATGTCAGTCCACGAGATCGTACTGGTAAGTGTTTGGAATTTCTTCCAGTCTGCTGCATCGACCTTCCACCGGGGAGCGTGTGGTGGAGATTCGTATTGTCTTGTTGCTCTCAGCACTATTGGGAAATGGTCGCTCCCGTAAGTGTTTTTTATAACTTCCCATTCAAGTTCAGGTAATATGGATGGAGAAGCTATGCTGAGGTCTATAGAGGAAAAGGTTTTGTTTGCAAGACAATAATATGTAGGTTCTTTCTGGTTTAGCAGACACGCACCAGAGGAGAAAAGAAATTGTTCAACAAGACGACCTCACGCATCAATATGAGAGTCGCCCCACAGACTGCTGTGTGCATTAAAATCGCCAAGAACAAGATAAGGTTGTGGCAATTCATGTATAAAGGACTGAAATTCATGTTTGTGTAAGTGGTAATGTGGGGGTATGTAAAGCGAGCAAATGGTGACGAGTTTGTTTAGGAGAACAAGTCGGACTGCCACTGCTTCAAGTGGCGTTTGCAGCTTTAAACGTTGACACGCTATGCTTTTGTGAATTATAACGGCAACACCGCCTGAGGATGCAAGAGCATCATCGCCGTCTTTACGAAACGTAACATACTGTCGGAGCAAGTTCGCATGTTCCAATTTTAAGTGAGTTTCCTGTACACACAGCACTTTTGGATTGTGTTCGTGGAGAAGTTCTTGTACATCATCGACGTTCCTAAGAAGGCCTCTGATGTTCCATTGTATGATTTGTGTATCCATACTGAATGTAAATGGGTGCTGTGTGTACTAAAAAAGGAAGTGTTGCCTTAGATTACAGAGCCCTTTCCAGGCCCTGTAACGCGGGATTTGTCCTTTGTGAAGCGGTCGAGCGAACCTCGCCACTCCTTAGGCGCTTGGTGCGCCGTCAGGATGGGTGTGGTGTCCATTGCCTCTTGTGAGGTGCCGGACACGCGCTATTGCGAGCGAGAAGTTTCACGAGAAAGTCTCGTCGCGAAGGACGAGACATTTGCGCCCATCAGCCCGGAGGTCGATGGGGCTACCTTTGGGCATGAGCTGCGCCGGCTGTTGCCAGCGCCAGCAGGGGCCCGTGAGGGTGAGGCAGCCTTGACTGCACCCACCGTGGGAGCTGCTGGCGGGCTTGCGGGTTCGTTACGCGTAGCGCAGGCTGCTACCGAGGGCTGTTGTGGTGCCGGCAACCCTAGGGTAACCGGGCCTGTTTGCTGGTTGGGTGGAGTAGACTTCGCTACTTCCACCCTGGGGGCAGGAGCCACAAGCGACAGCTCGCTGCGCGCGGGCTGGGCAGGTGGCAATAGCCGCTGCGACGCTGCCCCTTGACGCGCCGCATCAGCGTAAGTGGTCGTGTGGAATGGTGAGCACCTTTTGCGTGCTTCCTTAAACGATATGTTTTCACGGACTTTGAGAGTGATAATTTCTTTTTCTTTTTTCCAGTTCGCACAAGACCGGGAGTAAGCTGGATGCTCACCATCACAGTTTACACAGTGAGGTGTCGCTTCACAGTTGTCTGAGGCATGACCTTGCACTCCACATTTCGCACATGTTAGTCTACCGCGGCAGCTCTGCGAGCCGTGGCCAAATCATTGACATTGGAAAGATCTTCGGGGATTAGGTATGTATGGCCTCACAGCTATCTTTGTGTATCCGGTTTCTATGGTTTGTGGCAGATCGCAAGTTGCAAAGGTCAGGATGAGGTGTTTTGTGGAAATTTCTTTATTGTCTCTTCTGATAATGATGCGCTGTACGTTTGTTACATTTTGTTCTTTCCAGCCTTCCAATAGTTCGGTTTCGGACAAGTTTATGAGATCTGCATCAGACACTACTCCACGTGCTGTGTTCATAGACCGATGCGGTGAAACGGTAACAGGTATGTCGCCAAATGCCACAAGCTTGTTTATTTTACTGTGCTGTTCTGTATCACGGATCTCAAGGAGGAGGTCCCCGCTCGCCATTTTGGTAACCTTATAACCAGGGCCAAGGGCTTCAGTCAGGCCTTTTGCGACTAGAAAAGGGGATACGTTTTTAGCTGGTTTTTCTGTTTTTTAGCTGTGAACAACTTGGAAAACGGGGAAGATTTCTCTCGGTTTGAATAGGCTTATTAGTTCTTCAGTGCGTCCCCTCTTGTGAGGGTGACGATCAAGTAAACGGGGAAATGCAGGCGTTCCCATATTATTTTCGTTTATTTCGGCGGCAATGGCGGCCACCCACCACGGAGCCCAACTAGGGGACGCTGCAGCACTTAACGTGTAAGGCTGCAGACGCCAGCCGTGCATTGCTGCTATAACCCAATATAATATACCCAAGAGAAGGCACATACACAAGGTTAACCCAAGCCACCTATGAAAATGTAGAAGTAACAGAAGAGAGGAGATGATAGGATAGTACAAGAAAAGAGACAGGAAAGCAAAAGGTTGGAGAGGGGGATAGGAAAAGGCGACCACCGATTTCCCCCGGGTGGGTCAGTCCGGGGGTGCCGTCTACGTGAAGCAGAGGCCAAAGAAGTGTGTTTCCTCTGCTGAGGGGCCATAAAGGTCCAAACACCCGGCTTCGGCTCAACTCCCAGGATCCCCTTTTCCTCGGACACGGCTAAGCCGCGCTAGGCTACACGCAGGAGGGTGCGACCCTCATGTGCTCGGGTACGTGGTGTCGCAACACACCAAACGTCTGCTTGCGCAGACACCCCTGCGGGGAAGTTTGCTGTGTTGATTAGACCACTGTGAAAATAGCGCAGCGTCCGTTTCCTAATCGAGCGCATTCTTGCGATCGCTGATGCACGGAAACTCTTGGCATATTTGCGTTTTCTTTTGTCAGAATATATCAAAATTGCGTGTCTATGCATTATATACCATGCAGGAGCTGCTCTGCTTCATTTCCTGTTATTCCCTTTCTATTCAAATATAAGACAAGAAAAGATGCATCACGCTGGTTTCCTCAATTTCTTCTTGTTCATTTAGTTTCGGCCGCATACCCGGTACCGCTGTTTTAAGAGAGAGGGTTCAGCTAGTAGCATTTCGAATTCTGTTAGTGCTTGAAGAGCGGAAATGTGCGTTCATGGGAAGACTGAAGGCAACGTGGGATGATGTACACGCGGGCAGTTTCACTCGACAAGTCTCAGTGGCACCCTCTAACCTGTGACGTCATCTTGTGCACTCCACGCCGCGTACAGGGCTTGTCGCTCCGCGAAGGTGTTTAGCTGCAGCCGATCAGGCTGCCCTATTCTGGTTTCACTAAACAGCGTGTACGCTCAAGCTCGCCGATATGCCGAGACCGATTATTAAGGCGAAAGCCTTACATGTCTCATTAGTCAGTCGACCTTTAGCGTAAACTCGCCGGCGGCACGAAATGTACAAAAACGATACGAAGCGTCGACCTTTAGTGAGAGTCAAACGCACCACCTTTGGCGGTAATTAAGGCGAAGTTAATTGAGACACATGTAATTATGATAGAGTTAATTAAGGCACTTGAACCCAGGACCTTGGGTGGGAGTCCAACCCTCGACCTTTGGAATTAAGCTGATGAATAAGCAAAGTATGCTCACCGAATTACGGGGGATGTCTAAGCGAATTAAGAGGATGCGAAGCGAATTCAATGGATGAGTAAGTGAATTAAGAGGGAAACTAAGCGAAGTAGACAAAGTGAATTAAGTGGGGCGGTGTCATGTGTCCGTCTTTAACGCATCGGCACTTGGGCTTTAGCCTTCAAGTAATCTTAGGGATAAATAAGAAGCCCTGTCAATTTTGTTCACCAACTTTTTGGTCCATCACAACGAATGCATGATGACGACGCAATAACGACGATGGTGAGTGGTGAGCCAATGGCTCGACGACAATGGGATGACGACGAGTGCACGATGACAATGGCATAACGATGGCCTGCCAGGATACCAGCATACAATCAGAATTACCACCATGAAATCAGATTTAGCAGATATTAGGTTCGGCGTCCCGCGGGATTCTATTTTAGGTACTACCATTTTCCGCTTTATATCAATGATACCGTGGCAATACCAGAAACACCCGATATTGTGTTATATGCTGGTGATACAAATGTTTTTTTCTGCTCTGATAACATCGTGATTCCCATTCCACCTATTATTAACTGGTAAAATTTTCTTTCACTGTGGTTATCCGCTAAACCTAAACGCTAAAGAAGTATAATGTATATGGTCATATCAACAAGCCAGTTAGAATTGCATCTTCTTTAATACTTCAATCGCAACCACTTGAAAGGGTTTCCCAGTTCAAGTTCTTCGGTGCACTCTTCCATGAAAATATATGGTTGATGCATTACTAAAATTATATTAAACATAGCATAGCACAATTACCTTTAGAACACTAAAGGGACACTGAAGAGAAACCGGAAGTTTATCTTTACTGGTAGATCATCTTTTCACGATCACAGTCATGCCATGCTTACTGCGAACAAAGGTTTACTTAGCGAGAAAATAGTGAAAAGCTGAAAGATAGGTGCTGAAGCCCCGTCGTAGTTACCGCACTACACGTTCGTGACGTCGGAGATCACAAACGCTGCCCGGTCGCGATTTATCGACAGCGATTTATCGCTGTTATAATAAAAGTAAAATGAAATACACCTTAAACGTAAATAAACAGCATTTACAACTTTTTAAACAGTTTCAAGCAAGGAAGTACAACCTTACCGCAAATTTAAATAAATAAAAAGAAAAAATGGCCAGGCACTACATGCGGTCGTGATGGTTTGGTTTTCGTTCCATGCATTATCGCGCGCGTTCCGCTCTACTGTGTTGCAGTGTTTGGTTGCGTGTTGCGTTGCTCGAAAAACGCTGACGTCGCGAGAAACAGCCGGAAAATGCTTCGTGTGTGCAGGGTTAAAGCTGTATAAATAACGCCAGGCGCTTGTTCAGGGGCAGCGGCAGTGTTGACCTGACTGTGTCCTTTCAGGTGGTACCGCGCGATGAGCCCCGGCGTTTGTAATGGAACAGTACTCTGCCGATGATAAAAGAACAATAGAGCCAGAGAAACCGATGCTGTGCTCTCAGCATTTCTCGCCCTTGGATTATGTGTATAATCCTGCCCTGGAAAAGTCTATTGGCGTGCCCGCGAGGCCAGTCCTTTCTCGAACAGCTGTTCTCTCATCCCCTACTACTGCCCCTGCAGCAGCAAACTGGCGGCTCGCTAAGTGCTGAATGTCATTAAAACAAGCCACGAAAAAACTATACCGAGTACGCGCGCAGCTTTCTACGCTTGTCCTATCGGGAACGACGTCGCCTGGCGGACCGGACGCCTCGCCTTCCTTCAACGAAAACGAGGCTTCGCTTTCCGTCGGCGTGGCCGGTGGCTCCCCGCCATCGTACGCGGAAACACCTGCCGAGCGAACACGGAGGAGCATTTCGCGCTCCGTTTCACTGAAGTCGCTGAAATGCAGTCCTGCTTCCCAGGCGAGCTCTTCGTTGCAAGGTTCAGCGTGAGCAACGGTATCCATCGCGGACACAGAACATCTAAGGAAAAGTCGCAACGAACGCAAATGCAGCGCCCATGCAGCCTATGATGCGGCCAGAGCCTCGGCCGCTTACGCAAGCGGTGACGTATCATGGCGCCCTCTGATTCGCTGAGAGCAATGAAATCCGTGACGACACTGCTTGAGCGCCGAATCTGGAGTGAGAGAAATTGAAGAGATATTTGGTCTTTGTTTACGAATTTCTCCACTAATATGTCATATTTTTGCACCCAGCAAAAACTGCATGCATTCCGGAAGGTTCTTCTTTTATTCCTGCTGAACTTCCTGTTTCTTTGCAGTGTCCTTTTAAGCGGCAGCTGTACATTCCCACTGTTTATTTTAGACTCCACTACTGTCTACTCATCTGGGTCTCCACTTCTAAAGCTAACATTGAAACTATTCCGAATGAAGTCAAAGTGTGTGCGTATTGTTCATAACCTATCGATGTATGAGCAGAACTCTGAGTACTTTCACCGAGTCAGTATGTTGAATGTCAGCAGTCTATAAAAACAAAAGTTGCCCGAAAAGGCATTTTTAGAATTCGTAAGTAACCGTGAGAACTTTTCTTTCTAAATCCAACAATACTTCAAATAATTACATCTTAAGAGCCAGGAACATTATTAGGTGAAAACCAGGACTACGGCAATACGCTTATACAGCGGTTGATTCCTAATTTGCTTAATAATGAGCATGCTTTAATTGATATTATGCAACATTCTCCTACTCCTTCAACATTAGGAAGAAATCGAAACTCTATTTGGGCTCGACAATTAAGTTCTCTGTTCTGATGGCCTTTCCTGCTGGTCGACTGATATGCAATTACATGTATTGCAAGATTTTTTGTTGTCAATTTGCTTTGCCCATTCTGTATCTACAGCATGATTCATTTACTGTTCGTTTATTGCTTTATTTGCATTATTTATACTTCTCGTGCTGTAGTGATAAGTGAGTGTGTGCGTGCGGGGTGGGGTGGGGTGTTAGGTATACATGTATATATATATACGTTTTTTAATTCACCTCAGACGACCAGAACCGACAAAAACCGTTCACGACGCCCAGAACTCGACTCCTACTTTTCTCCCGGGCGCCCTCGTTTGGTTGTTAGTGCCACACCGCACGCCTGGGCTCGCTTCAAAACTCCTTCCGAAGTACGACGGGCCATACCGCGTTCTCGAAAGAACATAACCCGTTAATTACCTGGTTGAGCCGCTCACGCCACCGTCGGACATGCGACGTCGGAACCGCGAAGTCGTTCACGTTCAGCGTCTCAAGCCGTACCACCATTCTATCGTCCATCCGGACAACTAAGTCGCCAGGATGGCTCCTTTATTTCCGTGGGGCCCTTGTAAGGAAGATGACAAACGTCGGCGCAGTCAGCAGCATCGGCAGCATCAAGCGCGCAGCAGAAGCTCGAGCGAGAGGACTGTGCTTGGTTCATCCTACGACCGGCTCGCACTTCGACCCTCAATAAATCTCCTTTATGGGATATATATATATATATATATATATATATATATATACATTTTTTATTTATTTTATTTTCAGTGTTGTCTGCTGTGCTGGTGTCGACAGGAGCCTAGCCAGGCATGCATATTCTCGCCTTTTACTCCGGCGCTACGGCAATCATGTGTTGTCAAAACTCGCAATAAGCTTGAAGCTATCGACAGAGCTAGGTATAAAAATCTGCCCTTTTCGCCCTCAAGTGGGCGGCTTTCTCATTCCAGGAATCCATGAGCTCCTGCTGCCTTCCTATCCAGGTCCACCAGCTTTCGCTGATCATCATTGGCTAGACAAGATAGCATGACCTCCCACAGTACATCATTGTCCCCTTCTGTTTCCTCTTCTTCGACTCTTGCATCATATCCCGTCTTCAGTTTTTGCAGGGTTCCAGCGGGTCCCCTGCACTCGATTACCCTGTGGCGCAGGGTGCCCGGGACTCCGCAGAGGTGCAGAGGTACGGAAAATGCGTTGGAGATACCCTATGCAATAAGAGACTGTTAAAATAGAGCTTAGTGTTCGCTTAGTTGTTAAAATAGAGCTTGCAGTGTTCTTAAAATAACGGTGTATTCTCTCTTGAGTATTAGTTGAGGTAGTGGGTACTGATGAATACTGAACTGAAAGATAAAAACTGAACAGAATTGTGGAAACTGAATTACGGAAAAAAAGGCTAGATTAGCTATTTACCTTAACTAGAAAAGCTAGATCTACCTAGATGCTAGATACAGGAATATTTGAATATTGTTTGAAATATTTCATTTTTCTAATTCCGATTTTAAAGCAATGCATTAAACTTCTACCGCTGCCTCCCCAAGTAAGAACATTATAACCGCTGGCTTCCTGTCCAATCGATCCCACATAGTAGGGATGAAAATACAAGATGGTTGCAACAAACACCATGACAACTACTACTACTACTACTACTACTACTACTACTACTACTACTACTACTACTACTACTACTACTACTACTACTACTACTATGACGACGACGACGGCGATGAGGACAACAAGAAGAAAGGTGGTGTTCTGTGTGGAATAATTAAGCTGCTGTCGCAGTAAATGGATTCAGAGCCGAAGGAATCGCTGGATTCTGCAATCCTTTTTACAGCGAAAGTGTTAGCCTCTAGTTGGTGAGGACTCTTCTTGATGTGCTTATAAAAAGAAATGGCAGCTGGAAAAGGGGTTTGTGTTTCGGTTTCCGCTTAACAGAATTGTTTTCTCGTATACTTGAAGTACAATCCGATGCTATTATGTCTCTAGGTTGGCTTAAGTCATACTTTGCGGATTTTCTGACACATCTTAATTTCAGAAATTCAATTAGTTCAATATTGCACTTGCACTAGCCGGGGAGTGTCCAAGAATGAGGATGTATGTGCGCCGTGGCCACACGGAGAGGCCTCAAACGGCCGCTGGAAAAGGGCTGTTTTGTTCTCTTTCATTCTCTTTCCGCGTAACGGATTTATTTTCTCGTATATTCGAATAACAATCTTCAGCTTGTTTGTAAGATGTAATTTACGTATTTACTTCTAAACATTATTTATTTCAAAAAGGCACTCACTGTTGGCGGACGGCCTAGAAGAACTAGAATGTATGCTGTACTTACGCATACGTACGTGAGCACGTGACGTCCGTCGCGTGTGGTGGCGGTGCTTGTTTAACGTCGTCTAACGTTTGGTGGGAGGTGGCACTTGCCTAACGTCCGCACCAGCTTCGCTGCACATCCACTCTCACAGGGTGGAATAGACGCGCATTTTTTCTCTATCTTTGCTCAGTTGCTGAGTCATGACATGAGTGGCAACTTTCTTCCGCAAAATTTTATGTCTCCATGACTTCATGTCTTATGTCATTTATTGCCCGACAAAAATGGCCGAGGAAACCTTGCGCTGTCACAGGACAAAAGAAAGCTCTCTCTGAAAAACAAAAATAATTTTCTGAACGGCGGTGGGCTGAGAAAGGGCGTCGGGTATCGCACCTTCCCGCTCTTTGCAGTCGGGCTTTTTTATAACACGGGCTTTGCAAATTGTTCCGAACAGGAGCGCAAAGGCAGGTACTCTTTCGCACGGCCTTAAGATGGTGCTTGTGCTCGCTCGCAACAGCCTAGGTGCAATACGGCAGCGAACAAGCAGCCAGTTCCCAAACTTTGACATTTAATCGATCGTTTTACACAATACCCCATCTTGTCATCTTGTAGTTGTATATACCCTCACAAAGCTGCCGTAAGCAACCAGTGAGCTGCAGGCGGACGCGTGCCGCTCCGTCTTATCCCAACTTTTGAGCTTGACCACGTTTTACATTTGCGTCCATCAATTTTTTGCGCCACCCAATTTGCGCACCACCGTGTTGAGCGGTTTTCAATGCCGGGTGACTTCCATTTATTTGTGAGTTGCTCATGTGTATTATTGTCATTGTAATACCTGTTGTTCAAACCATGATAGAGGCTCTTGTTTCGTAAGCAGTGCAGTAATTCGTGGGTCTGTTCTGCAACGTAAGCTATACAATGAGCTGTTGATGACGTGTGCCACGGACATAAGCTTCGGAACGTTTCATTATACTCTATATGCCCCTATACACCAGCGGTTTTACGTAAGTAGGTGTCTCTTTTCACACCTAATGTTCAAGCATCTGTGACTTCTTCTGACTTTTCTTTTGCGAATCCTTTCTCGCGACGCCCGCACATTCTCGAAGACCTATGCCCCCGTCGAAGCCGTTGCACGCAAGATATTACACAACTTTGAAAGCCATAATGGCAGCACACGACTTAGACCGAGCACGCAGGCATGCCAGCTCTACGTCAGCATTTCGGTGCAGACAGACACAGCAAAGGCGAGATTTCACCCCTGCCCTGCTTTATTTTCCTTTTATTTCAATTCAAAGAGGCGATGCCTGTGAATATAACCTAGGAGGTTTTCTGGGATGTGATTCAGTTAGGAAATGCGCAATAGATAATAGCACTTCTTGCAAGAGCTCTATACAGTTGCGTCAGTCGACGTTACGAAATGAACTTCCCTTGCTTGTGATTTGCAAACCAGCAAGTGAATCACTGGAATGGAAAAATACTTGTAATGGTGGTTATAATAATTTCATGGCACGCTGCTTTCTTGTCGCTGCAAAATGTCCCCGCAGAACATTTCAGAGAAATGTGAACGATGAAACTGTGGTATATTAAAAATTTATGTGAGGGCATATTTGTTTCGCGCTCAGCTCGGCTTCTCTCTTGATTCACGCAAACATTGCTGGTGCTCACAAAAGAAATTCTTGCGACCAACTTGCGCGGAAATGTCAACCCTGTTCGAGGGTCGACCTACTTGTGCTTACGTATCACCATCATTTTCATCATCAGACTATACTTATGTCCACTGCAGGACGAAGGCCTCTCCCTGCGATCTCCAATTACCCCTGTCTTGCGCTAGCTGATTCCAATTTGCGCCTGCGAATTTCCTAACTTCATCACTACGCCTAGTTTTCTGCCGTCTTCGACTGCGATTCCATTCTCTTGGTATCCATTCTGTAACCCTAATGGTCCACCGGTCATCCGTCCAACGCATTACGCGGCCTGCACATGTCCCGCTTAATGTCAACTAGAATATCGGCTATCGCCGTTCGTTCTCTGATCCACACCGCTCTCTTCCTTTCTGTTAACGTTAGGCCTAAAATTTTTCGTTTCACCGCTCTTTGTGCTGTCCTTAACTTGTTCTCCAGCTTCTTTGTTAACCTCCGAGTTTCTGCCCCATATGTTAGCACCGGTAGAATGCAATGATTGTACACTTTTCATTTCAACGACAGTGGTAATCTCCCAGTCAGGATTTGGTAATGCCAGCCGTATGCACTCCAGCCCAATTTTATACTTCAAATTTCTTTCTCATGATCAGGGTCCCCTGTGAGTAATTGACCTAGATAAACCTACAACTTTACAGAATCCAGAGGCTGACTGGCGATTCTGAATTCTTGCAACTGAATATTTCCTTGTGAGTAATTGGCCTAGATAAACGTACAACTTTACTGAAGCCAGAGGCTGACTGGCGATTCTGAATTCTTGTTCAGTTGCCAGGCGATTGTATATTACCTTTGTCTTCTGCATATTTATCTTCAACCCGACTCTGACACTTTCTCGGTTAAGGTTCTTATTCATTGGCTCTAATTCGTGCCCATTGTTGCTGAATAGGACAATGTCAACTGCAAACCGAAGGTTGCGAGATATTCACTGTTGATTCTCACTCCTAAGCCTTCACAGTCGAAGAGCTTGAATATTTCTAACCATGCCGTGAATAGCATTGGAGAGATTGTGTCTCCTTGCATGACCCCTTTCTTGATAGGTAACTTTCTACTTTTCTTGTGGAGAACCAAGGTTGCTGTGCAATCCTTGTAGATATTTTACAATATATTCACGTGTGCATCCTGTACTCCTTGGTTACATAATGCCTCTATGACTGCTCGTATCTCTACTGAATCAAATTTTTTTTTTAACACGAAAGTGTTTTATGCCGGGGTCCACCAAGACTTCACTGACGTATTTCCGTCACGGAAATACGTCAGCTTACAATGTACACGAACATAATACAAAGAAAGAAACCAGAAGAAAAAGTTCCACAAACATGCAAAATTTGGAAATCGAACCCACGACCTCTCGGTCCGCGACGATAGATCGCCGAGCGTTTAACCCATTGCGCCACAAACGCATTTGCAGAGAGCTACACAGACGCGCCTTATATATCTAACACTCCTCCGTGTACCCGCGCTCTTGCTCGGGGCGGTGCCGCCGCCTACGAGCAGAAAAGAGAAGTACTGCATTATGACACTAACGCGCACCGACAGTGAACGCTTCGGTGGTCTCAGCACTACGACGCCTCGATGCCAGCATTCGAAGGGACGCTGGCATCAAGAAGCACTACCAACGCCACCTAGGTGGCGTTCACCGTACTCAGCACAGCGAAGCGTGGCCTCCGCAATTAGCTCTGAAAATGTTTCTGAAGTTGATCGCGGAGGCTGCAATTACGACGCGCTGTACGCGCTGATTTGACTCGGTGACGATTCAGTTACGTGCTTTGTCTTGCGCGTTGTATTAGTGTGTCAGTTACGTGCTTCGTTTTTCGCGTTGTGCTAGCGTGTGCAGCGTAGTGCAGCTTCCATATGCACGACGGTTGCTCATGGTCATCGACGTTGGTAGTCGTGATGGAGGAGACGTGCCACCAGGCGTCAGCGTGGGTGCATCAACGCCTAAGGGCGCTTTAGCCACAAAACACCAATAGACATTATATATCAATGTGCAATAAACATTACACTACTTCTGTGAAGACACGTTTCACTTTCGTGTTCTATACCGATTCCTATATAAGAGGGATCAACCACATTTTTTTTTCATATTGTGTGACAGCCATATACAGACGTTGATTGTACTACGCAGATTTCTATATTACCTGGTTGATGACATGGATATTATCCGTCGTAGAATATCCCTTCCTGAAGCCAGCTTGTTCTCTTCATTGGCTGAAGTCAAGTGTTGCCCTGATTCTATTTGAAATTACATTCGTAAATATTTTATACAATACTGAAAGCAAGCTAATGGGTATCTATTTCTTCACTTCTTTACCGTCTCCCTTTTAATGGATTAGTAGAATGTTGGCGTTCTTCCAGCTTTGTGGTACACTTGAAGTCGTGAGGCATTGCGCATAAAGGGCCACAAGCTTTTCAAGCATGATATCTCCTCCATTTTTGATTAAATCTACTGTTATTATATCTTCTCCGGCAGCTTTTTGCCTGGCCATGTCTTTCAAGGCCCTTCTAACTTCAGCGCTAGTTAAAGCAAGGGCGTCTGTATCATGTTCATCACTACTTCGAATGAAAGTAGCTTGGCTGCTCTGGGCACAGTACAGGTCAGTATAGAATTCTTCCGCTGCTTTTATTATGTCATGGCAATTCCTGATAATATTACCCTGCTTATCTTTCAGTGCATACACTTTGCCTTCTCCTATTATTAGTGTTCTTCTTATTGATCTCATGCTGCATTCATATTTTACTGCTTCCTCAATCTTTTCCACATTATAATTTCGGATATTCCTTACTTTCTTCATGTTGATCAGCTTCGACAATACAACAAATTCTAACTGACCTCTAGAGTTTGACACTTTCATGTTTTGCCGTTTCTTTATTAGGTCCTTTGTTACTTCGGAGTAGAGATGGGTCACTCAGGAGTGAGCCGGATCTTGTGAGCGGCTCTGTTTAAAGAGCGAGTGACCGGTGGTTCAGTAAAAATGAGCGGCGGTTCTTTTGGAGAAAGGGAGCCGGTTCTCTCGCGTTCAGAAAGCCGTGCCGATGCGTTCCGTCAGAGCCGTGTCTTCTGCTGGGCGCGACTTCCGCGCCATCTATTAGCGGTACGAGAAAGCAACTGCCCTCCCACCCTTCCTAGCAAGAGTCGCCTTCACCCCCTCGCCTTCGGCTGAAGAACGAAACAACCGCTGCTCACTTACTGAACCACCGCTCCCTCGCTCTTCAAAAGAGCGGCTCAAAAGATCCGGCTCGCTCCTGAGCGCTCACCGCGCTTTTCGCCACGGCTCACTCGCTCTTCGAGAGATCCGGCTCGCTCCTGAGCGCTCAGGAGCGCGTCGCTCTTTTGAAGACCGAGGGAGCTGTGGTTCAGTAAGTGAGCGGCGGTTCTTTCGGAGAGAGGAAGCCGGCTGGGCTCTCCCTCGTTCAGTGAGCGTGAGCAACCGCTCCTAGAAGGCGCTCAGGAACGAGCAGGATCTTTTGAGCCGTTCTTTTGAAGAGTGATTGAGCCGTGGTTCAGTAAGTGAGCGGCGTTTCTTTCGGAGTTAGGAAGCCGGTTCGCTCTCCTTGAATCAGCCGTGCTGAACCGTTCCGTCAGAGCTGGGTCTTCTGCTGGGTTTCAATTTCTGACCGACGAATGGTGGCCGGTGTGTGCGGGCTCGCGCTACTGGTACTCGCTCGCCGTGTGTGGTGTGAGCAGCGCTCCCTTTGGTTTTTTGTGCGTCCTATGGTGTGGCACTCGATGCCACCGAGGTGAGAAATAAAGAAGTCTTAATTGGCAAAGGATTGTGCCGTTCGTTTCCTGCTGCTGTTCGAATGATGTCTCACGACTCTCACCGATCGCACATCGTGCGCTCGTCCAATAACACGTCGAAGATGGTCTTCCGTGTCTTTAAAGACAACAGGTGAACCTACAGTTTACGTCCTGTTCTTCATTTGTGCTAATTAGTGTAGTCATGAAAATGTCGCCTATGACATCCACTTCAGTGAAATTTCTGAGCGTGCATCATTAGCACGTCATTAAAACGAGGTCAATGATCTCTTGTGTTGTAATAGAACTTCATTTCTTCTTTTTTCTTTTTTTATTTGTCCTGGCGTATGATGGCATGATCGCCAGTATCGCGCGTGCACTCAAGAGAAAAAAAAACGAAAGGTACGTGCGGCAGTTTTGTGGAACTTTCGTATGATTTTTGTATATTACTTCAAGAAATGATTTCTACATTCATTTTGCATGGCATTACAGCTTCCTCATAATACAGTGAACGTACGTATGTGAATCAATGTATAAAGTTGAAACATAATGTTGAAAAACCAGGAAGCGGAGCCGAAGTAGAGAATGTCTTGTTTATTCGACGCTTGCGAAAAAAACCTAAAAGATGGGAGCGCGCGCTCTAGTCCACGCTCGCTTCTGGCTTCGTCGTCTTCTCTTCTTTTTCGGAGCATATTATTCAACAGCTCCCGGCCGAACAATTTGCGTGTGCTTGCTTCTTTTCAAGACGGAGCTTGTCCAGAAGATTCTAGGTGATACAGCATCTGTATCGGTCTCCGCAACGTGTTTCCACTAGAAGTGCGCACTTTGCATGAGCGAACTTTGCCGTCGCTGCCCGGAAATAATTCTGTCACTTGTCCCATCTTCCACAATTGTCTTGGCGAGTTTAATTCTTTTATCAGTACTATGTCTCCAAGCTTCACTGATTCTGAGTGTCTAGTTTCATTAATGTGAGCTGAACGAAGTTCTTGGAGGTACTCTCGTCGCCACCGCTTCCAGAGATTGTTTAACACATGTTCTCTGTGTTTCCATCTTCGTTGAAGTAATTCGCGTGACGACGGTGTCTCTTTTGATGCTGTGCTCGACAAGTCTGGAGGAAGCATAGTCAATCTTTGTCCTATGAGGAAATGACTTGGCGTAAGCGGCGTTGGTTCAGAGGCTTCTGCATACACAAATGTTATCGGTCGTGAATTTATCATCGCTTCAACTTGACAGAGCGTGGTCGAAAGTTCTTCATAGTTGAAGAAATTATTTCCCAGTGTTTTCTTCAATGTAGACTTCACAGATCTAATGAGTCGTTCCCAGAATCCTCCCCACCAGGGAGCTTGTTCTGTGATAAATTTCCAAACAATCCTGTGACTTCCGAAATACGATTGTACTTCCTGTGATTTCATTAATTCATAAAGTCGCTGGATCTCCCTTGAGGCCTTTTAAATGTCTTGGCGTTGTCGGAATATACAATCTTACAAATTCCTCGTCGTGCCACAAATCGTTTAAATGCCAGCAGGAATTTGTCGTAAGTAAGATTGGTGACAAGCTCCAGATGAACCGCTCTGACGACTGCACACGTAAAGATGAGTATGTAGCACTTCTTCGTTGGTCCTCCGTTATCCTTGTGTAGAAGCGGTCCGGCAAAATCGATACCACTGACTTCGAAAGGTGGAGAGGGCTGAACACGTTCGGCTGTCAGAGGCGCGAAGGGCTCCGAGTATTGCTTGCAGGCATATCGCCGGCAGACTGTGCATTCGTGAATGACTTTCTTTACAACCTGTCTGGCCCTCAGTATCCAGAAGTTTTCTCTCAGTTCAGTTAAAAGAAAACTGAGGCCAGCGTGTAAAAGTCGTTGGTGTTCCTTCTTGACCAACAATTTTGTGAATGTGTCTGAAGCAGGAAGCAGAATGGGGTGCTTGGAACTTTCCCGAAGGTTGCTGAACTGAAGGCGACCGCCCAAGCGAAGAAGCCCTAATTCGTCGCGATATGGTCTGAACCGCTGGAGCGTAATGTCCATTCTGCTGACATCCGGTCCAAATACTTTATCTTGCGTTCGACATATCCAATAAATTTCAGCCTCTTGTACTTCAGTTACGTCTAAAGGTCCCTTCTTTCTGGCGTCTGCGTACCTGCAATTTTTAGTAAATCGTTGTATCCATGCAGTTATACGCATCAGTCGGTTATAAGATCTGTAGTCGTCGATGTTTACAATCGTAAGCACTGGTCGAGCTGTTGCTTTCAAACACGTAGTTTCCTCTTCTAGGCCGACTGTATCCTGAATTGCTGCGGCTGTACAGGTAGTTTCTTCTATTTCGACTATATCCTCGATGTAGCAAGGCTCGTCGAAAGTCGTCTCAGTGTAAAGAAAGTTTGGTCCTTTCCACCAAATCGAACTTTGCAAGAGCTGCTCCGCAGTGGTTCCTCTAGACAGTAAATCGGCTGGATTTTGATCACCCGGACAATGTCTCCACATGTTCAAATCGGTTAGGGAGAGTATCTGTGCAACTCGATTTGCTACGAACTGTTCCCAGCGTTTCGTTGAACGGCGTAGCCAATGAATCACGATCATAGAATCTGTCCACATAACTGTTTCAACGCCCTCTAGGTTTAGGGCACGTTTCACTGTTGCAGTTAGTCGAGCTGCAACGAGGGCTCCCATCAGTTCTAATCGTGGCAAAGTTATCTTTTGTAGAGGTGCGACTCTCGACTTGGCTAGCAGAAGCTGAACTGTTTTGTCTCCCTTGATGTCTCGTATCTGAAGGTAAAGCACGGCGCCGTACGCAACTGGGCTAGCGTCACTAAAGGCGTGGATGGTAACCTGCACATTCTTGTCCAGGAGGAATTGACCAAAATGTCTCTTAACTTCCAGCTGATGAACAGTTCTGAGGCCTTTAGTCCACGCTCTCCACTCAATAAGAAGGCACTCAGGAAGTGGCGCATCCCAGGTGTATTTCTCTAACCACAGCCTTTGTATAAATAACTTGACTACCAGCACGAAAGGCGCTAAGAATCCAAAAGGATCGTACATGAGTGAGGCGAAGCTTAAGATCTGTCTTTTCGTAACCTTTTGCTCGCTCAATGATTCAAGCATCTTCGTTAGTGATGGCTTTAAGATGTCTTTGTCGGTATCCCAAACGAGACCAAGAATCTTCTTTTCGTTTTCTACATCGAACTGTACCTTTACGTCTCTACTATTGTAAAAGTTTCGTAAGTGTCCATCATTTGTCGTCCACTTTGTTAGATGCATTCCTGCCTCTTTCAAGATACCGAAGCAATCGCTAACGACTTGCTGCGCTTCTTCTTTGTTCTGCGCCCCGATGACCAAGTCATCAACGTAGAAATGATCTTTCAATAGTTTGGCAGTAGAAGGGTATTTGTCTTCTACCAGTTGGAAGTGGTGTCGCAGAGTTGCAGCAAGGAGAAAAGGACTGCTGCAGGCGCCAAAGGGAACCCTTGTCATGCGCAGTTCTTCAATATTGGAAGACCCTTCTTCAAACCAGAAGTAAGGAAACGCGTCTCGGTCGTGTTCAGCCAGCGACACTTGAAGAAACGCTTTTTCGATGTCGGCGGAAATTCCAATCTTGAAGCTGCGAAACTTCAGCAGTAAGTCGAGGATGTTGGGGTTCAAATTCGGCCCTATCCACAAGACGTCGTTGAGTGAAGGTGAGTCCGCAGCACGAGAAGAGGCGTCGAATACCACCCGTACTTTCGTTGTAGCTCTGTCGCGTCTCACTACTGCTCGGTGTGGCATATAGTACGTGATATGTTCACTCGCACTGTCCGTTGTGACCTTCTCAGCGAAGTCGTTGCTGTAGTAGCTCCTAATAGCAGTGTCATATTCCTTCTGAAACTCTGGTTCTCGATGTAACCTTCTCTGCAAGGACTCCAGCCTCTTTAACGCGACATCCCGGTTGTTTTTAAGCTGGGAACAATTGCTGCGCCATGGCAATTCAACTTGATAGCGACCATTGATTCTAATAGTTGATTCCACGAAGTTCTTCAGGACGGATTCGTCATCTTTCGAAAGTCTCTCTTCGTTAGTCAGTCCCAGATGTTCTATTTCCCAGAAAGACCTCAGTTGCTGGGAAACATTGGCTTCCGTTAGGCATATGTTGAAGTTCCTTACGGTTTCCGGCTTGTAGAACTTAGGTGGGCTTCTGGTATCTCCATGAAGTGTCCATCCGATGATAGTTTCGATGGCGGTCAAGGAGTCGTCCAGTCGATGAATTCTTCCGCTGACGAGCTGCCAGTAATAGTCTGCACCTATAAGCACGCTTATTCCAGGCTCAGGCGAGACCTGAATTGCGTTGACGTCAGCCAAAGGTAAGTTCTTGCTTTTCAACTTTTCAAGTACATTTGTCTCAGTCAATGCTGACAAGTCATTGCATATTTCGGGAACTTCTATAGCCTCTACTTCAAGTGAGTTTGAGTCGTACTGGCTATGCAGCGTGACTCGTACTCTCCGATAATATTTCCGTGGTGCTGAAACGTTTCCAAATCCCGAGATGGTGAGCTGCTCTTCTGCTAACACAGTGGCTTTCAGCTTCCTAGACAATTCTTCCGTGATGAAGCTGCGTTGACTGCCACCATCAATCAACATTCTTACAAATCATTTGCTTCCAGTGCCCAAAGCCCAAACTTGGGCGGTCTGCAGAAGAACAGTGTACTTTAGCGAGTCTGTTGACGAGCCGGAAACAGTTGTCTGTGTTTCTGTATTCTTCTGTTTCCATTTTGGGTCGCACATCGTGGTGATATGTCGCCCCTTGCATTTCGCACAGCTTAGTCTCTTCCAGCTTCGGCAGTCTTTAGCTTTGTGGTATTGTCTACCGCAGCGGAAGCAGCATCCTAATTTGCGTAGTTTCTCTTTTTACTCGTCTAATGTTAGTTCCGCTGGGCAGACATCCACCGAGTGATTTTTGTCTCCGCACATTATACAACTCTCTGGAGTCAGTTTCACGGTTAACATAGATGCAGAACCTTGGAAATGTTCATTAGATTGTCGTTTTGAGGTTGAGGCTTGTTCTCTCTTGTCAGAAGTCATCATTATAGCCTGTTCCCGGCTTCTTACTTCAAGGCTCAAGAAGTCTAGAAGAACAGACATTTCATCTAGCCTGTCACTAGTAACGCCTGTATTTGTCGAAGACAAGATGCGCTGAGTATAACGGAGTACCATTTCTTGCGGAAGATTTTGTATTATAGCAGTTTTCAGAAGCACTCCATATTCTTTTTCTTCGACTCCAAGGTTATGCAGGGATCTCACGCGAGTCTGCACTTCTTCATGCAACCTTTGAAGCCCTTCGAAATCTTCGCAGGAACGAACTTTACGTAGGTTCAGAAGACGACGCATGTGGTCGTTAACAATCAGCGTCTTCTGACCGAATCTTTCTTTGAGAAGTTCTATAGCTGTGCTATAGCTCTCGTTAGTTGTCGACAGGCCGCTGATGACACTTTCCGCTTTACCCATCAGGTAGCTCCGAAGATATTTCAGTTTGTCTACGTTTGAGAGATATCGGTTCTGGTGAACGGTAGACTCAAATTGATCCCAAAATTCTGGCCATTTAATGGGGTCACCGTGAAACTTCGGCACATCGAGCTTAGGTAGCTTAACGTGTACGCGCGCTTGATGAAAGTCATCGTGAGATGCGTGCGTAGTCGTTGTTTGCAGAGCGGATAAAATGCGTTCAGCGCGTGATTTCGCGAGGACGATAGATTCCTGGTACTGTCCGACGCTTTGAAGCTCATCCTCAAGGTTATCATCGGTAACATGCTCTTCTACTTGTTTATCAAGGTCCGTAAGCATAGCTTCCTTTATCTTCAATAGGTTAAGATGGTCGGTCAGCTCACCAGATGGTGTTGGTTCCGTCTGCATAAGAGTTGTCATGTCGTTGATGATCCTGGTGACCGCCGCTCGAACGGTAGCACGCTTCGGTCGTAGTCTTTCCATGTCGACACGTCGGGAATCGTAGGCCTCGTGATGACGTGGATCGTTCTTCGATTCTGTCGCAGCGTCGTCGCGTTGATCGCGTCGGTCGGTCGTCCTCTTCAGGTAGCTCGCTTCATCGTCAGGGGTCTTCAACTGCAGATCGGATCCTGGTCACGGCACCATACTGTTGAAAAACCAGGAAGCGGAGCCGAAGTAGAGAACGTCTTGTTTATTCGACGCTTGCGAAAAAAACCTAAAAGATGTGAGCGCGCGCTCTAGTCCACGCTCGCTTCTGGCTTCGTCGTCTTCTCTTCTTTTTCGGAGCATATTATTCAACACATAATGTACAATCATTGTGTGTTTTTATTTTGACAAAAGTTGATTTTAAAGTACCACAAAAACAGACAAGCTTCTGTAATGACGATGAAGTTACATATTTTTTTCCGAAAAAAGTACGTCGCATTCTGCCTATCACAGTATCATAAGAAGTTTATCCCCAATATCAGAAAAGAAAGTTTCATTACAACTAAAAATTCACGCTTTTAATATATGTAAAAATATTCTCTAAATATAGCGAAAATACCAATAACACGGTTATCAAATCATGCATATATCTTTTTTTTCAAAGCAAGATAACTATAGAATATGCATAACACAGGTTACACGTTTAAGTGAACCGGTGAGCCGTTCAAATGAACCGGTTCATTTCAGTGAGCTGAGCCGTTCCGAGCCGCTCACGGAAGTGAGCCGTTTTGCCCATCTCTACTTGGGAGAGCTTACCTACGCGTTGGCTTGGTGCCTTGCCTCCCACTTTAATTGCTGATTCTGAGATCAATCTAGTTACGGTTTCATTCATAACCTGTATGTTGTCTTTATCTTCCTGTACAAAGGCTACATATTTGTTTGCGAGCACCAGCCTGAATTGGTCTGCTTTTACCATTACTGTGTCTAGGTTGGCCTGTTCATTACTAACTTTATTCTTTCTTTCTTCAAACTGAGAGTGATCCTAGACCTCACTAGCCTGTGGTCACTGCACTTTACCCTACCTAACCCTACTAAATCCAGCACTATGCTGGGACCGGCAGAGAGTGTGAAATCTATTTCATTCCTTGTTTTTTCATTAGGGCTTTTCCAGGTCCACTTTAAGCTGTGTTTCCTGAAGGTCCACTAAGCTACGCTTTCTGAAGAAGGTATTCATTATTCGGAGCCTATTATTTTCCGCGAATTCTCCCAACATCTCTCCTCTAGTGCTCTTAGAATCGATGCCGTAGTGGCCAATTCCTTGGTCGCCAGCCTGCTTTCTCCCACTTTTGCACTGTAGTCGCCCTTGGCTACAGTGTACTCACTTTGCACCTTTCTCATTGCGAATTCAGCATCTTCATAAAACTTTTCTAATGCTTCATCATCGGGACTGAAGATTGATGCGTAGGCTTGTACAACCTTCATTCTATACCTCCTATTCAGCTGTATTACGACGACTGCTACCCTTTCATTAATGCTGTAGAATTCATCAATGTTTCCCGCTATGTCCTTGTGGATTAGAAAGCCTACCCCGAATTCTTTGCTACCTGGAGGACATCTGTAGCAGAGGACGTGGCCGTTAGTCTGCACTGTATAAGCTTCACCAATTATTCTCACCTCACTAAGGCCAATAATATCCCAGGTAATACCTGATAATTCTTCAATCTCCCTGCTAAGCTAGCCTCACTAGATAGGGTGCGCGTGTTGAACGTTGCCAGGTACAGTTTCCATTGGCGGCCTATGCGGACACAGAGATTCTCTGTGTCGTCGCAGACCCTCAGACTCTGCCGCCTCGCAGGTCTGACCGCCACCTTGATCAGGTGCTCCGCAGCCGCTGGGGACTGAGGGCCATGGGTAAATTGTAGGAGTCATGAAGGTGGCAGCGGCTGAATTCTGTACCAGGGAGGCCAATTCCTGTTCTGGTGAGGGAGTGACTTTGCTGAAGCTTTGTGGGCCTTCCTAATTTGGTTACACCTGAACTAGTATAGCCCCACTAGCTCTCGGCGATACTTTTTTTTGCCGGTGTCAGGTGCCACTTCATGCCTAAAATTTCGCCTTAATTAACAACAAAGGTTTTCAGTTCGACTCCGACCACTGGTTGTAGTTCGAGTGCCGTAAAGAACTATATCGTAATTAAACGTGCCTTAGTTAACTTCGCCCTAATTACCTCTACCTTAATTCACTCTGGCTTAATGAACTTTGTCTTCATTGGCGTCACGAACTGCCTTGATTGGCTCACTTTTGGAACATCGAGGTCCCACCAACGCCGATTACGCTGGCCTTTCCGCATTATGAGGCTTATAATCATCATCATCAGCTTATTTTTATGTCCACTGCAGGACGAAGGTCCCTCCCTGCGATCTCCAATGACCCTTGTCTTGCGTTAGCTGATTCCAACTTGCACCTGCAAATTTCCTAATTTCATCTTTCCACCTAGTTTTCTGCCGTCCTCGACTGCGCTTCTCTTCTCTTGGTATGTCCATTCTGTAATGGTCCACCGGTTATCCATCCTACGCATTACATGATCTGCCGAGATTCATATTAAATGCGAAGCATTTCTTGGCGAACATTTGCCACTTTGACAGTATCTATCTAGCCGCCTACGTACTGGTGCTCTCATGGTGGTATCGTTAACTTGCTATTTACCAAAATTGGCACAGTATGACAACAGTGTATGACGAACAAAATGACAGGTGATCACATGAATTTTATGACATTTTTGTCATGTAGGTCATGAAACAGCCGCCTAAAATGTCAATGACCCAGTGAAAAGCACATTAACACTGAAAAACCACTGAAATGAGTTCTTATGTGAGTACTAAGTGAGGGAAACACTAAGGGGCGATGGTAGAAGCCATAGATAGTCATGACCGTGATTTAGCAAAATTGTCCGACTCACGAAAGATTAGCACTCAAAAACCAATGTAATGGGTTCGGATATGGTACTAAGTGATGGAAACGGCGAAACATTGGTGGTCGATATAATAGTCATGAGCATGACTAAGGCTTTCGCCTTAACGTCTTTAAGGCCGAGCTAAAAGAACCACTGAAATTTGTTCGGACGTGCGAACTAAGTAAATGTAACACTAAAGGATGATGGTAGAAGTGATAGTCGTGAGCATGACTCCGCAAAAATGGAAATGACAAGGCGAAAAAATAGCACTCAAAAACCGCTGAAAGGAGTTCGGACTTGGGTAATAAGTGAAAGAAACACTAAAGGATGGTGGTAGAAGTAATAGTCATGACCATGACTCAACAAAAATGACAATGCCTCAGCGAAAAAAGTCTACACTCATAAACCAATGTAATGTGCTCGGAGGTGGTACTATGTGAATCAAAAGGCTAAAGATTGATGGTCGAAGTCATATTCATGAGCATGACTAAGGATTTCGCCTTAAGGGCTCTTAGGCCTAGTCGACACGACTCCTCAGATATGCTTGTAATGTAGGTCATCAAACAGCTGCCTACGTCTTGGTGCTGTCATGGCCGTTTCCTTAAATTCATAGGCTCCCCGTACACTACTTCGCATAACATCGATTTCCACACGGCGTGGGAACTGCCGGCTTTTTCGCTCGGTCATTGTCATATTAAGCGGCTGTTTGATGACCTATATGACACGCATGTCATGAAATTCATGTCATGACCTATCATTTATGTTCGGCATACACTGATGCCACTTTTGGTACTTACCAAATTAACGATACGACCATAGGAGCACCACGACGTAGGTGGCTAGATAGATAGATAGATAGATAGATACTGTCAAAGTGGCAAACGTTCGCCCAGAAATGCTTCGCATTTAAAAGAAATCTTGGTGATGAATAATCTAGCGGAAAGGAATTCGGGTTCCCGTAAAGCAACCAGCACATTAAGGTTGGCGTCATCCGATTCACCTTCTCCCAGACAGCCGCAAATTCGCCGCAGGAAATTAATGGCACCTTTCGATGAGCGAAAGGATGACCTAGATGCGTATTTGCATCGGTTTGAGAGGACCGCAGTCGGGCAAGGCTGTTAGAAGAGCAAGTGGGCCAGCGCCCTGAGCCTGCGTTTAGTAGGGGAGGCTCTGAGTGTGTTTGGCCGGGTGCCAGCAGAAGAATCGTTAGACTATGAGAAAGTTAAAAAACCTTTATTGCAAAGATGAAGTTGACCCCTGAAGGTTTTTGGGAAAGTTCAGACTGTGCAAGCCAGAAGATTCTGAAACGGGAAAGCAGTAAGCAGTTCGCATGCCATCTGACAAACCATTTTGAGAGGTGGAGAGAGCTGTCCGAAACGGAAAAAAACATATAAAGGAGTTCTAGGCAAAGTTGTGGGTGAGCAATTCCTGGCCAGATGTAGCAATGGTTTAGCTATATTTCCGAAAGCGACAGAACAACAGAGAAAACTGTGAAGGAGATAGCAGACCAAACAGACCAGTTTGTATAGGTGCAGGTATTGAGAATATTAGGAAAGCGGGTTAGAGATGCTCCCACTTCAGTGGAAGATGAGCTGAGAGAGAAACCCCAAATGGATGGGTGCAGAGGACAGCAGAGATATTTCCTCTGTGACTGTCCCGGTCGTCAGGCAATTCATGTTCGTGCGGGACGTGATGAACAACGTGAACGGAAATATTGTGAAAGGTGTAACAAGAGCGGACACAAAACTGAGGAATGCAAACGCAGATCACCAGAAGTGCAAACGATTATAGCCCCTAGTGAAACTCGCGAAGCTCGCAGGTCTGAAGAAAAGGAACGATTAGAGGTCGTAAGTGCAGGCATTATCGAGAGTAAAGAGCGAGATATGCCAGTGGTAGAACGTAAAGAATGAAGGAAGGCTACTGTATGAAGAGACACGGGTGCGGACACTGCGCTTGTAAGGTGGAGTTGGTACCTCCAAAAAGCATGACAGGGCAGGTGAAACCAGTTATGTTCGTGGAAAGCTCGGTGAGATACCTCTCGGAGGCTAAGATGTATATATTCACAACATACTATACAGGAATTGTCACAGCCAGGTGCGTAGAAGAACCGCTGTATGACCTGATCTTAGGAAATGTACCAGGACCGAGAGCAGTCGAGGAGCCATAGTCGCTCAGTGAACATATCTAGTCAAACAGATCTAGGAACTGTAACGACAGTAACACGGATAAAAAAGAAAAGGTTAGCACGCATATAGTAGTAAGGCAACTTGATGTATCCGTGGAAGAGTTGGGAAGGCAGCAGTGAGAGAATATAATGCTCAGGAAGATCGGTGGTAGACCTTTTCGAGAAGGGGTCAGAGAAGGTGTAACATGTGAGCTGAAAAAGAACCTGGTATGTAGAAAACTTTGGAGTTAGAGGAAACACATGATGTAATTGATGCTACTGATACAACATAGAAGAGTACTAATGGAGCAGGATCATGTTAACGGACACAGAAATGGAAGGCGGATAATACCGGCACTAACCAAAACAATATTTCGGCCGGGACTACACAGGGAGGTACATACCAAATTTTCTCGATTGTAATGCGACTGCGATTGTAACGCGAGGAGCGACTTTTCATTGCGTTCATCACGAAAAGAAGAAAACCGCGAACGTTACGCGAAGGGTGACATTTTGTTGCGTCCTGCAAAAACAAAAAGAGAAAACCGCTAAAGTAACGCTAAACCACCGGATGCATGAAAAAGTTGCAGTTTCACCAGAAAGGCGAACCAGCAATTACGATAGCAAATTAGTAGAGAGCTATGCGGAGTCAGGATAGTAGTTTTATGGGCTGCATAAACTTGGACACATTCGCTTACTAACTGAATGAACAAGCATGGTGTCAGCGCGCATGAGCGAACATGAATAGATGACACTCGATAATCTCAGACAACTGTCAGAACGCTGGCGTGAGCAAGCGCGGCGGCAGCGAGCAAAGGTTCATGCGGTCTATCGCTTCAACAGCAACTGAGTGACGAAAGCACAGCGCATAGAGAGTTAAGAGCCGTGTGGAGATCACTTTCATGATACCGTGTGCGCGACTGCCCGCAGCCGAGCAAAGTACAAGTACGCAGTTGCGGCAAAGTAGAAGCCGTACCCGTCCCTCCAGCGCTGCCTTCCTGCTTTCCTCATTTCGCGTGAGAGTTTGAGTCGCCAATTACCCTTGCACCCGGTCGCAAGATACGCATTTGGTGTTGCAGCTAAAGGTTTCATCCCCTCCCGGGGCCTCCTGGAGGTCCATGTGGTCCTGGGCGTCCGGGTGGTCCTGGGCGTCCGGGGGGGTTTCCGGGACCTCCAGCACCTCCTTCGCCTCCTAGGCCTCCTCCGGCCCCGGTGCCTCCTGTGCCCCCATCGCCTCCTGCGCCCCCGGCACCTCCTGCGCTTCCGCCGAGTCCTGGGGCCCCGGCAGCTCCTGCGCCTCCTGGGCCACCTGGGCTTCCTGGTCCCCCGGCACCTCCGCTGCCTCCGTGGCCTCCTGCGCCTCCTGGGTTTCCTGGGGCACCTGCGCTTCCGGCGCCTCCTGGGCCTCCCGGGCTTGCTGCGCCTCCTGGACCTGTTGAACGACTCAGTTATTGCTTTTTCTCTCTGCCGTGCGTTCGCTCCCCGTGAAAGCGCGCGTCCCTCGCTTGCTTTCACTCGCACATTTCGCTCGATTAAAATTGCGTGCATCACTTCACTTTTCAGACACATCAATTTGCGAGGATTGACTTCAGGTAGCAAACAAAAATTTGGAAAAACCTCGCGTTACAATCTAGTTAAAAGGTGGTCGTATGTGAGCGAAAGTTCTAAGCGTGATGAAAGAGCCAGTAGTGATTTAGTGCTTTGAACACTGTGTAGTCGTTTTGTGAGCACTCATATAGTGCTCTCGAGGATGAGCTCCACAGATTGCGAACAGTTGAGTGCAGTGTTTTAGGGCCCATGAGCATTCTTCTTTCTGGGGTTTTACGTGCCAAAACCAGTTCTGATTATGAGGCACGCCGTAGTGGAGGGCTCCGGAATAATTTCGACCACCTGGGGTTCTTTAACGTGCACTACAACGCAAGCACACGGGCGTTTTTGCATTTCGCCTCCATCGAAATGCGGCCGCCGCGGCCGGGATTCGATCCCGCGATCTCGAGCTCAGCAGCGCAACGCCTTAGCTGACTGAGCTACCCCGGCGGGTTAAGGGCCCATGAGCAATAACGAAAGAAATTATTATGGCAGACAGTACGAATGGTATTCTTGCAGTGACGAACTGTTTGTGTGTGTTTGTGTGTGTGTGTGTGTGTGTGTGTGTGTGTGTGCGTGCGTGTGATTTCCTCTAATCATTTGATGTAGTTCTCTCATACATGCGTGTACAAAAAAAACATACAGGCGGAAACGTGCATACACTTACAAACAAGCCTACACGCGCATAGAAAAGCAGACGCACCGACACACGTACACGTACCATGCACATTCACACACCGAAATACTCACAGACACGCAAGCACGCCTACACAGAACTGCGCCAAAGCCCAGGCGGAGAATACTCTGACGCTATTTTTCGGGGAAATAATTAGCCCCACTCTCAGCGTTGGTCGTGAATACGCACATCTGCTTATTCATTGATATTTGTTGGTTTCGGTGGCGTTTTTCAGAATTCCCTTTTTAGGAGCTCGTTGCATGTAGCCAGAGCCGGCAGTAGCAGCACAGTGTTCCGGAAGCAGGCGGTTCACTCGCGTATGATGTATTTTACTTGCTTTTGTTTTTACTTGCCTCAAGTCATAGTCATGAGCATCACTATGACTTGAGGTCTCCTGAGCCTAGCCAAAGAGACTCCTCAGGACTCATGAAATTATTTCATGACATTCTTATAAAGTACGTCATGAAACAGCCGCCTACATCTTGGGGCTCTCATGATGGTCATTTCCTTAACTTGAAAGGCTCCCCGCACACTGCTTCGCATAACATCGATTCCCACAGGGCGTGGGATCTACCAGCTTTTTTACCTGTCATACCTATCTCTCTTTTTTTTCTTTTACAAACGCAAAATTTCCTGCATAAAGGTTTCTGAACCCTTAATTGGAACTTTGTTCCCTCCATTGTTGACGGTCTCCCTATTTTTCTGCTGCCAAATCTCCAATACGCTTTACTAGTTTCTGTTGTGGACATGTTAACTTTCCCCCTGCTATCCCTGAACCCAATAGCTTCAAGAGGCATGCGGAGCCTAAACGTATAGCCGGGTAGGTATTGTTACATTCTAATGAAACGTGTTCCTTCGGTTCCCTAGCTTCACTGCTGCAAGCACATGCTTCGGCATTGGTCTATGTGGGCTGCCTCCAGTGAGGTAATGTCACATCCCTTGTGAAGTCGGCTGTACTTCTTGCAAGATGGCCAAACGCTCACAGGCACAACTGTAATGATGATGATCATGTTGATAATAATGCTTTTCTCGAAAGATTGCACGGTGGTGTTATGCTTGCAAGCAAGATAAATGAAAGCACAAGTGAAACCGATTCTAAATAAAATGACGTAATGCGACTAGGCGAAACTTTCGTCTTGGTTGCACTATCGAGCACCCTCGAGCACGCATTCGCTCGCCCCAGCAGAATATATTCCAATACACATTGTGGTACCTGCTTCTTTATTCCTTCTTTGTCAGCTTTATCTTTATTTTTTCTCTGCGGATTAATTATTTGCTTACCGCATAAAATATGCTCATATTCAGTGCTTTGATGCCTAAACAATTTATTTCAGGATATAATATTCGCAATGTATCGCGATAATATACTTATAGCCTGATCACCGGTATCTTGAGTGGATATATAGCAGTAATAATTGTTCAGGCAATTTTAGAGAATTCTTATGTGAAACTTCAAAAACGCATACCGAAACAACGCGGGTGAAAATAATAATTTTCTATTTTTGTATAAGTACTCGGAGTAAAAAGAAAGCATATCTGAAATAACCAAATTATGCACCTGGTTCCTAGTTCGCAACACTCATCACAATAACGTCACTTTATTGTTCTTTAGGCCGTATACAATGCGTTCAGTATTAGGCGGCGACTAACTAGAAAGCAAGCTCGTCTCATTTATCGTCCTATACCGGAGCGGGGCGCCTACACGTTCGTATTAAGTTGCGGGATAACTATACTGTAATCTGATCTCAAATGTTTTCCACGTGGTTACTTAGTTCAATAATATCTGATGGCAGAGTCGGAATCACTTTTATTCCAACGTCCACCGTAATATGGTATTCCAACATGTAACACCATGCTAAGAGGTGGAGGCGAAAATCAGACTTCTTGACAGAGACTTACGCACTAGAAGTAATTTTGATTGTGATAACGGCGTCCTTATCATGGTTGCCGTAACCCAGCGTGCATATAGGATATGCCTGGCACCCAATATGTGCGGACATCTTCATCATTTCCTTGATCATTGCAGTCGTTGATTGCGTTACATTGTAACATCACGTCTGTGTATCGTATCTTTATACTCCAGATGTCGCTTTGCGTACACATAGATGATGTGTTGTCGATAGTTAACAATTGGCATAGAACGCATACTGAGCCAAGATTTATTCGCGCATTGGCGTCATGCATGCCCTTTAGCAATTGGTGTCTTCTCATTTGGTCCTTTCAATGAGAGCAGTAGACGTAACCTTACTATAGCCCTCCTTTCTTTGGCAGTTGCACGACCGTCATCTTACTCATAACCTTTACCACCGTGGCTTTTTTTATGTAGGCTTAACGGCAACGCTCTCGGCTTAGATATGTTACTTTTGGGAGCTGTAAGGCTAAGCCATCTTCTGCCCTCCATTTTTTCGCAGATATTGTTTTTCTTCGGATATGCCAAGCAGAGCTTGAGTAATAGAACTGATAGTATTCATCAGCAGATGTTGGCGACTTGGATTAATAACTGCTAGATTACACAGCGTACTAAGAAGGCGGAGCAATTGCCGGCAAATTTTGCAAGCCTAGGTCGACCTAAAGTTCCTAGATTTTCTGGTCTGAAAAAAGCAAAAATATCTAACGACGTCAGGTCCGCCCGCAGCAAGCAACACTTCTTCGCCTAAGAAGTTATGGACACGCGTAAATAGTCGCGCGCACGCGCGCGCGCGTGTTTCTGTGTGTGTGTTTGCGTGAGCGATAAAAAGGCCGCTACGACGACTTTTTTAACAAAGTAATTTAACTTGACCGAATAACATGAAACCAGTAATAGAAATTCTTCGGACCCTAACATGGTAGAACGTTTTCTGTCCCTAATCCTAATAAGCGTGTAGATTGTACACTGCACGTGCTTGCCTGTGGCTGAATCCCCCGCAAGAGAGACAATGGCTGTCGGAATTTAGCGAGAGGTAACGCTGCCGGCATAGAATTCTTTTGTTTCTCTGGACAATCAGTGCCATAATAGAAAAGACTGCTCAGTGTATTTAGGTACATGACAATTAAGTTGCAGAGGGAACGCTGGCAGGACAGACCTGTATAGATGCAGAATTATGTTTCTGGTATTGTGGCCTCAAGTAGATGTAGATGTAAAGTATAGACGTTAGTGGGATATTGACCAAGAACGTTCAACAAATTAAGAAGGTACTCTGTGCGTGGCCCACTTTCTTTTCTCCTCTATTCGCCCTTCCCCTCTCCTCATGCGAATTCGTTGCGAATTCGGTGCGAGTGAAAGCGCGCGTCCCTCGCGCGCTTTCACTCGTACATAAAGCATACGGCGCGTGGCGACGATTTCATCGCCGTTGAAGTTCATACGGAACCTCACGGGGACGGCGACGAGGACGCCGACGACGACGCCGACGGCAGAAATCCGCTTTGAGTGTCCATATAATTGGTGTCGCAATAAAACAACCGGCCGCAGGTGGAGAACGATCCCACTTGTTCGCATTACCCGTGCCATGCTCCTACCATTGAGCTACCGCAGCGCCGTTTTCCCATCCACTTTCTGGGGTATTTATACTCTATGACCGCGGGAGCTCGTCAAAACGCTGGAGTGATAAAGCGCACCAGCGGCAGCGAGCAAACTGACCTTCGCACTGGCTCTTGCTTCCCCGCGAACTAAACGTCGAAAGCGCATATGAAGCTACCGGCACTCAACGAATGCACTTTGGCGCATCGCAGATCGCTCTGAAGATGAGGCGCCCGCGGGCACATACTTCGGTCGCGTCGCAGATCGCTTTCACGATAGCTCCGTGAGCAGCAGCCGCGTAAGCAGAACGCACCCACTGCCCTCTCGTTTCCGTCGCCTCCTCTCCGTTCCCCGCGCGTGAACAAAGACCGTGCGCTTCCGGCCGCCTTCCTCTGTCGCGTGTGCGGGATTAAGGTGCGGTGGCCGACTTCTTCTCTGCATCCCAGAGCATATGATTTAAGGAGGCTATGGACCCAAATAATGAGCAGTGTGGGTCTGGCAAGTCAGGGTAAAAGTGTACGCATATTTGTGGGCTGGGAAAGGAGCGCGTTTGGAGTCGGCGCCCGGAGACTTCTTGTCCTTAGGTGAGCTTGGGATGAGGGGGGGGGGGTTGTCCGCCTTGCGAGGCGGTAGTATTGGGCAATATCGTGGTATGAGGTCAGTGGCTCGCTGACCACGTCCACTGGGTCAGAGATGGGACCCACCGCTCGGCTGACGAATCCTCGAGCACACTGGTGGGCCGCCTCGTTCACCGGGTTCCCTGCGTGAGCCGGGACCCATATCAATTCAATTGTGGTGGGTTCTTCACTATCTTGTTGTTTAGGGGAGAGTAGGGGATGCAGTATTCGTAGCGTGGCTGGGGCCACGATTCCACATGCAAAGTTGGATATGGCGGTCTTTGAGTCGCTGATTATAGTTGTAAATCCGGCTGCTGCAGCGAGGGCAATGGCCGCCTCTTCTGCCTCCGCCGAGTTCAGGGCACAAACCGTACAGGCCGTCCTTATTAGTGTTGCTCGGGGCGTAAATGGGTAGTTGAAGTTGTTGATGATCTTGGGGAGGCTAATTACACTGATTGCGTACTTGTTATGTGGCAAGGAATATTGAGCAGCGTCGACGTATGCTGCTTCGGAGTTGGACCCGTGGGTTTTGTGCAGGGAACATATCACTTATGTTTGTCATAAACTCCTGTCATACTGTGCTATGACAGCACCGAGACGTAGGCGGCTGTTTCATGACCTACATGACACGCATGTCATGACATTCATGTCATGAGATGTCATTTATGTTCGTCACATACTCTTGTCATATTATGCAAATATTGGTACATACCAAGTTAACGAAACGACCATGAGAGCACAAAGACGTAGGCGGCTAGATAGATAGGCATACAGACAGACAGACAGACAGACAGACAGACAGACAGACAGACAGACAGACAGACAGACAGACAGACAGACAGACAGACAGACAGACAGACAGACAGACAGACAGACAGACAGACAGACAGACAGACAGACAGACAGACAGACAGACAGACAGACAGACAGACAGACAGACAGACAGACAGACAGACAGACAGACAGACAGACAGACAGACAGACAGACAGACAGACAGACAGACAGACAGACAGACAGACAGACAGACAGACAGACAGACAGACAGACAGACAGACAGACAGACAGACAGACAGACAGACAGACAGACAGACAGACAGACAGACAGACAGACAGACAGACAGACAGACAGACAGACAGACAGACAGACAGACAGACAGACAGACAGACAGACAGACAGACAGACAGACAGAGACAGAGACAGACAGACAGACAGACAGACAGACAGACAGACAGACAGACAGACAGACAGACAGACAGACAGACAGACAGACAGACAGACAGACAGACAGAGATAGATAGATAGATAGATAGATACTGTCAAAGTAGCAAATGTTCGCCAAGAAATGCGTCGCATTTAAAACGCTAGAGAAGGGCGCAAAGCAGACGTCCTATTCCAAGAACGTCCCGCAGCTGTCGTGTCGTAAGTTTAGAGCTTTCCTTGACAGCCCTTGATGTTGTGAATTGTTTGGATATGCAAATCCCATGCTTCCAGTTCCCATTAACCGGAGTGTGCCATGCGTTTGTGTTCTTTCCTCGCAAAAGCGACTTGATAGGAGAGCGATGGTCTAACACCAGCTAAACGATCTACAGGTAAAATTTGTGACACTCCGCGGCGCGGATGTTTTATCTGCAAGATGCTTTCTTCCGCACTCTACCATTCTGCTCATTTTCGGTTCGTGAGAGTTGTCACTGGCTAATGGGTTCCCCTTTGTCACTCAGTCGACCTCTGTGTAATCTGCAATGGGAAACAAGTCATAGTGACGTGTCGCTCACGGAAGTGTGACACCTGGGCAGAGCGCAAACACGCACGCGTGCAGACAAGCACCGCAACGCTCACATATAAACACCTAAACGTACACAAGGTCAATGATAACAGCATTGTGCGCAGTTTCAGCTAGCAATTAGGAGGCCCGGTACAAGGCCGGGTCTTCGATAAGGAACGCCGACACGACAGCCGCAATCTCTGACCTTTGTATCCACGCCATCGACGCGTATTCCATTTGTGGCACCGTCTTGTTTGGCGAAGGAAAACAGAAGTCACGAGCCGGCTAAACTCTAGAGAAATGCACTATTTGCTTGAGCGGTTTGTGCGTCTTCGCGTTGGGGGCTCTTCAAGTTGATGCCTCTCAGTCTGGGGTAGCTCAAAGCTCACAACGCTCGACCTAGGTGATAACGTGCACGAGCGCCTACATATTTACTGGAAAGACAGCGCTCTCTGACAGACTGTATTTTAATGGCTTGTGGTCCATTGCACTGAACATGCACTGTGATAGGAGATGAAGCTTCCAAATGACAGATAGAATCATTTTTTTATGAATGTTGCCACTCAAAACTTCGAAACTATATGGGTTTTATAGGTATAGGTGTTTTAAATGCGAAGCATTTTTTACGAACATTTGCCACTATGACAGTATATGTACATATATATATATATATATATATATATATATATATATATATAGCCGCTTACGTCTGTGCGCTCTCATGGTCGTTTGGTTGACATAGCATTTACCAAAAGCGGCATAGTATGACAAAAGTGTATGAGGGACATAAATGATACGTCTTGCCACGACTATGATGACATGTGTGCCATGTAGGTCATGACACAGCTGCCTACGTCTTGGTGCTGTTATGGTCGTGTCGGTAATTTGGTAGGTACCAAAATTAGCATAATATGACAACTGTGTGTGACGAATATAAATCATAGGTCATGAAATAAATATAATAAAATGCGTGTCAAGTAGATCATGAAATACTTGCCTAAAATGACAATCACCCACCGAAAAAAACATTACCACTCAAAAACCACTGAAATGGGTTCTGACTTGGGTACTAAGTAAACGAAGCACAAAATGATTATGGTAGAAGTCATAGACATGAGCATGACTCAACAAAAGTGACAATGACTCAGCAAAAGAGATTAACATTTAGAAACCACTGAAATGGGTTTTGACGTGGGTACTAAGGGAAGGAAACACTAAAAGATGGTGGTAAACGCCATAGTCAAGACGATGACTCAGCAAAAATGACAATGACTCAGCGAAAAAAGACAAACACTCCAACAATTTGTCGCAGTTTCATCCGAAAGGCGAAGAACCAATTGCGATAGCAAATTAGTAGAGAGCTATACGGAGTAAGGATAGTAGTTTTATCAGCTGTATAAACTTACACATGCAGCAGCACCACCAACGCGCAGAATTGTGGTCGACGCCGTCCGCGTTTCTATATAAATACGTATTTGGTGCCGCAGCTAAACGTCGCCTCCCCTTCCTCCCTCCCGTCCCCCTACAACCTTTCGCGCGAGGGAAAAGTTGCGTTTGCTCTCTATATACGGAAATGAGGAAAGAGACGCTTAATTCTGCAGCCCTTCAGGGAGCTGGGCGCAGAACGCCCATTTGCTCTCCGACGTGCGTTCGCTCCCCGTGAAAGCGCGCGTCCCTCGTTCCCTTTCACTCGCACATACAGCGTCCGGAGCGCGGCGACGATTTCATCGCCGTTGACGTCATACGGAACCTCACGGCGACGCCGTCAGCAGAAATCCGCTTTGGAGTGTCCATATAATTGCTATCGCAATAAAACCGATGAAATGGGTTCAGATGTGGTGCTAAGTGAATGTAAGGCTAAAACATTGATGGTCGAAACCATAGTCATGTGCACGACTAAGGTACGGTGGCTAGATGGGTAGGTGTGCCAACCGGCCCGTCTGGAGCTTAGTTCACCGCTTCTCCGCGTCACGACGCAAAATTGGCGTTGCGGTCAGTATAAGGCTCTGGAGCGCGCGTCGTCTGCTACAGGTGGCAGACGGCGCGCGAAAAATAAAGCCTGTAATGGAATAGTTGTAAGTCGTCTGTTCGTGTCAGTGTGCAATGTGAAGAGCTCCGGCTATCTCTTACTGTTTGAAAGTTCCTGAAGAGATATGTAATGTTCCTGGTCGGAAAAATGACCGACGAGATTAGCGGCGCTATTGCTCCACCAAAGACCACCAAGGACAGTCACTTCTTCGCTCCGAGCTGCAAGTCCTGTTCTAAATCTCTGAAAAAGCGGCCTAAAACAGCATTGTTTTCGGTGCGAAAAGAGCCTGTCCTTTTTTAGGAAATTGGAACTGGCCCTTCATCGAGCGGTCAAGAAAGTGCAGCCGACATCGGTTGTGTGCGAGCGACACTTTTAAAACGTTTTATTCAGCGCGATTTCACCCATGTGGTCAATGGAGAGTTTGTCCTGATTTCAAGGGAGCGTCCACGGGTTACCAGCGATGCAGTGCCATCAATTCTGCCTGGTGCCTACCTCTCTAAAGTGATGTCCCCCAAAAAAGGAAAAGTAATAATTCTTTCGGACTGCGATCACAACAGATGATTAAGACAGCAAGCTGTTCTGAGAATCCGGAGAGATACCAGGAACGAGATGTTAATGAAACCTGTGCGAATGGCGACGACCACTTTCAGTTTTCTGCACCTACAAGTGCTTAGATCATCAGCTCGTGTGTTCTGCCTCACGGCCGCTGGACCCGGCATCCAGTGCCGCGTTTTCCGTTTGCATGAAAAACGGACACAGTATCACGCTCACTAAAGCCATCCTAGTGGAGCCGTGTGGTCATATGTGCGAGCTAATGTTCCCATACCAGGGAACGCTGGTGCAGAGACTGTTAATTAAATCTCCTCTTGTGGAAGTAGACAAAATGCTGCCATGCCAAGGCATTAAAGCCACGCATAAAAGCTGCCATGCCACGCAAGAAAGCACAATAGCTGGTTTTCTCGAAATTGAAACATTATAACTCGCTAAATATGCCATAAACACGTTTCCATGTACCGTATAAAACCATTAAAGTTTTGTTTTATGCATGGAAAAAATGCATCTACGTCTTCAATGCAATGGGCTGGAGCGCCCCGTATATATCAATAAATGTGACCAATCGCCAAGCTAGAAAATTGGCTTCAGCATTTCGTGTTTTCTGACTAGATGACAACCACAAATTCCTCAGTCTGTCTCTGCCTATGGTGCCCAGGACGCTATAACGCGTACTTCAAAGCTAAAATCAGAGGCCGTTATACTATCACACACGCTGCTCGTCTACACAGCGCTCCCGACGTTGCACGCAGCTGAACCGTTATACTGTCCGCAGGGCCATTTCTGCGTCATGATGCGGAGAAGTGGCGAACTATGCTCAGTCGGCACACCTACCCATCTAGCCACCATAACTAAGGATTTAGCCTTAAAGTCTCTCAGGCCTAGCTAAAGGGACTCCTGAGGACTCATCACATCAATGACATGACAGACGCGTCATGTAGGTCATGAAACAGCCGCCTACATCTTGGTGCTCTCATGGTCGTTTCATAAACTTGGCAGGCTCCCCGCACACTGCTTCGCATAACATCGATTCCCACAGGGCGTGGGATCTACCGGCTTTTTTCAACACGGAATCTACTACGCCGCGGTCTGTCTTATATCGGGTTCGTTAACTCATCAGCAGAGTAGTACACGCACCGAAAGGGTCCTACAGCATGAACCATCAGCATGAACCATGTGACATAGTGAGGCTTCTCCTTAACATTGTGAGGCTTCTCCAAGGGTTTCTCCTTAGCGGGTTTAGCGTGATAAGGACGTATTACTTCTTTTTCATATTGTCGTGTATACGCTGCTGTAGAATACACGCTGAATGAGGATCCAGGCGTTTTTCTTGGCGATCGGGGCTGGAGTAAGCCTCCGGTAGCTTGCGCTAGAACTCTGGCCAGGATGGCAGGGCACTTTCGCGGTACATAAACCACGTGCGAGCACCATCCTGGAGGCTGAATTAGACGTTCCTGAGTTTACCGCTGTTGTCCCACTCGTTAAAAGCAGCCACGCGCGTTTGAACTCCACCAGCGAGTCTTCCACGTCTTGAAATGTGTCGCCATGAAAAGCGGTCGGCACTTGGTGGTTCAGCAGCGTTAGGTAAGTCGGTGTCACCCTTTCCGTAGTGTTCGCAGTGACGTCATAAATTCGCTCATCCACGGCGCAGTGTTCGTCTCCTCGTAATCACGGGCGCATCGAACTCTCATAAGGCTCGACGAAACAACCCGCTGCTGCTGTCGAGTTCAAAGGCCGCGCTATCACGCGAGATCGCAGAGTCAATGACTGCATAGGCACGGAGACAAAGCTTCCTGAACGCAAGCAGCTGCGTCGCCGATGACAGTCCGGCGTTAGAGAGTTCCGAGTACGCCTCCCATTCCACGGCAGCGCAGATCAAACGGTCGTTGTTGTTGTTGTTGTTTGCACGTCTTTACTCACATTTTTGCAGCTAAAGTGCTGCGGTGAACTGATTTGGGAAGTGGTGGAGGTGAAAAGGAAATGGAGACAGTGGTGATAGGGGAGACTTAATTATCTACGCCATCGGGTCTGACGCTGTCGCTAGTACGCACGACATGACCCATTGGCTGTTGCCTCTGGATCATCCAAGAATTCATACAGTGACCGCCATAGCTCGTTGCCGGTCGCAGCGCTGCTGTGCCTCGGTAGTGTGCCCAGGTCTTCAGTGAGGTCGGTTGCCATTCCGTTTTGAGCGAAAAAAGGGCCCTTTGCCTGGGGCCAGAATATAGCGGGCAGTCCTAGATTAAGTGTTCCAAGTCCACCCGGTTGTTGAAGTTGCTGCAGGTCCCTGCATGCGAACGCGCCAGGTCACGAGGGTCTTCCTTTCTGCGAAAACGCTGCACAGGCAAGGGAGTGAGGAGGCTTCCAGTCTGTACCTGCCGGAGCAGAACCTACTGCCGATGAGTAGCAGCCTGGGAGGGAAGGGGAACTATGTCATTGGGGTTGGATGTAGTGAGGAGATAGCTGCGCCGGTGTCGTTTGGCTTCGGCTATTGCTTCCATGGGATCCTACCACTGACAGTCTATTTCCGTGTCTTCAGATACGTTGTTCAGTAATTGTTCGGACGGTTTCGACTGCACGAATAGTAGCATGGCTCGCGCTAGTCGATGGGCCTGTTCATTTCCTGGTATGCCCGTGTGCCCCGGGATCTAGTGCAACTGAAAATCACGGCCTTGGTCACGTAGACGACGCACGTGCAGGTGATGTTGTTGGACCACAGCGGGGGTTTTGCGAGTGTTCTTACAAGCTCTAAAGGCATCTTGGGAGTCCGTAAACACTCTGCAGTGGTGCTTAGCATCTCTTGAAAATGTGTTACCAGTGTATTGAGCATGCTTCACAAAACCAAGGATGGCATACAGTTCTGCCGTACAGCTGTGAACGATATGTCTCGTGAGGTGGAGTTTACTGCCCCGTTCGGCGGCTTCTATATTTGTCTACGCCGTTGTGAGCAATGGCTCCTCCTCTGGTCCTCTGATAGGAGCATCCACATAGACTATATGACACCTTCCAGAGTGGTCGTTGCCCTCGCGTAGTTGGTGTATATATTTCTCATGGCGTTTGGCGTGGGCCTGTCTCCTAGCGGGTTGATTTTGTCTCAATATCTGCGGCAGTGGGTTGGGGTCCGCAATTGGTATGTGCTCGCAAGGGGGAGATATGGGCGGAAGCACAGGAAGGTTAGAGATGCCATGCCCAATTTAAGACAAAGTGGCCCTTCCTGCATTTGTGGACTTGAGGCGTGTCACATGAGTAAGCTCGTGCGTTCAATTAAGATCAGCGATGTCACCCAAAGCACAGCAGCTTTCGAGCGCATGGAGTGGCGTGTACCTTGGCAGTCCTGGGCCGCTATTTTGTAGCGATGCCTTATGACTTATTCTATACCAATCTTATCATCCACCGCTCACGGCCGGCTTATCGTGTTGACAACGCGAGCGGACCGTCGCTCTGCCAAAGCGCGATAAGGCATTAGCACCGGAAAGGCATCGCTACAAAATAGCGGCCCTGTCATTACTCTCCTTGCCTCGTTGTTGAGGCGTCCTAGGGTAGGTAGCTTAGCTGCCTTCGAGTGATCGGGTGAAAAGGGGGTGCCCCTTTTCAGGATGCGAGACTGTAGTAAAGCCTGGACAAAGCGTCTCATTTTTTTTCGTGGACGCCCCTCGTACACTTGGCAATTCTGCGGAGTATCTGAGTGGCCTGTTTGGTGAATTTTACTGTTCCGTTGAACCACGTTTTAGATATACACTGCGTATGCGGATGACCCGCTTCCTGTGAATGGCTGTCTGCCTGATCGAGAGATGGACGCTGGATTTTTCGTCTTCCTTCGACTTTGATCTTTTCCAACTATGGATAACGAAACTTGGCCTTCTCCGGCGCTAGCGGAAGCCCTATCTCCCCTGTGAAGCTCTCGATGTTATTCAACGCTGCCTACAGGGCCTCCTCCTGTTCTCCCAGGGAACCTCGCGTAGTCGAGAGCATCACATCGTCTGCGTAAAAAGCGTGCTCAACACTTCTGATTTCCTTTAATTTTGCAGGAAGAGTAGCTAAGATGACGTTAAATAATGTTGGGGAGATTACGGCTCCCTGGGGCACTCGAGTCGCGTTATGATGATAAGAGCTCAGCACACTGCCTACTTCAACTTGAAACGTTCTGTCCTGCAGGAACGTATCAATAAAGTTGATCATGTTGCCTTTGATGCCCATTTCTTGTATGCCTTGCGTGATGGAGGTGTGGGGAAGGCTATCGAAAGCCTTCCTGACGTCCACCCCAACAACTATGCGAGCACACGAGGACGAGGTATTGAGCACGTCCTCTTTTAGGCGGAGCATAATACCCTGACTAGAAAGACCAGGCCGAAATCCGTACTGAGTGTGAGGCAGAAGACAATTTTCATCCAGCTACCATATCAATCTTGCGTTCACCAAGCTCTCCAAAAGTTTTCACAGACATGACGTGAGAGAAACTTGTCTTAAGTTGCCCAGGCAGTTTGGTGGTTTGTTCAGTTTCGGAATACGCTTGACAATCAAATGTCGCCATTCTTATGCGAGAGTTCCTTCTTTCCATATGCGGTTAAATTCCGCCAGATCTATTTTTCACCCTTCGGTCAGGGCAAGCTCGAAAACTTTTTTGGCCAATTAAGGCAATATTCAGGTACTAATGACCATCCAGCCCCAGGGCAATTTCTTATAACAGTAAATAGTCCAAGTTTTTAAACCTCGTGTGACCCGAAAATCTGCAAACTGCCCGGCACAGGGTATCAATGTTCTGCCCCATGCTTCGTCAGCAGGCACAAACAACGGTGCTGTATTTGGCATACAAGACATTGTCGGGGATATGCTAGAGGTCGCAAACACTTATGGTGCTGCCTCTGCCCTTCAATCTGCTTTAAGCAAGGACCACAGCACTGGCAGCAGTAGCACTGGCAACCAACCTCCGCATTTTTTAAGCCTGTTCCTATATGTCGAAAAGTACAAGAAATTCCTCAAGTTCTGCAGCACCTTCCGATGATTTTCTGAGTCCACGTTTTGGGTACCTCGACTTCATTATAGCTACCAGCCGGCTCAGGCGTCTCACAAGATGTTCTGTGGCAGACACTGAATTTGAGCACTTATGTGCATCTGATCTAAACGGAAACATGCCTTTGCGCGCTTCTTTCTGAAAATTATGAAGGCTAAATTTATTTTCATTTACTTTCATTTACACAGCTACCAAGCGCATTCACTAAACGCGCGCGCCGAGATATGGTGGCTAGAAGGGGAGGTGGGAGCAATGCAGCCTTCGGAAAGCACGGCGCGTGATGCAGTGAATCATGATGCCGAGTGGTGGCGCGCGCCTCGACGTTTAGGAGTCATGACGTCGACCTCGATGGAGTCATGACGTCAGTGGTTTACAGGGTGGTGATGCAGATTATAAAAGACAGACTGCAGGCATGGGTGGAGGGCGAGGAGGTGCTAGGGGAACTACAAAATGGGTTCCGGAAACAAAGAAGGTTAGAAGATAATCTGTTCTCATTGACGCAGTGTATTTAAATAACAGAAAAAGGAACACAGGCCCCTATGGCTCCCATTTCTGGATATCAAGGGGGCCTATGACAGTGTAATCCAAAAGGATTTGCGGGACATACTGCGCACTCTAGATGTGGAAGATGGAGTGAGTAATCTTTTAAAAGATATCTATAAAAGTAACAAGGTGCTTATAAAATGAGAAAACAAGGTATCTGCGCCTATAAAGATACAGCCGGGGCTTAGGCAGGGGTGCCTTGTGTCACCTTTGTTGTTCATGCTGTATGTACAAGAATTAGAGAAAAAAATTAGAAGCGGACTTGGTTTCAACGTATCCTTTTTCAAGCAACGAGAGTGGATTAAACAGTCATTACCAGGACTGATGTATGCGGATGACATTGTACTTATGGCTGACAGCAAGGAAGAGTTGCAGGGATTAATGGACATCTGTGGTAAAGAGGGATATAGCTTAGGTTTGAAGTTTAGTAAAGAAAAATGGCAGTCATGATTTTTAATGATAATCAGGGCAGCGATCATAGGATACAGGAGGTTACGCTGGAGGTAGTGGATAAGTAAAAATATCTTGGAGTGTGGATAAACAATGGGGCTTAGTACCTAACGGAACCCGAAAAATATGTAGTGGTTAAAGGTAGCAGGAATGCAGCTGTGATGAAAAATAGGGCACTGCAGAATTACAATAGGTACGAAGTGGTGAGAGGGATTTGGAAATGGGTGATAGTCCCTAGTTTTACTTTCGACAATGCGGTCCTGTGCATGAGATCAGAGGTTCGAGCAAGGTTCGAAGTTAAGCAGCGAGGAGTAGGTAGGCTTGCTTTGGGAGCACAAGGAATTACATCAAATCAGGGGGTACAGGGTGACGTGGGATGGACGTCATTTGAGGGCAGGGAAGCCGGCAGCAAGATAGAATTTGAGGAGCGATTGAGAGAAACGGCAGAAAAGCGGTGGCCAAGGATAGTTTTAGTTATCTGTACATGAGGAATGTTGACACAAAATGGAGGAAGCGGACCAGAAAATTGCCAATGAAGTATTTGGACTGCAGGAGGGATGCAAACAAGGAAACAGCGGTTAAGAAGAAGGTTAAAGAAACAGAGAGCGCTCTATGGAGGACAGGGATGCAGACGAAAGCAGCACTAGGCACATACAGAACTTTCAAGAAAGAAATTGGCAAAGAAAATATCTATGATAATTCTAGGGGAAGCTCTTTGTTGTTTGAAGCCAGGACGGGAGTATTGCGGACTAAGATGAACCGAGTCAAGTACCAAGGTGTAACCACGCTGTGCAGTGCGTGTAGAGAGGAAGAGGAAAAGGCTGAATACCTCATACTTTTGTGTGAAGGGCTTAACCCTACAGTGCAAAATAACGGGGCTGATTTTTTCAAAGCATTGGGGTTTAGGGATAGTGGAGGCAAAATACACTTTAAGCGGGTAGAAATAACCAAACGGAAGTTATCTGATTGGTGGCTAAAATCAAGGCAGGGGTGAAATTTCACCAACCACGAAGTACAAAATATGTTAATAGTCATGGCTAAGTGGCGTATTTTACCGCCCGATTTAAAGGGTTCAGCCACAGCCACATCCATCCATCCATCCGTCCGTCCGTCCGTCCGTCCGTCCGTCCGTCCGTCCGTCCGTCCGTCCATCCATCCATCCATCCATCCATCCATCCATCCATCCATCCATCCATCCATCCAGATGCCTCCGCTGTAGTTTGGCTGCTGCCGGAGCAAGCGAGTGCGCTTGGTTGGCATGGTTCTGTTCGGTTCTTTGTGATCCACAATCGTTTCTGTTCGCATTCACGCTGTGCAGTTGTGCCTCCTTGTGGTGACAAAATTTTTACACGTTGCCATGCCGTCAGGAGCAATGGGAAGTCGCATGAAACTACAGACACACTGTTTGGCGCCACAACAGGCTGTTTCTGCTAGAATAGCAGAAAAAAGAGAACATTCCATTTTGCGGTGCCTGATGACGATGATGCACTTCAAGCGTGGCAGCAGGACAGAACCAAGGCAATGTTGCTTGCCGTCGCTTGGAGATACTGAGATTATTTTTTTATTCCACCTAATTACATAATTAGTCATAATAAATAACCAGCTTCTCAAATACTATATTTAAATGAAAAGTGTCAATGAGGAAATTGTAGAGCAACACGAAAAACTCCCGATACAGCTTTCTGTTGCTCAACACGTGCTTACATAAAACCATTTTTCCGAGCGTGAAAGAAGTCCGCGAATACACGCAAGGTGGCTCGAGTGGAAGGTCGCGCGGCAATTTTGAGTGTATTTGCGGGCTTCTTTCACGCTCGGAAAAACGCTTTTATATAGTACGTGTTGAGCAACAGAAAGCTGTATCGGGAGTTTTTCATCGGTCGCGCCACTCAATAGTTCTAGTACACTCTAACTCCGCCGCCGCCGCCATTGCTCTCACCTCCCCCTTTTAACCACCATAGCCGAGATATCACGTCAGCCCGATTGCACGTGTAGCAGCCAGCGCACAAGGTCAACGCGCTGAGGGCCGCCGCGTTGGAGATTGTTCGCGCTGTTGACGGAAACAGCGGCCCTCGCGGCACTCTAAATTTGCATCGCGTTTCGTGCGCTCCTCTACACCTATATTTCGAATGCCGCCGAAACGCAAACAAAATTACGCAGTGAGGTTGCGCCAGCTAGAGAGGAGCGGCTTTTCCGCATTGGCAAACGCTGCGCCGAAGCAGACGCACATACGTAGCCATATGCGAAAAGAGGCGTCGTTTGCTTCGCGCTGTGAGACGGGTCTCGGAGGCTCGCTAAAACAACGCAGCCGAAACAGGACGGCCCAACAAATGAACACTTACTGAACAGACAGCCGAGGACGATCACCGTCACCGCCAAAGCCGGAAGCCCGCCGAGGTTGCCGTAGCGTGCCATGTCAGGAATCCTCTCGGTCGAGCAACCAAACGCTCAACGCCGGGAGAAAATAAAATAACACCTCCGGCGGGGCGTGGCAGGTAGGAACGGCGATGTCGCGCAATGAATCCAGAATCCCCCGCCAAGCGAATCAAGAATCCTCACGTTCCTCTGTTGCGGTAGTAAAAGTCACGCAGTAGTCGCGGTAAGCCTGTCGCACATTTGACACAAACGTGCACGGCACACCGTCGGAACGACGACTGACTGAGAATTCACCGAGCACGGGGTATTACGCCGGAATCGTGGGGGTAGTAGCGTCAACCGCCACGTCACTTCCCACCGACACGGCACGCGCGATAACCCAGCGCGAACGTGCTTCGAACACGTTCGAACGACGTCACGCTTCTTGTTTGTCACCGATGGAAACCTAAAACCCCTATATATAAAAAGTAGCGCCATTCTTAGATCTTGCCGCCACCGCGCTCACCCCCGGCGTTTCCTCCTCGCCGCCTCCGGTCGCCCCAGCCTCCTCCGCTCCCCCATTGGCCAATCCATGTCAGGTGAAGGCACGCGTTGCGCTTTTGTATATTTTTTTCTTTCCAGCGCGCTCCGACTGCCATTCTCGGGCCTGTGCGACGAAAGTGCTGTACGCACAAAGGGATCAAACGTGTTAGGGACAAGAACTGCGTTGTGATGGCATGCTGCTGCGCCTGAAGTTGCCTCAACCGTCAAGGCGAGGGCAAAAGGCTTTTTTTTACCATCCGGCGTGCGCAAACGCTTGCTGCACACTTCATATTTGCGCCGTACCGCATCGTCGCGTTTCTACCTTCCAAAACGGCATTATTATGACCAGTTACTGACTGACGAAGCGAAATCGCGCCTCAAAAATTTCTCCGCAGGGCGCGATCGAAGTTTTCCTCGGATTTCCTCTGGTAGCGCGTTAGCTGTCGTCTGCCACGGCAGGCCCGACGCAGGCGGCGCCACTGTCGATATCGCGCCTCGATCGCGCTGGTAGTGCCGAGCGCGATAGTGGAACGGAGGAGAAGGGAAGTGGATGGCGCTACTTTTTATATATAGGGGCTTTATGGAAAACGACGATGGCGCACCACCTCACGGCCAACGGGCAAAACGCACCACGCTCAGTTGGCGCGACAGCAAGCAGTGCGGGAGGCAATCCTCGGCAGACAAACCACCACCACTGCACCACGCGTTGTCCGCGTACACCATGGTATAACACAAAAAAACAATTGAATTTTTCTTTCTGAAGAAATTTTAATATGTCTGTGTGTACAAAATTTGAGAGAGAGAGAGAGAAATACGTTTAATAAATCATTAAAAAATAGAAAATTGTACATGTATGAAAAGGCAACCCCAGTGGTTCTTCCGGTGAGGTGCCTAGATAAAGTTAATGGTTTCGCTTCTTATAAGATAGGTGAGCAAGCTGTCATATATAGCTTTGCGGTGTTCAGGGGTCCCTCTAGGAAGCATCCAGTCATTGTGTGTGGCGACTGAGATCTGCAGCCCAGCAAGGCAGATTCTTCGCAGTGATGACAGGCCAGGACATGTCTATAGCAAGTGGTTTGATGTGGCTGGCGCACCCGTGGTGCAAGCTCCACAGGTGGGGTCAAGCGACTTGTTGATGTACTGGGCTTTTAACGCAGGCGTGACTGCCGTGCCGGTGCGTAGACGGCGGAGTGTCCCGTGTTCCCGGCGTGGAAGCCCAGGAGGGAGGGGGTCAAGGCCTCTACAATATTTGAGAAATCGACAGGCTTCAGAAAAATGATGTATGCGGCCATGTTTTTACGTATCGGAGCACATTTAATAGATACATATTCTATGTGCTTGTTCACAGTGTAGGTTCTCATGCAGAACGTCTGGTTTCGAAACCTACGTTACCTAAATAAATAGTGCAAAATTGTTCACGCCTAATACAGCAGATTTGTTCTAAATACCTTGGAAAATGTGAGATTTTCCCTCTTCATTCCTGGGAAACATTGACGATAGAAGTCACGACAACTCCGGGACTGCGTAATTCGGCATATAAGCGAAATTCATCCCAATATTACCAAAAAGTACGGTTAAGGAATTCAGAAAATTGTAAGAACCTTAGCTATGCGGGGCCGGCCTGCATCCAGTAAAACTCGGTCGTGTTTAGAAATGAACAAACTTACATCATCAGAGGAGCCCGTGGGAGCTTGAGGGGCGCCAAGCTTACAGGTGTTCATGCAGCTTGACCGTGACACGAAGATGCGGTGGTATTTCGCGCCACGAATCACGTATACCTGACAAGGGTGTGAGATTGTTCGTGCTTGTTCGCGTTCAATGGCGACGCTTCACAACGTATAATACTACCACCAGGTTACTCCGCCAGTTTCTCACAAGGCTGAAACGCAATCTAGATGCAGCCGACAGTCCGCGAAGGGCAGTCATGGTACCCCATTAGGCATATCCGAGTTGTCATGACAATCGTCTCACGAGCCTCCTAATTGCTACTTCTCGCGACCCAACATCTTTCGTCTCGTCTGGCAGCTAGCGAGAGTGTGAACCCGTCCTGCCCGCTCACTGCTGGCGGTGACCTGTGAGGAGGCGAGGATGCATTTTGTATGCGGAATCCGCCTTCGTTTCCGCTGCGAGTGAGAATGCGATGTGTTAGCACCCACACGTGCCAAGTCACGAGGAAAGGTGGCCTGTTGCGTTTCCTTCGTTTTTCGCTTCTTTGACAAGAGCCGGTCGAAGCAAAAAGCTGAGACATGCGAACGTGTTTGAACCACGTGTCTTCGACATTCTTTTTTCTTTCGACGGTTGAGTGAAGTCTTTTTTTTCCCTGAAACAGACGTTCAGGGCAATGCCAGTCCCAATTGTTTATTGACTATGGCAATATGAGGTTGAACGCAAGGCCGATGTGTCGCGGGTAATGACGACTGCGTTCAGATATGGGCGGAATACACGTTTCAACCTTGTGTAACGAAACAGTTACTGTGTTCACGACGTGAATCTTTCCTACAAAGAGAGAGGGAGAGAAAATACTTTATTCCGGGTCAGACTAAGACTTATAAATATTCCTCCATCAAGAGGACCATGGCCAGCTGGTCGGCGAAGGCCGCCGACGCCAACCCCAACCGCCACTGGGGAAGTGGGTGGTAGTGAGGGGATTGTAGGGCTGCGGGGCAAGAGAACGGGATGTGCTCTACATTTGCATACGTAGAGGCGCAGTTGGGACATGAGGGCTCTGAGCGGTAACGATGAAGACGTGCTGGAGTGATCAAAGTGTTGAGTTGGACGGCCCTAAATGTGCGTACTTGAGCAGTGCTGAGACAAGGATGTGGTGGCGGTCTGCAATGAATGCCGGAGGTGCTTGTAATGCTGCTTTAGAGTTTTCTCATAAAAGTGTGCCTCGTCCGCTATGGGCGGGTAAGGCAAGGGGATCGTCGATGCCCGGCTATTAATCTCGCGGGCAAGCTCATGAGCGTGCTCATTGGCGATAATCCCCGCATGGCCTGGAAACTACATCACAGTGACCAAAGCAGGGGAGAGAAGGAAGAGAGAGTCATGAAGATTATCGGGAAGTCTGTTGCCGCGAGGAGGCCGGATTGCCCCAATGGAGTCCAAGCAAATGCGATACCAAGGAGAGGGATCAAGAAGGCTTAGTTCGGGCGTCGGGTGAACGACCGCGGCCAATTCAAGGGATAAAGAAAAAGTATATAGGAAGTGAGAAGGGGCCAGCGGTGGAAGGCATGGCAATGTCAGGGGATTGTGACACAAGCAGTGGAGCCATAGTAGTAGCATTTCGAATTCTGTTAGTGCTTCAAGAACGGAAACGTGCGCTCATGGGAAGACGGAAGGCAACGTGGGATGATGTACACGCGGACAGTTTCACTCGACAAGTCTCAGTGGCGCCCTCCAATGAGTGACGTCACCTTGTGGACAACACGCCGCGTACTGCACTTGCAGCTCCGCGAAGGCGTTTTGATACAGCAGATCAGGCTTCCCTATTGTGGTTTTCTAAACAGCGTGTGCGATCAAGCTCGCCGATGTGCCAAAACCGATTATTAAGGCGAAAGCCTTATATGTCTCGCTAGTCAGTCGATCTTGAGCGAAAACTCATCGGCGACACGAAAGGTGCAAAAACGGTACGAACCGTCGACCTTTGGTGAGAGTCGAACACACCACCTTTGGCGCTGATTAACGCGAAGTTAATGAAGACGCATATAATTATGACAGAGTTAATTAAGTCACTTGAACCCAGGACCTTGGGTGGGAGCTCAACCCTCGACTTTGAAATTAAGGGGATTACTAAGAGAATTAAGAGAATGAGTAAGCGAATTAGGTGGAGGAGTCAGCGAATTAAATGGGAGACTAAGCGAAGTAGACAAAGCGAAGTAGGTGGGGGGGGGGGAGGTGTCGTGTTTCCGTCTTTAACGCATCGGCACTCGGGCTTTAGCCTTCAAGTCATCTTAGGGATAACATAAGAAGCCCTGCCAATTTTGTTCACCAACTTGTTGGTCCATGACAACGACGCAATAACGACGATGGTGTGCCAATGGCTCGAGGACAAAGGGATGACGACGAGTAAACGATGACACTGGCATAACGATGGCTTGCCAGCATACAATCAGAAATACCACCATAAATATTTCAAAATAAAAATATTATCAATATAAATATTTAGATAACAATGAGCATGTACAGGATTTAAACAATCTACTACTATGATTTGGCTTTACCAATCTGACCACTACACCAACGAGGGTTACTCAATCGACCTCATCTGCCCTCGACCTTCTCATTACAAATATAGAAACGTCAGTGTGTACCGCGGGTACAATTTCTAATGATATTAGTGATCACTGTCCGTCTTTATAGTGTACTCACTAGATAATAGCATCAAACAAAACATTGAATTAATTACTTACCAACACATTTCTAATGAAGCGCTGGATTTATTCAGTGTAGCTGTAGGTACGCAAAACTGGGATTCTGTGTTAAGAAAAAAAATGTTAACGAACCATATAACGAGTTTCTCGAAGTCTTTGTGCGCATCTACACTGCGCACTTTCCATTCAAGCAAGTTAGGAAATCAAAAAAGGTACGAAAACCGTGGATTATGAGTGAGCACCTCAAACTGATAAAAAATAAGAACCGACTTTATCATGCGTTCTTGCATTCCAGATCAGAAATTAAACTTAAGGAATTCAAGACCGAAAGAAATAAACTGAATAAAATACTAAGTCAAGCTAAAATAGATTACTATCAACGTCTGTTTTCTGAAATCAACAAGAAACGTCCGGATGCGGTTTCGAAAGTAATAAATAGCGTCTTAGGTCGTCAAACTAAAAGTAGTGTACCCAAGTCGATAAGCTATGCAAATTGCGAATTGATCGGCAAAGCACTGGCAGACCATTTCAATACTCATTTTGTGAATGCAAGCGTTACGCACACCCATGACTCCCAAGTCGTGTATTCACTAGATAATTGTGTTTCAGAAACGATATTTATGGAGCCAACTGATGAACGCGAGGTGTTCACAACAATAAAAAATCTTAATAACAGCAAAGAATTAGATATTGATAATTTACAAATTAAGCCCATAAAATACGTCTTACATCAATTGCCATTCATCCGCTCGTTGGTTCATATATTCAATTTAGCAATAGAATCGGCGACTTTCCCAGATGGCATGAAACGAGCTAAAGTATTTGTGCTATACCAACAAGGCGATATAAATATAGTTTCTAATTATAGGCCAATATCTGTCCTACCCACTTTTTCCAAAGTGCTAGAAAAAATTATTGCTACGTGCCTAACAAAGTTTTTAGACAGACATGACGTATTAACAAACTTGCAGTTTGGCTTTAGTAAAGGTAGATCTACTGAGGCAGCCCTTTTATCCTTGAAAGAAAGTATTGTGCAAAGCATAGACAACGGAGAATTCGCCCTCGGGCTCTTCATCAATTTTAGCAAGGCATTTGATTGCTTCAGTCATGACATTCTTAAATATAAACTATCAATATATGGAGTACGCGGACATCCACTCACTTTAATAGAATCGTATCTCAGAAATAGAACTCAGTGTGTATGTATTAACAACGTCCTATCTTCTTTTTTAACACTTACAAATGGAGTACCGCAAGGGAGTGTCTTGAGCCCACTATTATTTAACTTATATATTAATGACTTAGTAAATAGAGATCCTACAGTTGATTTCTTTATATATGCGGATGATAGCACTATACTCTTCAGGGTAGAGGACGCAAACGAACTAATTATCAGGTATAATGCATTGCTAATGAAACTATCTGATTGGTCACTCTCAAATGTGATTAGAATTAACCCCACTAAAATGAAAGCTATTCTTTTTAGAGCCAGAAACAAACCTTTTCAGTTGGAACATTCAATCACTTATTTAGGCAAACATATAGAACTAGTTAATGAACACAAAATCCTTGGAGTAATATTTTCACGTCATTTGAGTTGGGATGCTCATTTTAATAACCTTCGAAACAAGTTTTCTGCAGTTGCCGGTGTACTATCTCACTGTAGATCTTACATGCCGACAAAAGCCAAGCTACAAATTTATCATGCATTGTTCACCTCGCAGTTTAATTATTGTAGTTTAGTATGGGCAACCACAGCGCAAACTAACATAAATAAAATAGTTACATTACAAAAGGCGCTTCTTCGACACATTGCTAATATCGAACCCCGATCAACAACAAAAGCATTGTCACAAACATATCAAATCGTATGGGTAGATCGATACTATGAATATCGTCTTTTACAAATGTTCTATTTAGCAGGAAAAGAATGTAGAGATTTTCTTACATCGCTAGCGACCTTGCAACACCATGACATACCTGTGCATCTCAGAAACCCTGAACCTTGGCTCGTACCGCGCTCTCGCACCGAATATAAGTTGCAATCTATCAAACACAATTTGCCGAAAATTCGAAATAATCATGTTAATGCTACTAATTTCTCTCGTAAAGAGTTGAAGACGTATTTCATTAAGCTGTAAACATATATATTCATGTATAACAATGTATATAACATGACCATGTTTTTGTCTTTTTTGTTTTATTTGTACAAAAATTTCTGTTGTTGAATCTTACATATCCGGTCATAAGCATGCATCTGAGTTGTAAATTTGTTTAGTTTGCGTCTTTGTTTAGTAAATTTTTTGCTTTAGTTTTATACCAAAAATGTTACTGTTATCGCTCTGCCATGTGCAACGCCTCCTCGGTTCAGTCAAGCTGCTGACAGCAGCTTTTAGCCCTGGAGGACGTTTCTAGTCTGTACTATAAGAAGAATAAACTTGAACTTGAACTTGAACTCAGATTTAACAGATGATAGCTTCGGCATCCCACGGGATTCTATTTCAGGTCCTGCCGTTCTTCAATGATATCAATGATATTGTCACGGGAAACGGTGTAAGTGAATATATATTTACAAAATATATACAGCAAGCTGTAGCACTGCCAAGATGGCCGAAAGACAATCTCTTCAGTCGTCGTCTTCTTCACCGAAATGGTCAACGTCATCTTTGTCCCATTGCGCGCAGTCTCGTAAAATTAACCTCCGACCGGAAAAGCGCCGACCCGGCGCCTAAGACAGGGTAGTGGGCGAAAGGTAAGGCTTGAGGCGGGCACCGTGCACGACGTCTGAGGAAGGAGAAGACGTGGTAGGACCGAGCGCGGCTACTTCCTAAGTGACATCTGTCAATTGCCGCAGGACGCGATAGAGGCCACAATCTCCAAAGCAGTTTTTCAAAAAGGCCAACGTGCCGAGACGGGGACCAGACAAGGACAAGATCACCAACACTGAAGCGGGCGTCCCGGTGGTGGGGGTCGTACAACAACTTCTGCCGTGACTGCGACGCAGAGAGGCGAAGACGGGCAATGTGACGTGCCTTTTCTGCTGTAGCAATGGCGTCGCGCGCGTATTCAGTAGGCGTGCAGCAGGGGTCGAAATAAGTGTGTCAAAAGGGAGCGTTGGTTCTCGGCCGTATAGAAGAAAGAAGGGAGAGTAGCCGGCGGTGTCATCGCGTGAGGAGTTGTAGGCAAAGGTGACAAATCGTAGCGCAGTGTCCCAGTCATAGTGATCAGACGAAACACACATGGAGAGCATATCAGTGATAGTGCGATTCAGACGTTCAGTAAGACCGTTCGTTTGGGGGTGGTACGCAGTCGTAAGTTTGTGTTTGGTGGCACAAGAATGAAGTAAGTCTTCAATGACTTTAAATAAGAAGTAGCGACCCCGGTCGGTGAGAAACTGACGAGGAGAGCCGTGATGTAAAATGACGTCTTGCATCAAGAAGTCGGCGACGTCTGTAGCGCAACTGGTCGGGAGAGGTCTTGTGATAGCGTAAAGGGTCGCATAATCCGTAGCAACGGCGATCCATTTATTGCCAGCAGTGAAGAGACGGAAGGGGCCGAGAAGGTCGAGGCCAACACGAAAAAATGGCTCGGCGGGCATGTCAATAGGCTGGAGGAGCCCAGCTGGAGGAAGAGATGGCCTTTCCCGGCGTTGGCACGATGCGCAGGCAGCGACATAACGTTGAACAGATCGGTAGAGGCCCAGGCAGAAAAAGCGCCGCCGTACACGGTCATACGTCCTACACGGTCATACGTCAAACACCAAAGTGGCCGGCTGTTGGGACATCATGCAGTTGCTCGAGTACGGTCGCCCGAAGGTGTGCGGGAACGACGAGTAGTAGTTCCTGTCCCTTAGGGTGCATGTTACGGCAATATAATGTGCCATATACAATGACAAACAGGTGAAGTGACCGGTCCGACGAGCCAGACTGCAGGGCGTTGATGAGATCATTCAGAAACGTGTCCCGCCGTTGCTCGTCACCAAAGTGGCTGAAAGCGGAGAGCGAGAAAAGGCCAGGTGGTGTATCCTCCGTGGTAGCTTCGGGGGCATCAACGGGGTTCCGAGACAACCATTCGGCATCCTGGTGTAGTCGGCCAGACTTGTACACCACAGTGTACGTGAATTCCTGGAGACTTAGAGCCCAGCGACCTAGACGGCCAGTGGGGTCCTTGAGGCTCGAAATCCAGCACAGAGCATGGTGGTCCGTGGTAACAGTAAAAGACCGCCCGTATAAATAGGGGCGAAATTTGCTAACTGCCCAAACAAGAGCGAGGCACTCGCGCTCGGTAATAGAATAATTGCGCTCGGCAGGAGAGAGAAGCCGGCTGGAGTACGCAATAACTCGATCACAGCCACGTTGGCATTGCGCTAAAACAGCACCAATGCCATAGCCACTCGCGTCTGCGCGTACTTCAGTTGGAAGCATTGGGATCAAAGAGCGCGAGAATCGGCGGGGTAGTGAGCAGCGTGATAAGGTGTGAAAAGGCAGTGGCTTGAATGAAACCCCACGAAAACGGAGCGTCTTTTCTGAGAAGATCTGTTAGTGGACGGGCTATGTCTGCAAAATTTCTGACAAATAGGCGGAAATACGAGCACAAGCCCACAAAGCTCCGAACATCCTTGGAACAAGTTGGTACAGGGAACTCGATGACAGCACGAACCTTGGTGGGGTCGGGTGGACGCCAGTTGAATCGACGAGATTCCCGAGGATGGTAATTTGGCGGCGACCGAAGTGGCATTTCGAAGAATTAAGTTGAAGCCCAGCCGCACGAAACACTAACAGGATGGATGAAAGACGTGTGAGCTGTGTGGCAAATGTCGGGGAGAACACGATCACGTCGTCCAGGTAGCACAGGCAGATAGACCATTTAAAGCTGTGCAGCGTATACATCATTCGCTCGAATGTGACCGGTGCATTGCACAAACCAAATGGCATAACTTTGAACTGATAGAGGCCATCAGCTATAACAAATGCTGTCTTTTCACGGTCCCTGTCGTCCACGGCGATCTGCCAGTAACCAGAGCGTAGGTCGATGGATGAAAAATAGGTCGCTCCATGAAGGCAATCCAGACCGTCATCAATCCGTGGAAGAGGATATACATCCTTTTTGGTGATCTTATTGAGATGCCGATAATCAACGGAAATTCGCCAACTGTTGTCTTTTTTTTAACTAAGACAACAGGGGAAGCCCATGGACTCGCGGACGGCTCAATAATGCCTTTTGAAAGCATCTTGTCAACCTCTTGCTGAATAACTTGGCGCTCGGATGGTGACGCGCGATAAGGTCGCCGGTGAATCGGATGCGCATGGCCAGTATGTATGCGATGTTTGACGGGAGAGGTTTGACCTAAGGAACGGCCGTCAAAGTCGAAGATGTTGAAGTATGTGACGAGCAAATGACGGAGGTCATCTACTTGGGAGGGCAGAAAGTCCGGGCAATCATCTTTGCGATAGCGCTCTGTACCGACGAAGATGTGGGCGCGTCGGCGGACAAAATTGATGACGTAGAATCAGGTGACAGTGATGAAATCTGGCACCCATATGATGGTGGCAGGATGGCCAAAACTATGCCTTGGGGAAGAACTTGAGGGCAGAGTCCGAAGTTCAAGAGGGGCAAGCAAGTCTGGTTGGTCGCAACAGTCACAACAGCGTGGGGGAAGAAAATGTTGTGCGACAAAAGGACACTGGTAAATGGAGTAACCACATAGTCACCATCCGGTACACTGGGGCAAGGTACAGCGACAATACAGGTGAGTGCTTGGGGCAGCAAACGAACAAACTCGGCACAAGAGATCTGGCTCTGGACTACATCAGGAGCGTCTAGTGAAGCGGGGAAGTCAAGTTCAACGACACCGGCCGAGCAGTTAATTACAGCGGAGTGGTCAGTCAAGAAATCGAGTTGATGGATTACGTCATGAGGGCAGTAGCGGAGAACATGAAACAACACGGAAGTGTGGCGGCCAGCGACGCTCACGCGTGCGGTGCACATTCCAAGCACAGCCGGAGTTCCGCCGTCAGCAACACGCACAACGCGGGACACTGGAGGTGTTAGCACTTTGTGCAAGCGTTCACGGAGATCAGCGCTCATGATACGAATATGTGCACCGGTGTCGATAAGGGCAGTAGCGGGTAGGTCATCCACTTCTACGGCAAGTTGGTTCTCGTGCGTGGGCAAGGTTAAAAGAGGCTTTGTATGTCGTGGGTCCAATGCAGTGTCACCTCCGGGGGCTGCATTGCTCAGTTTTCCTGGGAAGAGTGGCCAGAGGGGTGCGGCGATGAAGAGCGGCGGGGCAGAGGGGACCGGGAACGACGATCGTGCGGAGAAGGTGAACGGATGGAGCTGCGGGTTGGTACAGGAGGGTCTCGGAGCGGTGAGTTGTTAAGAGCGGGAAACTGCAGGGGCCGATTGTTGTCGTGGCGAATGTCAAAAAAGAGCGAGGGGAGGTTGGCGTTACCGGCAATGATGGGAAATATGTCCGACGCCGTGGCAATGAAAGCATATGGGCTTATCGTCCTGGGTTCTCCACTGGGTCGGATTACGATAGCGGCGCAACGTTGCTGTATTTGTGTAAGGCGGAAGAACCGAACTGACCCGAGGGTGAGGCAGAGATGCAACAGTCTGGAGCCCTGCGATAGCCAGCTCTTCCTTCACGAAATAGGAACGTGGCGACGCCGCCTCAATTTCACGACGCACGATGCGGACAATGCTATAGGTAGTCGGTTGCTGATTGGGTGGCTAAACGTCCGCGCAGGACGATGTAGCGGCCGTATTTGGAAGCCGCATGAATTGTTGGGCGATGCGGCGACTCTTCAGTGCTTCAAAACGCCGACATTCTTTGATAATGTCTTCAACGGTCGAGCAGTCCTTGAAGACCAGCAAGTTGAACGCATCATCAGCAATGCCTTTTAGGACGTGACTTACTTTGTCCGCCTCAGTCATGGTGGCATCAACTCGGCGGCAAAGGGCGTGTCAAGCTTCAGCGTTTGTCGTCGTAGAAGAAGCCGAGTGCGAAACACCTCTTCCGAGTTTTGAAATTGAACAGGGCAAGGGAATTGAGGCAATTAAAGTCGCCGATGAACTAGACAAGAGTCAATGCTCCGAGCTGTATACACTTTTAGAGACCTACAAAGACATTTTTTCTGAGATTCCGGGGAAAACTAACCTGTTAGAATGTCGCTTAGAGTTAACTACCACCGAACCCATCAATACTCCACAATACCCGCTGCCGTTCGCCTTGAGAGAAGTTGTGGAGAAAGAATTTAATGACATGCTGAAGTTAGGAGTTATACAACGCTCTCAGGCTCCTTACAACTCACCCTTGGTTCTTGTACGTAAACCTGACAAAAGTTACCGAGCGTGCATTGATTTTCGCCGTATCAACAACGTACTCAACGCGGATGCAGAGCCCATCCAGAGAACTGACGTAATGTTTGCGGAAGTTGGTAAGAAGAAGCATTTTTCAAAGTTTGACCTCACGAAAGGCTATTGGCAGGTGCCATTAGCGGAATCTTCAAGGGCCCAAACAGCTTTCTCCACTCAGTCCGGTCACTACCATTTTCTTTTTATGCCATTCGGGATCAAAACGGCATCCGCCATTTTCACTCGCCTGATGAGAACCTTGCTTCAGGGCATGAAAAACGTCGTGCATTATATTGACGATGTACTTGTGGCAACCTCGACAAGGTCAGAACATCTCGAAGCTCTACAGCAACTCTTTCATCGAATACGAACGGCTGGTCCTACAATAAAACCACAAAAGTGTGAGATTGGAGCGTCACCAATCACGTTTTTAGGCCATCGCTTGGGAGGCGGACAAGTCCAACCGGTAGAGCCCACAATCACCAAAATACTCAATGCGCCGAAGCCGCAGACAAAGAAGCAAGTACGATCGTTTCTTGGCTTGGCAGGGTATTATTGTGACCTCATCCCGGGCTACGCCGATACAGCGCAGCCTCTGGTGGAAATGACGCGGCAATCGGCGGCAAACCAAGTGATTTGGACACCTGCACGCGAGGACGCATTTTCCAGGCTTAAGCTCGCTCTCTCGTCACAACCCGTGGTAAAGGCACCAGATCTCGACAAAGAGTTTGTGCTCCGGACAGACGCATCCAACACAAGCTTAGGCGCAGTTCTGTTGCAACTATACGATGGCATGCTTCACCCAGTCTCCTATGCTAGTGGGCAACTTCTCGCACGAGAGACACGGTACTCTGCGATTGAACGTGAGTGTCTGGCACTCGTATGGGTGATGGAAAAATTCCACATATTTTTGTATGGAACCTCTTTTGTCGTGCAGACAGACCATGAGCCACTGCAGTATCTTTCGCATGCTAAACATTTAAATAGCAGGGTACTTCATTGGAGTTTGGCCTTGCAGGAATATTCCTTCCGCGTGGACTACATGAGCCGTTGTGACAGTGCAGAGGCCTCAATGTAAATGCATGTATTCTGATCAAAGAATGTATCCTCTGAACATTCGGGACATTTTTGAACTCTGAACTTTCTTATTTATTTCCCGCGCATATATTTCCCAGCATTTTTTTTTCTTTCTTCTAAAAAAAAACTCCTTCAAAGGGGGGGGGGGGGGCTTTTGTAATAACATACGCGCTACCGTGCACTTGTGGTGTTGTGGGACACAATACGGACAACGTTCACGGACAACGGCCGAACGGTGTTGACGTCACGGAGTGGACTGGCCGGTCAGGCGAGAGGACACGGCCTTGGCCGACGATCCGGGCTATGATACGGCCTTGGCCCACGACCTGGGCTTTGTTACGGCCTTAGCCCACGACCTGCATGGGCTCCGTCGACTGTTGCTAGCGCAGTTCCGCACGCGGTCTCACCGACGTCTCCAGGAGAACGTAGCTCCCACCCACTCATCGACCGTGCGGGTCGCCACAACCCAGCTTGACGTGGCAGGCAGTGTCGGCAAGGGGCTATGCGACTCATCCTCCGCCTCGCCCTCAGCAACCACCCCGTCGTCTGAGCCGACGCAACTGACTGGGTAGATCCGCGTGTTACTATCGCCGTGACTAATATATTTACCGCGTCATTGACGGGTGGAACATTTAACACTCATTTACTGTAAACCTTTCAACGCATATTTTCCATTTATTCTTTCACGTGTGTCATATATACAAGTGCTAATGTGTTCTAAGTGTACAAACGGCTCTGTCTATTACTCGCACCAAGGTTGCCCTTGAGTGCGCAACACTAAACCAGAACCTGTCCTCACAGGGCGATAACGTCAAGGATGTACGACACGTACGACTCCGTGGGAGATTGGGCGCGACAGGAGAGATCTTTCGAAGCGGTGCTCTGGCGGCCAATTGGTTTGCCAAATAGGTCACGAAGCTTCTGCTTACACAGATCCCAGCTGGTTAGCTCCGTTTTGTGAGCGTCAAACCAGACGCGCGCTGTCCCACTGAGGTAGAAACCGACATTACCGAGTGTCACTGTCGGGTGGCACCGATTGTTGGTTGCGACGTGCTCATAATTCCTAATCCACTCATCAACGTCGACGTTGTCGGTTCCGCGAAAAGATCCTGGGTCGCGGGGTTGGATCAAGATCACTGGCTGGGGTGCCGGTGTTGCGGTTGACGCAATATCCCCGCGTGTTGACATGATTCAACTTGCCAGGACACGTCCGCTGCAGAGTTCCGTCTTGAGTAGTACCCCGCACCTCCACCAAAACGTGACGGGAAACGGTGTAAGTGAATATATATTTACAAAATATATACAGCAAGCTGTAGCACTGCCAAGATGGCCGAAAGACAATCTCTTCAGTCGTCGTCTTCTTCACCGAAATGGTCAACGTCATCTTTGTCCCATTGCGCGCAGTCTCGTAACAATATCAATGATACCGTGGCAACACCAGAAACACCCGATTTTGCGTTAGATGCTGATGGCACAAATGTTTTGTCTGCTCTGATAACATCGCTATTCTAATGCCACTTATAATTACCTGGTTAAATTTTTTTTCAATGTGGTTATCGGCTAATCAGCTCAACCTAAACGTTAAAAAAGTATAATGTTTATGGTAGTATCAACAAGCCCGTTAAGTTTGCATCTTGTTTAATAGTTGAATCGCAACCGCTTCAAATGGTTTCCAAGTTCAAGTTTTTGGGTGTACACTACCATGAAAATCTATGGTCGATGAATCACGTAAGTTATATTAAACGTAGCATAGCACAATTACCTTTAGAACTTAAAGGGACACTAAAGAGAAACCGCAAGTTGAGCTTTAATGGTATATTATTTTTTCACGATCACAGTCATACCATGCTTACGGCGAACAGAGGTTGAATAAGCGAGAAAATAGCGAAAAACTGATGGATAGGTGCTGACGCCCCTTCCTATTTCGCGCACTACACGTTCGTGACGTCGGAGATCACAAACGCAGCCAGGTCGCGAATGGTCGACAGTGATTTATCGTTGTTAATATAAAAGCACAATGAAACACACCTAAACGTACATAAACAGCATTTACAAATTTTTAAACAGTATTAAGCGAGGAAGTACAAGTTTAACGCAAAATAAAATAAATAAAAAGAAAAAAATGGCATGGCACTACATGCGGTCGTGATAGTTTCGTTTTTGCTCCATGTATCACCGCGAGCGCCTCTTCCGCTCTACAGTGTTGCAATGTTTTTTTGCGTGTTGCGTGGCTCGAAAAACGCTGACTTTGCGAGAAACAGCCAGAAAATGCTTCGAGTGTGCAGCGTTGAGGGCTGTATAAACGGCGCCAGGCACTTGTTCGAGGGCAGCGGCAGTGGTGACCCGACTGTGTCCTTTCATTTGGTGCCGTGCGATGAGCCCCGGCGTTTGTAATGGCTCAGTACTCTGCCGATGATAAAACCGCAAACGAACCAGAGAAACCGATGGTGTACTCTTTGCATTTATCGCCCTGGGATTAGGTCTATAATCCTGCCCTCGGAAAGTCTATTGGCGTGCCCAAGAGGCCAGTCCTTTCTCGAGCTGCTGTTCCCTCATTGTCGCCTTCTTCAAATCCCCTACTAGTGCCCCTGCAGCAGCAAACTGGCGGCTCGGTAAGTGCTGAATGTCATTAAAGAAAGCCACAAAAAATATAGCAAGTACGCGCGCAACTTCCTACGCTTCTACTATCGGGAACGTCGTCGCCTTGCGGACCGGGCGCCTCGCCTTACTTCGCCGAAACAAGGCTTCGCTTTCCGTCGGCGTGGCCGGCGGCTCCACACCATGGTACGCGGAAACACCTGCGGCGCGAGCATGCATGATGATTTCGCGCTCCGTTTCACAGAAGTCGCTGAAATGCAGTCCTGCTTCCCAGGCGAGCTCTTCGTTGCAAGGTTCAGCGTCAGCAACGGTAACCATCGCGGACACAGAACACCTAAGCTAAAGTCACAGCGAACGCAAACGCAGCGGCCATGCAGCCTATGATGCAGCCACAGCCTAGGCCGTTTACGGAAGCAAGCGGTGACGTATCATGGCGCCCTATGATTCGCTGAGAGCTATGAAATCAGTGACGACACTGCTTCAGCGCCGAATCTGGGGTGAGAGAAGAGAAATTGAGGAAGAGATATTTGGCCTTTGTTTACGAATTTCTCCACTAATTATTCATATGTTTTCACCCAACCAAAACTGCATGCATTCTTGAAGGTCCCTCTTTTATTCCAGCTGAACTTCCTATTTGTTTTAGTGTCCCTTTAAGCGGCAGCTGTACTTTTCCACTATTCATTCTAGACTCCACTACTGTCCACTTATCTGGGGCGTCACTTCTAAAGCTAACATGGAAACTATTCCGAATGAATAAAAGTGTGCGCGTATTATACACAATATATCAATGTATGAAGTAAACTCTGCTGACATTGGAGATACTGTCTCGACGAAAGTACTTAGTCTATAGAAACGAAAGTTGCCCGAAAAGACATTTTTAGAATTCATAAGTATCCGTGAAACTTTTCTTTCTAGATCCAACAATACCACAACTAATTACATCTTAAGAGCTAGGAACTATATTAAGGTGAAAACCAAGACTACGGTAATCGGCTATTACAGCAGCAGATTCGTAATTTACTTATTATTGAGCATGCTTTATTTGATATTATGCAACATCCTTAAACTCCTTCAATATTAAGAAAGAAATCGAAATTGTATTTTCTTGACAATTAACTTGTCTTTTCTGATGGCCTTTCCTACTGGCCGACTGATAGACAATTTCATGTATTTCAAGACTTTTTGTTGTCATTCTGTATACTCTATCTTACTGCATCTGGAGCATCTTTCAATTATTGTGCGATTATTGCTTCATTTGCATGATTCATACTTATTGTGCTGTAGTGCTGTATTGCATGTATAATTGGGTCATATATATATATATATATATATATATATATATACATATATTGTAACCGACAGTTACGACAACCGTTTCTAATAAAACTGATTTATTCTGGGCGAACCTGTGCCCGAGAACTCCAGAGACTCAACACTCAACAAAAAACGCCTGCGAGCGTCGCCTCTTCGAACGTTGTTCTCTTCTTTTTCACCTCCTGTCGCGTGCCATTCATCCGATCCTCGAGCACGAGCCACCGGTCTGTAAGCACGTGGTGTGGATACGTGCGGCGCAGCGTTGCCTTGCGGTGCCCTGCCTGACGCTTGTATTGTAGCGGTTCTTTGAGACACAGCTATGATGCGGCGAGCGTCTTCTCGGTCTCAGTATGCTGGCGGCATTAGTCCCCCTCCGAAGAAGCATCGTCCCGATGCGTAGAACAGGCGTAGACAGGCCGATAGTTTAAAAGAACAAAGCTCAGGGATGGCCGGTGGTATTCTTGGGCACATTTGCAAATTCTGTTATTTAATGCCTTTCGTAGTAAGGCTTCATTCGTACTACGTGTACGACCTCTGGGCGAGTCCTGCGTCGTGTGGAGCACACTTGACCTTCGGGAGTTACCTCGTAGTTTAAGGGACTTAGCCGACGAAGTACTTTATAGGGGCCAAAAAACGGCGCAGTAACTTTTCCGAAAGACCAGGCGTACGTATAGGCGTCCATACCCACACTTTGTCTCCAGGGTTGTACTGCACCTCTCTTCGACTTAGGTTGTATCGGTTTGCGTCGACGTACTGCTGTTGTAGGATGCGGTGCCTCGCCAACTGCCGTGCCTCTTCAGCCCTTTCTATGTATTCACTAACGTCAGCGTCGTCTTCGCTGCTGTTATTCACAGGTAACATCGCGTCCAGTGTCGTCGTTACGGTTCGGCCGTAAACAAGTTCAAATGGCGTAAAATGTGTCGTCTCTTGTACTGCAGTATTATACGCAAAGGTAGCGTATGGTAGAATACTGTCCCATGTTCGGTGCTCTATGTCCACGTACATCGAGATCATGTCAGCGAGCGTTCTATTGAGCCGTTCAGTCAGGCCATTTGTTTGCGGATGGTATGCTATGGTTTTCCGATGATCAGTATGCGTTAGTTTCATAACAGACTGCATCAAACGGGCCATAAAAGCTGTTCCCTTGTTTGTTATGACAACCTTAGGCGCGCCGTGTCGCAATACGATGTGTGTGACGAAAAACTGAGCCACTTCAATGGCGGTTGCTGTTGTGATAGAAGAAGTCTCGGCATACCGGGTGAGGTAATCGGTTGCTACCACAATCCATCGCTTTCCTGAGGACGAAACGGGAAATGGCCCAAGTAAATCTAATCCGATTTGTTCAAATGGTACTGCTGGCGGCTGTATTGGTTGCAGAAGGCCTGCTGGTTTGAGTGGCGGTGTTTTGCGCCTTTGACAATCTCGGCACGATTTAACATAGTGCTGCACTGAATTCATCAACTTCGGCCAGTAGAATTTTTGGCGGATTCTTGCCACAGTCCTACTAACGCCCAAGTGACCAGCTGAAGGGTCATCGTGGCAAGCTTCTAAGATCTCAGGTCGTAGCGCTGATGGTACGAGAAGTAGAAACGTCTCACCACTGGGCTCGAAGTTTCTTTTGTAGAGGACGTTGTTCTTGAGGACATACGAACACAATCCGCGGACAAAAACTCGTGGAACTTTCACTTGCCCACCCTCCAGGTGCTGGATGAGCAGGAGTAATTCCGGGTCAGAACGCTGATGATGAGCCATTTCCGACGTGTTGACAGCCCCAAGAAATGGAAAATCTTGCTCGTGTTCGTAGCGGTAGATTTGATCGGTGCACGTGATAAGCAATCAGCATCATTGTGCTTGAGGCCGGACTTGTACACAACCGTGATGTCATATTCCTGTAGCCGCAAGCTCCACCTAGCGAGTCTTCCAGAAGGGTCCTTGAGGTTCGCCAGCCAGCACAATGAATGGTGGTCGCTGATGGCTCGGAACGGTCTGCCGTACAAGTATGGCCGGAACTTGCTGATGGCCCAAATAACCGCCAGGCATTCCTTTTCTGTAGCTGAGTAATTTGTTTCAGCTTTCGATAAAGTACGGCTTGCGTACGCAATGACTTTTTCTTCTCCATTCTGCCACTGAATAAGTATGGCGCCGAGACCAACGTTACTCGCGTCGGTGTGGATGTCTGTTTCGGCATCTTCATCAAAATGGGCAAGTATGGGAGGACTCTGCAAACGTTGTCGTAGCTCAGAGAAGGCGTCGTCTTGTTCTTTCTGCCACACGAAAGGGACATCTTCTTTTGTAAGCCCGGTGAGTGGTTCGGCAATTTTAGAAAAGTTTTCTACGAAACGTCTGTAGTAGGCACACAGTCCTAGGAAACGCCTGATAGCTTTCTTATCTCTTGGCTTCGGAAACTTTTCTACTGCCGTGATCTTCTCAGGATCTGGGCGGACGCCTTGAGCACTGACAATGTGTCCGAGAAAACAGAGCTCGCGAAAACCGAAGTGACACTTTTCGGGTTTTATCGTCAATCCCGCCGTGCGAATGGCATTCAGAACTGCCCGCAGCCGCTGTACATGCTGCTCGAATGTAGTGGAGAAGACCACCACATCATCAAGGTAAACGAGGCACGACTGCCATTTCAGTCCGGAAAGAACAGTGTCCATCATCCGCTGGAAAGTGGCGGGCGCAGAACACAGACCAAATGGAAGCACCTTAAACTCGTATAAACCATCCGGTGTCACAAATGCCGTTTTTTCGCGATCTCGCTCGTCCACCTCTATCTGCCAGTACCCGCTTTTAAGATCCAAAGAAGAGAAGAAGTGGGCATCGCGTAGTTTGTCCAAGGTGTCGTCGATGCGTGGGAGTGGATAAACATCCCGCTTCGTGACGAGGTTGAGTTTTCTGTAGTCTACACAAAAACGTAAGGTGTTGTCCTTCTTTTTCACCAGGACTACCGGAGATGCCCATGGGCTATTGGATGGCTGTATTACATCGTCCTTGAGCATTTCCTGTACTTGACTTCTTATCGCTTCTCTTTCTTTTGGAGCCACTCGGTACGGGTGTTGGCATACGGGTCTTACGGGTTCTTCGACTATAATGCGGTGTTTTGCGACGGGAGTACGACGGACTTTCGATGAAGTCGAAAAGCATTCAGCAAACTCTGTGACCAAGCTCACAATCTTATCTCTTTGCGGTGATGACAGCTGTCGGTCAATATCGATCGATGCGAGCACACTGTCTAAAGTCCCAGATGCTGGTGATGGTGTGTCGAGAGTCGATATATCCGTCACTTGTTCATAGCCATGAAGAGATGCTATGGCTGTTCCCTTCGCCACGTGTTGTGCCTCATTGCCAAAGTTGGTCAGGAGGACAGCCGCACATCCGTTACGCAGGTGAACAAGGCCCCTTGCCACACATATTTGCTTTTCCAGTAGCAGCCCGATATTTCCATCTACAAGTCCCTCATTGTCTTGAAATGCGTCGCTCCTTACTATGACAGTCACACTGCACCTTGCCGGCACCGTTACGTGTTCATCCACAATACGCAGAGAGGCAATATGTGGCTGTTCCACATCAGAAAAGGCGACAGCATTTTCCGTAGTAAACAACACGCGAGATTCTTGCAAGTTGATTATTGCGCCGTTTGCTTGCAAAAAGTCCATGCCCAGGATCAGATCACGGGAACACTCGCGTAGAACAATAAAGCTGCTGACGTACATAAAGCCACTAATTCCGATCCTTGCCGTGCACATTCCTACAGGCTCGACTAAGTGTCCCCCGGCTGTACGTATCGGAGATCCGGTCCAATGGGTCAATACCTTTTTCAGTTTTCTTGCGAGTACACTACTAATAACTGAATAGTCAGCACCAGTGTCTATCAACGCGGTCACTTCGAAGTCGTCGATGATGACACGCAACTCAGAAGTAGCGTCGCCATCACTGCATTTGTTCGTCGCGATGTCACAGTCGTCGTCTCGTCGGGTTAGCGATGGAGGGCCTTCGGTTTCCTGGGCGTCAGCGGCCTTGCCTCCACAGGTCGCTGGCTCTAGTTTTCCCGTCGCGGACTTAGTGAGCGACGCCTCGGTGACGTGGCGGACGGACGCGGACTCGGCGACCGATAACGCATAGGCGCTGCCGATCGAGGCTCATGTTGCTGGGGGTACGGAATGTTTCGGCGTGTAGATAAAAATTCTTCTATCTCGTAAGGGCGCTCACCGTTTCGAGGGCAAGGCGCATTCACGGAGAAGCCACGGAGTCCCACTCGGCGATACTGACATTCGCGATACAGGTGACCAGCCTCGCCACAGTGGTAGCAGAGGGGACGCCGGTCTGGAGTACGCCATACATCGCTTTTACGTGGTCTTCCTTCCGACAAGGGCGGCATACTGCGAGCAAGCGTCTGAGGTGTAGCGGTAGTTCGGACAGAGTCAGCGCGTCTAATGTCCTGCCGTAAAGCTTGGGCGTATGATATCGGCGGCTGACGCTCCAGTTGTGCTAGGGGCCGTACCTGAGGCTCTGGTTCACAAATTACTTGTCGCACTTCTTCGCGTACGACATCTGCAAGTGATGACACCGTAGGAGGGCTTTGAACCAGTTTCAATTTTTGCAGCTCTTCCCTAACGACAGACCTCACCATTTCACGTAGGGCGTCGATGTTGCTGGGGAGGGCTCCTGACCCAACTTCAAATAATGCGACGCTTGCATCTCTGTTGTACTGCCTTGCCCGCTGCTGCAGCGTCTTCTCCATAGTCGTCGCTTCTGATCTGAATTCGGCTACAGTCCGGGGTGGATTACGTACCAGGCCTGCAAATAGTTCCTGTTTAACACCGCGCATTAGGTGCCGTAATTTCTTGTCCTCAGCCATGTTTGGGTCGGCTCGGCGGAAGAGGTGGGACATGTCTTCAATGTACATGGTCACACTTTCGTTGTTTCGTTGGTTCCTCGCCTGAAGAGCAGCTTCTGCCCTCTCTCTGCGGTCCGTGCTCGGGTAAGTAGCGAGCAGCTCTCGTCGGAAGTCATCCCATGACGAAAACGACGCTTCGTGGTTTTGAAACCACGTGCGTGCAGATTCCTCCAGCGCGAAGTACACATACCGGAGTTTCCTCGTTGCGTCCCAGCCGTTGCATCTGGCGACACGCTCGAAGTTTTCGAGCCAGTCCTCGGCATCCTCAAATGTGTCTCCGTGAAATGATTCTGGCGTCTTGGGTGAGTCAACGATGACGTGAGGAGGGGTCGCTTGAGTAGCCATCGCACTGGCGCCTAGGCTGACCGCCGTCGCTTCCCTTGGTGATTCGGTGAGGGGACCAAACTCGGGAGGCTCACCTCGTATGCGACGACTTGTGCGTTGGTGAACAGGCGTCAATTCCGTTGGCTGCAAACTTTGGGGCTCCGGGCTACCTTCCCTGACGTGTGTGGGGCTTGGAATCATACCCCGCACCTCCACCAGAAATGTAACCGACAGTTACGACAACCGTTTCTAATAAAACTGATTTATTCTGGGCGAACCTGTGCCCGAGAACTCCAGAGACTCAACACTCAACAAAAAACGCCTGCGAGCGTCGCCTCTTCGAACGTTGTTCTCTTCTTTTTCACCTCCTGTCGCGTGCCATTCATCCGATCCTCGAGCACGAGCCACCGGTCTGTAAGCACGTGGTCTGGATACGTGCGGCGCAGCGTTGCCTTGCGGTGCCCTGCCTGACGCTTGTATTGTAGCGGTTCTTTGAGACACAGCTATGATGCGGCGAGCGTCTTCTCGGTCTCAGTATGCTGGCGGCAATATATATACATATGTGTGTGACTGTGTGTGCATTTGTGTGTGTTACGTGTATATATGACTATTTTTTTTCAGTGTTGTCTGCTGTACTGGTGTCGACAGGAGCCTAGCCAGCCATGCAGTCTCGCCTTTTGCTCCAGCACCAAGGCAATCATGTATTTTCTAAACTCGCAATAAACTTCAAACTGGCAAGAGAGCTAGATATAAAAATCTGCCCTTTTCGTCCTCAAGTGGTCGGCTTTCTCATTCCAAGAATCCGTGGGCTCCTGCTGCCACCCGGTTCCGGTCCACGAGCTTTCGTTGATCATCATTGGCTGGGAAATGCAGCATGAACTCCCACAGTAAAAGTAGATGTAGTACTTCATTGTCCCATTCTGTGTCCTCTTCGACTGTTGCATCATATTCCATCTTCAGTTTTTGCAGGGTTCCAGCGGGTTCCCTACACTCTTTTACCATGTGGCGTAGGATGCCCGGGACTCCGCAAAATGTGCAGAGGTACCGAAATTGCGTTGGAGATAGCCTATGCAATAAGATACTGTTAACATAAAGGTTGGTTTGTAGCATTCTTAAAATAACGGTGTCTTCTCTGTTGAGTTTTAGTTAAGGTAGTGGGTAGTTTCTTCGTCCGAGTCTATGGTGCTCTAGAATATAGGTCTAAATATTCGGGGATGTCTTCCACCATCGTTGCCTTTTTCGTCCCCTCTGGCAGAAAAGCCAGAGTGGACGCCTCTCGGGCTGCGGCGTGAGCCGAAGCTTCGTTGCCCGCCAGGGACTTCTGCCTCGGGGTCCATACTACGTAGGTCTCTGGCAAATATCCTCTTCGGCTAGAGGTTTCAGTAAGAACACGCAGCTGAGTTTCTTTCTCTTTTTGTTTAATTATTTTTACTGCGCTAGCTCAAGTGCACTCTTTGCCATCTCCTCATGTCTGACTTTAGGGAACCGGTTTTCAAATACCGCTTCCCAGTGATCGTGAAAAGGCGAAATCTCACGTCGGAATATCGCCTTTCCGGATACGTTAAGCTCTGGTCACGTGAAGATGGACACAAGAGCAAAGTGTTAATGTGTATACGCAGTGACATGACGTTTGTTCGGCACGCATTCACTCCACATGACAGAAATGAATGTGTCTGTGACACTGAAACATAAACTGCATGTGTTTACCATGATCGGTGCCTACCCAAAGACTTGACCTCTCCTACCTATCTAGTATGTTACAAGGTTTCCCTGGCGCTCATGTTGTTATTGGAGACTTCAATGCTCATCATCCTTACGGGGGAAGTGTCGCAATGAACGGTCGGGATAGGAACTTGATGGACTTGACAAACACGGAAGGTCTGACTGTAATCAACGATGGGTCTCCCACTTACATCCGCGGCACTACCTACGGAAGTTGCTTAGACCTCACTATTGTATCCCAGAGCCTGCTGCCCTCAGTCAACTGGTGCTTGGACATAGAAACGCATGGGAGCGAATATATACCGACATATGTGCAGATGAAGTGGTTTGTGCAATCAACTGCATCTAGTGTACGCTGCACTGATTGGTCCACATTCTCTACATGTGTCGAAGAGTATTGCGGAGAAATCACTTCACCATCTGATAGAGAAGACATTATTGTATCGTCAGTACACAAGACAAGAAAGTTTATCAGTGCACCTACATCCAGAACGGCGATTGATATTGAATATGAACGGCTCCGCATGATCCGTCGCATAGCGGAAAGGAAGGTTAGGCGAACTCAATCGTCATTAGACCTTGTCTTATGTCAACGAGGTCAACGAAAAATACGGCGTCACCTTCAAAAAATGGGAAAACAACGGTGGAGGACCTTCTGTTCGTGTCTGGATCCTCGAAAGCCACTTTGTAGGATCTGGAAGATAGTACGAAGCCTTCGTGCCCCTCCTCAGCTAAAAAAATGTCGCAGTTTCGCCCGAAAGGCGAAGCATCGATTGCGAGAGCAAATTAGTAGAGAGCTATTCGGAGTAGAAATTGTGGTTTTATCGGCTGCATAAACTTGGACACATTCGCTTACTACCTGAATGAACAAGCATGGTGTCAGCCGTCACAAGCGAACATGAATAGATCACACTCGATAACCGCAGACCACTGTCAGAACACCGGCTTGAGCAAGCGCGACTCCAGAGAGCGAAGGTTCATGCGGTCTGTCGCTTCAACGGGAACTGAGCGACGAAAGCACAGCGCATACAAAGTTAAGAGCCGTGTGGAGATCACTTTCAAGATACCATGCGCGCGTGTGCCCGCAGCCGGGCAAAGTACGCAGTTGCGGCAGAGTAGAAGCCCCACCCCCTCCCTCCAGCACTGCCTTTCTGCTTCCTCCTTTCACATGGGAGATTGAATCGCCAGTTCTCCTTGCACCCGGTCGGAAGATCCGCATTTGCTGTCGCAGCTAAACGTTTCCGGGGGGGGGGGGGGAGTGCGTCCTGAGCCTACGTCGAATCCTGGGTCTCAGGCACCTGCTTGGCCTCCGTCGCCTCCTGAACCTCAGTTGCCTCCTCGACCTGTGGCGCTTCCTGCGCCTCCGGCGCCTCCTGGGCCTCCTGCGCCCCGAGTGCCTCCTGCGCTCCAGCCGATTCCTGCACCTCCGGCGCCTCCTGGACCTCCTGGGCCTCCTGGTCTCCCAGCATCTCCGTGACCTCCGTGGCCTCCTGGGCCTCCAGGGTTTCCTGGGGCTCCTGGGCTTTCTGGGGCTCCTGGGCCTGCTGGGCCTGCTGGGTCTCCTGGGCCTTTCGCATGACGGAGTTATCACCTTTGCTCTCTGCCGTGCGTTCACTCCACGTGAAAGCGCGCGTCCCTCGCGAGCTTTCACTCGCACATTTCACTTGATTAAAATTGGGTGCATCATTTCACTTACAAACAAGCCCACACGTGCATAGAAAGGCGGACGCACCGACACACGTACACGTACCATGCGCATTCGCACAGAAAAATACTCACAGACACGTAAGCACACCTACTCGGAACTGCGCCAAAGCCCAGGCGGAGAATACTCTGGCGCTATTTTTCGTGCAAATAATTAGCTCCACTGTCAGCATTGGTCGTGAATACGCATATGTGCTTATTCATTGATACTTTTTGGTTTCGGTGGCTTTTTTAAGAATTTCCTTTTTAGGAGCTCGTTGCATGTAGCAAGAGCCGGCAGTAGCAGCGGAATATTAAAGAATTAGGCGGCTTCACTCTCGCGTATGAAGCATTCTACGTGCCTTTGTTTCGCGCCGCGGATCAATCTTCCATTAGTCGGAACCGGGTATATCGAATCTGAAGGGGATCTCAAAAGAAGTTCGATATATAGTAATTCGATATATAAAAAAATCATACAGAAAATTTCAATGGGATTTTACAGCTGTTCAATACAAACAATAACTCGTCATGTGGGGGTTCGATATACTCTGGTTCGACTGTATAAAAAAGCGATAACGCCTCATCCACAAATGACACCTCCGCGTAGATTGCGGCCGCTTGATGCAGAGCCATTGGAACGAAGTTGCAGCCAAGACACTAGAGATACTGCAGAGTTTCAGCTGGGGTGCAGATATTACAACAAGATTTCCTGTGTCGTACGTGGTTTCAATTGGCATTGTGGTTGGCAGCTGAATTGTCTACAGTGGCAATAGGTGTGTCGCTACATTCCTTTAATGCCTAATCGCAGTAACGCCGATATTAATTATTGTGAGATTGGTTCTGCCGGAAATTTTTCTGTTGTATGTTGTAAACTTCTGTTGTATGCTCTAATCCTCCACCTGTAGTATAGTATAGCGGTGGTAGACAGGCACTACGGCACCTTTACTGTTACAAATTACAATAATCCAGGACTAAAGAAATTAAGCAGTTTTATCGCACGTACAGACCGGTGGCTCCTGGCACAAACAGGGTCGGTCATCGCCATCTATGCTTTGTAATGACTGATTTCACATTCATTATTTTACTTGTATCACCGGCATCGAGTGGCCACTCGTCGTGATAACGGCGTCACGGCGATGTCCGAGTCAATGACGCAGGGCGAAAAAAAAAGAAAGAAAATGGAAATGATGTCGCAGAATATGTCCGGGACTTGCATACGCACCGAGAAAACACTTTGGCGAGATGAAGCACTGCACTGACGCAGGCTGAAACGCCTTGAGTGTCAAGTACCCTGTTTTGCAGCTACTCGATGTTCATTTTTGCCTGCTATATGCAATTTCAGCGTCGAGACCCCATGCGCCTCTTCTTATCGATATTTGTGGACAGTGCAATCGTGCTTCTTCTTTTGTAGGTTTTCAAAGTGGGAATTGTTCGCCCTCGTATACAGTAGAACAACGGAGTCAACATACTGAGGTCGGAGCTGTTAACAATGCATACTGGTACTGCCGTTTACTTCTATGCGTGGGATTATGCAATGCTCACTATCCGAAACCGACGTTCAAAAGCATATGGCCTTTATTATGTCGCGATGCCTGCCTGCAAGATCCTAAAATTACTCTAACACTAGGCGACAATCACCTCCGGGTGATTGTCGACGCTTGATTTCGATTAAGCGATTTACAATTCCAAGTTATTACTCAACCGCCATGCGAAGTTACTTAGCGACGTGCAAATTCCAGCGTTGTGCACGCGATGTGTGCTATAGAAGCACTATTTCTACGTATATACATGTCACGAGCCTGGAGAAGTAAACTTGAAGGTTTAATAACCCCTAGAGCAGCTGGCTCTCGGAAGACGCGACCGTCGGGGCTGGCTTGAGCAGAGAAGGGGCACGCGGTCTTCTTTCTTCTCTTGGGCTCGACCCACTCTTGCCCTCGACCTACAGGTGGCAATATCCCCCCTTCCAAACAAAAGCATCGCCTCGATGCTAAAAAAAAAATAGGCGTACAAGACAAAGAAGAAGAAGGCAGGCAAAGCGAAAGTACACAAAAAAAGCCTTCACGCCGGCACAGTCAATGAACGAAGCAGCAATCTCCCAAAAATAAATGAAAATTAGAGACAAGGAAAGGAAAGAGAAAAAAAAAGTTACGGACGCGCAATGTACGGCTTCATGCGCACAACATGAACTATGTCTGAGCTCAGTTGTCTTTGTGTCCTACTCCGTGTCTGCGATGATGTGTAGTTTACGTCACTGACGTGGCGGAGCACTTTATACGGACCGAAATACCGGCTCAGCAGCTTTTCACAAAGGCCACGACGGCGAACGGGGGACCACACCCAAACTTGGTCCCCGGGGTTGTAGGACACGTCCCTGTGGCGGTTGTTGTAGCGTCGTGCGTCTGCCTGCTGCTGCTGGCCGATATACAGCCGCGCGAGCTGCCGAGCTTCCTCAGCACGCTCTGCAAAATTCTCGGCGTCAGTTGTCAATAGTTCAGCGTCTTGACACGGCAGCATAGCGTCCAGCATCGTCTGGACTTCGCGACCGTAGAGAAGGCGAAAGGGCGTGAAGCGCGACGTCTCTTGCACGGCGGTGTTATACGCGAAGGTCACGAAAGGCAAGATCCGATCCCATGTCTTGTGTTGAACGTCGATGTACATTGCGAGCATGTGTGTGACCGTCTTATTCAGTCGTTCGGAAAGCCCGTTGGTCTGCGGATGGTACGCGGTCGTCTTGCGATGCCTGGTGTTGCTCAATTCAAAAACCTCGTCCATAAGCTGCGCTGTGAATGCTGTGCCTCTGTCGGTTATTATTGTGGAGGGAGCACCGTGACGCAAGACGATGTGGTGCATGAAGAATTCCGCTACTTCTGAGGCCGTGGCTAGTGGGATCGCCTGCGTCTCAGCATAGCGTGTTAAATAATCAGTCGCGACGATCATCCATTTGTTGCCGTCGGCAGACAGAGGAAATGGTCCTTAGAATGTCCATGCCGATTTGGTCGAAAGGAGTGTGAGGTGCTTCAATTGGCTGAAGTAAGCCAGCCGGTTTAACGGATGGTGTCTTGCGGCGCTGGCATTCACGACAGCCTTCAACGTACTGTTTGACGCTTGCCGAAAGCTCGGGCCAATAGTACATTTCGCTTACTCTAGTAAGAGTTCGTGAAAAGCCTAAATGACCAGATGTTGGTTCGTCATGGCAAGCGAAGAGGATGCCGTCGCGCATGTCCCTTGGAACCACCAGGAGGTAAGCACGGCTGGTCGAGCGAGCATTCTTCTTATAAAGCACGTTATCTCGCAGACAGATGGCGTGGTGTGGTTGTGTCGCGACCCTCTAAATGATCGATGACCGGTCGAATCTCAGCGTCGTCACGCTGCCGTCTGCTCAAGTCCGACGAACTAATGGTGCCCAGGAAGCCGTCATCATCCTCTGTCTCCTGACTGGCGGGATCAATGGGTGCGCGGGCCAGCGTGTCGGCGTCTTCATACTTACGGCCAGACATATAAATGATGGTGATGTCAAATTCTTGTAGCCGCAAGCTCCACCGTGCCAGTCGTCCTGAACGGTCGCGCATGTTTGCCAACCAACAGAGGGCATGGTGGTCCGTCACTACTTTGAAGGGACGACCACAGAGATAGGGGCGAAAGTTGATGATCGCCTACACACCGCGAGGCACTCTTTCTCCGTAGTCGAATAATTCGCCTCGGCACGGGACAGGGAGCGGCTGGCATACGCTGTAACTCTTTCCACTCAATCTTGAAGCTGGACGAACACTGCGCCAAGGTCAATGCTACTGGCGTCGGTATGCACCTCAGTATCAGCATCATCGTCAAAATGTGGAAGAACGGGTGCTGACTGAAGGCGCTGTCGTAACTCAGCAAAAGCCGCCAGTTGCTCATTATGCGACACAAATGGCGTATCGTCTCTTGTAAGGCGTCTCACGGGTTCCGCTATCTTCGAAAAGCATTTAATAAACCGGCGATAGTAGGCATACAAACCCAGGAAGCGCCGGACGGCCTTCTTATCGGCAGGAGCTGGAAACGCGGCCACAGCGGCAAGCTTTTCTGGATCGGGTCGGACCCCTTTGGCGCTTACTACATGCCCGAGGATTTTGAGCTCTTCATAACCAAAGTGGCACTTGTCGGGCTTAAGCGTGAGGTCTGCCGATCGGATAGCTTCTAGCACACTCCCTAGGCGGTGAAGATGCTGCTCGAACGTTTCAGAGAAGATGACCACATCATCCAGGTACACAAGACAGGCCTGTCACTTCAGTCCAGTAAGGACAGTGGCCATCATTCGCTGGAAAGTAGCCGGGGCTGAACACAAGCCAAAAGGAAGCACTCGAAATACATAGAGCCCATCTGGAGTCACAAAGACTGTTTTCTCGCGGTCGCGTTCGTCTAGCTCGATTTGCAAGTACCCGCTTTTTAAATCGAGAGAAGAAAAATAGTGGGCACGCAGTAGTCTATCTATCGAGTCGTCGATACGAGGCAGCGGGTACACGTCCTTTTTAGTCACGTTGTTGAGCTTGCGGTAGTCGACACAGAAGCGTAGCGTTCCGTCTTTCTTTTTGACAAGAACGACCGAAGACGACCACGGGCTGTTGGAAGGTTCGATGACGCCATCGTCAAGCATCTTCCAGACTTGCGTACGTATGGCTTCGCGTTCTTTTGCCGACACGCGGTAAGGCTGCTGCTGTATCGGGCGTGCGTCTTCATACGTGATGATCCTGTGTTTAGTTATGGAAGTCTGGCGTACATTGGAAGAATGTGCGAAGCAGGTCCTGAATTCAAGCAACAGCTTGCGCAGTGCTGTCTGGCTATCGGTGGACAGTTCAGAATTGATGTCGAGGTGGCCCAGAGACGTGTCTGCTGTCTCCACTACTTCTGACGTGAAACAGTTGTCAACGTTTGCTACTGCGTCTGCAAACGCTAATGAAGTGCCGTGGAACAGGTGTCGGTGCTCGTAGCTAAAGGTGGTAACAAGCAATTGCGAATGACCAGCACGAATCTGTATAACACTGCGAACCACACAAACACGTTGCTTCAGTAGGTGTTCCAAGTTACTTTTGGCCACCGCTTCGCCATCGCGTAAGCCACAGCATGTGACGTCGACGAGGACAATGGCTCGTGGAGGAAGCGTTACACTCTCTGCAGAAACACGAAGTACGTCGTCGCGCCGTTTGCCGTCTTGCACGTCGATTGCTCGTTCGGCAGAGAAAGTGATACGACGCTCTTGCAGATCGATAATCGCGCCGTACTCCTGCAGGAAGTCAACCCCAAGGATAACGTCGCGGGAGCATTCGCGTAAGACAAGGCAACTCGCTACGAATGTAGATCCTTGAATGTCAACTCTAGTCGTGCAGGTGCCCAGCGGAGTAACGATGTGGCCACCAGCCGTCCGAATCTGCGAGTTATGCAAGGGCGTGATCACTTTCTTCAGCTGCTTTACTATTTTCCCGCTTAGTATCGTTTAGTCTGCGCTGGTGTCCACTAAAGCACTAAGGGCATAACCGTCAATAGTCACTGGTATATCGAAAGCCGGTCGTCCCGTTCAGCTGCAGGTGATGTCGGATCGGTATGTTTCCGTAACTGCGTCCGTCGGAGGTCTTCAGCGCTTCGTCCGTCAGCGACCTCGCCCCCAAAGATCGCCTCAGTTTTCCCGGCGGGGACTGGTCGACCGCTGAGGAGAATACCGCTGGGGCGGAGGTGAAAACAGTCTCGGAGACGGCGATCGCGACTGCCGCCTGGCAAGCGGTGGCAAGCGCTGCTGAAAGAGGTAGTCCTCAATGTCCCGGTGTCGCTGGCCGTATCGGGGCGGCGGCGAGTATGCGGAAAAGCCGTGAATCCCAAGGCGCCGGTATGGCACTGGCGGTACAAGTGGTTAGCTTCACCGCAGTGGAAGCACAGAGGGCGATGATCGGGTGTGCGCCATACATCCGACTTCCGTGGAGGCGGGCGACTGTCGTCGACGTAGTGAACTGCTTGCTCCGAACGATGGGCAAATGTAGCGGCATGAACAACGGGCGGAGGTGTATACCCAGCGTCGTAGTACGATATCGGCTGCGCCGACTGAACTGACACCGTAGGAGGAGCACGAACGAACAGCGGCGGAGAGGAAACAAGGCGCTTCAGCGCTTGCGCGTAGGTCGCACGGGGGTATTCACGAGGTACTGCCGCAGCATTATCAGGAGGCAAGGTGTCACGGACCCTCTGGTGCAGTTCGTCCTTGATAATGCTCGCTATGGAGCTTACCATAGGGCGCGGTGTTACGGCGGCCTTTTGCAACTCTTCACGCACTACAGAGCGGATGAGTTCTCGCAGACAGTCACTGTTGCTTCCTATGGCCGTCAGCAGCAGACATGCTGTTCGCTTGCCGCTCATACAGGCTCGAGCGATGCAGAAGCATCTTTTCCGTGGTCACGGCCTCGGACAAGAACTCCGCGGCCGTCTTCGGAGGGCTCCGTACGAGGCCAGCGAAGAGTTGCTCCTTGACCCCGCGCATCAGATGACGTAACTTCTTCTCCTCCGTCATTCTTGGATCCGCTCGTCTGAAGAGTCGTGTCATGTCTTCGACGTACGTGGTCACAGTTTCGTTTGGAAACTGGACGCGCTCCTGAATCGCTCGTTCCGCTCGTTCGTGGCGATCAGCACTGGTGTAGGTCTCCAAAAGCTGACGATAAAACTCGCGCCACGACGTCAGTTGCTACTCGCGGTTCAGAAACCACGTACGCGCCCCATCCTCCAGGTAGAAGTAGACGTGTCTGAGTATTTCCGTGTTGTTCCATTGGTTCACGGAGGCCACGCGCTCGTATTCGACCATCCAGTCTTCGACGTCTTCGAACACTGTGCCATGAAACGTCTTCGGGATCCGTGGGCTCTCAAGTGTGTAACGGTTCGACATCGTGCTTCCCGTACCGCTTGGGGAGGTTTGAAGGGAGGCGCTGGTCATACCGGTTGTTGTGGTGGGAACCGTAGCGTCGACGACTTCTGGGCACAGTCCCCTGATCCTGCGGCTGGCCCGATGCACGGGAGTGTCGACAGGTACTGGATTCGTAGCGCGGATCCTTGGAGGGCTCTGCAACATCCGTGAGTACGCTCACCCAGCACCTCCACCAGTTTGTCACGAGCCTCGAGAAGTAGTCTTGAAGGTTTAATAACCCGTTGAGCAGCTGGCTCTCGGAAGACGCGACTGTAGGGGCTGGCACGAGCAGAGAAGGGGCGCGCGGCCTTCTTTCTTCTCTTGGGCTCGAGCCACTCTTGCCCTCGGCCCACTACCTACAGGTGGCAATATGCATAATTTATCGCATAATGATATCGGTCGCAATAGATCGCATGATAATAAGCGGTCTGTTTTGGACTTCTTCCTGCCAGTGGCTAGTGCGTAATGGTATTTTCCGTATTCTAGCTGGCTGTTCATAACTGCACGCGGTTTGTCATGTACAATTCAAGTTAAGACACCCGTACGGAGCATGACGTTCATATATTGTATTGAAATGACGCAACGACTGGCCCAAGTGTGGCCCAACATACATAGGAGTGGAAATTCAGCATGCTAGCTGCAAAGTCATTTCCTCATTTCTTCCATCCCCCTTTTATGTTCTATTTAAGCAATATTTGGTACATTGCCTTGGGAGATACGGTTAAAGCATGAGGAAATGCCTGACTTGGCCGTGCCACAGTTGCAGCAAAGAAACTACATGATACAGTATACAGACAATCAGTTATGGCAGCCGAGCCCACGAATCCTCTATTAGCAAGGCTTGATTCAGTTGACGTGAGCTTTACTTCAGTGCACTGTTCATTCGCCGCAAATTCTGTAACGTTAATAGGGGCCACTGTACCCATAGTGAAAGGGGTGTTTTCAGGCAGCCTATTTATGACTACAAAATCTACTGCTGGCACACCTTATCGGTAATGTGCAATGGCATGCTCTACAGACATCAGAAGTTTCTAGCAATAAATGGTGCAAAAACAAGCAATGCGAATGCTTATCAACTTCTAAAATTTTGCACACTGGACCAGCAGACCTGGTGTTAGGGCCACCTTATTTTGGTCAACATTCACAGTTTTTTGTAACGTCAGCAAGCCCTTCGTTAGCAAACCGCCTTAGAATGAGACCTTCGTTGAAAGAAACCATTCAGGATGTATACTGCTCTTCTCTGTTTACCAGCTGTGCCAGAGAACGCCGCAACGGTTATCGCCCTGATAAATCCAGAATGGAGAAAGCAACAAACTGTTCGTGGTGCGTTTTGCGGCGCTACCATAGTCTTTTGTTAAGAAGGCAATGCAACCAAATTATTTATGATCAGGCACCATCTGCTCGAAGGGTAAGCAGAGTCCTATAAAGGTCTACGGCCAACAATTCCAAATGCGTTTCTACCAACGTATACCTCGGGCTCTGCTGTGAGAGCAGATGAGCATTTAGCCCTATATTAGCACCTATCAGTGTGTGAAAAGAGCTGCGATGGCTTGATTTAGGCCCCTGCCCTCTACTCGCAGTCTTTTTGTATTATTCATATGTTCTCGTAGATGCAACACTCATTTTTAACCTGATAGCAATTTTATTGGCCCCCGAAGTGCATTGTCACCGCCGGCGCCACCATTTTGTCACGAATTTAAACAGTCAGAGGAGTGTTATAAGGTGCCCAGAGGTGCGAAAAAATCTGCAGAGCGCCCCTGGGCACACTTTGGACTGGAATGGAAAAAACTTTATTTAGGTCCTGCAGGACGCGCTTAGGGCGTAGCGGGCGTTTCTCAGGTAGGGACCGACAGGGAATACCTGGCGGCCACTTCGTGGGCCTGCTGGACGGCCCATTGCTGTTCGGCGAGAAGCGAGCTTCTGAGGGACTTCTCCCACTTGTCCGAGGTATAGTCGGGATAAGCGCTTCTACACTCCCAGAGCATGCGTGCGATTGTCGCCGTGTATCCGCACGAGGGGCACATGTCGCTGGCGTACGCGTCAGGATAGAGAACGTGGAGTGTGGCGGGGTTTGGGTATGTGTCTGTTTGTAATAAGCGTAGCGTTAGCGCCTGCGGTCAGTTAAATTTGGAGTGTGGGGGCGGAAAGATTCGGCGTCCAAGGTAGAAGTGTTTTTTTTTATTTCGTTGTACGTAATGGGTGCATCCCGGTTGGTCTCTATCTCGGCGATTTGGATTTGCCCAAGGACGGCGCGGTCAGTAAGCGCACGCCCTGCGTCGTGGGCGATCTCGTTGAGGTTTGGCGGGGCACCCGGCACCCGTCCGAGATGGGCGGGGAACCAGATGACGGTGTGGTGCTTGAGGGTACTCTGATCCGCGCTGCGGAGGATGCCTAACGCTTGGTCCGAGACGACACCGCGTTCGAAGGCTTTGATGGCCGGTCTGGAGTCGCTGTAGATGACTGGACGTTTGCTGTCGAGCACAGCTAGGGCTATGGCTACTTGCTCCGCTACTTAGGGCTCTCGAGTGAGGATCGTGGCGGAGTTGAGGATCCGCTGCGAGGATGAGACAACGACCACGGCGAAAGCTCGGTTGTTGCGATAGGCAGCGGCTTCCACGAACGAAGCACCGTCCGTTTTCATGTCTATGCGCCTGAGAAGGGCGGTCGCTCGCGCAAGGCGCCTGCCTGTGTTCAGGTCGCGATGCATATTTCGCAGAATGGCGGCGATCGTGATAAGGTCTCGGATCTCGCGGGGGACCGGCACCAAATCTGGGGGATCCCTGTTCATCGAGGAAAAAAAGCCCCAGTTTCTCAATTGGCGACATTTTCTCAGAACCAATTAACGTTCTTGTCACCGTCACTCGGCTGCAAGGACAACGAAGCCAAATGGGCACGCTCCGTCAACCGGCTCTGCAGTGTAGCCAAGCCCGCGCTCTGCCTTCCGTTGCTGGCGTTAGCGTTGTGCACACAAACGCTAGCCTTTCTGCCGAGATGCAAACTCGTGCACTTCATCTCATCCCGTGAACCATCGAGAAATATGAGGCTTGAAGTGCCGCTGGCTGCGCTGGTAATCATGCTAGCGTTTTCAGATGCCTGCTATAGCTGCCGGGGCTGTGTTGTTGCTGCACCGCAGCAGTTTCCTAGCACACTACGTCACGACAACATGTAGTCTCCGCGTATTGTAACACCTTCCGACGAGCCAGAGTGCAACGCTAAGCCTTGCTCTCTGTGATTTCATATTTAGAAAAAAAGTGCGGATTTTTTACAGCGAAGCTCTCTCGTTGGTCGGGATTTTTCAAGTCGTGCTCACCCAAAAAACAGCTGGTGGAAACTGGGTTGGGGTTTGAGTTTCCGCGTAACAAAATTCACTTTTCTTATATATTCGAATGACAATCCGATGCTACAATGTCTGTAGGTCGTGTGTTTGTCATACTTTACGAATTTTCGGACACATTTTACTTTGAGAAATATAATTACTTCAATAACGTACTTGCTCTAGGCGGAAGGCCTACAAAAATGGGGACATACGTTGTTCTAACGTTACGGCCATTAAGCGGCCACGGCCACTCAAACAAACCTCAAACGGCAGCAGGAGAAGTGTTGTGTTTTTCAGTTTCCACGTAGCAGATTTATGTTTTCTCGTATGGTCGAATAACACTGCGAAGCTGTTATGTCTGCAGCTGGTCTGAAACTCGTACTTTACGCATTTTCTGGCTCAATTTACTTTTAGACAATAATTTATTCAATATGGCACGTGTGCTTGGCGGACAGCGACGAAGGATGAGGATGTAGGCTGCACGTAGGCACATGCGCGTGCCCGTATCACGTACGTCGCTTGGGGCGGCGGTGCTTGTCTAACGTCCACACACCTGCTTCGCCCTACATCCACTGCCACAAGGTTAAATGAAGGTAGTTAACATGTTTTTTGTAGTGCAGCAGCCTAGAAATATGGCAATGGGTTATGATGTTCATTGCGGGGCGAAATGTTGTACCAGATTTTCCTTCTTTCGGATTACATTGAGGTGAAAAGCTAGAGCTTTCAATTCATTGTTCATTTCTTCGTTGCGAAACTACTTTGGTATACTCTCGGCCGTATCTCACAATTAATTTGTCGAGCGCCGCGAAGACGGCAGCCGAAAGCCGATTTCGAAACTCGCCATATGAAATTGTCCACGTAGGGAGCACACTCTACGAATAAAATAAATAAAATTAGGCAGAGAGACAGCGCGCAAAAGCGACGGAAGGTCACAAACAAAATAAACTGTTAACGAACATTATGCTGAGTTTGCAGCTATGTTCAAACTCGGAATTCGGTCTGAAGCGTATGTAGGTGCGCAAATAATTAGATTGACTATCGCAGAAAGACCACTGCGAGCGAAAGCGCTTTTTAAAGCAGATTAGTCTGCTTATCTAGCACCTCATACCGTTCTTGGTGGCAGTCGCTACACGTGGCTACGCTCCGTTTATTCTTTTTCATTTGGACATGTCCCACAGTCAGAATTCTTTTCATATACATATATAAACCTTATCTGGCTGCTTGCAGACGAAGCGGACTCGAAGAGTTTTTGCTCACTTTATGTTTTGTTTCATACAAAAATATTTGCGAAGCGCATTCTTCATTTGTTTGACGCAGGGATCTCCTTTAGTTATATTGTTACGGGGACGCGAGGCACAAGAAAGGTATTTCTGCACACTACAGAGAGAAATGGAAAAAACCATCTTTATTCGTGTAAATGGCTCATTGACCTAAGCAGCGAATATGGTCAGAGGCGAGGGACAAATATAGATAAAGATAAATAAATAAAGAGATAACAGGGACTCCTGCCACCCTGACTGTAAAGCGGGTATTCCGTGTGGACTTCTGTAAGTAGTTGATCGTTCACACGGCTGGATAAATGGATGAATGCTATGAGCGTCCCCCTAGAAATGAAGCGGTTCGTTGCGCCACCAAGCTGTCTTACTATATTTAGCTATCGTACCTATCTTTCCTTTTTTTTCTTTTACAAACGTAAACTTTACTGCATAAAGGTTTCTGAACCCTTAATTGGAACTTTGTTCTCTCCAACTTTGGTGGTTTGCCTATTTTCCTGCCGCCAGATCTCCAATACGCTTTACTAGTTTCTTTTGTGGACATGTTAACTTTCCGCCTGCTATCCCTGAACCCAAAATCTTCAAGGAGGCAAGCGGAGCCTAAACCTATAGCCGGGTAGGTATTGTTGCATTCTAATAAAACCTGTTACTTCGGTTCCCTAGCTTCACTGCTGCAAGCACATGCTTCGGCATTGGTCTATGTAGGCGGTCTCCAGTAAGGTAATGTCACATCGCTTGTGAAGCTGACTGTACGTACCGCAAGATGGCCAAAGGCTCATACGCGCAAGTGTAATGATACTGATCATGATGATAATAATGCTTTTCTCGAAAGATTGCACGGGGGTGTTACGATTGCCTCCGAGATAAATGAAAGCTCAATTGAAAACGATACTAAATCAAATTACTTAATGCGACTAGGCGACATTTTCGGCTTGGTTGCACTATCGAACACCCTCTTCGTCTACGCATTCACTCGCCCCAGTAGAATATATTCCAATACGCAGTGTGGTTCCTGCTTCTTTATTCCTTGTTTGTCAGCTTCATCTTTGTTTTTTCTCCGTGAATTGTTTATTTGGTTACCGCTATAAATATGCTCATGTTCAGTGCTTTGATGCCTAAACAAATTATTTCAGGATATAATATTCGCAATTTATCGCGATAATAAACTTATAGCCTGATCCCCGGTTTCTTGAATGGATGTCTAGCAGTAATAATTCGTCAGGCAATTTTATAAAGAATTCCTATGTGAAACTTCATAAACACATCTCAAAGAACGCGGTTGAAAGTAATAATTTCTATTTTTAGTATAAGTACTCGTAGTAACTATAAATATACTGAAATAACTAAATTATGCCCCTTCTTTCTAGTTACCAACAGGAAACGTCTGTAATCACAATACCGTCACTTTAATGTATTTTAGGTCGTATACAAAGCGTTCAGTATCAAGCGGCGACTAACTAGAAAGCATGTTCGACTCATTTATCGTCCTATACCGTAGCGGGGCGCCTACACGTTCGCATTAGGTTGCGCGATAACTATAGTGTAATCTCATCCGAAACGTTTTCCACGTGGTTAGTTAGTGCAATAATATCTGATAGCAGAGTCAGAATCAATTTTATTCCAACATCCACCACACCATGCTATTCTATTATCTAACACCATGCCGCGAGTTGGAGGCGAAAATCACAGACTTCTTGACAGAGACTTACGCACTAGAAGTAATTTTGATTGTGATAACGGCGTCCTTATCATGGTTACCGTAACCCAGCGTACATATAGGATACGCCTGGCACCCAATATGCGCAGATATCCTCATCATTTCCTTGCACATTGCAGTTGTTGATTTCGTGACATTGTAACATCGCGTCTGTATATCGTATCTTTATATTCCAGATGTCGCTTTCCATGCACATAGGTGAGGTGTTGTCGACAACAAACAAATGGCATAGAGCGCATGCTGAGCCAAGAGTCCTCCGCGTATTGGCGTCATGCCCTTTAGCATTTGGTGTCTTCTCATTTGGTCCTTTCAATGAAAGTAGTACACGTAACCTTACTATAAGCCTCTTTCTTTAGAAGTTGCACTACTGTCATCTAACTCATTACCTTTACCCCAGTGGCTTTTGTTACGTAGGCTTAATGACGATGCTCTCGGCTTAGATATGTTACTTTTGGGAGCTGTAAGGCTTAGCCATCTTCTGCCGTCCAATTTTTTCGCAGATGTTGTTTTTCTTCGGATGTGCCAAGCAGAGCTTGAGTAAGAGAACTGATAGTAGTCATCAGCTGATTTTCGACACCTATGATGGGGACTTGTATAACCACTGCCAGAAACACAGCGTCAGAAACAGGAAAAGCAAGTAACTTATGGTTTTCCAATTTTCTCGGTTTTTCAATCCAATTTTCATTTTCCAACAGTAATCTATACATGTGCATGAATCGATTTCTTTTTTCCAATCGCATAATACCAGGGTGAACAATGGGTGGTTAAAGCAGAATCATTCACAAGGATGTAGTCAGCAGAGAAAGAAACTCCGGGACATTAGGAAGGTAGCCTTACGTTACAACAAAATCATTCAGAAATCTAGAGTCAGTAAAGGGAAAAAATTCCCCGAGGAAATTAAGAAGCAAATATTCATGCACCACACTGCTTACTGATGGCGTTTTAATTTTTCGATGTACAAACTCTATCCGGGAGACGTGAATTTTGTACATATACGTTGCTTGTACTTCCCAACAAGCCAGTTGGCTTTGTCGCATTCATAGCAGTCCCATTCTGAGTCGGTGCAATGAATACTTTGGATTGCTGTACAGCTCAGCCAGTGAATACACCCCGATGCCATCAGTGGATTGGAAACAGCATCTTCCGAGAGTGGATTTGAGTGTTGATAACAGAAAGTCTGCATGTGGCATAGAGTATAGCGTCGCTGTAAGCATACTGCATGTTTTTTAAAGTGACAACCTAAACTCGCCGCTGTTCTCCGTCACCTCTTTGTGTGAGACCGCTTCAAGTGCATGCCGTTTGCAGAAACGAAAGCAGCTCACCATCGCCCCGTTGGCTCGACAAGATGCATACAGTGTTCGTGCAAAGTCAGCCAGGAGTGACGCTGGCATGGAAAAACCTCCCTGCATAGCTGCTCCCAAAGCTTTCTGCAATAAATGGATACTCAGAAAACGCTGGTGCAGGTCTGCCGGCATGTGATGGCGTGTTCTAGTAGGCGACACGCTGCACACAAATTGCTCGCGATATGTGGCCCCACATGGTATCACATTTCTGTAAAATGGCGCCACTTTTAGCTGAGTACCCTATCATTGTACAGACACGTGCACGTGCATCGAAAAAAGCAGGACGAGTCATCTGCTCTGCCGGCCATGTCTGCAGCTGCTTTCTCTATCAAAGTTACGAAATGCTCCTTGGTATCAAAATCGTGGTATATCACCTTTGCGTGCTATTGGGCAATCATGCAAAAGAGACAATTTCTTTCCGTACTTTGGAAAATGACATTGCATATTCTAGGCAATTTGTGCTGCGGCATTGTATTTATCTAGTTGATGGTAGCGGTGATGCACCTCACATGTGGCTAATTTGTACTTGGCATAGTACCGTTTAGCATGTAATGCCGTGTGGCCACCACTACCAGGTACATACTACTGAGGTTTCACTGTATTTTGTTCTTCTTAGATCCTAGAACTCGGGAACTATAAGAGCCACAATAAATCTAATTAGTTTTGAAATTAGCATCACAATCTCTACAAAGAATCAAACTTGCAAAGTCCTACGTAAAAAAATTAAAAATAATTTCCTATCCGCATCGCCCCTTAAGAGTAAAATTTACCATAGTGGCCAGCATGAATGCTGGGTACTTGTCCGTGACCTTCTCCACGGAAGGTAAATCTTTTGAAATCCCTGCACGTCGTGCTGAAAACGTCCTGGACATGCTCTCACTGATGTATGCGTTGTCTGGCCTCGCCTTCCTCAACTCTTTCCTGCATGCCAGATACATGCGCCGCAATACTTTCTCCGTTCTCTGCTTCACAGAGATCAGTAGCCTAAAAAATGTAAAGAAAAACATTGTTAGATGCTGTACAAAAGAAATGCACCTAGCATAAGCCAATCTGATGCCCGTATTCACACCAACAAGGTCTTGCAATCCATTTCTGAGCATCTTCAGGAATGCTAGGCTTGCATGGCCTCTTCGCTGCCACAGGAGTCGTTTCTCCAGCCTCTTGCTTCATCCTTCCGCGCTCATAATTTGCCCTGAACCAAAGGGCCTCTCGCCAGGAATCCTGCAGAGCATGAAACATTTACCAAAGCTCAGCTCATTGTGCTGCTTAAGCTGGCCAAACAGCTCTTAGATAATCAATGCAGCCGGCAAGCACAGCATAGAACTATACCTGCAGGCAGCTGTCGTGCTTGCACAGTGACCTGCATTCTTTCCCTGTACATGAAGCAAGAAAAACAAAGAAAGCACAGCCTCATTCGTATCAAATTCGGTATGCAAAGATACCTTTCTTCTATTTATAACCATCAGCTGAGGCACTAGGGTGCCACAGTTATCTAACAATGCCAATTGTTAGATGCCGAAACACGTTTCCATGGATAACGGCAGGGTTTTCAAGACTGTATTTACCTTAATGATATGACAACGAAAAACTCTTATCTAACTGGTTGATTTCACATATGGTTCGCTAAATACACGAGAGAAAATTTGTTATAAAGATCGTTTGTTTGCAATAATAGTAGCTCCTTACATGCCCAGTTCTCGTTGAGTTCTCGTAAGTTCTGGTAGGCATTCACCAGGGCACTAGCAGCAACATCGTACAGCTTTCCAGGGTACCTTGCAACAAAGCAGTGTTGGGAAAGACAGACATTTTTTTATTCAGCACGTTAAAATGTGAGCATAAGCAACCATTTCTGTTCATAAAGACATGCAAATACTTCCCTTTCACTTTAATAGAGGAAAAGCGGGAGGGGGAGGTGCACTAGCTGGTAACTACTGGCAATTACGGGATGATGAAAGGAGGCAAGCTCGCTGACCAAAGTGAAGCAACCTCCATTCCGGGTGTTTATTTCCTTTTTTATCGCCCCATTACTGTTGTCTATACAATACAATATGACCATTACCACTCAGTAACATGCTGGAAACAAAACGCAAAAAAATATTGCAAGACATTACACTAAGCTAAACGTAGGTGCATTTTTTTCTGGCATTCAACCATCAAAATTCCTGTTTCTTTTTTCTGAAAATTCACTACATAAATGGCACATCATACAACATGCATATAAAAATTCTTGCATTTTGCGAGGCTCAATATGCAGCATTTCAGCCTGCCAAATAAATTAAGTTGAGAAAAAATAGCCTTAGGCGGAGTTAAAAATCTCCAGGAAAGAAGCCGCAACTGTATCTCATGACCTACCACGGTGTTTTGTGAAACGCAATTCAATCCCATGCATCACTGTACCAAACAAGAGCATGTTCTGTGCTAAAAAACTAAATGACTAAGAAAGTAACTGCACTCACCTTCTTAATGTAAACACTGACGACAAAGCGGTAACTAATAAATGAATTAACTCCAGTTATTTTACTCAATCACAGCAGTAACATTAAGTGTTTTTTGCGCAGCTAAGTGGCCCACAGAACATTTGTACGAATAAATCTAATTAATACGCTTTGATGCCGCTCAAAAAGGTGAACTGAAATTGAATATACATCCAATATTTACAACTAAGCATGTCATTGACTAGTTACACTGGCTTGCAGAAATGACATTCCATGCTCTTTCATGAACTGGGTGCAGCAGTATGAAAGCCACAGCCTTCTGCAACAAATAATAAATGCAAGCTTGAAAACTAATCGGAAGACATCCTGTCAATGGTATTGTGACCAAATGACTGGTTTTTGAGGACATGCCTGTTCACCCCCTTTGACTGCCAAAGGGTCCAGCTTTTGCAATGCTGCAAACAGTAAGCGAAACACTGATTGGGCCTTAGCCGAGGAAGCTGAAATTAATGAATCTGGTTTACACACCAAGCATCATCTAAAAAAATCAAGGAGGAAGTTCTCAACTGTGTCAGCACACTACAAAAGCCAAAACACTGAGAATGTTACTTATAACCATGCCACAATATCACATGTGCAGGCACTGCACAAAAATTAATTTTAGTATGCTGCACGAGAAATGTTAGCATGTAGCGCCACCAATCGACGCAATCGCCCTAGGAAAGAAGACGAGGTCAGGCGATGCCACGTGTGGTGCGGGAGCTTAGTTGGCTGGGAACGGAAGAAATAAAGGATCTGTTGAGATTGAGTTGCAGCGCTGGTACAAAGTCTCGTCTTTCTCTCATGCGCTCTACAAACATAACTGAGGAGACGAAGTTTGGAAGGCAGCACAATACAAATATGCTGGCAGGTAGGTGTACAGGGAGTCACTAGTTTCCTTTGCAGAAAGTCTGTACGCACATAAAGGCACAGCCTTTTCCTGCAATTGTGAACTCCTGGGCAGCTGCATATGCAACTGATAGTCGCAAAGCATGCACTGAGGTCTTAAGTATTCACTACACACCAATACTGTGAACATTAAGCAACATTACTAAACAACAAGCAGTAAGTGCCATCAAAGGGATGCGCATGAAATGTAATAAACATGCTAATGTCATGTTTAGGGGGCTAACACTGTGTATGAGCAGAGGTCATTGAAAAGCCATTGCACTACTTGATTTCGGTTCTTGAAATGCTTCCCAGGCTCATGATTTTCTATGCTCATCTTCAAGGTTATTGGTGCATTCGGCATTCTGTAGACAGTGCATGCAGGTATTTTTTGCTGCGTCTCTGGCCCCACCTCGACATCAAGGACGTCAACAATCCTAAAATACAGGAAAAATAAACAAGAGATCAAAATTTTGCAGATGTCCAACAATGCCTTGTAATTCGGATGCTCTTAGAAGAGCCAGGAAGGCGTTCACTTTGGTCGCTAGCCTGTGGTTCATGTCATGCAACCAGCATTTGCTTTGATTTTTAACCTTGATGCACCTTCTGTGCTGGTTTCTTTGTACATGATTCCCCTGCCTTTGCCTGCCTCCCAGCACCCATGAACATCACGACATGCTTCTCATCATTACAGTAGACTCGTAATAATTCAAACTAGGGATATTTTGTACTCTCAGTTCAAACTAATTTGCAATTTTTGGTTCGCCAACTAAGTTTTCAATGTATTTAAATGCCAATTCCTTCGAACTGCACCATTGTGTTAATTCATACTTTTTCTTGTTTCTACTATCAAAATTAGATGCCTTTGTCACACCCAGTTGAACATTTACGCTCATACATCTTTAAAACAGTAAAAATATAGCCAATAGTCTGCCGGAACTTAACTGATATGACTTTCACCACATCGCTGAGACACGCAAGTTCGTCATCGTCTTGGAACAATAAGAAAGCACTTGCTGGAATAGACAGCTTTGCTTTGAAGTCATATGCTGCAAGAAAGCAGTCAACTATTCCCGATCAAAAGGATTTTTCTTGCCATGTAAGCTAATATGCTGCCTTGAGTCATATTTAAGCTTGCATCTGATAATTCATACTTCTGATAATGCAAAGTCTGAAATCCCCTTGAATTTGAATTATCTAGAGTCTACAGTAATATGAAATGTGACAATGAACGGTGGGTGAGGACAAAAGTTCTGCAGCAAGCAGCATCAATACTCATGTGATGGGTCCTCTTCACAAGAGGTATCTTGCCAATAAAGCAGGATCGTGGCACCAAGTCTGTGTCACTCAATTAGGCAGTATCCATGCAAAAATTAGTTATATTTGTGGCACTTGATGCTACTGCTAGTTTAATTCCACCTTTTTTATTTGTGAACTGAGTCGTTTTGCAATGAGCCTTTTTTTCACCATTTGGAATTGCTAAACACTATCCCGTGTGCGACCAACATTGCGTGGCATTTGCTGGTGCTAAAGAAAATCTTTGGCTCACATGCATAGTAGCTGTGCATCATATTGTCCTATAGTATACTGCTGCTGTGCCCTCTAACACAAGCATACCCCATGATAACATCCGGCATGCTTGAAATGAGATAGCTTTGTAAAGCCATATCATTATACATCACTTTTTTGCGCAGCTGCAACTACACGAAAGCTTGAGACGTTCAAGCACAATCATGAGTTTTCCACATGAGTTCACCAGTCACTAATATGCAACTGCACGCTTAAATGCTGCCAGAGCACATAATTTGCATTTCTATACAATACATGGAAGCTCATCGAAGCAGTGGTTTTAGTCAAATAATACAACCATGTCACAGTGTGCCAGTACATGCAGATTTTTTTCATTACTGGGTCATTTAACGACAATACAACCTCGCCACTTGACATATTTTTGCACAGAGGCAGCCTAGCTGTGGGCCTTCAAAACACGAATAATTGGACTATGTCGCAAGAAGACAGGAAAATGGACACAAGAATTCGTGGCAAAATAAGCATGTTTCTCTTGTCCGTTCTCAGTGTCACCCAATTATAAACATACATGTTTTGGCTGTTCACTACGGTAAGGTACTTGTGAGCAAAGTTAGAACTTCATATTTAGCACAAGCATTCAGCACACAGCTCAGATACCGAAGACTGGTCGACCAACATCGTGCAACCACCAAGTTGAACACAACTGACGAAAGCAATAGTGAGGCAGAAACGCACATAAGAAAGTGGAAGACAGCTCATGCATGTGCAGTTCAGATCACTAGATTCTTAAGTGCTGCTACCCAACAGACGTGCCAAGAAGCTCCTTATTACTGTGGGCTTAAGGAACCTACGTTGTCAGAGTCCGGGCTCCTTTGTTATTTTGTTGTCAGGTTTTATTATGCTCTTTTACATTGAATACTGCATCTTTGAGTCGTGCTAAATTATAGAAAAGTTCATTTTCACGGTCAATTGTTATGCCCTGCAAGGGGCACGACATGCGTTTTCGTAGATTAAAGCGGCCGAGTTTGACCAGATTATGAGCTTTTGCCATACATCAAGTGGCTAATAGAGCCAGTAAACAAAGCATTTCTGCAGACAATCACATCTGCTATTTCTTTTATAGGTCTGCTAGTTGCTTGAGGGCAGTGTTACCCATCTTGCACTTAACAGGGACACTAAAGTCCAATAAAAAGTCAACCTAAAGTGATAGAGTAATGCTCTAGAACGTCTAAGGCGTCAGTATAATCGTGAACAGAGCTTTATTAATCGAGAAATTGAGGTAAATGCAGGACACGATAAGAGACTCCCCAGGGACATTCCGGTACTCACCCGATGACGAAGGAACTCCTCAAACAAGAAAATCTCACTAGTACTCAAACACTCGTATTAAAAAGATTGTTTCGTTGGATCATAAGACGGAAGAAAATGCTACTTGTCTACTTCTATTAGATTCACAGAAAAAATACCTTTTTGGCGTTACACATGATAACGACGGGGGCGGTCAAAAGGTTTCGTTTTCGCTCGACTATGCGCCGCGCGCGCTTTCGAGTTTCAGAAGTTTCGTTATCGCGTAGTGCTGCGCTGGTGTTGCGGGCTCGCTAAATTCGCACTTGAATTTGCTAACACCTTGAGAGTCGCTACAGCGCGTCCAGACGGGGACCAGCTTCGTCGCCAGATGTCGCATTGCAGGAGTCCTCGCTGCTTTAGCGCTCGGAAGAGCCGGTGTCGAGGCCGCCGAAGTAGTAGGCAACGACGCCGGCAACGCGAGCATTCGGCAGCATGTCATGCTCATCGGAGCTTAAATCGTTAAACTTGAGCCCAGCATCGCGAGCCAATGTGTCGTTGTTAGAGTCGTCAACTAGTTGGTCCATTGCGACGAGCGTCGACGATCACCGTATTCACAATTCGGCGCGCGCTTTACCTTCCGCTATGGTGCCTAGCCACCATACTTCCGCTTTATCACTGCCGTCGGCTCTGTCTTGGCTCTGTTTCTGGCCGCGCGTTCGCGCTTTCCGCAAAAAAGGCGTCACGCCGTCTACGGGAGCCGTTTTACTCACCGGCGGCACAACGTCACGATATGGCCATGACGTCACCACTCCTAGCTCGGGTGGGCGATTTGAATTGCGTTAGAGGTACGCGGACGCTTCAGACGGAATTTCCTCTTAAAATAAGTATTTTATTGGCACGAAACAAGCGTTTCGAGGTTTCTGGTATGATATTTTAGCAGTCCACCTTTGAAATAATATTTGCCTTTAGCGTCCCTTTAAGAAAATAAGAGCTGCCAAAACAGGTAGGCAGCACATTCAGGACCATAGGCAGCTTCCTCTCCGTGCATGGGCCACAGATAAAGCATAGCGGGCAGCATGCAGCCAAGCTTTGCCGCTGCAAATGGAGAAGATGTATTGTGCTCTAAACACCTTGCATCTTTGATATTACTTGTAGAAAGACTGCCAGAAATGGTTCTTACTTCACAGAAATACCTGTGATTGGAATAAAATATAGCCCGAAAACTTGTCACGAAGTGCACTTTTATGTGCTCGTTTGATACTGCTGAATACAAGTCAAGCTTAATGAATACCTGCAAGCATAAGCAATGCATTCGCAAAAGCTGCTGCAAAGCATACATATTCTTTTACAGAGACAACACAACAAGAATAGAAACATTTCTGATACTGCCAATATTTTAATAGCATAACACTTCAACGTTTTGAAACAGTAAAGAGGTGTACAAGGAACCCGAGAGCCGATTCACAAAGCTTTCGTACGCAATAATTTGTAAAAGTGATGATTGGTCAGCATCCCAGAGGTCCGTCCCACCCATGAAACAGGATGCAAAAACCAGGGTGCTGGCCAGTCATGAAGCGATGTTAACAAGGCATGCCCATGGAGAGCTTTATGCATCTAAGTCCACTCATTTGTGCTAGTTAAAACATGTCAAAGAGTACGAGATACTCTTAGTAGAACCAACATACACAGAGCTTCCAAGTTGCCTTTTCGGAACCCACAGTACATACTCCAATGAAAGCAGGAAGAATTTATTACGGCAATGGCAACAGCAAAGGCACAAACACAGGACATGTCACTTGGTCAGTGCCACCATAGCTATCATTCCAGATACATTTACTGGTTGGTGCGTACAGCTGCTCTTTGTTCCAAATATCAATGCTCCTATATATATATATATATATATATATATATATATATATATATATATCTAACATACATATGCACAAAATTTGCACTTACCAAAATTCACTTGCTTCCTTTATTTTCAGTTTTGCTTTATGGGGGACAACAAAATAACTTGTCGTGTCCACAAACATTCCGAAATCTTCATCAAAGACCTGCCAAGGGAAATTACATTCATCAAATATTGTTCGAACCTGTAGCAGTAAAATCTGTTTAAAATGCAGCCAAGCGTATTTATGTACAAAACCGTGGTGCATCTCAAACGGCGATATCACGGTTAGTAAAACGAGGCATTCTTTGTGTTTATTTATTACTATTAAAGTAAAAATGTGGTTTAAGCGGCTAAGCTTCAGCAATCCTGCACCGGCCATATACGTTCTTTGATGCAGCATAATAAGGACTGCAATCACATCATCATATTGCACTTGTGTCTACTTTGGACAAATTTCATTCAATTGCGTACGAGTCTCTCATAATTAGAGAAAACGTAATTGTGAAAGCTTTCTGTTCCCAACATCCTGTCCACAATGTCAAGATCTCCTGTTTGCAAATGCTGTTTTTTCAAATTATACATGAGCATGACACGCAGCGTAGCGGTGGAGTAGGACAATGGCTCGGCACTGCGGACCTCGCCACACAGCCGATATTTACGTTACATAAAGCTAATGAGGGGCACCTACCGGCATCAAGGCAGCAACAACGCCTTCCCGATGTAGTCTGAACATGCTGGCCTATACGTAGCAATAGGCAGCAAAAGTGCGGTGGCACTTTGTGATAGGTGGCAACAAGAAAAGCCGGCGGCAACAATAACGGTAAATTTAGAGCGATACAGCTCGAATTTCATACGGCGAATAAGCAAGAGTAAAACATCTCTCTTTCGATAGCGCAAAATCGCACAACGGTGTCTGGAGAAGCGCAACGCCTAGCACGCTACTCGCGAAATTAACACTTCATACATGCAATGAACTGAAAGAGATATTTGGCCGTGCTAGCAATGCTAGTCTTTAACTACCTACCCTTTACACGCAGTAAATATAGTAGAAAATACAACGCAGCTCGTGATTACTCACCTGCAAGCTCAGGGAGGCGCAGTCTTGTCCGGCGAGCACATTGGTGTTCTGAAGGTAGCTGAATAGCTCGTGTTTTTCCCCTCGCCAGTGAAATTTACCACTGTATTGAGCTCTCGAAATGTCACCAGACATTTAAACGCCATGACGAGAAACAAAGGCGCAAAATTGCGAAACGCACGTGGGCTCAAAGTTGCAAACGCACGTGGGCGAAAGTTATGAAACGCACGTCGAAATGCCACTCGTAGCACTCGTATATGAGAGTACAGCTAGTGCGAGGGCAAACAAAACCTATGTAGCTGAAGCGAGAAAACGTCGAAGGATGGCAGCGCAGGCGTTAGCGCTAAGTTATTAGTGTGTTCGCTTACGGCCCTCAAGGAAATATTGGTCATACTGGCTCATCTTACTTTAAGAACAAACCAAGTTTATAAAAACGTGCTATACTACGGCAATATTTAGGTTTAGTGAATTATTCAATATTTATTACAAAGCACATCGCATGCTTTGCCCACGCCAGCGCATATGTATGTCAAGTTGTGCGCGCGGCCGTGTCTACACGTATTCTACACTGAAGTGTAGTAAGCAGTGTTCGCATCACGGAAGACATGTTTTTCTGGTGACTTGCTCCAGTGTGTGCTTATACGAAAATATGTCTTTAACGAAAGAAGTTAAAAGCGCCTGTTGCAGCATCTGTAGCCGCGGTACTTTGTGTTCCGGGTCGCTGCACTGTACGTGGTCAGCCAGCGCTGCTTTTGTTTTCAGCGGATGCTCAAGAAGAGGACTGCTTCTGTTCATGTGTGTGCCATGTAATGGAAGTGAGATACTGTCCTCGATGCCCGTTCTTCTCGTCGCAGTTCATCCAAAGTGATTAACCACATTGGTGTGGTTCACAGTGCGGAGCCCAACTTCAGTGTGCTTTGTGGCATTGGCGGCTGCGCTAATACGCACGCAAACTTTTCATCGTACAGATCGCATTTGTACCGCCGTCACAGAACCTTACTGGAAGATACTGGCAGAAGTTTGCAGCACCGTTCCCACGTAGATGCAAGCAATGCAGACCATTCGGATCAAATGGACAGTGAATGTTTTCTCCAGGAAACGGACCCCGAGCCCATGGAGCCAGAAAGCTGTGTCATCCAAGACGAATTACCTAACGATTCTACCCATCCACGAACGGCAAATCGAAACGCTGACTCTCCATGCTTTCTGGAAGAAGCGAAGACGGCAATATGGAAGTTCTTTTTCAATGCTACTGATCTGCATATCTTGTCCCACGCGGCTGTTGAAAACTTTTTTTCCGAACTGCAGCTGGTTTTTGCAGCTCGTAATGAAAGCATATGCTAATGAAATAGCACATGCTGTGAGGGCATCGGGAGCAGCTCGGGAACTTGACCTCCTGCTGCGTTGCTCGTTCGTGCCCGAGCTCTTTCAAGGGCTCGACAAGAAACGTGCCAGGGACAAGTATGTCAAAGAGACATTTCCTTTGTTGCACCGGAGGAGCAAGTCTTAAGCCAGGGGGGCAAGTATCATTATGTACCGTTGCCGAAGCTACTTCATGTGCTCTGCAATATACCAGACATCGTGGCTCATTTGAACACACCGAAGCCTAGAGACCATGCGCCGAGTGTTTGCAGAGATCGCACGAATGAAATGCTGTACAGAGAGCACCTTCGTTCTCTGATACCAGAAAATTGTGCTTACGCGATAATGATTTTGTTTTATACTGATGAGATTGAGGTCGTCAATCCACTGGGTGCCAAATGAGGAACCCATAAGCTTCTGGCCGTTTACTGCTGCCTGCTCAACCTCCATGCTAAGTACAGGCCGAAGCTGCAGAGCATATATATGATAATGCTTGTGCGCTATGTACAGGGTCGACCACATCTAAGGTGAACACCTCATTAGTATTGAAGCCGGTAAAACTACAGCGTTTATTCTACATCACGAGTTAAATGTTCCTTATAGGATGTGTAATCATGGTGTCGATAAACACAATAATGATTTTTTCGAATTATGTACTGAACATAGCTTCTATGATGTTTTGAATACTGATGAGGTGTTCACCTTAGATGTGGTCGACCCTGTACATGTAAAGACCAATGGTCTCGCAACCGTGCTGCAGCCGCTGTTGACAGACCTTAACCACCTGTACGACAAAATCCTCACCTTTGACTTGAATGGTGTCATGAGAAATGCCAAGTGCTACTGTATGGCGTTTGTGGTGGACAACCTGTCAATGCGCCGTCTAGGAGGCTTTTCACGCTGCTTCAGTACTGGCCGTGTATGCAGGTTCTGCATGGTGTCCACGAATTGTCTATTGCTTCAGACAAGCGAAAGCATGTGTAAACTGCGCACCAGAGGAAGGCACAAACTTCATCTTCAGGAAGTTGCTGTAAATAGTGCCACAAACAAACGCCTGTACGGTGTGAACGAGGCATCTGCTCTCCTCCAGTTGCCTTATGTTGATGTCACCCGCCAGCTGCCACCTGACCTCATGCATGATGTTTTAGAGGGAGGAGCAGAGTGTGTTCTGCGCCGCGTTTTGAACTCTCTGTTATCTGCTGCCCTATTGTCCAGGAGAGACCTGGACGCAGTATGCAACTTTGAGTATGGTCCAAACGACGCAAAAAACAAAGCAGTTGAAATCAATACATTTCTGACCAGCAGCGCTTGTTTCAAAGGGACAGCTGTCAAGCAAGTGGTGCCTATCAAGGTTCCTTCCATTATTTTGGGGGATAGGATCCCAGAAGGAAATAAGGACTGGGAGCTGATTTTGCAGTATAGAGAAATTATGGACATTGTATTCGCACCAGAGATTCCTGCCGAGTGGCTGGCATACCTTGATGTGCTTGTGCAGTCATTTTAACAGACTTTCCGGAGCCATACGGCCCCAGCACTGTTACACCTAAGTTGCACTACATGGTGCACTATGGAAGGTTTGTGCGCGAGGTAGGCCCGTTGAAGAACTTCTGGGCAATGCGCTTCGAAGCGAAGCACCAGTACTCCAAAAAGGTAGCAGCCTGTGTAAAAAACTTCAAGTACTTCATCCTTCACACTTGCGAACAGGCATCAGCTAAAACTGAGCTATGAGCTACACAGTTCTCAACTCTATGAAGGGCTGAGAACAGCACAAAGCAGGCCTGCTGACTGGGGCATGCTCCCAGAATGTGCCAAACAAAGGTTGCCAAGAACAGTTCATGAGGTACAACATGCGACACTTGATCGACGCAAATATAGATGTGGAAGTCTTTTGGTGTCACATGATGGGGACAGACAGACAGACAATGAACTTTATTAAAGGTCGTGAGGAAGGGCGACAGCGCAGAGGGCCGCTCCCACGTGAGGACAGGGAGGCCCAGCCTCACCGACCGCGTCGTGGGCCCTCTGGACGGCCCTTAAATGGTGCGGTAGATCGGGGCTCCTTAGCTCGGAGCTCCACTCTTCCTCGGTGATGCGTTGATGGCCACGTAATGAGGGACACCGCCAGAGCATGTGCTCTAAATTGCAACGTTCGCCACAATCGGGGCATTCGTTCAAAAGTGTCCGTGTAATAGCTGAGAGTGAATAGAATAGAATAAGACCTGGTCTGCAATATTCGGAGCGTTGCTGCCAGCGGCCTGGAGAGTTTCTCGTGCGGAAGAGGAAACGTTCGCCTGCCCGACTGATAGTGCTTAGTAACATCGTTGAATGTGAATAAAGTGTCTCTAAAGACCTCCCGACCAGTCTCCGAGGTACCACCTTCGTTCGACCCGGCATGGTGGGTTAGCTCGCGCGTGCGGGTGTCGGCGACGTCGTTGAGGTTAGTTACAGAGGACAAGTGAGACCCGAGGTGAGCCGGAAACCAGGTGATGGTGTGTGAGGAAATGACCCTATCGCCTAGGATGCGAGTGACCTCGGGCGAAACGGAACCTGATGCAAAGTCCCTGATGGCCGCGCGAGAATCGCTGTAAATTCGATGTCTACTGTCGTCAAGTAGAGCGAGAGCTACCGCAGCCTGCTCGGCACTAGCCGTGGGTGTATTCCTGAAAGATGCAGAGTTGAGAACTGCGCCACTGTGATCCACCATGACGGCCGAGAAGTTTGCCGATCGGCCGTGCTTCGAGGCGTCCACAAAACACGTGGAGTGAGGGTCGTCGCGAACTTGTTTTAGTAGGGCCTCGCCTCTGGCCCTTCGCCTGCCAGCATTGTGCTGCGGATGCACGTTGCGGGGATACGGGGAGACAGTTATACCGGCTCTCTGCTCCTTAGTAAGGCAAATCTTGCGTTCTTTCCTCGAGCGATGGAATACAGCCCAGAAGCCCCAGAATCTCCCTTCCAGTGGCCGAAAAAGAAAGCCTGGCAGTCTGAGCCATGTGCTGCGCCTCGATGATTGCCTCTAACGTGTTGTGAACCCCGAGCTGCATAAGCGTCTCTGTGCTGGCATTCATCTGAATACCCAGCACGAGCTTGATGCTTTTGCGAATGAGTAAAGTTTCGTCTTTTCGTGATTCTGCTAGCAATGCATGGCCACCACCTACGTGATGTGACTCATCAAGAACGCGTGGAAGAGCTTCAAGAGATTGTGCTCCCTGATGCGGCCGCGACTGTTCGAAACCCGAGTAATTACCCGTATCATGCTATCCGTCTTTGCGGTAATTTTGGCGAAGGTGTGCTGGTTACAGCCGTTCGACTCGATGAGCATTCCGAGAACCCTAATGACCTCAACTCTGGGAATGAGGTGTCCATCGCTCGTGCGGAGTGCAAGGTTAACATCCGACAGGGGGACCCAGCCCTTGAGCTAAACCCTGCTCCAACGAGGTCGGTACAGAAGTAGCTCCGACTTGCTCGAGGAGAGGCGAAGTCCCGCCCCAGCGAGGCAAAGCCTCTGTGCGACCCAGCGCTTCCTGAAGTGCTTCCTCCACCCTACCCTCGCAGCCTCCGACGCACCATATGGTGATGTCTGTGTATAGAGTGTGGTTGATGTCCTCGACTTCCGAGAGCCTCTGAGACAATTTACACATGACAATGTTGAACAAGAGCGGAGATACTACCGAACCCTGCGGCGTCCCCGCTCGAGCCGAGCTCAATGTGCTTTGACTTGAGGGGCCCAATCTTTAGCGTGGCCTTTCTGTGTCTGAGAAACGAGCCGACAAATTCATGAAAGTTCTGGCCTCGGCTCAGATGATAGATGGAATCGAGTATGTGGGCATGCGAGACGTTATCGAAGGCCCTCTCTATAGATCTAAACCCAGAATGGCCCTGACGTCCCTCGTGTTCCTATTGATGATCTCATACTTAATAAGCTTCATGGCGTCCTGAGTGGAAAGGGATGGCCGAAAGCCAATCATGTTATGTGGAAAGACACCGCGGTTCTCAATGTGCTTGGAGACACGGTTGTTAATCACATGTTCCGCCACTTTGCCTATGCACGACGTGAGCGAGATCGGCTTGAGATTGGTCAGGTCCGGGGCGCGCCCTGGTTTCGGGATCAGGACGACCGACGCCAGCTTCCACTGATCCCGAAACTGCGCCCCGTTCCGAGACCCGATTTATCTCCTCGGTTAGGAATGTGATTGACTCGTCGTCCAAGTTGCGAAGAAGTATGTTTGAATGCCCGGAGCAGAACGCCCGTTGAGGCCCGCGAGGGCCTCCCTCACCTCAGGAACGCTAAAGGGCTCGTCCAAAAAGGCCATTGGAGTACCTTTGTAAGGCGGGTAGTCCGCATCATCCGAAGTGTGTATGGGTAGATATCTGTTGGCGAGCGATTCTAGTAGTGTCGTATCGGATCGGCCTCGCGCGCCGCCTGTAGAACCTTATCAGTGGTGCACTTCTGATTAGTCCTGGAATTGGATTCACTTAGCAACTGCTTGAGCAGGTTCCATTTACTGCCTGTTCACATCTGCCCGTCAACCGAGTTAGAGACCTCATCCCATTGTTGCCTGCAAAGCGCCTAACAGTGTACCTCTATAGTACGGTTTAGCTCCGCAATCTTTTTTCGGAGTCTGCGGTTCAGGCGCTGGCCCTTACATCTATCGAGGAGGGCCCTTTTCGCCTCCAGAAGGTGCGCCAATCAGCTGTCAATCCTGTCCACATTCAAGTCTGTGGCAACGGACCTGGTGACAGATTCTACATCCTCCTTAAGCTGCGCTACCCAACTACCTAGGGAAGTAGGGGTTTCGGCTCCTCTCTCCTCCCTGATTTTGCGAAAAAGATCCCAGTCCGTAATCCTAAACTCCTTTTGCGGCCTATTACGCACCACCAACGACGTGGCCAGTACGCAGTGATCGCTGCCCAAGTTTTCATTGAGATTCCACGACGCAGTAGGCCCGACGTTCCCCACGAACGCAAGGTCAGCGTGGTGTCCTAGCTGCAGGAGTTTCCCGTCCTAGTTGGAAAGGACGCGTCCGTGACAGGGTGAGACCGTATTCGGACGCCGCCCGCCAGAGGTCCGCCTCCTTGGCCGTAACGCGGTGGTATACCCACTCCTGATGCGGAACGTTGAAATCACCAGCCACTACAAGCGGAGATTCTGCCGCCTTGCCAGTCGCCTTCGAAATGAGAGACGTAAAACGCTGCCTCATGTCTCGTGGAGAGCTGTAGATGTGAAGAACAAAAAGGCTATCCCTGAGCTGGCCGCTGGGGATGAGCTCGATTAGCGAGTGCTCCGTTTTACTGTGATCCATAAAGAGATTGTGAACGGTGAAGGCGAACATTTTCAAAACGAGAGTACAAATACCTCTCCTGCCCTGTCCGTATACCAAATGAGATTCGTATCCTGAAAGCGAGACCGACTCAGCCAGTGCACTTGGAGTAAAATTACGTGTGGTTTGTTAGGATGGGATCTGACAAACTGGTGCAGGACTGCCTTTTTACGTTGGGAGCCGCAACAGTTCCACTGCCAAACGACTATCTCACTATCGTGTCCTGCCACGGTTGGGAACCTCGATTAGCCGGTCGCCCAAAATGCTGAGCGCAGGCGCAGGTGCCGGCTGCGCAGCCTTCTGGGCCGCCTGGACTGTAGAGCTACCTGAAGATGGAGCTGTGTTTTGCACCGAGGAACTAGACAGCTGAGCCGTTATCTTAACCTTAGATTCGACCGACGCGACTCTTGCGTTCAGGGCAGAGACCTCTTCGTTGAGGGCTTTTAGCGCGCCCCTAAAATCGGACTGGAATTCTCTTAATTCGGCTCTGAGCTCGTCGAAACCCTCGTCTCGTCTCGTATGGGTTCAGATAGCGCTCTCTTTTTTGCGGGACGCCCGGTCGCGGGCGTCTCGATAGGGATTTCCATTGGCGTTTCCGCCGTCTCGGTTACGGGTGGTAGAGGCTGTTGAGCCGGTTGGGCCTTTCCAGCCCTCTTCATCTCGGCTATTTCAACCCTTAGCTGCTCGAAAGCGTTCCTGAGTGAAACGTTCTCGCGTTCTAGCTGTACGATCCTAGCCGCGCTACGCTCTGACATTGGTGACGAAGCCCCCATTACCCTTGGTGCAATTCCCTTGACTAGATCGGCCCACTCGGTCTGCCCGGCCGCAGGTGGCTCCTGGATGAGCACAGCTGGTGGCTACCCTGGAGCGGGAACCTCTTCTGGAGCATGAGCGTCCCCTGGAACGTGAGCGCCGGCGTCTGGAGCCAGAGGGTGGCGTCTCGGAGCGTCCCCTCAAGAGTGGCCTGCTCTAGTCGCGTTCTCTGACGGGCGACGCAGGTGGCTTGGTTCGCTGGCGCTCCCTTCTTCTGGGAACGACGTACGGTATTTGAAACCGCTGCTTACACGGCTTGTGCGCAGTGGGATGAGGTCCCCCACACAGGGTGCATTCTAGCATACAAACGTGGTCTTCAGCTCAGGATGCAATGCCACCCCCCCCCCCCCCCCCTGCAGACCGTCTTTGCGGGCGTCGGGCAGACGTCGGCTCAGTGCCCCAGCCTTCCGCAGGCGTAGCGCACGTCCGTTTGCCTGCGGTAGAGCGTGCAGCGAAGCATGCTTGGTCTACAATTGACGTAATTGGGTACCTTTAGGCCATCAAAGAGGACGACGATCGTAGTGGTGCTCTTGATACGCTTCACCTCCAGGGCCCTGGGATTCCTGGGCAGCACAATCATGTCTCTGAGCTGTTCTCCGTCGAAGTCGAGATCGACACCTCTGACGATCCCCTTGCACGTGTTATCCGGCGCTGCCAAGTAGGAGCTCACCTCGTAGTTTGCCACTCCAACCGTGATTGTCTCCACGCTCGAGTATGCCCGTGCGTTCTTCTCCGCCAGCGTGCTCACGACCAAAATGTTTTGCATGACATTGGGACATACGATATCGTCGGTGATCTCGGTTGCAGCGAGCTGTGCCGCCGATGCGAGAGCATGGGCCATCTTGAGTTGACTCACGTTTTTGACGTTTAGGCCTCCCTTGGGCCTAACAATGATCCTGTAGTGCTCCCTCGGCAGACGGGGGAGCATCGACGCAGCGACGATACGCTTTTTTCACGCCGTTGGTAGTGCGATCCCCGCCGGTGCCGCCGCTGCGTTGTGTCGAACTCGTCTGCCCGCCCGGCGCGGGCGTTCCTTGCGTCTTGCGTTTTGAAATGGCCGTAGTCCACCCGGACTCCAGGCACTCTTCGGGGGTGATAACCTCCCCCGCCACTGTGATTTGCATGGACATTTTGGGAACAACAGAAACGGCCGCGCGGGGAGACGCTCCGCCGCGTCTACGCCGGAGAAGTAGGCCAAGCGGCCGAGCAGCGTTGTCCGGACAAAAAGTCTTGAAAAATCAGGAAAGGGACCACTTACAGACAAAAACTTAGTATCGGCGTGATCCTCGTAACTTGCCGCGTCAGGAACCACAAAAGTCAACAGCAGGCACAACAATTTTCGGACCGAAATTATTTAAAGCGGGAGCCGATGTTTGTACGTCCGCAATAGTCGGCGCCACCTGGTGTCCCCTCACATGATGGGGAGTTTTCAGAATTTTATAAAATTCAATCTCTTCTTGTTGCTAGTGGTGAGCTGTACATCCTCACAAGTACCCTGCTTATTCACCCCTTTGATCAACACAGGTTTTGTTACTGCGTCAAGAAGACTCAGGAAAAACAGCTACACAGAGCAACAGTAGAAAAGCTTGAGTATTGCCTTCTCAACTTGTACAAGAATGAGTTTATTGTCCCAAAATGGGGGTTTGGTGAGCAATATGAATAAGTAAATGCAAAGTAGCCTCTCTGCTTGTAGCGCCCGACACACTGCAGAGAATAAACAGTTCTTAGAGCTATTTTATTGTCATAATGTAGTATTTTAGAGCGAAAGCCCTGCTACATCATGTCTCGAAAGGTCATTCATCGTATCGCAATGATCTTAAGCCGCCGGAGCGCAAGTGTGGCAGGTGTGACGTCACGCTCCGTGATCTGCTGCCGAGAGGCGTCACAGCTGCACTCGCTCGGAGCCTCGCCACTGCAGTACCACGTGATTAGGAAAGGGTTTAAGGGCTGCTTTGCCTGTGCTTGGTCGCTCAGTCTCGCCATGGATGGCGCGCCGGCTGGGCTGCCTGTGCTTGCGCTTCAGCGCAAGCGACATGCTGAATCCAATCATCCAGTAGATCTAGCTAGACGGCAGGGTGCGAAATCTCAAGCAAAGGCAAAGTTGGCTGCTGAAATACCCGAGAAAAGGGCGGGCAGATCACCACGTTAGTGGAGAAGCTTACCAAGTGTGGAAGCGGGCATTATAGCAACACTGTGTGCATATAGTCTTTGCAAAACCCAGCCAAACAGACCTTTCGCTTGTGATAACTAGGTTTACAACAGTTAAACCTCAGCCAATTTTCTGTGATCACCTTTGACTGAGATGCTCTTTTTTTCGATCGTTGGAACATTGCTGTTCTTCATATTCAACCCATGCACAAGGGTGTTTGTATACCTGTTGTATACTGTGGGAGATAATGTGAACCTCCTATCTTCATTGACAGCTTTCTGGTGTATGCATCTGTATAACACGTATTCTGCCCATCAATACTGCAATATTTGTACGTAGCCAGCGATTCTTTCCTATGATAAAACGTCGTGAAAACAATCCCTGCCTGCTGTGGCTCTAATTATTGGAGGCAAATTGGTAGTGAAATCACATTACTTTTCTAAGTTGCTATGGTGTACCAAAACATACTAAGACGTGTAGAAATTAATGAGTTGTGGAGATACCTCATGGATGGATGGATGGATGGATGAGGCTGAACCCTTTAAATTGGGCGGTGGCACACGCCACCTAGCCGTGACTAGTAACATAATTTGTACTTCGTGGAGGGTGAATTTTTACCCTTGCCTTGATTTTAGCCGTCAATCAGATAACGTCCGTTTCGTTATTTCTACCGGCTTAAAGTCTATTTTGCCTCCACTGTCCCTGAACCCCAATGCTTAGAAAAAATCAGCCCCGTTGCTTTGCACTGTAGGGTTAAGCCCTTTACAGAAAAGTACCAGGTGTTAGCCGTTTCCTCTTCTTCTCCACACGCACCACAGAACGTGTCTAGTACCTTGGTACTTGACTCGGTACATCTTAGCCGCAATACTCCCGTCCTGGCTTCAAACAACAGAGATTCCCTTAGAATTATCAGATATTTTCTTTGGCAATTTATTGCTTGAAAGTTCTGCATGTTCCCAGTGCTGATTTCATCTGCATCGCTGTTTTCTACAGACCCCTGTCTGTTTCTTTAACCTTTTTTACCGACGTTCCTTTGTTTGCCCCCCTCATGTAGCCCATATATTTTATGACACTTTTCTGGTCAGCTTCCTCCATTTTGTGTCAACATTCCTCATGTACGAATAACTGAAAACTCCTTGCCCACCACTTTTCCGCCATTTCTCTCAATCGCTCGTCTAATTCTATCGTGCTGCTAGCTTCCCTGCCCTCGAATGACATCCATCCCATGTCACCCTGCATCCCCTGATTTTTTGAATTTCCGTGTGTTCCCAAAGCAAGCCTACCTACCCCTCACTGCTTAATTTCCAACCTTGCTCAAGCCTCTGATTTCGTGCACAGGACCGCAATGCCGAAAGTCAAACTAGCAACCATCACCCATTTTCAAATTCCTCTCACCACTTCGTACCTATTGTAATTCCACAGTGGCCTATTTTTCATCACAGCTGCATTCCTGCTACCTTTATTCGTTATATATTTTTCATGTTCTATTAGGTACTCAGCCCCATTGTTTATCCACACTCCAAGATTTTTTGTATTTCTCCACTACATCCCATGTAACCTCCTGTATCCCATGCTCGCTGCCCTGATTATGGTTGAAAATCATGACTGCAAATTTTGCTTTACTAAACTTGAAACCTAAGCTATCTCCCTGTTTACCAAAGATGTCCATTAATCTCTGCAAGTCTTCCTTGCTGTCAGCCATAAGTACAATGTCATCCGCGTACATCAGTCCAGGTAATGACTGTTTAATCCATTCTCCTTGCTTGAAAAAGGAAAGGTTGAAGCCAAGCCCCTCCTCTCTAATTTGGACTCTAATCCTTGTACATACAGCATGAACAACAAAGGTGACAGAGGGCACCCCTGCCTAAGCCCCTGCTGTATCTCAATAGGCTCAGGTACCTTTTCTTCCATTTTATAAGCACCTTGTTCACTTTATAGATATCTTTTAAAACATTACTTACTGTATCTTCTACCTCCAGAGGGCCCAGTATGCCCCACAAATCCGTTGGTATTTCACTGTCATAAGCTTCCTTGATATCCAGAAGTGCCAGCCATAGGAGCCTGTGTTCCCTTTCTTTTAGTTCAATGCACTGCGTCAATGAGAACAGATAATCTTCTAACCTCCTTTGTTTCCGGAACCCATATTGTAGTTTCCCCAGCACCTCCTCACCCTTCACCCATGCCTGCAGTGTGTCCTTTAAAATCTGCATCACCACGCTGTAAACTGCTGACGTCACTGTTATGGAACGGTAGTTTATGTCGGCTTTGTCCCTCTTTCCCTTATATATCATGCTCATCCTGCTTAGTCTCCAGCCGTCGGGGGCTTTACCTTCCATTAAAATGTTGCTCACTACCTCTCTTATTGCTTCCTTAGATTTTGGGCCCAATGTCTTTGTTAACATAAATGAGATGCCATCAGGACCTGTCGACGTGCTACTAGGAACCTTCTTCTCTGCCCTTTCCCACTCGTTTTGTTCAAGCGGAGCCACTGCACTAACCGGTTTATCCTCACCTGATTGAGCACTTTCTACGTTCCGTTCTTAAAATTTTCCCGTGATCATTGTTCCATTGCCTCATCTCCTTCTATCCGAACACCTTGAGCTGTAACTATAAACCTCTGCTCTAGGCTAGTCTTATTACTAAAGCAGTTGAGATGTTTCCAAAATTTGCTGGCTGCTTACCTATCCTCTTTGTTTACTTCTGACAACCATTGGGTCCCTTTTCTTCTAATATTCTCATTGATCAAATGGGGTGCTTCCCTTCTACGGTTCAAGAAGTTGTCCCGTTTTCTGTCTACTTCGGCTTCTGGTTGATCCCTCTGTTTTGAATATCTGTGTTCCCTGGATGCTTCCTGACGTTTCTCTATGGCCTTCTTAACCTCCTCATCTCACCAGCTCTTGGCTTGACGTCTTATTTTCCCCCTGGGCCTGACTCGTACGTTAGCTAGCTCTAGCTCAAATAACCCTGTTAAATTTGCATATGTACATTCTGTTTTATTATCCTCTGAAATTACTTCCTCAATTTGTTCGGTTTCTATTTCCAGGTGCTTTGCCGAGTGAAATATCTCACCTGGTTGTTCATCTTGCCTCCTACCTACTGTCATTTCTCTTCTAAAACTAAGCTTGATACGTTTGTGATCACTACCTAGACTACTTGAGCCATATTCATCTATGGCCATTGCCTTTAGCGTACCGTGCATCCTATGTGACATTAGTGCATAATCTATCGTCGACTGCAGGCCCCTACATCCCATATTATTGCCCTTCACACTTCTCAGTACTGTTACATAGAATAAGTCATGCCTTTCACACATATCCAGTATCATGTTGCCTGTTGAGTCTGTGTACCCGTCCTGGCCTTCTATGTGTGCGTTCATGTGTCCTAGTATAATTATCTCGCACCCTCCTCCTAGCTCATTATTGTCACTTGCTGTGCATACTAGCATTTTTTGTTTTCCTCTTGGCATTTGCTTCTGTCCACAGGTATACAAAGCCAAGGACTGTCTGCTCTCCTGCCACTTTCCCTTTTAGTCATAGATGTTCCTTGCATTCCTCTTTGACCTTCAGTATCGAAAATGCTCAGTCTAGAATAAAATGTGCCGCATTGTGCATAGTAGTATGACGCTGCTATGGGCCTAGCTGCCATAGCTCTGCTTTTGTTCTTGCGGATATGTCCATGCTTTCCTGTATTCAAAGGTACAAAACACACTTGAAAATATATGGTGCAGGAAAACAAGCATGAAATGACCAAATCTTCCCTCTGAGAACTTATCTGAGATGAATAAGCATGTGGTCATTTGAGCACCAGCTGATTGGAGGTAATGCAAATGCACAAGAATAAATCTGTTAACATGCATTGCCTACTTTGCCATGGTGATCATATTAAATCAGGAATTGAAAATAAAATCTTTATTGAAAATTAAAAGGGTAATAGCAGTTCTTGCCTATTTAGCAACTTCACTTGATATGCTACTTGCATCAGGTAATGACTTCCTGCTTGATCTAATATGATTTTAGTAGGGTTAAAACCCTTAATTGACAATATATCTGGTCCTACAGATGCACCACTGAAAGTGGAGGATGTTCAAAATTTTTGAACTCTCAACATCTATTACTTTGCATAGCCTAGGTATGAGACTGAATGAAAAAGGTAGATAAATGTGCCTGACACAATGAAAATTTAGAGCACTCCCAAAAGTGATGCAAATGTCTGTGTAACATAGTAAGCAATATTTGACTATGGCTACAAGGCAAGTGGAGACTGTATTTGAGCTTCTGGCGGTGCATCGGCACATGTAGGCAGCAGAACCATATTACGTTAAAGCGTTTGAGTGGTAATTCAGGGTGCCCATTATTTTATCTTGTAAACCATAGAAGTATGCGTCCCTTGAAGTTGAAGATATCGTTCATCCATTGAATTTCACACGAACCGACCAAGTATGCTGTCAATGCTAGTTATATGCAAATGATTCACAAATATTACATAGGTGTGGAGCCCTAATTGCATGCTCACGTGAGGTTATGTCGGAAAAATTAGGCTGACCATGCGCAAAATTGTACCCATAAACGACACGGAACGCCGCTACAAACTCGGGCACGATCGAGGTACCTATTTTTGCACATGGGGACGAAAGGCCCCAGTTTCATATTTCTTCATTACTTCCTTGATACGTGTGTTTCTTGGTGGAAGAATCCCCTCTCTCTTGAAAAGACAACTCCACCTTAACTGATTAGTTTATCTGCAATTGACAGCACTGTCCTGAAGGCGTACGAGGTTGAGCAGATAGGCAAACACCGGAAGCGAGTGCGCTATCCGGCCTTGGCCAAAATCCGCCAGTGACCGATAACACTGCGGCGTGAACTCGCAGCCGCGCTCGATGTCGCGGTATATATTAAAGTCCCTATATAAGTAAACTACCGCCATCCTTTGATAAACGCCGCTTCTCTCTCTGCCGTATCTCCGATTGGACGATGATAGCGCGCGCTTTTCACTTCTTTATATTTTCTTTTTTTCCGCCTCAGAGCCATGTTGAACGTCCTCTGCGCAGCCGCAGCCGCAGTCGCCGGCGGCGGCGGCGGCGCGCGCCCGGCCTGAAAGCTTCAATGGGGACTTTCTAGGTGCGCCACCGTCGACTTGGCTTTCGCAAGCAACAAGTAAAGAAAAAAGCAAGCGCTTTAGGAGAGGAGGCGGCGGAGGAAAGAGTAGATGGCGGTACTTTTCTTATATAGGGACTTAAGGTATATATAGGTTAGCGAGATCCCAGCAGTGATCTTAGTCGCGGCGTTCGCTGAGATACTATATATAAACAGTCGCTCAACACAGAGCCGTAAATGAACCGTCATTCAACCGTGCTTCTCGCTATCGGCTGTTTGTCGCGACGTTATACGTGGTCCCGCTTAGCTTGGTATTTTATTGTGAAGGTCACAGTCTATTTTTGTCGAAGGTTGTTCGTAAAGATGCACTGACTCACTACGACTGCAGCTTCAGCAGCTGACGTTTTGGTGCAACCATATCTTTCATTTGTGTGCATGCGTATTTGTTTGCAAAAGATATAGTCCCTCTACGCCAGCCCGCAGGAAAATCTAGCTCGTGAATAGACATGTGGGCGCGTGCAATTGCAGGACGCCGCATGCGGCTTACTGCAGGAGCGCAACGGTTGCGTGACGAGAGCAAGCGTTGTCGTTCGTCCTTCCGTTGCTCCCTTTCAAACCGGAGACTAAACACTTAGTCCTTCGATTTTGGACATGCCAGCCATCTTGTTCCAGTTGGTCCTTCTGGGGACTAAATGTTAGTCGAGAGGACTAAAAGCTGCAGTTAATGTCATTTTCTCCATTTTCGACTTAGGGTGTATTCCTTTCCGTGAATTCTCCCAACATCTCTCTTCTAGTGCTCCTAGAATCGATGCCGTAGTTGCCAATTGATTGCTCGCCAGCCTGCCTTTTACCCACTTTTGCATTGAAGTCTCCCATGACTACAGTATACTCAGTTTGCACCTTTCTCATTGCTAATTTAACATCTTCATAAAACTCTTCTAATTCTTCATTATCGCGACTGAAGGTTGGGGCGTAGGCTTGTACAACCTTCATTCTATACTTCCTATTCAGCTGTATTACGACGACTGCTACCCTCTCATCAATGCTGTAGAATTCATCAGTGTTTCCCGCTGTCCTTATGTACTAGAAATCCTCCTCTGAATTCTCTGCTACCTGGAAGACATATCGACACGTCAATTCAGTGCATTTACGTGTGTTGTGCGGTTCCCGTTTGCTTGCGTTTTATTTTGCGCGAGACGAAGGAGAGACGGAGACGAGGACAACGAAGAAGACGTGCTGCTCGATCGGAGCTGTTCTGCTGTGTTGCCGGATGTTGCTTGTCCTGTTATTACGGTGACAAATTGGTGGATGTGCTGGGCAACGTCCTATGCACTAATTTGACCTCCCAACGCTTCGAGTCGTCCCTACCACCATTCCCACGATTCCGGAGGAAAACCGGGCACTTCGCCACAGCCGCCGCTTGCAAGGACTACCTCCTGAATACGGCCCATTGGGCCAAGTAAGGATGTCTACCACAGGGGCAAGTGCAAGTCAGACTCAAGAGAACGACACAGTCCAATGCACTTCTAGTCCGAGTGTCTTCTACGCAGCGCGCGTTCTGAAGTCGTTTCATGGCGACCTGTTCGAGGACGTGGAGGATTGGCTTGAACACTTCGACCGAGTCGCTGCAATCAATGAATGGGATGACTCTAAGAAACTGTGGTACATGTACTTTGCCCTCGAAGACTAAGCTCGCACGTGGTTTGAGAATCATGAGCTCTCCATCACTACCTGGCAAGAATTCCGACGACAGCTTCGCGAGACATACAGCAGCCCCGAAAGGACAGAAAAGGCCGAACAGGCTCTGCAGAGTCGGTTTCAGAGGCCAAATGAAAGCGTGCCCATGTTTGTCGAGGACATGTCGCGCTTGTTCCGACGCGCTGATCCAGGTATGGCGGAGACAAAGAAAGTTCGTCTCTTAATGCGAGGGGTGAAAGAACAACTCTTCGCTGGACTCATGCGCAACCATCCAGCTACCGTCGCTGAGTTCATAAGTGAAGCAACGACCAGGCGCGGATCCAGGGGGGATGTCCGGATGTCCTGACCCCCCCCCTCAGATTTCTGCAACGCCCCCTCGCTGACAGGGGGATGACCCCTGTCGCAAAAAATATGGCCACACCAGCATTCTTCAAAAGTATTTTTCGCGAGTACCAATGATATCAGCCATGTAGAAGTAAAGCTAGCTCGCTCACAAGCTTAGTTGTATTCCGTCGGGGTGTGGTGTCGCGAAGTTGCCCTAGTTATTGTTTCTCACGAACACCTTGGACCTCCTGGTGCCGGCGGTGCCTTACTCGTCCCGTCGGTGGCGTCGAATGAACGACGGGACGTCCCTTTTGCCAAGCACGCCGATGTCCGTGCGAGCGCCTTCGCGCCTGATCAACTTAGTTGCCCCTTGGGGTGTCATCGGTTGCCTCATTGGCTGTCATCGGTTCCGCGACCAACCTGCTTAATGAAAGAGATCACTTGCTGAAGTGTTAATATACAGGGTTTGTCCGAAAAGCAATGTCAGTGATTATATTGTGAAGCGACTGTACGTCGCAGCGCGCTAAGACCAGTTAGGATTGGTGGAAGGGGAACTTTGCTTACGCAGGCGCGGTCGCTCAGTCGTCTGCGACCATCTGGAGAGTAAGGACAAGATTTTTCGTCAACTCATTTTCATTTACCGTGCAAGCCGTAATGCAGCACTCGTTGGAACAAAGGATTGTCATCGAGTTTTGTGTGAAACTCGGCAAGTCTGCAGTGGAAACTTTTCCTATGATAAAGACCGCTTTTGGTGATAATGTTTGTCAGAACGTGAAATTTACAGGAGGCACAAGGTCTTTTTAGAAGGTTGTGAAGAAGTCAGCGATGAAGCCCGCGCTGTACCGCCGTCAACGACCATCACCGCCGAAAATGTGACGCGCGCGAGAGATCTTTTATACTCAGACCATCGTTTGAGTGTCCGTTTAATGGCACAGACAGTAAACATTCCAAAAAGTACCCTTCGCGAGATTTTGACGAATAATGTTCAGATGCGAACAGTGTGCGCGAAGATCATGCGCAAAATGTTAATGGACGACCAACAATCGAGCCGAGTTGAAACGTGCCAGGAGGTTTGGGACTTGTGCGAAAGTGACCCCCACGTTTTGGACAATGTCATCACAGGTGACAAGACTTGGGTGTTTGAATACGACCCCGAAACAAAAAGGCAAAGTGCCAAGTGGCACAGCTCGGCGTCCCCTCGCCCCAAGAAGGCCAGAATTAGCAAGTCAAAGGTCAAGACCATGCTGATTGTGTTCTTTGACATCAGTGGCCTTGTCCACCATCAGTTTGTACCCCATGGCACAACCGTGACCGCCAAATTCTACGTAAAAGTGCTCAAGTGACTCAAACGAAGGATTCATCGCACCCGGCCTGATACGGGGGCGATTGGAATTTTCACCATGACAACGCACCATGCAGCCTGCACCGCCTTCCTCGTGACCCGCTTCCTGGCCGATTGAAAGATGCCAACGGTTCCCCAGCCACCCTAAAGTCCTGACGTGGCTCTCCCAGGCGCTCTTTCTGCGCTTGAAAATTCCCATGAAAGGAGATCATTTCGCGACAGTTGGCAAAGTCGAAAAGGCTTGCACCAAGACTCTAAAGGGCATTCCTAAGAAGGCCTACCGTGACGCTTTCGATGGTTGGAAATCTCGCTAGAAGCAATGTAACGATGAAACATTTTATTGTGTTGTACCGATCTGATCAATAATTTCTTTTTAATCGACTCACTGACATTACTTTTCGGACAAACCCTGTATAAATAATAACAAACAGCTAAACTAAGAACTACGCATGGGCAACTTTTTTTAACTGTAGCCCTCATTGTGATCACAGTTACACGTTGACAATATCCAGTACGAGCACAGTACCGTTCGTACGCTACAAGTTTTTCATTGTAATTTCGCAGTTTTATTACCGTACATTAAGCATAGTAGGGTCAAAGCCGCCGAATCCGTTTATCTGAGTGGGCGTTCTCGCGGAGCGGGGCTAAGTCTCGAGCAGCGACTGCGAAGTGGGTGAGCGTGACGTCAACGGCCAACGCCGGCGTGCGGGCCAAGGATGGCGTCCCGCGGTTAGAGAAACGGGAGCAGATGCGTGCCTTGTGTAAAAGGATGGCGTAGCGTGGGAAGCAAAACATGAATACGCTGGCTCGCGCTCTCGGCTACTACACCATATCGTTCTTCGTGTAGGTGGCGTCGTGAGTCTTCATACGCGGTGATTCGAATATCGTAAACAGCCAGCGTAGTGGTTGCCGCGTTGGAGCTTCAAAGCAAACGAAGGTGTCTCAGCCGAACACAAAGAATCTCCTTAAGGAAAACAAGGTGTCCCAACAGAACTCCAAAGACGGACCCGTGCTTACACATTGATAACGAACCTGCAACAGATCAACCCAAATTTTATTTTAAGAAACAACACAGGCTAGATATACCGGGTGTTCAAAATTAAGCATTATGGCTTTCTTAAAATTAGGCACTGGGAGGCACGTGAAGACCACCTGCGCAAATAAGTTATGTGGCCAGGGGGACACAAAGTGGGATGATAATTATCGCTGTCAGCAGCCGAATTGACTAAAATTGAATAATTAACTTTTTATTGACTGCACTAAGAAACACGACTGCCTCTAAGTTTTCAATACAAACATACCCACTTAATGCAGTCGACAAAAAATAATTGTTGCCTCCCAGTGCATAATTTTAGGAAAAGCATAAAGCTTAGTTTTGAACCCCCTGTATTATCAGGCACAGCCGCCAAGCACACGGCTGTATTGGGTAACGTCCTATTCCTATAAGCTCGGAGAAACCGATATCTGGCCTCGCTACAGGTCTTCTTCCTCTTTCTGGTGTTTTACATGCCAAAACCAGTTCTGATTATGAGGCACGCTGTAGTGGAAGGCTCCGGATTAATTTTGATCACCTGGGGTTCTTTAACGTGCACTACAAAGCAAGCACACGGGCATTTTTTGCATTTCGCCTGCTTTGAAATGCGGCCGCCACGGCCGGGATTCGATCCCGCGATCTCCTGCTCAGCAGCGCAACGCCTGAGCTGACTGAGCCACCACGGTGGGCTACACGTGTTGCTCTAGACGTATAAAACTTTATCGTGAGCAGAAACGGTGAATTTCGGCAAATAAGAAAGGCTACTATCATCATCATCATCGTTGACAGAAGCTGACCCCCCCCCCCCCCCCTTCAGAAAAAACCTGGATCCGCCCCTGGCAACGACAATGGAACGAGCGCTACAGCAACGCTCCCAACAGTACGGCCGCCAAAGCACCGTCACCGTAGTGTCATGTTTCACCTGCGGATATGATTTAGCAGCACTTCAAGAGCTTGTGCGAACCGTTGTACGCGAAGAGCTTGAGGAAGTTCAGAAAACTTCTTGTCAGCCGACTGTTACTGCGCTTGGTGACATCATTCGTGCCGAAATGAGGACCATGACCCAACCATTGGCGCCAAGGCGAGCGGAAGACCCAGTGCTGACATATGACAGAGCCCTCAACCATCTACGGGACGACGTCTGCCTTCCCCTGTTTCAGCTCTACCCCGTCAATTTCCCGCTACAAATGTTAACCCGTATGAGCACGTAGGCCCGCGAGATATCATGCGGAAATCAAACGTGTGGCGCACCTCGGATAATCGGCCACTTTCCTACCACTGCGGCGAAGCGGACCATCTGTATCGTCAGTGCCCTTATCGTAGGATGGGTCTTCAGGGATTTCACCCTAACGCTCGTCAACCAAGTAATGGTGAGCGCCCACGCGAGATAGAGCAGTTCCTGGCTTCTCAGCAGCCGTGTTCTCCCGCACAAAGACACCAATCACGTTCACCGTCTCCTCGGGGCATCATGTCGCCTAGCCGTTACTCCAGGTTCCCTGATCGCAACAGGTCCCCAAGTCCACGGCCACGTCAGGAAAACTGAGGACAGCGACCTCCGGGGGTGGGGGCCGCTGCGGATCGTCTTGACAAACATCCTCCGACACGACACGTTCACGACGACGATTTATCTGCCACGCCATTTTCTGATAACGACGCAGGACTTTCCGCCGATATTACCGAAACCGTCGACAACTACCAGGTCACCGCCCTCGTGGATACCGGCGCCGACTACTCCGTTATGAGTGGTGAATTGGTGGCTACGCTCCGAAAGGTGATTACACCATGGAATGGTGCCCAACTCCGCACTGCGGGTGGTCATCTCGTGACGCCGGTTTGGAGGTGCACTGCCCGAGTGCATATCTGCGGCTCTGCCTTCATCAGATCATTCGTCGTGCTGCAGGAATGCTCCAGGCAGCTCATCTTAGGAATGGACTTTTTTAGAGAATACGGGGCCATTATACATCTTCGAGAGCTGCTGGTATCATTTTCACGTAACGCAAGCTCGCACGAATGCAATTCGCACAAGATAGCGTTGCGTGTCCCTGATGATTCTGTGACCGTACCACCTCGTTCCAGTGTACTGGTTACCGTACTGAGCGACGTGGACCGAACTGCCCTTGGAGCTGTTGAAACCAATGTGTCCATCCTCTTCTCTCGTCAAGTATGCGTCGCCCGCGGCCTCCTCGAACTGACCAAAGGGCCTGCTGAAATCCTAATTACGAACTTTAGTCGCGAATACCAGCACTTCACGAGGCACTCTGTTGTCGCTTACTTCAAAGAAATCGGCGACGCGAGAACCAGCCTATCACTCGCACAACTTTAGTCCGTCCCACACGACGACAAGCAGTCTACAATTCAACTCGATATGCATTCCGAACGATCGGCTCAACAGCAAGACATTCTTCGCTCTCTTTTGCTTTTCTTTAGCGACTGCTTTGCCACGACGTCAAGAATCAAACAGACACCCGTTGCGAAGCACAGAATTATAACCAAACCCACCGAAAGACCAATCCGACAGCATGCCTACCGTGTGTCTCGAAGAGAACAAGACGCCATTCGAGAACAGCTCAAACAAATGCTTGCTGACGACATCATTCAGCCATCCACAAGGCCATGGGCGTCACCAGTGGTGCTAGTTAAAAAGAAAGACGGCACACTGCGTTTCTGCGTTGATTATCGCAAACTGAACAACGTCACAAAGAAAGACGCCTATCCGCTTCCACGCATCGAGGACTCGCTGGACCGACTTCGACACTCCAGATATTTTTCATCCATGGATATGTGTAGTGGTTATTGGAAAATAGAGGTCGATGACCATGACCGGGAAAAGACCGCATTTATTACTCCTGACGGACTCTTTGAATTCAAGGTTCTTCCTTTAGGCCTGTGCTCAGGTCCTGCGACTTTTCAAAGAATGACGGACCTGTTTTGTCCGGTCTTAAGTGGCAAACGTGTCTTGTTTATTTGGACGACGTCGTCTTTTCGGAGATTTTCGAGCAGCATCTCCAGCATCTTCGTGCAGTGCTTGATGTGCTCCGAACTGCTGGCCTGTCACTCAAGCCCGAAAAATGCCACTTCGGTTACGAGGAGCTGAAATTCCTTGGTCTTGTCATCAGCTGCGATGGAATTCGCGCGGATCCTGAAAAAAACGCGAGCTGTTGCTGCCTTCTCAACACCTACGAACAAACGCGAGCTTCGCCGTTTTTTAGGACTTTGCGCGTATTACCGTCCCTTCGTACCCAACTTTTCGAAAATAGCTGAGCCATTGCATTTTCTCAAAAGGGACAATGTCGCTTTCGTTTGGAACCCCGAGCAACAGCGCGCTTTTTGTGACCTACAACAACGACTTCAGACTCCTCCAATCCTAGGTCACTTCGACGAAGATACCGACACTGAAGTACACACAGACGCAAACAATGTTGGTGTCGGCGCCGTCCTTGTGCAGTGGCAAGAAGGTATCGAAAGAGTGATCGCCTACGCTAGTCGTACCTTGTCATCGGCCGAATTGAACTACTCGGCTGCAGAAAAAGAATCTCTAGCTGTCGTGAGGGCGTATCCAAATTCCGACCATATTTGTACGGCAGACCTTTTAAAGTAGTCAGTGACCACAATTCGTTATGTTGGCTTGCCGGTCTCAAAGACCCCTCAGGCCGCCTTGCTCTATGGAGTCTTCGCCTTCAGGAGTTCGACGTTACAGTTGTCTACAAGTCGGGACGCAAGCACACAGATGCCCACTGTCTTTCTCGCGCTCCTGTAGAAATTAAAATTAAAATTAAATTATGGGGTTTTACGTGCCAAAACCACGAAGTCATTCCTATAGAAATGATCCGCCTGAAATAACTGACGAAGACAGTTTCCTCTGCGCCGCCACAGCGTCTGACTTGGCTCAGGAACAGCGTGGTGACCTGGAGCTTCGCCCGCTCATCGACTACCTTGAGGGCCAACTTACGCAGCCACCACGGGAATTCCGCCGCATAATTTCGCCGTTTTTTCTCCGCAACAACGTCTTGTACAAGCAAAGTTTTGACTTCAGCTCTCAAACCAATCTTCTGGTGGTGCCATCTGCGATGCGAGAAGAGATCCTGCATGCTTGTCACGACGAACCATCTTCTGGCCATTTGGGTTTCACGCGCACTCTCGCACGTATCCGCCACAAATACTACTGGCCTAAACTGTCCCGTATTGTCAAGCACTACGTGAAGACTTGCCGAGACTGCCAGCGGTGCAAAACACCACCCATCAAACCAGCTGGCTTGTTACAACCTGTCGAACCACCTCGGTCACCCTTTCAACAAGTCGGAATGGACTTGCTTGGACCATTTCCTAAATGTTCGGCTGGCAACCGATGGATAATAGTTGCGACAGATTATCTCACTCGTTACTGTGAAACAAGATCACTTCAAAGAGCTACTGCTAACGACGTCGCCAACTTCTTCATTCATGCTATAGTCGTCCGCCATGGTGCACCAGCAGTGGTTATTACCGACAGAGGGACCGCTTTCACAGCCCAACTCCTGGAAGAAGTGATGACCCTCAGCGGCACTATTCATCGTCGGGCAACTGCTTATCATCCACAGACGATGGGCCTAACCGAACAGCTCAACAAGACCATCGCTGACACGCTTTCAATGTATGTCGACGTGGATCACAAGAATTGGGACAGTGCTCTTCCTTTTGTAACCTTCGCCTATAATACCGCCGTTAAAGAAACCACCGGATTTACTCCTTTCCGCTTGCTTCACGGCCGCGAGGTTACCACAATGTTAGACGTAATGCTTCTGCCCGACGCCTTCGCATCTACCACAGTGAATGCTGCCCATTATGCTCAGTGTGCCAGGGAAGCTCGTCAGCTAGCTCGCCTGTGCATTCGCTCTCAGCAACACTACGACGCTCATAGGTAAAATCTCCGTCACAGAGAAGTTACCTACCACCCCGGAGACAATGTATGGATCTGGAGTCCCGTTCGCCAACGCGGGAGGTCGGAGAAACTTCTCCGTCGTTATTTCGGGCCTTACCGGGTTCTTCAACGCCTCAATGACGTCAACTACAAGGTTGTTCCAGAGAGCACCACACGAAGCTCCCGCCGTACACGACAACCGGACATCGTCCACGTGGTTAGGTTGAAGCCATACTACGCACGCTGATCACCTACCGTCCCTACGTTGAAAGCATCGAGCCGATGCTTTTGAAGGGGTGAATAATGACACGTCAATTCAGTGCATTTACGTGTGTTGTGCGGTTCCCGTTCGCTGGCGTTTTATTTTGCGCGAGACGAAGGAGAGACGGAGAGACGAGGACAACGAAGAAGACGTGCTGCTCGATCGGATCTGTTCTGCTGTGTTGCCGGCTGTTGCTTGTCCTGTTATTACGGTGAAAATATGTAGCAGAAGACGTACGTTGCCGTTAGTCAGCACTGTATAAGGGTCACCAATTCTTCTCACCTCACTAAGGCCAATAATATCCCACGCAATACCTGATAATTCTTCAAATAGCCCTGCTAAGTTAGCCTCACTCGATAGGGTGCGCGTTTTGAACGTTGCCAGGTTCAGTTTCCAGTGCAGGCCGGTCGGGACACGGAGATTCTTAGCACCGTCTGCCGCGTCGCAGGTCTCACCGCCACCTTGATCGGGTGCTCCGCAGCCGCTGGGGAGTGAGGGCCATGGGTAAATTGTAGGAGTCATGAGGTACGCACCGGACGAGTTCTGCACCAGGGTGGCCAATTCCTGTTCTGGTGAGGGAGTGACTTTTTTGAAGCTTAGTGGGCCTTCCTAATTTGGTTGCACCCTGACTAATATAGCCCCACTAACTCTCGGCGATTCTTTTTTTGCCGGTGCCAGGTGCCACTTCATGCCTGAAATTTCGCCTTAATTAACACCAAAGGTCGTGAGTTCGACTCCGACCACTGGTTGTAGTTCGAGTGCTCTAATGAACTGTATTCTAATTAAACCTGCCTTAGTTAACTTCGCCCTAATTACCTCTACCTTAATTCAATGTGGCTTAATGAACTTTGTCTTCATTGGCGTCACGAACTGCCTTGATTGGCTCACTTTTGGAACATCGAGGTCACGCCAACGCCGACTACGCCGGCCTTTCCGTCTTATGAGCCTTATAATCATCATAACCATCATCTGCCGATTTTTATGTTCACTGCAGGACGAAGGCTCCTCCCTACGATCTCCAATGACCCTTGTCTTGCGCTAGCTGATTCCAACTTGCTCTTGCAAATTTCCTAATTTCATCACTCCACCTAGTTTTCCCAACGCCATGCAGAACATTGTGGTGGTGAGCACCCCGGCAGAGGAGAACGCCAGAGCGTATGCCAGGATATATAGTATTGCCATAGGCAAAGTGGAGTACGAAGTCAACGCGTATATGGCTGCCCCGGACGACACGTGCAAGGGGGTCATACGAGGGGTAGACCTCGACATCGACCCGGCGAGACTTCAGGCGCTTATTGTTCATGCCAGGAACCCAACGGCTCTTCAAGCAAAGCGAATCGACAACTCGAAAACGGTGGCGATTCTTTTCGACGGACTCCAAATCACGTTATTTGCGGCGCGAGCATGCTCCGCTGCACACTGTTCAGAAGGCAGACAGATGTTTGCTACGCTTGCGGCAAGGCAGGACATCGCGCTAACGTATGCCCTACGCCAGATGACGTCATATGCAGGAGATGCGGCAAGCAGTTGCCATCGGAGGAGCACGATTGCAAGCCGACGTGCAAGTTGTGCGGAGTTGACAGGAAGTGCAAGCAGTGCTTCCGGATCCCGTATGTGGTGCGTCACAGGAGAAAGGAAAGACAGAAGCAAGACTCTAATCCCGGTTTTCAACGAGGCCACGACGGGGAAAAAGACTTTCCGCCGCTGCACACGGTCACGCCAGGAGGTACCAGAGTGATCCAGCGCGGACGCTCCCGATCCAGCGGCGGCCGATCCCGATCCAAGGGGAGATCAGCCTCCATAGCAAGACTCCTGCGATTCGCATCGCATCATCAGTGGCCGACCAAAGAACGTAGGTCACCAAGGTCAAGAAAATGACAAAGCCACAGGTGAAGGGCAGTGCTGCTTCAGAACATGTTAGCTTTGAGCTAGTTAGTCGAATCCAAAAGGAGCATGCTACTCTTAGAGGCATCGTTGAACAGCTCAGGGCTGAGATAGCAGAAATGAAGGGAGCTAAGGTGGCGAAGGCTACTCCTCCGTCGCAGCCGAACAGGCCCGTCGATAATGTAGGGGAGTCGCCAATGGATACTCATTCTGAGGTTAGGCCGGCAAAGAGAAAGGCAACTACTGAGCACGTCAGGAACGAGGAGCTCGATTTTCCGGTGCAAATCACAGATTCCTTGGCATATATTAAGGAGACTGTTAGGCAAATGGCGGAGGCGATGGCCTCTCTTACTGCAAGGACATCCAAGCTTGAGGAAGAGGTAGGCAAATTGAGAGCCAAGAAGCGAATAAAGACTCTGGTTAAGAGCAAGACTGCTTCCTCGGGGGAGCCCGATGGTAGTACATGGGCTGAATTGGTTGATATCTCCAATGATGGCTGCGAGTAATGGTGTATTGAACTTTACGATCTGGCAATGGAACTGTTGGGGCTTCTCTCAAAAAAGAGCGGCCCTTCAGCAGTTCCTCAGATCGAGAGATTCGAGACCGCAGATTATTCTTTTACAAGAGGTATTGGTGGATAGAGTTTCTCTGTCGGGTTACAAATCGTACGTGAAGAAAGGACCGCAGACTATGGGGGTCTCCACCCTGATCTCTAACAAACACACTTTTATCGAGCATGACTTAAACAAGGTTAGTTGCAAAATTCAATACCTTTTTGGTGAGGTTATGCCGAGCGGTGAGCTCAGGAATAGCATATTCATACTCAATGTGTACAGTTCCCCTAGAGGAGGGCAGCATCGCTTCACTTCATTGTTGGGTAAGGCGGTTTCTATGGCAGGCAAGGCCAGGGCCCCCATTGTTGTGGCCGGGGATCTTAATGCCCAGCATCAGGCGTGGGGTTACCCCCACACTACAGGCAAGGGCGAGAACCTCCGGCAGGCAGCGGCGGATCTTGGCCTCACTTTAATCACCGATTCCAACTTCCCCACCAGGATTGGCGATTCCGTGTCACAGGATTCAATTCCGGACCTCACATTCGTTGGGTCGGCAGGAGAACTTTCCTGGGCTAACTTCGGGGTAGAATTGGGAAGCGATCATTATATTGGCAGCACCGTGCTGCAGGTAGGCAGAAAGCCTCCCAGGGCATTCAACTACATAGACTGGAATCATTTCCGTCAGATCAGGGATGAAAGAGGGGGTGATTCTCCTGAGAACTTCCAGGAATGGTTGGATAGAGTCAAAAGGGAGGTAGGAGAAGTGGCCAAGTCGATACACACGGAGCTGGAGGTCAATAAAATGGATAGCAGATTAGCACACTTAATAGAGGCAAATAAATCTATACTGGCTAGGTGGAAAACGCAAAAGCTCAATCGTTGGCTTAGAAAGAGGCTAGCCGAGCTAAACAAAAAAATTATGGCACACTGTCAAGTGCTTGAGAGACAGCAATGCGATGAGGTTTGTAGCATGGTGGATGGCCAGATGCGATTAGGTGCGAAATAGAACCTACTCAAGTACCTGCTCCACGAGGATAAGACGAAAAGCAATCAGAATCGGGTGGTGGATAAAATTCTTCATGCGGAAAGGCTGCAGCATGGGCATGACGAAATCGCCACGCGCTTGGCACAGAGGTATCTTCCCCTGGCGGACAAGGCTGGGCCCCCGGGGCAGGAGTGTCCACGATATGAGGGCAAATCGGCAGAGAGCCTAGACAGGCCATTTCAGGTGGCGGACGTTCGCGAAACACTGCAGAAACTCAATGGCAGGTCAGCCCCAGGACCAGATGGCGTAACCAACAGAATGCTGCGCAATTTAGAAGACAGGTCGATTAAGGTCATAATGGCAGAGATCAACCGCATTTGTGAATGGGGTGTATTTCCAGATGAGTGGAAGGTTGCATCCGTGGTTCTCATTCCCAAGCCTGAGCGCAGCCCCGGGACTGAGAACCTCAGGCCCATCTCCCTCACGTCTTGTTTGGTCAAGGTGGTAGAGCATGTGATAAATGATCGGATATCTAAACACATTGAGGAGGAAGGTCTCTTTCCCAACAACATGATAGGCTTCAGGCCTTACCTCTCCGCGCAGGACGTCATGCTACTCGTCAAGCACGATATATTAGATAAAGACACCAGGCACACGAGGGCCATTCTTGGTCTCGATCTGGAAAAGGCCTTTGACAAAGTGTCGCATAGACATATTCTAGACTCGATCTCCTGCCTTGACTCGATGGGGGGGGGCGATATTTTACAGATTCGTGCACTTTGTTCTCGGAGATAGGAGGCCCACAATCAAATTGGGTGACCTGAAATCGGAGGCTTATGATCTCGGGAAAAGGGGTGCTCCACAGGGGTCGATTGTCTCGCCGCTCTTGTTTAACATAGCGATGGAAGGGTTGGCCGACGAGCTTGAGCAGATGGACGGTATTGGCTCCGCAATCTATGCAGACGACATCGCCCTCTGGTGCTCTGGCGGGTCGGAAGGCCAAGTTGAAGATGCACTGCAAGAGGTGGTGCATTGCGTAGAAAAACACGTCAATCGAATTGGTCTCCGGCTATCGCCTTCCAAATCGGAGTTACTTCTTTATCGTCCCACTAGAAGAGGGCCCAAGCCTAGAGGGTGGAGGCCTCCAGAGGAGATTGATATTGGGGTGCGAACGTCGTTCGGGAACGAAATCCCAAAGGTTAGTTCTCTCTGGGTGCTAGGCATGATCATTGAAGCTAACGGTCAGCACGGGCGTACTATAGATAAGTTTAGAGGACATGCTGAAGGAATAATCAGACTCATTGCAAGGGTTTCGAACAGAAAAGGAGGCCTTAAGGAAGATAATCTCCTCAGGCTTTTTCACGCGTTTCTCATGAGCCATGTGAATTATGTCACTCCGATGCACAGATGGCAGAAACATGAAATGAACAAGTTAATCACGCTCATCAGGAAAAGTATTAAGATAGTCCTAGGACTCCCAATGCGCACAAGCACAGAAAACCTAGCAAGCCTTAGCATCCACAACACATTAGAGGAAGTTATCGAAGCGCAGCAATCGCACAAATTGCTAGACTCTTGTCTATGGAGGCGGGAAGGGGGATCCTGGCTAAGTTCGGGATCAATCCGAAGTAGTTAAGGGATAGGAACGCTCAGCTTTCTGATTGTGTGAGGCAGGTTATTAAGGTCTCCCCAATTCCTAGGAACGTACAACCGACTTTCAACACTGGCAGGAGGACGGCTCGTGCCTTTGCGCTTTTGCGGTACGCACATACGCACGAGGCAGAGTCTTGTTTTGTAGATGCTGCCCAATACGAAGGCGACTGCAGCCATTTTGTTGCTAACGTCGTGGACATGAAGGGCCGAGTGTTATCGGCCGCGTCAATCAGGACGTCATCGGCTTGCAAGGCAGAGCAGCTGGCCATTGCGTTGGCGCTCCTTCGGTCGGACAGGGAAGATATTTATACGGACTCGAGATCAGCCCTTCGAGCTTTCTCGACTGGGGCAGTTTGTGAAGAGGTTGGTAGGGCACTTGAGGGTAAGGTGTTTACTCATCACGTCATTACATGGTTTCCGCCGCACTAGGCCGCAGAACTAGGGGGGCTAGCCAACGTTAACGAGTTGGCCCATGCCCGGGAGCAAGGTCTTGACGGCCGCGCCGGGCACTGGAAGGCCGGTGTGCCGGGTGGGACTGGCGACGGGCTTGGTCCGACCTTTTCAGAGGCAGAACCCCCCCCCCCATTTCAGGGACATTCTCTCCACCTTCAACGAGATCACTAGCCACTATCAGATGAGTCGCAGGGATTTCCCCCTGCCATATCGAAATCTCACGAGGCCTCAAGCCGTGACCCTCAGGCTAATACAAACGAACTCGTATCCCACATTTTCCGTCATCAGTAGGTACACGGAGGTCTCCCCTCTGTGTCCCGACGGCGGCGGAGTTAGCGATTTTAAACACATGCTCTGGGATTGCCCCTTTTACAGCACCACATGGACCACGTATTGATGGCGGAAGCATTTTATTCATTGGTCAAGAGCCACGAATGGATTAATCAACTCCGGGCTGTCCAGAAGGCCCACGATGCGGCGGTGAGGCTTGGCCTTCGCGTCCCAACGTGGGGGCGGCCCGCAGTCTTGCCCGTATAAAAACGGGGTGAATATTCTTCCGGACCTAAATAAATGTTACCACCACCACCACCACCTAGTTTACCGCTGTCCTCGACTGCGCTTCCCTTCTCTTGGTATACCCATTCTGTAACGATCCACCGGTTATCCATCCTACGCATTACCTGGCCTACCGAGATCCATATTAAATGCGAAGCATTTCTTGGCGAACATTTGTCTCTTCGACAGTATCTATCTACCCGCCTAGGTCTTGGTGCTCTCATGGTGCTATCGTTAACTTGCTTTTTACCAAAATTGGCATAGTATGACAACAGTGTATGACGAACATAAATGATACGTCATGACATGAATTTCTTGACATGTGTGTCATGTAGGTCATGAAACAGCAGCCTAAAATGACAATGACCCAGTGAAAAACACGTTAACACTCAAAAACTACCGAAATGTGCCATCGCTTGGGTAGTAAATGAAGGACACACTAAAGGATGAAGGTAGAAGTGATAGACTTGAGCATGACTAAGCAAAAATGACAATGACTCGGCAAAAAAGATTAACACTGAAAAACCACTGAAATGGATTCGCACGTCGGTACTCAGTGAGGGAAACAGTAAAGGACGGTGGTAGAAGCCGTAGATAGTCATGACCGTGACTTAGCAAAATTGTCTGACTCAGCGAAAGATTAACACTCAAAAACCAATGTAATGGGTTCGGATGTGGCACTAAGTGATGGAAACGACGCAACATTAGCGGTCGAAGTAATAGTCATGAGCATGACTAAGGCTTTCACCTTAAGGTCTTTAAGGCCCAGCTAAAAGAACCACTGAAATTTGTTCGGACGTGGGAACTAAGTAAATGAAACACTAAAGGATGATGGTAGAAGTCATAGTCGTGAGCATGACTCCGCAAAAATGAAAATGACAAAGCAAAAAAGATAAACACTCAAAAACCACTGAAAGGAGTTCGGACGTGGGTACTAAGCGAAAGAAACACTAAAGGATGGTGGTAGAAGTAATAGTCATGACCATGACTCAACAAAAAAGATAATGCCTCGGCGAAAAAAAGATCAACACTCAAAAACCAATGTAATGGTTTCGGAGGTGGTACTACATGAAGGAAAAGGCTAAACATTGATGGTCGAAGTCATATTCATGAGCATGACTAAGTATTTCGCCTTAAGGGCTCTTAGACCTAGCAGACAGGACTCCTCAGACATCCTTGTAATGTAGGTCATAAAACAGCCGCCTAAGCCTTGGTGCTCTCATGGTCGTTTCCTTAACTTGATGGGCTCCCCGTACACTACTTCGCATAACTTCGATTTCCACAGGGCGTGGGATCTGCCAGTTTTTTGGCTGGGTCATTATCATTTTAGGCGGCTGTTGGATGACCTATAACACGCATGTCATGAAATTCATGTCATGACCTATTATTTATTTTCGGCATACACTGTTGTCAAACTATGCCACTTTTGGTACCTACCAAGTTAACGATACTACCATGAGAGCACCAAGACGTAGGCGGCTAGATAGATAGATAGACAATGACAAAGTGGCAAATGTTCGTCAAGAAATGCTTCGCATTTAAAGAAATCATGGCAATGATTAAGCTAGCGGAAATGAATCCGGGTTCCCGTGAAGCAACTAGCACATCAAGGTTGGCATCATCCGACTCCCCTTCTCCCAGACCACGACAAATTTGCCCCAGAAAACTATAGGCACCTTTCGATAAGCGAAGGGATCACCTAGATGCGTATTTGCATCGGTTTGAGAGGATCACAGTCGGGCAAGGCTGGGAGAAGAGCAAGTGGGCCAGCACCCTGACCCTGTGTTTAGTAAGGGAGGCTCTGAGTGTCTTTGGCCCTATGCCAGCAGAAGAATCGTTAGACCATAAGAAAGTAAAAAAAAAACTTTATTGCAAAGATCAAGTTGACCCCTGAAGGTTTTCGGGAAAGTTCAGACTGTGCTAGCCAGAAGATTCTGAAATGGGAAAGCAGTTCGCATGCCGTCTGACAAACCATTTTGAGAGAAGGATAGAGCTGTCCGAAACAGAAAAAACATATAAAGGAGTTCTAGACAAAGTTGTGGGTGAGCAATTCCTGGCCAGATGTAGCAATGGTTTGGCCATATTTCGGAAAGAGAGAAAACCACAGACTGTGGAGGAGATAGCAGACCAAATAGACCAGTTTGTATTGGCTCAGGTATTGAGAAATTTAGGAAAGCGGGTTAGAGATGCTCCCACTTCAGAGGAAGATGAGCTGAGAGAGAAACCCCAAATGGATGGGCGCAGGGGACAGCCGCGATGTTTCCTCTGTGACCGTCCCGGTCGTCAGGCAATTCATTGTCGTGCGGGGCGTGATGACCGGCGTGAACGGAAATATTGTGAATGGTGTAACAAGAGCGGACACAAAACTGAGGATTGCAAACGCAAACCACGAGAAGTGTCAACGATTATAGCGTCTAGTCAAACTCGCGACGCGCGCAGGTCTGAATAAAAGGATAGATTAGAGGTCGTAAGTGCAGCCATTGTCGATAGTAAAGACCGAGATATGCCAGTGGTAGAAGATAAAGAAGAAAGAAGGGAGGCTACTGTATTAAGAGACACTGGTGCGGACAGTGTGCTAGTAAGGATAAGGTTGGTACCTCCAAAAAGCATGACGGAGCAGGTGAAGCCAGTTATGTTCGTGGACAGCTCGGTGAGATACCTCCCGGAAATTATGGTCTATATATTCACACCGTACTATACAGGAATGGTGACAGCCAGTTGCGTAGAAGAACTGCTCTATGACCTGATCTTAGAAAATTCACCAGGACCGAGAGGAGTCGATGACCCATAGTCGCTCAGTCAACCTATCCGGTGAAACCGATCTAGGAACTGTGACGACAGTAAGAGGAATAAAAGAACAAGATGTGAGCACGCATATAGTAGTAAGGAAACTTGATGTATCCGTGGAATAGCTGGGAAGGCAGCAGAGAGAGAACAGAACACTCAGGTACGTGATGCGGAAGAACGGTGGTAGACCTATTTGAGAAGTGGTCAGAGAAGGTGTACCATGTGAGCTGAAAAAAGACCTGGTATGTAGAAAACTTTGGAGTGAGGGGAAACACATGATGCAATTGATGCTGCTGATACAACATAGAACAGTCCGAGTGAAGCAGGGTCATGTTAACGGACACCGAAAAGGAAGGCAGATAATAGCGGCACTAACCAAAACAAATATTTGGCCGGGAGTACACAGGGAGGTACGTACCCTATTTACTCGATTGTAATGCGACCGCGATTGTAATGCAAAGGGGTGACTTTTCATTGCGTTCATCACGAAAAGAAGAAAACTCAGAAAGTTACGCGAAGGGTGACATTTTGTTGCGTCCAGCAAAAAACAAAAAGAAGAAAACCGCTAAAATAACGCAAAACCACTGGATGCATGAAAAAGATGCAGTTTCGCCAGAAAGGTGAAGCAGCAATTACGATAGCAAATTAGTAGAGAGCTACGGGGAGTAAGGATAGCAGTTTTATCGGCTGCATAAACTTGGACACATTCGCTTACTAACTGAATGGACAAGCATGGCGTGAGCGCGCAGAAACGAACATTAATAGATCACACTCGATAACCACAGACTACTGTCAGAACGCTGGCTTCGTGGCAGCAGCGAGCGAAGGTTCATGCGGCCTATCGCTTCAACGGAAACTGAGCGACGAAAGAACAACGCATACAAAGTTAAGAGCCGTGTGGAGATCACTTTCAAGATACCGTGCGCGCGACGGCCCGCAGCCAAGCAAAGTACAAGTACGCAGTTGCGGCAGAGTAGAAGCCGCAGCCCGTCCCTCCAGCGCTGCCTCCCTGCTTTCCTCCTTTCGCGTGAGAGATTGAGTCGCCAGTTACCATTGCACCCGGTCGCATGATACGCATTTGGTGTCGGAGCTAAAGGTTTCATCGCCTCCCGGGGTCTCCTGGGCGTCCAGGTTGTCCTGGGCGTCCGGGGGGGTTTCCGGGACCTCCGGCGCCTCCTGGGCCTGGGATGCCTCCCGGGCCTCCGGCTCCTCCTTGGCCTCCATCGCCTCCCGAACCTCCGTCGCCTCCTGGGCCTCCGTCGCTTCCTGGCGCTCCGGCGCCTCCTGCGCCTCCTGGGCCTCCTTTGGCCCCGGTGCCTCCTTTGCCCCCGGCGCCTCCATCGCCCCCGGCACCTCCTGCGCTCCCGCCGAGCCCTGGGCCCCCGGCATCTCCTGCACCTCCTGCGCCTCCTGGGCTTCCTGGGCCCCCGGCACCTCCGTGGCCGCCATGGCCTCCATGGCCTCCTGGGTTTCCTGGGGCTCCTGCGCTTCCGGCGCCTCCTTTGCCTCCTGGGCTTGTTTGGCCTCCTGCAACTTTTGCACGACAGAGTTATCGCTTTTGCTCTCTGCCGTGCGTTCGCTCCCCGTGAAAGCATGCGTCCCTTGCGCGCTTTCCCTCGCACATTTCACTTGATTAATATTGCATGCATCACTTCACTTCATAGACAAATCAATTTCGGTATTCCATTGTAACGCGAGGATTGACTTCAGGTAGCAAAAATCTGAAAAAAACCTCGCGTTACAATCCAGTAAAAATGTGGTCGTTTTGTGAGCTAAAGTTCTAAGCCCCATGAAAGAGCTGGTGGTGATTTAGTGCTTTGAACAGTGTGTAGTCAGTTTGTGAGCACTCATATAGTGCTCTGGAGGATGTACTCCATAGATTGCGAACAGTTGAGTGGTGTGTCTTAGTGCCCATGAGCAATAACGAAAGAAATTATTATGGCAGACACTACGTATGGTAATCTTGCAGTGGCGAACTGTATGTGTGTGTGTTCGTGCGTGCGTGTGATTTCCTCTAATCATTCGATGTAGTTCTCTCATCCATGCGTGTACAAAGAGAAATCCAGGCAGACATATGCATACACTTACAAACAAGCCCACATGCGCATAGAAAAACAGACGCATCGACACACGTACCCGTACCATGCGCATTAACACACCGAAATACTCACAGACACGCAAGCACGCCTACACGCACCTGCGCCAAAGCCCAGACGGAGAATACTCTGGCAGTATTTTTCGTGGACATAATTAGCCCCACTCTCAGCGTTGGTCGTGAATACGCACATGCGCTTATTCATTGATACGTGTTCGTTTCGGTGTTTTTTTGGAATTCCCTTTCAGCGCCTGGAACTCGTTGCAGTAGCAGCACAGTGTTCCGGAGGTAAGCGGTTCACTCTCGCGTATCATGTATTCTACTTGCCTTTGTTCCCGCCGCGGAACAATCTTCTATTAGCGTCGGCATGGAAAGTGTGGACATTCGGACGCAAAAGTTGGAGTGAAAGTCCGTGGTGGAGCACCAGCGTAGGTGCATTGCCTAATTAGGAACAATAAGAGGATGAAAGAATGAATGTATGTTGTTCAATGGCGCAAGGGCCAGGTGTGGCCAAAGAGCGCCATGCCAGTGTTAGTAAGTTTGCAGTGGAGCAATGAGTTTGACGACGTAGATGTGACGTGGCTGTAAAGGGGCCTAAAATAATTGCTGTAAAGTGCATAAAATCTATAGATAATAAGATTGTGGCAATGGCTAATGAGGTGTACTATGGACATGTAGAATGCATTGCGAAGCAATCATACGATTTACAAAATATGACAGATCCAAGAATTGACCAGAAGCATGAGTGCCTAAACAGAGCCCTTGAAACACAAGGGCCTGGAGGCATGTGCTATAATAAACTGTCACAGCTACATCCTCTGGAGAGAGGATGCGCTAAGAACTTATTTGGCTAATAAGATGTAGCACAACATCATTCAAGAAATCGAGGACTGCTTTGGCATTAAAAAGCGGTTCTTCAACAACAAACATCATGGGATGAAGAGGGATATCGTAGCGGTATGTTGCAGGAAAATGTTTCCTTCTCTCGGTTTCGGCTTCCCGACACTTCAAGAGGACGTGGAGGACGGTCAGCCTCTCACCACATCTACCACAGGTTGGTGGTTCATCACCAGTCAGCAAAAGAACTGTGGGTGCCGTAAGTGTGTCCTATTCTGAGATGACAGAATAGGACGTCAGTTCGTCGTGTTTTCGTTACGGGGGGCCAGAAACCTATGTGTGGTATAATTAAGTGAAGCTTATTATCTGTTTCAGCGTCCCACAAGCGTTGCCAGTGGCTTCGCAGTTTCTTTCGCAGGAAAGGTTTCAAGTCTGTTACAGTAACAGCAGCTGTAGGGTTAATAGCAGGTGATGTGACTGATGTGGCCATTTGGTCGGCAAGAACATTGTCCTCGATGCCTCTATGGCCAGGCACCCAGCATATAATGACATGCTTGTTAGATGCATATGCTCTACACAGAACGAAATAGAGCTCAATGAGTACAGGATTTTTCTGGTTACAGGGTGACTTCAATGCTTTATCGACACTTTGGGAATCTGTAAATATGATAGTCCTTTGAAGTTTTGATTTCTTAATATGCTTTACAGCTGACAATAGTGCGTAGGCCTCAGCCGTAAAGCTACTTGTTTCTGGATGGAGTACGCCGGATTCCTAGAAGGACGGACCGACAGCGGCATAAGATGCTCCGGCATGTGATCTAGAAGCGTCTTTGTAAAATTCTGTGCACGAGTACTTGGACTGTAATTCTAGGCAATGCATTCGGATTTCAACCTCTGAAGCAGGCTTTGTAACTTCTACAAAGGATATATCACATTATACTACCTGCCACTCCCATGATGGTAACAGCTTGGCTGGAGGCATTAGAGCCTTCATTTGTCATGGTACTAATACATGGGTACAACACCAATATAGGCAAGCTTTCAGTTTAACAGAAATTTTCATGGTTCTATTGAGTTATTGTGTGACATTTCGCCACTATACCGCAACTTCAATGGCGTTAAATTTCGTTTTGACATTCTCGTCCATGTGCTAAATTCTCTTTTGGACAGCTTTTTTCACAGCCTGCAAGCACAACTTCAGCAATGCGTAACCTTTATCTGCATGAGAGACAGGTCAGGACTTAGTGGTATTGTTCTTTGACGTTGTGAATTTTATGTAAGGAATTAAAAACCAGCAGTGAGTAGCACTTTGCAGCACTACTTAACACACACACACTACTTAACTATTCCCAGGTCTAGTGGCAGCCACCAAGTGACATTTTTCCACTGATTCATGTAATCAATTATGGCAAGCATCCTGTTTTAGGTAGCTCTTTGAACTAGTGCATACAGCCTTCTGCTATCACATAGCTCCAGTAATAGCATGAGTTCATGGAATGACTGGGAGCACTTTGTTCTTTACCATCACATTTAAGTGCATATGGCATCACGTGTACTGATCACAAAGACCTCTAGACAACACCTAATTTGATAACCTACACAGTGCACTTGAGCTTCATATATCACGTAAGCTGCACGCCTATTTGCGTTACTCTGCAAAGAGACATGGAGTCAGCAACAGGGAAGACTGCAGTTACCTGTGTCATAAATGAATATTCACGTAATGTACATGTCACTTCAACTGTCTGCGCTGTTCTCCACAAGTCGCCTTGCATATGTGATGCTGCTAGCTAAGATCTGGTAATATTAATAATCCTTGTTTTCTCAGTGACAGCTGGCCTCCATGGGGCGGTGCAGACTGGGGAGTGTCATTGCTGGAGCACCTCCTGGCTATCCACAGGAAATGGAAGAAAATATGGTAAATTCAAACCCCCACTGGTTCCCATTTTCATGTTTCCATAAGTGTGTGTTTGTGTTCATCACCCTGAAGTTACTTAAATTTGAAAACGAAGCCATATAAAGTATATTCATGTCTCACGTGCATTATTAAACAACAAAGTACAACAGCACGCAGCTTAAGAACCTCAAAGATAATTTGTAGCAGATCCGCTCTGGTTTTTCTACAACTACTCAACTCATTGAATTCACTCATGATATCGCTTCGGCTCTAAACAATCGAGGTCAGGTAGATGCCATATTCAAAGATTATAGAAAAGCGTTTGACATGGTGTGCCACAGAAAACTTCTTTTTAGGCTCAGTAAAATTATTAACGATGAAAAAATACTCGGCTGGATAACTGATTGGCTACATTCAAGGTCTCAATATGTTACTTTTAATCACGCACAGTCATCGTCGGCCACAGTCACTTCCGGGGTACCGCAGGGCTCGGTCCTTGGGCCCCTGTTGTTCATAATTTACATTAATGATATCACACAGGTCATTAGGGACACACCAGTGAAACTGCAATTGTACGCTGACGACTGCGTGCTCTATACCAGAGTAACTAACAGACAAGATCAAGAGGTTCTTAACAATGTATTTTCGTCCTTTTGTGGTTGGAGCAACGCGTGGCAAATGAGCATTAATTACCAAAAAACTGTACAAATGACTTTCACTAATAAAAAACAGCCATTAAGTTTCAGTTATAGTTGCAATGGGCACTACCTAAATTCTGTGAATACCTTCAAATATCTTGGAGTTACCTTCACTCAAAACCTAAAATGGCACCTTCATATTGAAACAATCTGCGCTAGGGCTCTTAGAAAACTGGGATATTTAAAGCGAACCCTCAAGTGCTCTACTAAGGATTGCAAATTAACAGCTTATAAATCCCTCGTCAGACCATTACTAGAGTACGCCTCAGTAGTATGGGCACCTTACACTGCACGTGACATTAGTAAGCTTGAAGCCATACAAAAGAAAGCAATACGGTTCATTTATCGCCGATATGACCGCAACTTTTCTCCCTCATCTCACGCATGCGCACTATCGATAGAACCCTTGGCTCATCGACGCACACTTGAACGTATCACTTTGCTACATAAGATTGTACACGGCCAAAGTTCCATTCAAGCACCGATTTCCTTTAGTCATTCCACTGGACGTGCGACGCGGCGTTCCCACCCACTTAATATTGTTCCTTTCCAGTCTTTTGTAAATTGTTTTAAGTATTCTTTTTTTCCAGGCGTTGTTGAAATTTGGAACAACCTAGCTGGTTCCTCGCGGGAAAAATCTAATGAAGAGTTTTTGAAAGAATTGTCTAACCACAGTTTCTAATTACGTTTTCATTGTATGTTGTTTTGATCTTGTGTCTGATGTATCCACTCCTGCTATGTCTCGTGTATCGAGACAGCAGTATCTGTAAATAAATAAATAAATAAATCACTGCAGATGTCAGGATATGTATTGTCGTCGATGCTCGCACACAATAGAATTCCAGAAACTTGTTCATCATTAAAAGCTATTATACATTTATGGTGTAAACATTTGGTAATGGTTTGAGTGAATGCTAGAGACTGCATGAATATGCCACCCCTGACGTAATGTCCTGACAGAGGCCCTTAAAGGTGAAATAAATGACGATAAGAAGCTTGGTAACAGATTTGTGCAACGAGCGAGTTGTAGCGCGCACAGGGAAAAATAAACGAGAAGGCACAAAGAGTACACACACGTAGCGCATCATTATGCCTTCCCATGTCTTTGTTCCCTGATCACGCTACAACTCGCTGATTTCAACATGAACAACCTGCAAGCACACATCGCCACTCAGATTTGTGCAGTTTCCTTCAAGTCATATTTGGGTAAAGTACCACACACTATATTTTAAGAAGTGAAATAAGTTATATTTCCTCGTTTAATTGGCCAACACTGTAGTTAGGCCCTGGGTATATTTTGGTCAGGTATGTCAGGTATGGGTATATTTTGGTCAGGTATGTCAGTGCTACATTTATTCGAATATGTTTTAGAGTGAGATGAAGTCATAATTATAGAAATGAATACTTGTGATCATGATATTCTTGCCATTAGGACATGCGAGGGACATGTAAATTTGTTCTTCATATAAGCAACAACAAATGGAAAGTTGCTGACAATTTTTTAGGCATTGAAGATGTCAACATGTTAGCTTATTTGGATGCTTTTGTGTTGTCATGTGGCCTATATCATACGGGATGGAATTGATGTCCAAAATTGTGGACATTTTAACCTCCCAAAGCCCAACACATGCTTGATATGCTGAGCTTGATGCCTGAAAATGCTCATTTACTCATGAGAAACATAATGTGCAACCCAATGTAGCATTTATGACATGCTGCGACAGTTTCAGTTGTGGATAGCTCAGCAAACTAATGAACAGTGAGTTAAGCAGGAGACACACGGTACGATTCGGCGTCCGATCCGACGTGCGGCGCCGCATGCTCCGGCATGCGGCATACGACGATTTGGGGCACACGGGACGGGCATATAAACAAGCAAGCGGCGCCTAAGCTCTGCCCAGATTTTGCGCCCCAGCTTGTACGCTCGGAAGACTTCATATCCTCGTGGAGAAATACAAAATAAACAAATTTGCGCAATCCTGCTTCGCTTTACACGAACACTGTCACTAAAATTACCTCTTTGCGAGCGACAAAACACTTCGTAGCGGTGTGTTTTCTACTGACGGCTCCGTCGACAGCCAGCGATAGGGCTGGTAGGCCTAGCTCGGCGGACGCCACGGCCAACGGCTTTTGCGATCCAGTCCGAGTTCGTCGAAGTGCGCTTATTTTTGCCCACACGGATTAACACTGTACACGTAGGTTACCCGTAATTTAATACTCTTGGATTACTCGACGCCGTCGATGTGAAGGGCAAGCGTGCAAGCTAAGCGAGTAGCCTCGCTCAGACAGTCAGTGTGCGCTGTCTACCTGTCAAATGCTGTCGTATGGCGGCTTCTGGCCGATCTCGCAAGTAGCTGATTGCTAGTACAAGGCGCTAATTTGCAGAACAGGCACAGGTTCGAAATAATTTTACCGAACTGGTAACTATTTCGTGTCAGAAACGAAGTGTAGCAATGCTGTTGCAGCCGTCATGAGAAAAAAAAGCCCGCGAGAAACCGCCTCGCCAGCACCGCCTCTCTGGAGGCAACGTCAGAGAACGTCACATGCCAGGCGCGCTGTCATTGGCTCCGGCCAAACGATGGTGCGGTTGTCAGACGCGTCGGACGGTGAAAATCTGTCCAGTTTGTCGCACGCCGGGTATCCGATCTGGCGCTTCGGCACGGCAAACGCCTCGGTTCCGGCGCATCGGATGCTGGATCGTATACCGAATCGGACCGTGTGTCTGCCGCTTTAGTCTTAGGTTAATATAACTAAAAGAAAATTTAGTTTTTCTTTTGTTTATATATTTATTGGGTTATTGTATGAAAAAGAAAGGTGATCAGGTTCTATTCTTCCTTCACATAGAATTGTGTCTGCTTTCCGAAATTTAGGAAAGATGTTCAATTTGTCAGACACTGCCTGCATAACGCTACCTCCATAAATAGTCCACCGTGAGACTCACACTGTGATGAATCATAGGTGGACTTATAAAAGTAATCACAAGAAGGGCAATGCATAGCAAGCACCTGCATCTAGATCGAGATAACTAAATTTTGGATCAAGGTGAAACATTGCAGAAGAGCTGCATGCTGTACACGATGTGCAGGCTAAATTATAAATATGTTGATTCATTGAAAGCATTATAAAAATTATGTTTTGCTATTTTCTAATAGCAGCAGCAGTTTTTGCCATGAAAGAGAAATTAAATTTTTAAGGAATAAAAGATTTAGCTAATGTCTAGGACAAAACTTGGAGAAATGAAATTACTTAGTAATCGCAAATGTATGGAATAAGTTGTTTCACGTGTAGAGTGCTGCGCAGATCACGGGGCAACTAGAAAATTGTGAGGGTATAAGGGAAGAGCGAAAGCGTGTGCAGTGAAAATATGGGCGAAAGTGTCTGTAAAGGAGCGAAATCGATTTTAAGACTATTGCTGTAAGCCAATGAATAGGGATTTCGAGGTGGAGCATTGCAAAGATATAGCTGAATCTCTCAATGAGCCATTGTGACGCACATAAACCATTTCCGTAGACAATTAGAATTTATTTAAGCGCATTACTCGGACCATAAGCACTGGAAAATGATAGAGCAGAGATCTATTTATGCAAACATAGGATCGGCGCTTACTTTCAACGGCAGTTTACTTAAGAAATGCGATATTTATAAGTACAGAACAAGACCATCATGGGGCATCACATTAATGATAAAGCAACGAAATATCGGAGTCACCAGGACCCCCTAATACAACCACACCATAGCCATGTACCATGACAGATTGGTACGGCCCACTATACCAGAGGTGATAAGAGACAATCCAGATTATCGCACAGCATGACACTTGCCTCTAAAAATATGTGAAGGCAGGTGGAAGCATGTGCGCTGGCCCAGCAAATAATAGCCTAAAAAAACAAGACTTAAAAAGCAGATGCGCCTATAATGATGACTTGGAAGGAGTACATAACAGATCAAAAACGAGAAAGCGAAACCAACCAAGTAGGTTTTGTGAAGGTACTTCAGTTCTTTATTTGCCACGGCACTGCGTCCAGCAGCATCCGAGGCAACAGAATTCTTCGAGCATTTAATGTTATCTTGTGCTTCTGGCTCGCTCGTTCACATGGGTGCAAAACAAATCCATCTGCCTGCCTTGAGTGTCGGTGGCATATTCGTACCTTGATACCCTGAACGAAGTTTACCAATTCAGTTTTTCGAACTTTCTGCTGCTTCTCAAGCTGTGTGCATTCATTGGTTTGCCTCAAAACTGCCACGCCAGTGCTTGTTTTGAGACCATATTCAGCCATTTGACAAGTTTGGTGATAGATCTGACGCCAATTTGTCTTCCACAGTGATGGCATTGTTTTGAATGCCAAGTTGTTGCAGGAGGACCTTCAGCTACTTACGCAGGACAGCACGTCTAGGATGGCAGTGTCAGTGTTGTTATAATTGCTTGCGATGTCATTTGTAGCAACTGTAGCACTCATCGCGGCAGGGGATACAGCTTTGTCCGTGGGTCAATGGCATCCTGTATTATGCGCTGCATGGCCCTTACCTTAAAGAAGCAATCTAGCCAATTGATAACTTGCATGCTTTTCATTTTATTCGTTAGGGGCTTAGCTGCAGCCTTACTAGCTAGCCACTGTGGGAGGAGGTTGCTTCTTCGTGCCTCTTTTGGGGACGCATCATTGGGTAGTTCTCAAAAAAGCTCATTTTTGAGGCAACACAATTGGAAGTGTTTGTTACATTCTGCATCAGTGACGCACACACAAGCACGCTGTTTGTTGTTGGGTATCGGGGAAGAGTTCTTTGGTATCTTTCTGTTTCTTTAGCTTAGTACATAGTTTAGTGTTAGTAGTAGAAGCATGTGGTAGTACATTTAGTACATACATAGCTTTATACATCTCGATCAGAATCTGAGCAGGGCTCGCTACAGTAACTGACTCTGAGCATGCTTTATTGTGTCTTCTCTTCATCTTGTAGGCATCAGCATGCTACAGTCAAATTCAAACTTGCGAAACTAAAAAGCAAGAAGAAAGGGAACCATACTTCAGCAAACAGCGTGCGTCACTGTTATAGAATATTAGCAACAATGCTGCTTTCCCATTGTTGCCTAATAGTGAGAAACTTTCTTTTGAACTACTTGGTGCTGTAGCCTCAAAAAAATTCAAACTTGCTCCTATGCATTTAATAAAGAGTTCGACATGCACAAGGAAACGTTCCTATCCTATTAATTATCCAGTAGGCTCCTTGAAGACAAGGGCTTAATAATATTAATATGGGATACTGTTGGAGCTGCAGATGCTAATCTTATTCCATTCCGCCCCCATAAATTTTTCTGCTGTGAAGTATATGGCAATCACTTATAGCAACATTGGCACTCCCATGTTAGTCATGCTGTGCTATATACGCAATGCAAGGTGCTATAATAGGTCGACAATAAAAACAAGACTGCCATGGGTAAAGCTAAAGCGATTAGAATGTTTAAAGCAGTTAAAAAACAAATGCAGACTGAGGGGCAGATAAATGAAGAGAATGCAAGCACTCCTTTGTCTGCGTTTGTCCATGCCGCTTTCAACATTTCAACCATGAACAGCTTGCCCAATTTTCTGTTCTCTTGGATGCTAAAGCGGTGTCAGATCCTCATGACCAATCATTTCAAATGGATGAATCTACCACAGTAGTGGTATAGCAGTAGAGCATCCGCCTCGTATGTGGGAGGTACCGAGCTCAAATCCCCGTGCCGCCAGAAACGCTCCGTTTCTTTCTGATGGGTAGAGATGTCCCTTGGCCTGGTGGCAGCTTCTTCTGAGGGTTTACATCTTGAAAGACATTTCATGCGTGCTCTCTGGGCACCTATTGTCCAACCACAGACGGCCTTGTGGAAGAGCCTCAGCCGCGGCTGCCTTGAGGCAAGTGCAGCTCTCATTCGCATAGCCCAATTTGTCCTGCTGAAACTTTGCAGCATAGTTCTTGTGGAACTAGCATACGCACTAGGTATTCTTGATTCGTTTGTTTATTCCTGTTTTAAACACTTAAGAAAATGACAAAAGGCTGGAAGGTACGTTTATATGAAGGGTAAAATCTTAAGTGAATTTCCACAGCCACCTAGTTCAGCCTAATCTACGGCACACTAAGATTGTGTCGAAAATCCAGCTACCAAAGAATCAAACATAGGTGTAACTTACAAGAATGGCCAAGTCTTATTTTCGAACCTTGAAAACACACATTCCAAATAAGAATTTGAGCTTGAGAAATCTGCACTTCTGGCTGCCCCTCCAGTTTCTTAACCTTCAGTAGTGTCATCCCATAGTAGGTGGTCCTCAGTGGTGTCAGTTGAGCTTCAGATGCCAGTTCTCTTGAAGCTTTTGATGACAGTGTCATCAAAAAACATACTCTGTGCCTCTAGGGCCAATGCCCACAACCATTCCGCTGGCAGCCTTTTAAACTTGCCTCCTGGTGTCAGGGAATGATCACAAACAGTGAAAGTCTGTGATTCTTTGTATGTAGAAGGCAGCTGCTGGCATGTTCTCATGAAGCCCATGCTGCCACATGAAGCACATCATCCAATCGCTGCTTGCGTTGAAGTTTGTAGTTGGAATGCCCTGCTTCCTTGTAAGTCGGCTAGCCTTCTTGTGTATCATTTAAATTTACACAGCACAGCTGTGTATCCTGAGGCTTCTAAGCTAGAAAGCACTGCTACTTCAACTTGCAGGTAAACATCAGTCTTCGGTCAGCGGAAATTTCTGTTTGCCTTGCTGCTAGCATTCAGCATTTCATGTGGCCGTTTCCAACGGCAGATGTGTACTTAGTTGACGCTGAAGTGCCTGCTCAATGAATGACTGCCATTCTACAAAGAATGTTGAAATGCTTTGAGCTTGAAGCGGGTGCTGTAGCTTGCTTACGACATCATGTGGCACGCTAGCAGTCTGATCACTCCATGCATGCGTGGCATGACCTGTCCAGACTGCCAAAAGAAACGGAAAAATACTAGCTTTGTGCATATGGCACTAGATAGCTTCAGTGCTGGTACTGCGACTGGCATCTGCAGCTGGCCATTATCATCAGTCGAAGTCAAAACCAGGCCACCGGTCGGAATGCTGAGTTACAAGTGCGGTAATTGTGTGGGAGGAGGGGGGGATATGTGAATTTTCATTGTGTGCATACTTACAGTGTGTACTATTATTAAGCAAGCAGGTACGCAGTAACGCCTAGCTATGTTGGGATTATTGCTGCTACTCAATAGGAATCTGTCTAGTGAAAACAGCTTGGTGTGCCTGGCTTACAATAACTTGAAAATATGCATTTGCTTTCAATTGACCCTTCGCCAGTCACAAAGCCTGCTTCAAAGCAGTCATAAATATTACTTGTACTGCTTTCAGCACTTGTTGCTCCTTTAAAATGTTTATGCTCAATTCCTCAACATTTCTCAGTGTATTAATCAACGAAACAAGTATTGCACTTAGTTTTCTGCCTTATGGCAATAATGGTTCATTTGTTTGTGCAGCTGTTTTCGCAATGCGGACACCGTGTCAAAGGAGGTTATGGAAGAGAGACTGAAAGCAGTGGACTGGTGTCCCTTGCAGCAATTGAGGGTAATGTGCTGTAGTAGTGAACTTTGCAATAAAGTTTTATCTCTGCTCATATTGCTTTCAGATGTTATAAATGGGATTTCCACATCACACACATACCATGACCTGAAGTTTTGGATGGAATGGTGAGCATATTTATGCAGTGAGCCATCATAGGTGCCGATTGGCATACTCTAGTATTTTAAAGGCACTGAATATATTCTAATTAAGACTGTAATGCAATCACAGTCAAAATTCATCAATTCAATAAACAATACTCATTTAAACAGTGGTCTCTGATAAAATGGCATACCGACAAACTGTAGAATAGGTAGTAGACAGGTAGTAGACTTGTAGGCTTGTGGACCTGTAAACTTGTATGCCGATTGGCTAGTAGACCATCAAGGTCTGAAATTAGTGTTAGCCAACAAACATGTAAGTTGATAGCCGGACGGAATTTTTGACTGGAGATATATTCATATAAAATTCTATACCCGTTGTATGGCTAAGGTGTACGTTGCTCTACTGAACTGAAAGCTCAGGATTGAATCCTGGGCGTGGCGGTCGCATTTAGATGGGGCTGAAATGCAAAGATGCCTGTGTGCCATTCATTGGGTGCACATTAAAAATCCACAGGGAGTTAAAATAATTTGGAGTGCCTCGATCGCCAGGGTGTGCTTAATCATAAAATTGTGGTTTTAGCATGTGAAACCCCAGATTTTAATTTACTGAATTTCCAAATATAACCATACAAGAGCGCCATATATGGACATCAACAATTTAGAAGTGGTCATATATTGAAGGGTCCCATATATGGGCATATTAAAAATTTGGCAGATATGGCCATATATAGCATATAAGGGGGCCATATATGGGGATATTAAAAATTCGGCAGATATGGCCATATATTTGCCTTATGTGCCATATATGGCCATATCTGCCCAATTTTTAATATGCCCATATATGGCCTTTTTCATATCAGTCCATATCTGACATTTTCGTAAGGGCTAAAATAGAGCGACCGCGGCGCCGTTTTCCCGTGCACTTTCTGAGGTATTTATATTCTATGACCACGGGAGCTTGTCAAAACGCTAGAGTGATAAAGCGCACCTGCGGCAGCGAGCAAATTGACCTTTGCGCTGGCTCTCGCTTCACCGCGAACATCGAAAGCGCAGCGCATACGAAGCTACCGGCACTCGACGAATGCACTTTGGCCCATCGTAGATCGCTTTGAAGATGAGGCGCCCGCGGGCGCACACTTCGGTCGCGTCGCAGATCGCTTTCAAGATAGCTCCGTGAGCAGCAGCCGCGTAAGCAGAACGCACCCACTCGCCTCCCGTCTCCGTTGCCTCCTCCCCGTTCCCCGCAAAGACCGTGCGCTTCCGGCCGCCTTCTTCTGTCGCGTGCGCGAGATTAAGGTGCGGTTGCCGGCTCACCCTCACAAGCTTTCACTCGCACAGACAACGCAGATCGCGCGGCGACGATTTCATCGCGGTTGTACTTTATACGGAACATCACGAAGAGGGCGACGGCGGCGGCAAAAATGCGCTTTGTGTGTCCATATAATTGCTATCGCAATGAAAGCCGGCAGATCCCACACAGTGCGGGAATCGTTGTTATGCGAAGCAGTGGGCAAGACAAGTTATGCGAAGCAAGTTAACGAAACGACAATGAGAGCACCGAGGCGTAGGCGGCTGTTTCATGACCTACATGACACGCATGTCAGTAAATTCATGTCATCACCTACCATTTATGTCCGAACTCATTTCAGTGGATATTGACTGTCATTCTTTCTTAACTGAGTCAGTGTGATTTTTCTTTAGTGTTTTCTTGCCCGCCGCGGTGGCTCATTAAGTTAAGGCGTTGCGCTGCCGAGCACGAAATCGAGGGATCGAATCCCGGCCGCAGCGGTCACATTTCGATGGAGGCGAAATGCAAAAACGCCCGTGTGCTTGCGTTGTAGTGCACGGTAAAAAACACCTCGTGGTCAAAATTATTCCGGAGCCCTCCACTGCGGCATGCCTCATAATCAGAACAGGTTTTGGCACGTGAAACCTCAGAAAGAAGAACAAAGAAGAATAGTTTTTCCTTCACTTAGTGCCCACGTCTGAAGCCATTCCAGGGGTTTTTGAAAGTTAATCATTTTTCACTGAGTCATTAGCATTTTTGCTCAGTCATGGTCATGAATCTGATTTCTACCATATTCCTTTAGGGTTTCCATCAGTTAGTACCCGCGTAAGAACTCATATCAGTGGCTTTTGAGTGATAATCTTTTTCGCTGGGTCATTGTCCTGACCCACATGACATAAATACATGACACAACATAAGTGATAGGTTATGACATAAATGTCATGACCTATAACTTTTGTTTGTCATACACTTCTGTCATACTGTGGCAATTTCGGTACATACCAAGTTAACGAAATGACTATGACAGCACCAAGACGCAGACGGCTGTTTCATGACCTACATGACACGCATGTCATGACATATCATTTATGTTCATCATATACTCTTGTCATAGTATGCCAATTTTGGTACATACCAAGTTACCAAGTGAACGAAACGACCGTGAGAGCACAGCGACGTAGGCGGCTAGATAGATAGATAGACATGATAGATAGATACTGTCAAAGAAGCAAATGTTCTCCAAGAAATGTGTCGAATTTAAAAGCGCGCAAAGCAGACGTCCTGTTCCAAGAACGTCCCGCAGCAGTCGTGTCGTAATTTAGAACTTTCCTTAAGACAGCCCGTGATATTGTGAATTGTTTCGATATGCAAACCCCATGCTTCCAGTTCCTATTAACCGGAGTGTGCCACGCGTTTGTGTTATTTCCTCGCAAAAGCGACTTGATAGGAGAGTGATGGTCTAACACCAGCTGTACGATCTACAGGTAAAATTTGTGACACTGTGCGGCGCGGACATTTTATCTGCAAGATCCTTTCTTCCGCACTATACCATTCTGTTCATTTTCGGTTCGTGAGAGTTGTCACTAACAGGTTGCCCTTTGTCACTCAGTCGACCTCTGTGTAATCTGCAACGGGAAACAAGCCATAGTGACGTGTCGTTCACGGAAGTGTGACACAAGGGCAGTGTGCAAACAGTCGCGCGAATTTGCGCGCACGCGCACAAACACGCACGCGAGCAGACAAACACCACAACTCTCACATATAAACACCTAAACCTACACAAGCTCAATGAAAACAGCATTATCCGCAGCTTCAGCTACGCGATTAGGAGGCCCGGTACAAGGCCGGGTCTTCGATAAGGAACGCCGGCACGTCAGCCGCAATCTCTATCCTTTGTATCCACGCCATCGACGCATATTCCAAGAGTGGCACCGTCTTGTCTGGCGAAGGAAAACTGAAGTCACGAGCCGGCTAAACTCGAGAGAAATGCACGGTTTGGTTGAACGGTTTGTTTGTCTTCGCGTTGTTGGGGGCTCTTCAAGTTGACGCCTCGCTGTCTAGGGTAGCTCAGAGCACAGATCGCTGGATCTAGGTGATAATGTGCACGAGCGCGTACATATTTACTGGAAAGACAGCCCTCTCTCACAGACTGTAGTTTAATGGCTTGTGGTCCATTGCACTTAACATGCCCTGTGATAGGAGATTAAGCTTCCGTATGACAAATAAAATCATTTATTTGGAATAATTGTTACCACTCAAAACTTCGAAACTATATTGGTTGTACCTAAATTGAAGCACTCAAGTGTTTTAAATGGAAGCACTTCTTGAGGAACATTTGCCACTTTGACAGTATCTATCTATCTGTCTATCTATCTAGCCGCCTACGCCTTTGTGCTCTCATGGTCATTTGGTTGACTTGGGATTTACCAATATTGGAATAGTATGACAAGAGTGTGTGACGGACATAAATAATACGTCTTGACATGAATATGATGACACGTGCGTCATGTAGGTCATGAAATAGCTGCCTACGTCTTGGTGCTCTCGTGGTCGTTTCGTTAATTTGGTAGGTACCGAAATCGGCATAATATCACGTATATGTATGACGAATATATAATAATATATGATATACATAATATATGTATGACGAATATAAATGATAGGTCATGAGATGAATATCATGACATGCTTGTTATGTAGGTCATGAAACAGTTGTCTAAAATGACAATCACCTGTCGAAAAAGTCATTACCACTCCAAAACCACTGAAATGGGTTCTGACTTGGGTACGTAAAAGAAACACTAAAGGATGATGGTAGAAGTCATGGACATGAGGATCACTCAACCAAAATGACGATGACTCAGCAAAAAAGATTAACACTCAAAAACCACTGAAATGAGTTCTGACGTGGGTACTAAGTGAGGGAAACCCTAAAGGATGGTGGTAGACGCCATACTCATGATCATGATTCAGCCAAATAAATAATGACTACGCAAAAACCCTTAGCACTCAAATACCACTGAAATGGGTTCGGACGTTGGTACTAAGGGAAGGAAACACTAAAGGATGGTGGTAAATGCCATAGTCATGACCATGACTCCGCAAAAATGACGATGACTCAGCGAAAAAATATTAACAATAAAAAAACGATGGAATGGTTTCAGATGTGGTGTTAAGTGAAGGAAAGCTAAAACGTTGATGGTCGAAGTCATAGTCATGAGCATGACTAAGGCTTTCGCCTTATGGTCTCTTAGGCCTAGCTAAAGGGACTCATGATGACTCACGACATGAATGTCATGACATTCGCTTCATGTAGGTCACGAAACAGCCACCTACATCTTGGTGCTCTCATGGTCGTTTCATAAACTTGGCAGGCTCCTGCACCACTTCGTATAACATCGATTCCCACATCGCATGGGATCTGCCGGCTTTTTTCAATATGGAATCTACGCCGCCGCAATCTGTCTTATATCGGGTTCGTTAACAAAGCAGCAGAGTAGTACAGACACTGAAAGGGTCCTACAGCATGAACCATCAGCATGAACCATCTGACGTAGTAAGGCTTCTGCTTAACATTGTGAGGCTCCTACAAGGGTTTCTCCTTAGAGGGTTTAGCCTGATTAGGACATATTACTTCCTTTTCACATTGTCGCGTATGCCCTGCTGTATTTAACACGCTGAATGCGGATCGAGGCGTTTTTCCCAGCTATCGGGGCAGGAGAGCCTCCAGTAGCTTGCGCTGAAACTCAGGCCAGGATGACAGGGCATCTTCGCGGTTCATAAACCACGTGCGAGCACCATCCTGGAGGCTGAAGTAGACGTTCCTGAGTTTGGCGTTGTGTTCCCACTCGTTAAACGTAAAGCCTTTATATATAAAAAGTAGCGCCTACCACTTCGCTCCTCCGCCGTTTCACTGTCGCGCATAGCGCGACCAGCGCGATCGAGGCGCGATATCGACAGTGGCGCGGCCTACGTCGGGCCTACCGTGGAAGACGACAGATAACGCGCTGCTAGAGGAAATTCGCGGAAAACCTCGATCGCGCTCTGCGCAGAAGCTTTTGAGGCGCGATTTTGCTTCGTCAGTCAGTAACTGGCCTTACTAATGCCGTTTTGGAAGTAGCAACGCGACGATGCGAGATGGCGCAAATACCAAGTGTGCAGCAAGCGTTTGCGCTCGCCGCATGGTAAACAAAAAAAGCCTTTTGCCCTCGCCTTCTCGGTTGCGGCAACTTCAGGCACAGCAGCATGCTATCACAACGAAGTTCTTGTCCCTAACAGGTTTGATCCGTTTGTGCATACAGCACTTTCTTCACACAGGCCCTAAAATGGCGGTCGGCACGCGCTAGAAAGAAAAAAAAATATATACAAAAGCGCAACGCGTGCTTCCACGTGACACGGATTGGCCAATGGAGGAGCGGAGGCGGCTGGGGAGACAGGAGGCAGCGAGGAGGAAACGTCGGGGTGAGCGCGGTGGCGGCAAGATCTAAGAATGGCGCTACTCTTTATATATAGGGGCTTTAGTTAAACGCAGGCACGCGCTCGAACTCCACCAGCCAGACTTCCACATCTTCAAATGTGTCGCCATGAAAACCCGTCCGCACTTGGGGCGTAGAGTAACATACGGATTACAAGAGTGGCCACTCCAGACTAAAAGCGGCCGAGTTACGCAGCTTCATGCCGCCCGCTAGAGGGGAATACAACACTCCCTGTCTCTAAGGGAACGCGCGTACTAGTTATCTAGTGTAGTAACTTTTCTAGTGCACTATACGTCTACGTGTCTATGTGGCTGTAGAAGTAGACGTTATCAACGGGATCAGCCGGCCGTGAGCGGTGGATGATACGGCTAGTATATAGAATAAAGCATAACGCATCACTACAAAATATCGGCCATGGTGAGATCAGGCAAGGCGACGCTACAAAAGATGTGCGATAACGTCTACGTGGTCTTTGCTGGTTTCGTTTGCCAGAACGTCTGTCGGCTTAGCTGCTGCTTGGTAAGAAGGCCTGCATTACGTTCTTTTTCTCCTTCATTACTTTGCAAATTGCTTATGTATTTGTCACTTCCGCAGTAAGTGGACATTTGTCGCATTGTGATGTTCGGCGCAGTGAGCTTTTTTGTGTGTTTCACATCGCGCGTGATGTTTGTGTATTGCTTCACATTATGTAGGAAACAGCAATTTGGAATGCTGCGCAGCACGTTTGTGAGAAAATCGTTTCATGGCACATGAAAGTGAGTCGGCACACGCCGGTATACGTAGTCTGAATTCAATGCATGCGTGTACAATTGTGCGAAAGAATTCAGTTATGCTTAGGATCGTTATTCGTGGCCTGCGCAGATTGCTTGAAGCCTTTGTTACGACCGCAATTAGAGAGAACTTGCGAATTCAGAATAATGTTTGTAAGCTGTGGCTACGACGTATTCTGAATAAACACTCCTGCCTCAGTAGCGCATGCATGGCACCGAAGGTTGCTTTTTTTTTAACTGCGACAATTGCACGTGATGCTTTTCGCGAAAGGGCGATGTGAAGTGCGTAGGTGAAAATTTGTGCGAAGGCGAGATAGAAGACATAACCAATACTTTTTTTGAGGTCATGCCGTCCGTAGTCAAGTACTACGGGAATTACTGCTGTGTTGCGTGGTGCAGTAACAACGGCGGGACAGGGAGAGAGCGTGGTTGGCTGTCTACTGCAGTGAGCAGCCTTCATTCCTTGTTTGCTATGCAGCCGAAACTACCACTTAATAAGAAAGGTTAAGCTGCAAAGGAAGATCGTTGTTTTCCTCTTTTATGCTAATGCTGTCTTCTGAAGTTTTACTGTTCTGTGGGGTTTTTCATAATATAGCCTGTTTATTCCTTTTGTGAAATTATTTCTCAACATATGGCACCTGTATTCGTATGTCTTGCACTTTGCAGTGCAACCATCTTTCTGTGCTTGCGTTCATCGAACGCTGCGAAAAAAAAGTGTGCATGTGCTTACTGAGAATATGACTTGAAAATAAAATGTTTTGTCTCTTCCAACTTTTCTCATGTTTATTTAAACTGTCTGCATAAACACACAGTGGCATCGTGTGCTTGCTGCTCTGGCGGTACAGCTTACACGAAGCTACTCGATGCATGCAAGCAACGCGTTAAAAAATCGAAATATAGCCTCCGGGACGAAGCACTCGCACGGAAGCGGTCTTGGAGGCCGTGTAATTTTTCCAATCACCAGAACATAGCCTTCGAGCTTAGGTTTTTTGCGGTCTCAATCTCTGAGTCCGTGCAGATTCCACACACCCGCTAGGTGCGCTGCAAACCAAGACCGGCCGCAGGGGCCTATGGAAGTGTTCTCTCTTATCCTTGTATATGTTACTCTATGCTTGCAGGTTGAGCAGCGCTAGGTAAGCCGGTGTCACCCTTTCCGTTGTGTTCGCAGTGGTCGTCATGAATTCCGTAGTGTTCGCAGTGACGTCATAAATTCGCTCGTCCACGGCTCAGTGTGTTCGTCTACGCGACATCCCGGGCGCTTCGAACTCTCAACAGGCTCGACGAAAGCACCCTCTGCTGCTGCCGAGTTCAAAGGCAGCGCTATCACGCGAGATCACAGAGCCAATGACTGCATCGGCACGGAGACAAAGCTTCCTGAGCGTAAGCAGCTGCATCGCCGATGACATTCCGGCGTTAGAGAGTGCCGAGTACGCCTCTCATTCCACGGCGGCATAGATACAAACGGTCGTGCCAGTCGTAGCACGGACTGTGCCCGCGATTCGACCCAAGCCAATGTGGCTGGCATACAGGTTTGCTGCTGCAGCGTCCGAAGGGTCCGCGGAAGAAAACATTACTCCATCTCCCGCTAAAGGGAACCATGTGTGGATGCAAAGCAGCGGGGAGATGGTTAGGTTGAGCGGGAGATGGTTTCGCGGCAGCGGCCCGAGCGCTCATCGCGGCGCTGCACAGGAAAGAGAATGAGGCGCGCGCGCTCCGTCATTTTCATACCGCGGAAATACTGTGGCGCCCCCAGCGGAGTATGCAGCTGTCGCACCACCTGTCGTGCACGCCGCTCCGGATTCTTAGAGGAGAGAAAGGGTGGAGCGTAGGAGAGAAGAGAGAGGGGGAGGGGACGCGCATGCGCTGCGGGGGTGTGGGACGCGGGCGCCGCTCCGTAGACGATTCCTAGAGGAGAGAAAAGGGGGAGCGTAGGACAGGACAAAGAGGAGGAGGGGACGCGTATGCGCTGTGGGGGTGTGGGACGCGGGCGCCGCTTCGTAGAGGATTCTAGAGGAGAGAAAGGGGGGAGCGTAGTAGAGGATAGAGAGGGGGAGGAGACGCGCATGCGCTGTGGGGGTGTGGGACGCCGCGGGAGGGACGGACCAAGCCACCGGCAAGAAGTGCTTCGCATTTAAAACGAAAAAGGAAGGCCCTTCCCCGCACCAAGACAAGTTCGTAGTCAGCAGCGCGCGCTGGCCATGCTATGCACCATGCTATGTGCATTCGACTGCAAACCGCGCTGTCGGCATTCTTAACGAACAAGGATGACCAGACAATCTACATCGCGTGCTTCTTGACGATCGACCCCGCAAAAAAACAGCTAGCAGACCCCGATGTGTTCTGTAGAGGTCGGGAAATCGGGGCGTCGATCGATGTAGGGAGCCTACATGCAAGATGCCTACATGTAAAAACAGCGTTGCAGGTAGGCTCCCTTAAACGATGGCTACCCGCCCAACACCTACATTTCGAATTCCGCCGAAACGTGAACAAAATTATGCAGTGAGGTTGTGCCAGCTGGAGAGGAGCGTGTTTTCCGCGTTGGCAAACGCGGCGCCGAAGCACACGCATACGTAGCTGTTTAAGCAACATCTAAGCGGATAGCGCTAGCGGAAACGCCGTTAGTTGACAGCCATCTGCTATACATGTGGGAAGGCAGAAGGGGGCTAACCAAGCGATGGAAAAAAACAGCGACGTAATTGCAAACTGCGCCATAGAATCGCGGAAACACCTGAGTGGGCAAACGCTTACGCAGAGCAGTTGGAGGCAGCGAGTTGGGCGAGTTTTTGCAAATCACTTCGCGAAGCGTTACACACCTCCAAGACATGGACAATACTTCGCAACAAAACGGCACCCGGAAAAACCCAAAACGGCCACGAACCGCACCCTTCAAAAACTTACCGGAGAATTTCCGGGAACAGAACAGGCCCTCCTCACTAAGCTCAAAGATAAGTACGTAGGGGAGGTAACCACTCCCCCACGCATCCTACCACACAAAGGACAAGAAAACGCAGTGCTCGACGCCTCGATAGCTAAAGCAGAACTCTGCGGCTACGCAAACTGCGAAGAGAAATACTGCTCCAGGACCTGATCAGCTCACAAATGCTATATGATCCGGAACCTGAGCGACGAACACCTAGAACAGCTTACTCGATATTTTAATGAACAGGTATGGTAGAGGGGCGTGGTTCCAGAACAGTGGAAGGAGGCTATAATCGTGCTTATTCTGAAAGCAGGAAAACCTCATGATCTACAAAATCTAAGACCGATATCAGTAACCTCCTGTCGTGGCGAATTATTTGAGAAGGTGATTAACACGCGTCTCACGTCTTACATTGAAGACCGCAGCCTCTTTCCCACAAAAATATTCGGCTTTCGCCAACATTTGTTAACTCAGGATGTTTTCCTGCTACTTCGGGAAGAAGTCTTTTGCAATGTGGCAACGAGCGACCACGTAGACCGGTAAAGTCGCGGGCTCTCGCAGGAGACGAAAAACCGACACCCGATCTCTTAGCGTAGCATTTTTAATCTCTCTGGTTCGGAACGCTAGCCTGTGCTGGTGCGTGCCAGCCGCTCGTGCCTCGTGCAGACGCGAGCGTCTACGTAATTATCATGTGACGCCGATGCTGCTGCCGCTACAGAGGGCTCCTCCCATAGAGAGGATGAAAGTTCGACGAACGATGAAAACTCCATGTGACACGGCGTGTCTGTGTCGTTGGTCTTGGGTGAAACGGATGGAGGCGGCGTCGATGGATTGCAGGGTTGCGTCGCACATTGGTGGGGCCGATGGTGCGGGTGCTTCAATGTAGGCGGGTTTGAGACGTTCTAGGGCAATTGTGTCCGATTGGCCGTTGACGTTCACGACAAAAGTCGTCAGACGTCGCTCGAGAACACAATATGGCCCGGAGTAGTGCGGCTGCAAAGGCTTCCGTTCGGCACAGTTATGCACGAAAATGTGGCTAGCAGAGGTCAGAGCGGGAGAAACGTACGGAGACCTTGCTTCTCGCAAACCTGTAGGCACGGGGCGCATCTGGCTGAAGAAAGCTTGCAGTTCGGCAACGTAGTCGGCAGGTGATGGCATAGGCGTTTTGCTGGTGGCAACGAAGAAATAGCATGGAAGGCGTAGGTGAGTACCATAGACTAGCTCAGCACAGGAGCAACCTAGGTCGCTCTTGAGTGCGGCTCTGATGCCAAGTCAGACGAGAGGCAAAGGTAGAACCCACTTCTCCGGCGATTCATGCACCATAAGGGATGCCTTGAGATGCCGGAGAAAACGTTCAATAAGTCCATTGGATAGCGGGCGGTAAGCAGTCGTGCAAAAACGTGCCGTTCCGAGTAGATTGAGTAGCTAGTTGAATAGTGCTGAGTCAAACTGCCGACCGTGATCGGTGACTATTGTAGATGGGCAGCCCAACCTTGCAATCCATGTAGACACGAAAGCTGCGACAAAAGTAGGTGCTGAGATGTCAGATATAGGTGTAGCTTTCGGCCACCGTGTATAGCGGTCGATGCAAGTCAGTATGTAGCAGCAACCTTTCGAAGGTGCGAGAGGGCCGACGAGGTCCAGGTGTACGGCGTCAAAACGAGCATCCGGTGGAAGAAAAGACTTTGCAGGCGGAATGGGGTGACGCCGGATCTTGGAGCGTTGACACTACAAACAGCAGCAAAGCCAATCGCGAACTTGAGCGTTTAGCCGAGGCCAAACGAAACGACTGGAAAGGCGCTTCTGTGTCGCGCATATGCCAGGATGCGACAGGTTATGCACGGTTTCGAATAGACGTCTGCGAAGGGATTCTGGAATGTATGGTCTAGGCGTGTCGGTAGAAGTGTCGCAGACGACGGGAGTACAATCTGGAGTCACTACGACGTCCTCCAATTTCAGGGACGTTGACGAATTCCGGAGTGTACGAAGTTCGGTGTCGACACGCTGTTGACTGGCGAGCAAGTCGACATCGATGATGAAAGGCTCGGACGTCAAGGTGGAAATGGCATTGACACGACTCGGAACGTCGGCTGGAACGTTGTCGGTGGGTGCCCTGGATGGGTCGGAACGTTGTCGTAAACTAGGATTTGTAGGAAAGGTGTCGACTCTCGCGGGGGTAGTAACAGGACGCCAAACGGTTCATTGCCTGCACAAGGGGCTTGCGGTCTCTCAAGACAGTAAACGCACGGCCTTCTAGGAGATGTCGAGTATGTTTGAAAGCCAGGTAAACTGCGAGTAATTCACGGCCGAACACTGAAGCCAAGGTGCAGGATTCAGTTTGTTGGAGAAAAAGGCAAGTGGATGGTACGCATTGCCGATGAATTGCTGCATAACGGCACCAACGGCGGTGTTTGAAGCGTCGTTCATGATGGCAGTGGGCGCGTTTGGCTTTGGGTGTCTAAGCAGCGTGGCGTCGGCGAGGGCAGACTTGACTCTTGTGAAAGCGTCGGTGGCCCCTTCATGACACTGAAGCACTTGTTTACGTCTGTTCACCAGCAGAGCGTCTAGCGGAGCGATAAGTCGTGCGCAATCAGGGATGAATCGGCGGTAGAAATTGACGAAGCTTGGTTAGTGTGGTCGGTCGGGGAAGGTCTTCAATGACGCGAGTCTTGGACGGCAGTGGTCGAATGCCGTTAGCGTCTACGATATGACCGAGGAACTCGAGTTCCGGTTGACCGAATTTGCTCTTGGCGGCGTTGATGTCAATTCCGTTATTGGCAAGGCGTCAAAACAACAACCGCAAGTGGTGAAGATGTTCTTCTGCGGAAGAGCTTGCGACGAGAAGGTCGTCAATGTATGCAAAAACGAAAGGCAGGCCTCTGGTGACGAAATCGATGAAATGCTGAAATCCCGCGTTCCGTAAGCCGAAAGGCATGCGGAGAAATTCAAAATTACTCCATCTCCCGCAAAAGGGAACCATGTGTGGATGCGAAGCAACGGGGAGGTGGTTAGTTTGAGCTGGAGATGGTGTAATTTTATTGAGAGGACGAATGAGAATGTATAAGAGAAGAGAGAGAACGTGGTGGTTGCCTGTTTATTTATTCAGAGACCGTATGCGATTCCTAGCGTCGGTGCACGCGGCGCTTTGAACACGACGGCCTTGTGGTCGGTGAAGTGTAGCGTCAAGGGTTGCTGTTCCAGAGTTTTCATTCTGAAGTTTGCGAAGATCAGGTCTATGCACGTTCCACTTTCGGCTTCGCGTTGCCGCGCCGCCTCGGGATCCACCGCTCGACGTTGACGTTTCGATTCGGTTTCCCGAGCCCGGAGTTCAGGGTCCGCTTGCTGCCGTTCACGTTCCCTTTCGGCTTCGCGAGCCCGAAGTTCGGGATCACCATGTCGCCGCTCCCGTTTCGCGGGGGCGGCCCGAGCGCTCATCGCGGCGCTGCACAGGAGAATGAGGCGCGCTCCGTCATTTTCATACCGCGTAACAACCGTGGCGCCCGCAGCGAAGTATGCAGCTGTCGCACCACCTGTCGTGCGCACCGCTCCGTACAGTAGAGGATTCCTAGAGGAGAGAAAGGGGCGAGCGTAGGAGAGGAGAGAGAGGGGAGGGGACGCGCATGAGCTGTGGGGGTGTGAGACGCCGCGGGACGGAAGGAGGGATGGACAAAGCCCCCGCCATAAGCTGCGTCGCATCTAAAAGACCGAGGGCGTGGTGATGGCGGTCTTGCGAGTGTCTTCTTCAGCGACCGGTAGTTGATGATAAGCGCGAACGACATCGATCTTAAAAAAGATCGTCGCACCATGCAACGCTACCGTGAAGTCCTGAATGTTCGGGAAAGGATAGCGATCAGGAACTGTAACGTTGTTTAGTGCCCGGTAATCACCGCATGGGCGCCAGTCTCCCGTCTTCTTAGGCACCATGTGAAGTGGTGATGCCCAATTACTGGAGGAAGGGCGGCTGATGCCAAGTGGCAGCATGTGTTCGAACTCCGCGCGAGCGATCTTGAGTTTCTCCGGGGACAAACGCCGGGGTCGGAAATAGACTAGGGGGCCGGAGGTGACGATGTGATGGCACACGTCATGTTGCACCGGTAGCGTCCAGTCCGGCAGGCGAGACAAGGTGGGAAACTCACGTAGGAGCGCGGCGAAAGGTTCGTCCAACATGGCAGAAATAGGCGCGATCGTTGATGTGTCTGATAATGAGACGCCGGGAACGGATAGCTGGGTCACGGAGTCGATGAGACGGTGTCGTTGAACATCGACAAGGAGTCCGTAGTTGTGCAAGAAGTCTGCTCCAATAACTGCACGACGAACGTCTGCAACTAGAAAAATCCAGCGGAACGCTCGTCGAAGGCCAAGGTTTAGGATGACGGAGCGTGACGAGAAAACTGGAATCCTGGTCCCGTTGACAGCTTGCAAAAACGGCACAGGTGTTGCTTTTCGGTCGGAGTGGTGAGCGGGGAGAATGCTGACGTCAGCTCCTGTGTCGACTAAGAACCGTTGGCCCGTAACTCTGTCCGTCACGTAGAACAGGCGACTTGTGTGTTGGGCCGGACCACTCGTCGCCATTAGAGGTCGGCGGGCCTGTTTTCCTGCCAAGCTCAGGGACGCCGACAGTGACGAGCGTCGTTTCCAAAACGGCAGCAGTAGTAGCAAATGCCAGACGTTGTAGGTGATGTTTCATCGCGGTTGCTCCTGCGTCTTGATTTGCTGGAACTACGGCTGCGTGGGCAACGAGATGACGTGCGGCGATGTTCTGCTGCACAGATGATGCGTTCCAGGCGCTCACAGAAGGAGTCGAGCGGAGATTTCGCTGCTGAAGAGCAGAGAAGGGTTTGTAGGGCGGTTGTATTGTTACCCAGACACGATTTCGTTGCTGCGATGGTTGGAGTGGCTATTTCCATGACTTTGTCAGCCAAAACGGCAAGTCCTGTAAGAACCATGGTAGAGACGGTCGCCAGGACCATCTGCACGTTAGCCGGGAGTCGTTGCATAAACAATTCGCGCAACAGCGCGTCGTCGATGGATCTTGCGTTGTTTCCTAACGGCTGCCTCATTCGGCGAAGAAGTTGACTAGGGCGTCGGTCGCCGAGTTCTTGAGCGGACAGAAGCTGCTGAATTCGAGAACGCTATGAAGCAGATGTGCGCTGTAGCAGGGCTACGTTGAGATCGTCATAGGCGGAGGTAGACAATGGGGCGCTCAATAAATCTGTTACTTCGTCAATGGCGGCGGGCGAGAGCACTGCAACGGCGTAATGAAACTTTGAGGCTTGAGAGTGGATACCAGTGACTTGAAGTTGCGATTCGGCCTGAAGAAACCACGCCGAGGGATGCTGGTCCCAGTACTGTGGGAGACGGACGGCGGTTGCTGAACAGGAGGGCTCACCGCGTTCGTCGGAATGGTTCTGGCCTTGTGCTCTCGCAGCGTTGGTCTGGTCCATGGTCGTCTCTACCACGGGAGCATATGGCAGCATCACGCTCGGGTCACCAAACTGTGGCGACGAGCGACCACGTAGACAGGTAAAGTCACGGGCTCTCGCGGGAGAGGAAAAACCGACACCCGATCTCTTATCGTAGCATTTTTTAATCTCTCTGGTTCGGAACGCTAGCCTGTGCCGGTGCGTGTCAGCCGCTCGTGCCTCTTGCAGACGCAAGCGTTTACGTAATTATCATGCGACGCCAATGCTGCTGCCGCTACAGCGACACCTTGGTTGGTGCAGAACATCTCGTCCTCGCTCGTGATTTGAAAAGTGCATTCGACACTATGTCACATGAACTCATCTGAGGTGAATGACATCGGTTGTGGAAATAGAATCTATGACTACGTCCGCTCTTTCCTGTCCTCTCGCATCGTGACAATAATCATCGGCTCTACGCGCTCGGACTCTTTTCCCATGCCCAATAGAGGTATCCCACAAGGGGCGATACTCTCGCCCCTTCTTTTCAACATCGGCATGAGACGCTTAGTCAAAATTCTCGTCGTCATATCGAGGCTCGGATACGCGTTATATGCGGACGATATCACACATTGGGCTACCAGCGGCTCTTCAGGACAAAAAGAACAAATCCTGCGAGAAGCAGAGACCGCATGTTGAAACTTTCGCCCGCAGCAACAGAATGAGCTGCGCTCCCGACAAATCAGAATATATCAGGATACGTGGTGAACCTCTTTATAGGAGACAGCCAGGTAAGAGAGGTCCAGAAAATGCGAGTCCTCGGACTGGCTGCAAAGCAACAAAACTGAGTGGTCCACACCACTAAAACCTGTAGAACTACGGTGAAACAGATCTCCCACATGATTTTTAGAGTAACCTATCACCGAAAAGGTTTCAAGGAAACTGAGACGATCCGGCTCGTTGAGCCTTTTGTGCTAAGTCGTCTCACATATAGTCTTCCTTTCCAGGACCCCACGAAAACTGAACTAAGTGGCCTAGATGCGTTGATCAGAACGTCCTACAAAGCGGCTCTCGGCCTACCACAGGGAATCTCCACTGAACGCCTGGTGTTCCTCGGAATACATAACAACTACGAGGAGCTATGCACAGCGGTGCTCATGTCTCAACGGGAGAGGCTTAGGTTAACCTCCAGTGGCAGAGCATTACTCTGCCGCGTTGGTTACCCCACTCGTCTATAGTATGCGGGAGAAGAACTGCAATCTCTACCTAAAGTCCTTCCTGAAAAGATCATAGTAGCGCCAATCCCCCAATACATGAGTCCCAAATACCACCGGGGTCGTAGAAGTGCACGAGCACGGAAATTAATGCAACAATTCGGTAGAAATCCGGATACGGTCTACGCAGATGTCGCTCAATGCAATACTTAAAAGTACGCTCTCGCAGCAGTAGGAGCGGCCGCAAATCAAGGGCAGTTCAGAAGCCTCAGCCATCGCGCTAGCTATTAAATCTAAGGAAACTCCGGGAAAATCGGCGATAATTCCTCACCGGGAGGCTACCACACAGCACAACTTACCTATTAGAATCCAACCTAATGCAGAACCACATGATCATCTGGTGCCCGGGTCACACAGGACTTGAGCACTGCACGGGCCGATTTTTGCGGCCCGGGCCCGGCTTGGGCCCGTTTTTACATTGGGCGGCCCGCCCGAGCCCGATCAAAACTTTTATGGCGAGACCCATCTACGTTACCCGCCCGGCCCGGCCCGCCACCCCTTTACCTTAAGCCCGAGCCCGGCCTGAGCCCGGATCGAAACCGGCCCGAGCCCGGATCGAAACCGGCCCGAATCCGGCCCGAGACCGAAAAATACATGTTTTTCAGAGTTGAGAAGCCCGAGAATAACTCGCAGAAAGCCCGAGCCCGGTCCGGGCCCGCGTCAAAAAACCCGAGCCCGGCCCGAGCCCGGGTCAAAAAGCACCCGCTGTGCCGCAGCCCGGCCCGAGCCCGTGAAAAAACTGCTCTACCCGGCCCGGCCCGGCCCACGGGCCGGGCCGGGCCCGGGCTTTCGGGTAAGTCCGAGCCCATGCAGTGCTCTACACAGGACTCGATGGCAATCACAGAGCGGACGGCGCAGCTCGTGCTTTTTACAAACCGAGCGGCCGACCACTTTTCAGAAAACCCCTTAGCGCGAGACACCCTTGAGTACCAACGGAGCGAGTGACGAAAGTACAGTCCAGCACACCCTGATATATCCGGGCGGCACTCTTACGACTGGCGCCGAATACAGACGCATACATATCGAAACCTTTATTTGAAACATGCCATTCGCCCCACATTCTACAAGACTCACTGTCCGTGGTGCGGAGGCCGGCCAACTCTAGCCCACATTACGTGGGATTGCCAGAATAAGCCACCCAAAATTAACACACCGCAAATTGCCGGCAAACTTTCCGGAAACGAGCAGTGGGAGACTTCGCTCGCCAGCGAGGATCGGGAGACGCAACTAGCGCTTCTCGACCATGCACGGCGCACCGCTCAAGCAAGTGGACCCCTGGACTTGGGGCTCCACCACCCACTCCCCACACCTGTTATTTTAAATGCGAAGCATTTCTTGCCGGCGGCTCTATCCGTCCCTCCATCCGCCGTGCGGCGTCCACACCCGCACTGCACATGCACATCCTCCTACCCCACCTCTCCTTGTCTGATCTCCTCTCCTCTCGGCATTCCTCCTGTCCTCTCCGACGCTCCGCTCCTGTCCGGATTGCGCAACGAATGGCAACACCTGCGGCTCCGCGCGCGATAATGCGAAGCAGCTTAGGTTAGAGGCGCAACGCTAGGCGCTGCATACTCCGCTGGGGGGCGCCACTGTAGCTCTCGGTATAATGACGCGCGCGCGCGCTCCGCTCCTCTCATTCTCCTCCCGCAACGCCGCGATGAGTGCCACGGACAGCGCCAGCGTCAACGCCAGTGTCAGCGCCGCGGACAGCGCCACGGAGAAGAGGGCTCGAGCCGCTGCCACGAAACGGCAGCGGCGACAGGCCGATCCCGAACTTCGAGTCGACCCTATGGCTGCTTCGCATACTACTCAGGGTTCCCCTGCGGGAAGATGGTGTAATTTTTTAAAATCCACGTTTGCATATATATATATATATATATATATATATATATATATATATATATATATATATATATATATATATATACGTAGTTCTCTGCGAAAGGCGCGTCGTTTGCTTCGCGCCACGGCCGCTCGATAACAAAAAACGTGCTGCAATGGGAAAGAATGTCTCGGCCGCTTGGCTGGGCCTAAAGGCGGTAGCTGACGGTGTTGGTACGCGTCAGCTGCCACGCACGACGGCGTTCCGAGCGCGTTCCTGACGAACTTTTTACGCCGATGCCCGGCTTTTCTTTGTTTTTTTATGTCCCGGCTACTTGGTAACAACTATATTAAAATTCTGCTCAGGTAAGGTCTGGCAGGCCCGAGTCCTAGGATGGCTCCTCTCGAGGAGCGACCCTTTCGGCCCAGGCGACGAGGTCTTGCTGTCGTATTTCCTCTGGCGTTCTCAGCAGCTCCTTGCAAGTATGTTGTAAGGGAGCTGACAGGGGCCACTTGGGAGGGGGTAAACCCTCCCACCAAGCAAGCAATTGGCAACTACGGCATCGATTCTAGGAATGCAAGAGGAGAGATGTTAGTAGAATTAGCGGAAAGGAATAGGCTACGAATAATGAACACCTTCTTCAGGAAGCGCAGCAACAGGAAGTGGACCTGGAAAAGCCCTAATGGAGAAACAAGGAATGAAATAGATTTCATACTCTCTGCCGATCCAAGCATAGTGCAGGATATAGAACTGTTAAGTAAGGTAAAGTGCAGTGACCATAGCTTAGTGAGGTCTAGGATTTCTTTCAATTTGAAGAGAGAGAGAGAGTGAAATTAGTCAACAGAAAACAGGCCAACCTAGAGGCAGTAAGGGTAAATGCAGACCAATTCAGGCTGGTGCTTGCAAACAAATATGCAGCTTTAGAAAAGGAAGATAAAGACAACATAGAGATAATGAATGAAACCGTAACTAGGTTTATCTCAGAAGGAGCAATTGAAGTGGGGGGTAGCGAACCAAGGCAACCAGTAGGTAAGCTCTCCCAAGAAATAAAAGGACCTAATAAAGAAACGACAGAACATGAAAATGTCCAACTCAAGAGATCAGATAGAATTCGCTGAACTGTCAAAACTAATCAACAAGAAAAAAGTAAGGGATATTCGAAATTATAACGTGGGAAAGATTGAGGAAGTCGTAAAATATGGATGCAGCATTAAATCAGTAAGAAGAAAGCTTGGCATAGGACAAGGCAAGATGTATGCACTGAAATATAAGCATGGTAATATCATCAGCAATTTCAATGACATAGTAAAAGCAGCGGATGAATTCTATACTGACCTGTACAGTGCCCAAAACAGCCAAGCTACTTTCATTCAAAATAGTGATGAACCGGATGCAGAGGCTCCTTATATAACTAGCGCTGAAGTTAGAAGGGCCTTGAAAGACGTGACCAGGGGAAAAGCTGCTGGAGAAGATGGAATAACAGTAGATTTAATCAAAGATGGAGGAGATATCATGCTTGAAAAGCTTGCGGCCCTTTATGCGCAATGCCTCACAACTTCATGTGTACCAGAGAGCTGGAAGAATGCCAACGTTATACTAATCCATAAGAAGGGAGACGTTAAAGAACTGAAGAATTATAGACCCATTAGCTTGCTTTCAGTATTGTATAAAATATTCACCAAGATAATTTCCAATACAATCAGGGCAACACTTGACTTCAGCCAACCAAGAGAACAGGCTGGCTTCAGTGAGGGATATTCTACGGTGGATCATATCCATGTCATAAATCAGGTAATCGAGAAATCTGCGGAGTAAAATCAACCTCTCTACATGGCTTTCATAGATTATGAAAAGGCATTTGATTCAGTAGAGATACCAGCAGTCATAGAGGCATTGCGTAATCAAGGAGTATAGGAGGCATACGTGAATATCTTAGCAAACATCTACAAGGATTCCACAGCAACCTTGGCTCTCCAAAAGAAAAGTAGAAAGTTACCTATCAAGAAAGGCGTCCAGGCAAGGAGACACAATCTCTCCAAAGCTATTCACTGCATGCTTAGAAGAAGTATTCAAGCTCTTAGACTGGGAAGGCTTAGGAGTGAGGATCAACGGCGAATATCTCAGCAACCTTCGGTTTGGAGATGACATTGTCCTATTCAGCAACAATGGAGACGAATTATTGAGGACCTTAATCGACAAAGTGTAAGAATTGGGTTGAAGATGAATGTGCGGAAGACAAAGATAATGTTCAAAAGCCTCGCAAGGAAACAAGAATTCAGGATCGCCAGTCAGCCTCTAGAGTCTGTAAAAGAGTACGTTTATCTAGGTCAATTACTCACAGGGGACCCTGATCACGAGAAAGAAATTTACAGAAGAATAAAATTGGGTTGGATTGCATACGGCAGGCATTACCAAATCCTGACTGGGAGATTACCACTGTCGTTGAAAATAAAAGTGTACAATCATTGCATTCTACCGGTGCTAACATATGGGGCAGAAACTTGGAGGTTAACAAAGAAGCTCGAGAACAAGTTAAGGACCGCACAAAGAGCGATGGAACGAAAAATCTTAGGACTAACGTTAAGAGACAGGAAGAGAGCGGTGGGGATCAGAGAACAAACGGGGATAGCCGATATTCTAGTTGACATTAAGCGGAAGAAATGGAGCTGGGCAGGCCATGTAATGCGTAGGATGGATAACCGGTGGACCATTAGGGTTACAGAATGGATACCAATAGAAGGGAAGCGCAGACGAGGCCGCCAGAAAACCAGATGGGATGATGAAGTTAGGAAATTTGCAGGCGCAAGTTGAAATACGCGAGCGCAAGACCGGAGTAATTGGAGATCGCAGGGAGAGGCCTTCGTCCTGCAGTGGACATAAAATATAGGCTGATGATGATGATGATGAAACCCTCCCACCCCCAAAGAAAGTGATTTTGGGTAGCCGATGTTTGAATTGTGCAGTTATGACATATTGGCTGTCATTGCCCTCTGGTAATTATGGACAGCCAATGTGGGCTGGGGAACGAATTAATTTGGATTCGACGCAGGATCGAGGCTTGTGCTCGTGTGAGGCTTGCGTTTGGAGGCGGATAGATTCGCCTGTTCTCCCTGTAGTAGTTTGTTATTTCGTGGTATGTCGTCTGTGCCTTATCCGGGAGATCCGAGTCTGAGGGCCACACCTCCCGGTTGGTTACACCTCGGGCTACCCAGTGCGCCTCCTGATTCTCTTGATTCCCCAAATGGGCAGGGACCCACACGAGCTCAATAACCGTTTCGCTTGTGAAGTCCCTCAAGACTCGCGCCGCGCAGACGCCTATGCTGCCTCTCGAGAAGTTAGCGATTGCCCTTTGGAGTCGCATATGACGGTTTGCACGGAAGGATTCGCGATTTCCAAAGAAATGGCAGTCTCTTCCGCTTCTACGGTTGACGGCATTCTTATGCTCGCGTCGTTGAGGATACGTCCCTCTCCGGTCACGACGCTCACTACGTAATTTTGGGGATATTGCTTTGCTTTGCCGCATCGACATACGCAGTGTGCTGGTTGTTTTGGTACCTTTCTTGAAGGGCCTTAGCTGTGGCAGACCGCCTCGTGTCATGTCTCCCAGGAAGCCTCTGCTTGGGTAACGGTTTGATAACCAACTGGCCTTTGACCGCACCGGGTAGTGCGGTTCGTCCTGCCGAATTCCTAACAGGATTCAGCCCGAGTTTACCCAGAATGAACCTGCCAGTTGCGGTGCTGGATAGTCGTTCACGTTGGGCCGTTTTATGGGCTTCCATGAGTTCGTCTAGCCTATTGTTTACCCCTAACTCAAGTAATCGTTCAGTGTGCGCATGTCTAGGGAGCCCGAGGGCTGCTTTATCAGCTGTGCGGATGACACTGTTGACCTTTTCCTTGTCGGAAAGCCGCAGGTGGTAGTGTGGGAAGGAGTACACTATGCGACTGACTAGGAAAGCCTGCGTCAGGCGACAGAGATCGGCCTCCTTAATACCGCGGTGTTGTGTTGCTACACGTGTTAGCAGGCCACAGATTTGGTGGTCTGCCATCTGTAATAGGGAAATAGCCTCGGAATTTTGAGTATCATGCCGAATTAGTATGCCCAGTACTCTTATTGCCAATACGGGCGGAACTGGTCGGTCTTCCATATTGACTCGGATAAGGGAAGTGACATCCCTTTTGGTGGCCGCTTTCGTAGATTTATCCGGGATGACGAGAAGCTCTGATTTTGTTGGGGAGCACGCAAGACCATTTTGTCGCCAAAAAGTTTGTATGGTGTCTGCGGCCGCTCGCAGTGCGTTCATGTTACACCATCCGAAGCGCTGTTGGTGCAGATGGTGATATCTTCAGTGTAGATGGAGTGCTTGATATGCGGGATCCTTTCCAGTAACGGGCGCAGGTTTCGCGTAGTCACGTTGAAAAGGAAGTGGGAGAGGACCGCACCTTGAGGGGTGCCCCTTGTTCCTAATTGAAATTGTCCGCGTTTAATGTCCCCCAAGGCGTATTTCCGCAGTGTGATCCTTGAGGAAGTTTGGAATGTAGACATAAGTGCACTCCCCGACATTCTTTTGGGATAGATTTGTTAGTATTGATGCGTCTGATAAATTGTCAAACGCTTTACTCCCGTCTAGCCCTAGAATGGTACGGGTGGCTTTTACAGGGTCCGGGTGTAAGATATTGTCACGTTCTAGGAGAACAGGCGACCTGAAGCGTTGAGTTCGAGTCTCTGACCGAACGCAAAAACTCAAGCACTGGCGCGTGGATCGGAGGATCTTCGTCTGCTTCTTCGCTGGTGCCCGTCAAAGCAGGTGCCGGCGCATGGCGCGTGGCCTAGCGCGCGTCTTCGGCTTTCTAATTATGTAGCACATGCTGCAAGGTGTGGCATTATTCTCCCTCCTCGGAAAATCGTCGAGTCGATGCTAAAAGAAGCACACACACTACAGGGCGAACGTAAGTACACGCGTGGAAGACACATGCACACACAATCGCTTGCTGAGAGAGAGAGAGATAATAAACTTTAATCGAAAGAGCATGCGAGCGTAGGTAGCTCCTCCGCTCTGCAGTGGGTGGTCCCCTCAGTCCAGGAGTCCAGCGGCCTTAGCTGCCCTTCTCACTCGGTTGACCAGGTTGAGCTGGTCCGTCGAGTCGGAGCTGGACAGCGCTGCCTCCCATTGCCGTGTGGTGGGGTGTGTTATGGGTGTGAGCTGTGGTGTGTTTGCGCAAGCCCATACCATGTGGTAAAGCGTTGCACATTGATAGCAGTGTGGACATTTATAGGAATACAGCGCAGGGTGTATGGCGTGGTAAAGACTCAAATGTGGATATGGGTTTGTTTGGAGTTTTCTCCATATTGCGGCTTCCTCTCGCGTCAGAGCATTATGTGGTGGGGGTAGTGTTCTTCGTGAAAGGCGATAGTGTTGTAGGATGTGCGTGCAGGTTAATGGTATGGGCTCTGGTTGGAACTGCTCGGCGCGGTCATCTCGCGGCTCCTGGTGTGCATGCGCTCGGGCGTAGGCGTGTGCCTGCTGATTGCCGCGTAAGGACTCATGCCTCGGAGTCCAGACGATTTGTATGTATGGTGGCAGCTGGTGGGCTCCATTGAGAATGCGTTGTGTGGCCCTGGAAATTTTGGCCCTGGAATAATTTCTGCATGCCGTCTGAGAATCGCTTGCTGACGGGCAGTCATAGAACGCAGGGCAATCTCACTGAGGCAATGATTGTCTACGACAAAAATAAATAAAACAAAAGGAATGGCATGGTCCACAAACTATGGTGGTTATGGAGTGCGGTATGGTTTCAGCGGCGCAACGTGCACAATCTCGTTTAGTGTCTTTCGACGTCGCGTTCGTTGGCTGTCGTCAGGAAGAACCTCGTAGTTGACGTCACTCACTCGCCGCAGCACTTTTTAAGGTCCGAAGTACCGTCTGAGAAGCTTCTGTGATATGCCTTAGCAGCGGACAGGAGTCCCGACCAGAACCCGATCTCCTGGTTGGTACTCAACTTGTCGATGGCGGAGGTTGTAGTGGCGTGTGTCGATGCACTGCTGTTTCTTGATGTTCGTGCGAGCTAGTTGGCGTGCTTCCTCGGCGCGGTGCACAAAGAGCTCGGCGTCTTGGTCAAGATCATCAAAGCTGTCGCATGCAAGCATTGCTTCAAGCATGTCATGGACTTCACGACCGTGAACAAGGTAGAACGGCGTGAAGCGTGTGGTTTCTTGCGTCGCGGTGTTGTACGCAAACGTTACGTACGGAAGTACTTCATCCCACATTTTGTGCTTCACGTCTACGTACATAGAGATCATGTCGGTCATCGTTTTGTTGAGCCTTTCGATCAGGCCATTTGTCTGCGGGTGATAGGCAATCGTCTTTCGATGCGTCGTGTACTTAATAGGAAAACGTCTTCAAGGAGCCGTGCCGTAAATGCCGTTCCTCGGCCAGTAATGACGCACGATGGGGCGCCATGACGCAGTACAATGTTGTTTACAAAAACTGCGCAACCTCGGAAGCAGTGCCTCGAGGCAGAGCCTTTGCTTCAGCAAAGCGCGTTAAATTATTTGTTGCGATCATTATCCATTTGGTTCCCGAAGATGACCGAGAAAATGGGCCCAAGAGGTCCATGCCGACTCGGTCAAAAGGTCGTCGAGGTGGATCAATGGGTTTCAGTAATCCCGCAAGCTTCACAGCTGGCGACTTCCGGCGCTGTCACTCACGACAGGCTTGGACATACGTTTAACGCAAGTGACGAGTTTCGGCCAATAGTACGATTTGCGCACTCTAGCAAGGGTTCCGGTGTAGCCTAGGTGGCCAGACGGAGGTTCGTCGTGGCAGGCGAACAGAAGTTCGTCACGAATATCTGCTGGCACGACCAAAAGGTAGGTTTTGTTGCTGGCAGCAGAGTTCTTCTTATACAGTAGGCCCTGTCGTAGACAAAAGGACGACAGTCCGCGAGCTATATGTCGGGGCAAAGTGGCGTTGCGGCCTTCCAGATGTTCGATAATAGGTCGTAAATCCTCATCTGCGCTCTGCAGTTGGGACAAATCTGTCACGCTTACAGCCCCAAGGAAAGCGCTATCGTCCTCAATGTCTTTATAAGGAGAATCGACAGGCGCGCGCGACAACGTGTCAGCGTCTTCGCGTGTGCGCCCGGACTTGTATGCGATGGTTACGTCGTATTCCTGCAGGCGCAGGATCCACCGTGCCAGTCGTCCAAAAGGACAAGGACCCCTCAAGTTTGCCAGCCAGCACAACGAGTGGTGTTCTGTCATGACCTTGAATGGGCGGCCGTAAAGGTAATGCCGAAATTTTGCAAGAGCCCATAGGACTGCAAGGCCCTCTTTCTCCGTAGTGGTGTAGTTGGACTCCGGGCGCAATAGAGTGCGACTTGCGAAAGCGATAACTCTTTCAACGCCCTCCGGCCGTTGGACGAGTACCGCACATTGGCCAGTGTTGCTAGCGTCTGTATGAATTTCAGTGTCGGCCTGTTCGCCAAAGTGTCCAAGAACGGGCGGTGAAGCCAAGCGGTGTCGGAGCTCGGTGAAAGCGGCTTCTTGGTCAGCACTCCAAATGAACGGCATATCGTTTCTTGTGAGACGTGTAAGAGGTTCAGCAAAATTTGAAAAATTACTGACAAGGCGCCCATGGTACGCACAGAGGCCCAGGAAGCGTCGAACACATTTCTTATCGGTAGGGGTTGGAAAAGCGGCCACAGCAGCAGTTTTGTCGGGATCGGGACGGACGCCTTCCGCGCTGACGACTTGACCGAGAAACTTCAGCTCTTGGTTGCTGAAGTGGCATTTCTGAGGCTTCAGTGTAAGGTTAGCCGATCGGATTGCGTCGAGTACCTGACGAAGTCGGATAAGGTGTTCAGAAAAAGTGGCTGAAAAAACGACTACATCATCTGGGTAGACGAGGCAGCTTTGCCACTTCAGGTGGGCCAGCACAGTGTCCATCATCCGTTGAAAAGTTGCTGGAGCAGAGAAAAGACCGAACGGAACCACCCGGAGCTCGTAAACACAGTCCGGAGTGACAAAGGCAGTTTTTTGACGGTCCCGCTCATCGACCTGAATCTGCCAGTAGCTGCTTTTTAAATCAAGAGATGAGAAGTACTTATCGTCGTAACCAGTCCAGAGAATCATCGACGCGCGGCAACGGGTACAAAAAGTGGTCGCAGTTTCACCTGAAAGGCGAATCATCAATTGCGATAGCAAATTTGTAGAGAGCTATACGGAGTAATGATATTAGCTTTATCAGCTGTATAAACTTGGACATGCAGCAGCGTCGGCAACACGCAGAACTGTTGTCGACGCCATCGGCGTTTTGCCCGCGTTCGCTCAAAATGCGTGCGGCGTTGGTGACTGTTGCCGGAGCCTGTGATATAAATAGGCACTTGGTGCCGCAGCTAAACGTCGCCTCCCTTCCCTCCCCCTCCCCCACGGCTTCTCGCTCGTCGGAAGAAGGTGCGTTTGCTCTACATATATGGTGATTGTAAAGGAGAAAAGAGACGCCTACTTCTGCAGCCCTTAAGCGAGCACGGCGCAGAACGCGCGTTTGTTCTCCGCCGTGCGTTCATTCCCCGTGAAAGACGCGCCCCTCGCGCCCTTTCACTCGCACACACAGCGTTCGGCACGCGGCGATGATTTCTTCTCCAAATGACGTCATACGGAACCTCACGGCGACGGCGACGGCGACGCCGACGGCAGAAATCTGCTTTTGAGTGTCCATATAATTGCTATCGCAATAAAACTTGCTGGATCTGCCACATAATGTCTTGGGTGGACAGATTTGGCCTGAAGCCAATCATTGTATGGGGCAGTAGCCTTTTGCTTTCAGTGTACTCATTCAGTCTGTTATGAATGACGTCTTCCATAACCTTCTCAAGACAAGAAGTTAAGGAGATGGGTCGGAGAATTTCCACTTAAAAGCCTCTTCCCTGGTTTGGGTATGAAGAATACGTTTGCATGTTTCCAGCTGGTGGGTAGAGTCCCCTCTTTCAAGTGGATGTTGAAAAGGTTGGTGATTTCGGCCACTAACTGATCGTCTAGGTTACGTAGCTTTTTATTAGTGATACGTCCTCGCCAGCCGCCACTGTAGTTTTGATGCTGTTTAGGGCAGCACGTACTTCAGATTCCATAATTTCACTGTCCAATTCCCTGTTTTCTTTTTCGGTGTTAGCTACGGGCAGGGGAACATCGGTGCTTGTAACAAAGCAGCGATTTTTTAGAGCTTCAAAGAGGGCATGATTATTTCCCGGGAAGGAGTGTATGATCTGTTGAAGGTTCTTTTGTGATGCTGTTCTAGTCTTAGTGGGGTCAAGTAAGTTTTTAAGCAGGAACCAGGTGTGTTTGCATCCTTGCTGGCCATTAAGGTGGTCACATAGCTGGTGCCAGTGTTCCTGACTGAGCTGTCGTGAGTACTTCTCGATATCCCTTTCGAGTTGCGCGAGGCAATTGCGTAGACCATGATTATGTTTTTGCGCGAGCCAGCGTTTCTACAAGCACTGCTGCGCAGACCAATGTGAACCCATTTAACATCAGGAGCTGGCCCGTCCTCCTGCTCTACCACTGTGGTTGAGTTAGCTGCGTCTTTGAGAAGAGTGGATATCCACTCTTCATGGTTTGTAATGGGTGCGGTTCACGTCTATTCCGAGTATAACGGTAAACGTTCCATTTAGCGCGCTTAAATTTTAGCTTTTTCCCTTTGTAGCCTCTGAAGGGTACCGTAATGGAGAGAATATAATTAGGGTGCTGAGAGCCTTTGTAAGGGTACTTGCCGCCGCCAGATAAATTGGCGGGTTTAATCTGGGGCACAAAATGGCGAAAGACCAGCGGACAGACGACATTTCCCGCAACCCTTGGTGACGTGAACTTATTTACTTCTTTTAACAAACTTTGGCCTCAGCAGCCAGAGCCAAATGGCGCGTCTGAGCGTCGGACACGGCACGTCTGCGTTTTAGATAAACAGACTAGTAAGGACAGTCTTTATTACAGCACACGTCGAAAAACACCCTTTATATATTATGTACAAATGGAAGGCAACGACAATGTTTAATGCAGTTCACATTCTTGGCGTGAGATAATGCTACCGCGAGCACGCCATCGTGCCTTAGAACTTGTTGCTTTACATGTGTCGCACGACATGCAATAGAAAAGTAAGTTTGATGTGTTAAAATAAAAGAAAAAAGTTGTCGCAGTTTCACCTGAAAGGCGAAGCATCAATTGCGATAGCAAATTTGAAGAGAGCTATACGGAGTAATGAAAGCAGCTTTATCAGCTGTATAAACTTGGACATGCAGCAGCACCGGCAACACGCAGAACTGTTGTCGACGCCGTCGGCGTTTTGCCCGCGTTCGCTCAAAATGCGTGCGGCGTTGGTGACTGTTGCCGGAGCCTCTGATATAAATAGGCACTTGGTGCCGCAGCTAAATGTCGCCTCCCTTCCCTCCCCCTCCCCCCTCCCCCACGGCCTTTCGAGCGTCGGAAGAAGGTACGTTTACTCTACATATATGGTGATTATAGAGGAGGAAAGAGACGCCTACTTCTGCAGCCCTTAAGGGAGCACAGCGCAGAACGCGCGTTTGTTCTCTGCCGTGCGTTCACTCCCCGTGAAAGCGCGCGTCCCTCGCGCTCTTTCACTCGCACATACAGCGTTCGGCGCGCGGCGACGATTTCATCTCCATTGACGTCATACGGAACCTCACGGCGACGGCGACGGCGACGGCGACGGCAACGGCGACGGCAACGGCGACGCCGACGCCGACGGCAGAAATCTGCTTTTGAGTGTCCATATAATTGCTATCGCAATAAAAGGCAACTAGTATATTAAAGGTGTATGCAGGTTTCTTGTGCGCATTGGCGCAAAACTAAATTAAAGAAATTGAATAGATCGCTTGCTAACATGAGTACATCAGAGCGTGACAAAAAAAGGCAGAAAGGGTGAGGACCAAAATGCGTACCCACCAAATTTTGCGGTAAATAGCGGTCAAAATGTTGATGTTGTCACCACCCTAAAACAGCACTTCATAAATATAATGATCACTCCCAACGTGAAGTTCCGTATTGTCCAAGATGGCGTTGTCTATGTTCCTGGTGAAGGTTAAATCAGGTCAGGTGTTCTGACTCACGCTATTGCTTATGCGGGTTGGTCCTATGTCACCGCTAGCTGACAGGGTTGGGACGCGTCAGCTTCCACGCGCGACGGCTTTCGGGGCGTTCCTGACGAATTTTCTATGCCGATGCCTGGCTTTTTTATGCTTTTTTTATGCCCCCGGCTGGTGCGCCGCGGCGTTTTCGATGCACGCGGCACGCCGCACCTTTTTTTAGATGCGAAGCATCTTTGACTCGGGGTTATGTCCCTCCCTGAATCCGCCGTGCGGCTTCCAGACCCGCACTGCGCATGCGCATCCTCCTCCTCTCCTTGTGCTGCTGCATTTGCAAGTTTATACAGCTGATAAAGCTACCTTGAGTCAACCCCATGGCTGCTTCGCATACTACTCAGGGTTCCCTTACGGGAAGAGGGTGTAATTTTTTTTTATCGAGCGGCGCGTTCGCGCTGTGAGATGGGTCTCGGAGGCTCACTAAAACAACGCAGCCGCCACAGGACGGTCCAACAAATAAACACTCACTGCCAAAACAGCCGAGGACGATCACCATCGCTGCCAAAGCCGGAAGCCCGCAGAAGCTGCCGTCGCGTGCCATTTCAGGAATCCTCTCGGTCGGGCAACCAAACGCCCAACGCAGGGAGAAAATAACACCTCCGGTGGGGCGTGGCAGATAGGAAAGGCGCTGTCGCGCAGCGGATACAAAATCGCACCGCACAGTCGTGGGAACGACGACCAACTGAGAATAAAATGAGCACGGGATATTACGCCGGAAGCCTGGCGGTAGTAACGTCAACCACCACGTCACCTACCGACGCCACGGCACAAGCGAAAACACAACGCGAACGTGCTTCTACCACGTTTGAACCAACGTTAACTAGACTAGCTTCAGTTGTAAAACTCTCCGCCCGTGCGCTTACCGCAGCTGTCGCCACTCCTTGGGCAGCCACCAGATGGCGGTGCCTTTCCGTCGCTCTCCTCTGCTGTCGCGTCGCCTCGCCTCGCCACTCGTGCGGACAGGCAGCTTGCGCGTGTTTCACGATCGCTGGTGTTCAAGTGATACCATACGAAAGCGGAATCCATATACAGCAATGAGATATGTCGGGCTAGTTCGTTCATACTGAAAGAAGGGTAAACTGCACGATAGGAAGAAACGCATACGATGAAGTGCAGAAACTGCGTTTTTAAGTGCCGTGTGTTTCTTCCTGCCGCCTAAGCCTTTCACGCAGTTTACTTCTCCCATACAGCAGCTTGGCACGTTTTCTCGCTGCTTTTACTTGCTAACGAGCTTGCCGACAAAATGGCAACTTCCATAGCAACAAAACCTAGCAATTTTTCCATACCCGTTCCTGCCCCAGACTTAAAGCCATTTCTACGCAAAAAACTCAGAAACTATTGGCAACACTTATGGGATGAACAAACACTGAATAAACTCCGTGTAATTAAGCCCCTCTTGGGCAACTGACCATCATTATCAAAGTCACGAAACACTGAAGTTCTCTTTTGCCGCCTTAGAATAGGACATACATATGGTACACATTCATACCTTTTAACTGGTGCTGAACCTCCCCTCTGTGGCAGATGTGGGGAAAGGCTGACCGTACTCCACGTCTTACTGGAGTGTCGGGAAGCCGAAACAGAGAGAAGTAAACATTTCCCATTAGCATACCACTATCATATCCCTCTTCATCCTACGATGTTTATTGGTGAAGAACCTCTTTTTCACGCCAAAGCAGTTCTCCGTTTCTCGAACGATGTTGTACTACACGTTATTAGCCCAATAAGTTTGTAGCGCATCCTCTCTCCAGAGGATGCTGCTGTGATAGTTTATTTTGATAGCACGTGCCTTCAGGCCCTTGTGTTTCAGGGGCTTTGTTTAGGCACTTGTGCTTCTGGCCAATTCTTGCATCTGTTATATTTTGTAAATCGTATCATTCTCCCTCAATGCATTCTTCGTTTTCATAGCATACCTCATTAGCCATTGCCATGATCTTAATACATGTATGTTTTACGCACTTTACAGCGACTATTTTAGGCCCCTTTACAGCCACGCCTCACCTATTTCTCAGAATAAATCGCTCCACTGCAAACTCACAAACACTGGCATGGCGCTCTTTGGCCATATTTGGCCCTTGCGCCATTAAACACCATACATCATCATATCTCACCGGGCACAGCTTTCGACCTATTCCACGTATCTTGCGCGAAGCTTTACTGCCATTTTCCTTTTTCTGTTAGATGAATTTTTCTTCGTGCTTAGATTCGAGATTCATTTCGATAGGTTGGACGTAAGATCGGATCCTCCTCATAGAGGAGAACCCAAACATGGGTAAGTGGGCCATGTATGCGAGAACGTATAAAAAGGAATGGGAGCAAAGCCCCGAGCCAAAGGTGGGTTCTGGTGCTTTTACTTCTAGATGGTTTGCCCGTAACGTCATGGATGTAGATACTCATTCTATTAATAACGAAACATGTTTGCCACGATGACATCAGTGCACCACGTCACATGAACTTCACCCACAGTGTTAGCTTAACTTGTGAGGTTTCGTGCTGCTGGCTCGAGGACGCGGGTTTGATTCCCGGCCACGGCGGCCGCATTTCGATCAAGGCGAAACGCAGGAACACCCGTGTACTTAGGTGCACGTTAAAGAATCTGATGTGGCCAAAATTAATCCGGAGTCCCCCGCTGCGTCATGCCTCCCAATCATATAGTGGTTTTGGCACGTAAAACCCCGGCAATTATTAGTCTTAGAATATTGGTCTCAAACGTATTGGGGCCCCAATGAAATAGCGTCGAAGCTACTGCGCATGCGCAAGACGGAAGCTGTGTTTGGGTTTTGCGTCGGGCACGCTATTTCATCGATTTAGCGGGAGATTTAGCGGGAGCCCCAAAGCCTGCCCCAAAAGCTTTCGTCAACAAACATGGCGGCGCCCACCGAAGCGACGGCTCTAATTTAGCATAAAACTGGGCTTGATTCGTGGTAATGTGTGAAGTTCGTAAGCTAGAAGAAGGGATTGCGATTAACGCTTTCTCTCAACTAAGATGTGTAATGAATATTGATTCATTATACGACGCTGATTCCGTATTCAATTGTCGATTTCATGGCTTGTAGGCCTATCACGGATTTACTTGGCTGGGTGAAGGTGCGGAAAGTTGGTTACTCAAAACTAAGCGCAACAAGTTGCATGCGCCTAATAGAATAAGTTCCAAATTGTAATTAAAGGCCGAAAGACGAAAGTCTAAATTACTTTTCTTATCATAAAATTGTATATTTTATGTTAATATTTATAACAGCTTTTCTTTGGCGCCGTAGTGACGCTGCAAACGCCACACGCTATCCACAAACGCAAAACGCCTATTCCAAAACTCTTCATTCCTGCATGCCTCAACGCTAACACCGGCAAAGCTCTTTGGGGCCCCAAACTTTAGGGGCCCCTATTCTAAACCTTTATTAGCCATCAACATGGTTTGCTTTTTGACAGTAACTGGTTTTCACAACATTACCACTGTTGTCAATTTGTTGTTTACCATTGCTCTTTGTACGCCATCGCGGCTTTTACAATTTCGAGCGAGTTAGTTCGGGACGTGCTCGTCGCCGAAAACGAATGCGCGCTTCTCACACTAGTGTGCCGCTTTGCGCAGTAATCTTTTAAAGGTCCGCTTACACTGATTCAGACAGTGAGTGGCATCTGTTGTCTGTACCTTTTCTTAACGCGTGTTCTTGGCGTGCTAGAGACCTAAGATGGCGGCCAGTTTGATGTAAATTGACACTATATAGGTAGTGTGTCTCCCTGCTAATCGGGGCCAGGCTAATTGAAAAACAAAACAATAAAATGAGAAAACAAGATAGGACGATGAGACAAATAACGCGACATATCATAGCGCGAAAGACTTGTTTTATCTCATGAAAAAAGAAGCCGTGAGCACGCCGCCATCACAGATCGCTAGGCAGCTGAACTTCTACGCCGTAGGCAGAGATAACGTGAGAAATCGATGACGCTGAACATTATTTCGTGTTCACGACAACTAAAAACAGATTTCATAGTTATGATTACTGTAAATAAATAAAAATAATAACTTTGTACTATCTGTAATAAAATAAAAGCATTGATTTAGCCCTTTGCAGCGATTCCCTGGAACTTAAGAGCTACCGGGGCCAACCAAAAAATGTTCTGTGCAAGCATTATGTCGCTGTTGTTGATGTAAACAGCCGACCGTCACGGCGGCACGGACATTTGGCTACGGCGGGTTGTGCAAAAAAGGATTGCCGTTGTCGAATGTGAAAATGTATACACAAATAAAATTGCAAATAACAATGGCTATATTTGGCTACAAAATATTTTGCACTTTTTTCTGTTTGGCTACATTTGGGCTACAACTTCTCTAACTTTTGGCTACGCCACTTCGTCGGACCTGGCAACACTGACACACACACGAACTACAGCTTACCGCCCCAGTTCCAACGGCATGGTGGAACGCTTCCACCGTCAACTGAAGGCATCACTGCGTGTGCAGAACTCAACAATTTCGTGGACAGAGCGCCTGCCTCTGGTTCTACTAGGTCTTCGCACCGCGGTGAAAGAAGACACACAGTCTTCATCCGCAGAGCTGGTTTTCGGCACGACACTTCGCTTACTCGGCGAGTTCGTTGCCTCGGAACCCACATCAGCTAAGCTACACTATTACGCCAACCGCCTGCGAACTACTATGACTACTGTCGTACCACCGCCGCTTCGTCAGGATTGCAAGACCGTTTATATGAGCCCTTCATTACTTCGTACCAGCTACGTCTTCATCCATCACGATGCCACTCGCACTCCACTACAAGCACCTTAGGACGGTCATTTTGATGTCCTCAAGCGCGATCCTAAGTACTTTACTCTCCTTGTTAACGGACGCGAAGAGACGATATCTATAGACCGTTTGAAGCCAGCTCACATGGATGCTGGCAACGCCATCTACGTGACATCTGGTGGGTGTGCTGAGTAAGATGTCACGTAGTAGTAACATTGAAGAAAACAGTCGTAAAATTGTGTATGACGAAACGGGTTGTTTATTGGGTAAACCTGTGCCCACAAAAGCAAACTACACTCAAAGCACAACGATAGCGGCGAACACAGTCGGCGATGGTCGAAAATCTGATCAGCGGCGAAATGCGTCGGCTTTTATACATAAGTAATCGAATGTTCCGGACTACTACCTCGTGCACGCGTGTCTTCCAGAAAGTTCTAGGCAATTCGCGTCGGTGTAGTAAGAAACTATTATATGGCAACCTGGAAGAAGCCAACGAAAGCCACGAATAAGTGAATGCGCGAGCTCGTGACGAACGTGCATGGGATCTCGGGGCCTTCGGAACGAAAACGGTGGAGCTAGCGCTGCCAGGCTAGCCTGGGCGTGTACGGGGTCGACCTGATGCACAAGTCGGACCGAGCCGGTGCTACCAGACCAGCCGGGACGAGGCTGGCATGTCCTGCGATGAACCTGGTTCCGGCCAGAGCTGAACTGCAGACCAGACTGAACGGACCGGTGCTGTTCTTGCAGTGCACGAGCGTTCGAGCCCAGCAGTACCAGATGGCCTTGGTCGAGAGTGCCAATTTCGGGCGAGCCACGTGAAAGGGTCCGGCACAACCGTCTGCTTGGGTCGTGGCCACGGTGCCGCGTTGCTGACCGCGTGGGCTTGTCGTGCTGTCGCGCGAGCAGTTCAGCTTCTCGTGCGTTGGCCGCCTGTTCGAGTTCTTCATACAAACAGTGCTGCATCTGCAAGCACTGACGCCCCCGCTATCGTCACCAGTATTGTGAGTGAACATTTTACGAAGTGACCGAAGGACACGCACTGTGATATCTTGCGTGAGTCGTGGACTGCGTGGACCGTTATTCAAATAGCCACAGTGTCTTATTAACTCATCGCAAATGTAATTGTTGCCATCTGTCTTTGATCAATGTTTGTCCTGTCTGTGACTTTGGCTCCTGTATCTGAGTCCCTGGGCCCACGAACCACCACAGTCGGTCATACAATCAGATAACACAAGCATCGGTGAAAACTGGTAACGGAAAGAAGCATCGATAACGTTCTACAAACTTCCGATACAGGCGTGTCTTGCGCCGAGCGATAACGTTTAACATTTGTTAGCTGGTGGAAAGCGGCCACCGGTGAAAGATAAACATGTATACGTGTCAATGTGTGTATGTGTGTATATATGTGTTTTGGGTGTTTTGATTCTGCACAAGACACCACCGTGGTTGCTCAGTGGCTATGGTGTTGGGCTGCTGAGCACGAGGTCGCGGAATCGAGTCCCGGCCACGGCGGCCGCATTTCGATGGGGGCGAAATTCGGGAGCACCCGCGTACTTAAATTTAGGTGCAGCTTAAAGATCCCCAGATGGTCGAAATTTATGGAGTCCCCCACTACGGCGTGCCTCATAATCAGATCGTGGTTTTGGCACATAAAACCCCATAATTTATTTTTTTTGTGTGTTGGGCGTATATACGTGTACATTTTTTTATTAATTTTTTTTCACTGTTGTCTGCTGTGCTGGTATTGACAGGTGCCTAGCCAGGCACGCATAGTCTCGCCTTTTGATCAGGCGCCACGGTAATCATGTGTTTTGAAAACTGGCAATAAAATTCAAACTAGCGAGAGAGCTAGATATAAAAAAGCGGGCAGAACCCACGCCCCGTGGGAATCTATGTTAAGCGAAGCAGTGTGCGAGGAGCCTGCCAAGTTAATAAAACGACCATGAGAGCACCAAGACGTAGGCGGCTGTTTCATGACCTACATGACACGCATGTCATGACAATCATGTTACGAGTTCCTCAGGGGTCCCTTTAGCTAGGCCTAAGCGACCTTAGTCGTGCACATGACTATGATTACGAGCATCGACTATTAGCCTTTTCTTCGCTAAGTACCCACGTTCGGACCCATTCCAGTGGTTTTTGAGGGTTTATCTTTTTTTCGTTGAGTCATTGTCATTTTTGCTGAGTCATCCTTATGACTATGATTTCTACAATCATCCTTTAGTGTTTCCTTCACCGAACCCATTCCAGTAGTTTTTGAGCGATAGCTTTTTTTGCTGAGTCATTGTCATTTTTGCTATGTCTTGGTCATGACTGACTTCTACCATGATCCTTTAGTGTTTCCTTCACTTAGTACCCACATCAGAACCCATTTGCGTGGCTTTAGAGTGTTAAACTTTTTTCGCCTAGTCATTGTCATTTTTGCTTGGCCATGCTCATGACTGTGACTTCCACCATCCTTTAGTGTTTCCTTCACTTAGCACCTCCATCCAAGCCCATTTCAGTATTTTCTGAGTGTCTTTTTTGCTGAGTCATTGACGTTTCTGCTAAGTTATGCTTATGACTGTCTTCTACCTCCATCCTTTAGTGTTTCCGTCCCTTCTTACCCACGTCATAACCCATTTCAGTGGCTTCTGAGTACTAATCGTTTTTCGTGGGGTCACGGTCATTTTCGCGCAGTCATGGTCATGACTATGGCTTCTATCATCAACCTTTAGTGTTTCCTTCACTTAGTACACACGTCACAACTCACAACCCATTTCAGTGGCTTTTGAGCGTTATACTTTTTTCCTTAAGTCATTAATATTTTTGCTGGGTCATGCTCATGACTATGACTTCCACCATCCTTCAGTGTTTCCTTTACTTACCCACGTCCGAACCCACTATAGTGGTTTCCGAGTGTTAATCATTGTTCGCTGAGTCATTGACGTTTTTGCTGAGCCATGGTTATGACAATTATGCTACGTAACCTGGACGATTCAACCGTGCAGGCAATACTGGAACTCTTAAATTCACACTGGAGCAGAGGGACCTTAGCCCCGGTATTCAAGCATGCGGAGATTACACTGATACCAAAGCCAGGAAAAACGCCCTGCCTGGAGAACCTAAGACCCATTTCACTTACGTCTTGCCTCGGTAAATTGATGGAACGTGTTATCTTAGACAGGCTACAGACGCATCTCGAAGAACGTCAACTGATGCCGAACACGATGTTTGGTTTTCGGCCCAACTTGTCAATGCAAGACGTGCTTCTGCAGCTCAAAGAGGAAGTACTGACTGCAGCAACGCCGTGCTGCCAAAAAGCAATTCTCGCACTAGACCTAAAGGGAACCTTTGACAACGTGGGGCATGAAGCCATACTATCCAATCTCGGTGACACGAATTGCGGCCGACGAACGTACAGCTACGTGAGGGCTTTTCTCACTGATCGCACAGCCACAATAGGGCTGGGAAATGTGAGGTCACAGCGAATAGACACATCTAACAGAGGAACGCCACAAGGAGCAGTGCTGTCACCGACACTTTTTAATGTGGCCATGATGAAACTCGCAGCCCAACTCGAGAAAATACCGGGGATCAGACATGCCTTGTATGCAGACGACATCACGATATGGACGGTCTGAGGGTCCATAGGAGAACAAGAAGAGGCATTACAGGAGGCAGTAGACGTCGTAGCAAGCTATGCGGAGACATGCAGACTGCAATGCGCGCCGGAGAAGTTGGAGCTCCTCATAATCGAGAAGCCCTCACGAGGACGATCAACAGCCCCGGCACCAACCATCCACCTGCGAATAGGTCCTAGAGAGATTACTAAAGTAGACAGACTTCGGATCCTCGGCTTACACTTACAAAAGGACGGGGGCAGAGGATACGCCATACAGAAGCTACAACACACGACCACGCAGATCTTGCGCATGATTCAACGAATTACTAGCAGGAAGAGGGGACTCAAAGAACAGGACCTTATCCGATTAGTGCAGGCTCTGATTGTGAGCCGCATTGCATACTCGGCACCATATTTAAATTTAAGGAACGCGGAAGTGGAGGTACTCGACCAGCTGATACGCAAGGCGTATAAGCAAGCGCTTGGACTCCCACACGGAACGGCTACTTTTCGCCTCGAGGAGACAGGGGTGTACAACAACGCACGGGAAATCATAGAGGCCCACCTGGTAAGCCAGAAGGAAAGACTACTACGCACAATAGCGGGACGCTGCGTCTTGGAACGTCTTGGATATTCCGTACGGAAGACCAGCGCACTGACCAAAATCCCAACCCGAATACAAGAAACTATGCAGGTCTCATCGATTCCCAGGAACATGCACCCAATGTCTCAAATGTCTCTCATTTCCATTTCTCTCATTTCCATTCCTGGGTTACAAAGTAACTGATTTGTTATGGCCAAAATGAAAGAGGAAGTAAGGATTGAATGCCAGAGGCTCAGGGAGGAAATGCAGCAGGAAATTAAAATGTTCCGCGAGTCTGTGGAAAGAGATTTCAGGAATGAAATTCGAGAATTGAAAACCGAGCAAAGGAGCATGACGAAAAGCATTGACTATGCTCATGACACGATAGAGGAGTTGAAGAAAAAGCTGGACGAAGCTCTCGCAAAAAACACTCAACTGAAAACTGAAAATTCTGCTCTGCACCTAGAAAATGCGACCCTGAAAAGCTCTTTGAATGATCTAGAGCATAGGGTAACTAGCTGTGAGCAATATTCTAGGAATGTCAATTTGGAGATACAAGGTGTCATCAAGAATGAAAATGTATCTGTCAATGACCTGCTGTGCAAACTTGGTACAGCCATCGGTGAGCCAATTGCCAGAGAAGACATGGAAGCATGTCACCGCGTGCCAAGTAGAACGGAGAATAAAAGCCACATTGTTGTTCAGTTCAAGTCTCGCGTAAAGCGCGATAATGTACTAAAGAAAGCCAAGAAGGCGCGCCTTACTAATGCAGACTTGGGCATAAGTAGTTCTACACCTGTTTCACCGCCAGTGTACGTCAATGAGCATCTTTGCTCGACGCTAAAAAGGTTGCTAGCACTTGCGGTAAAAAAGAAATATGAAATGAAGTGGAAATCAGTGTGGTCTTTTAATGGTAAGATATTTGCTAGACAGTCCGACGCAACACCTGTTGTGCACATACCAAGTGTGCGCGACATCGATAAGATTTTTGTAAGACAGACCGGTTCTTTGCTTGCGTAAGTTGAGAAGGAGTACCGCGCTTGCTTGTATTTCTAGTCGTTTTACTTTTATTTCTGATATGAATTATCAGGAGCTTGCCTTTCCCCAATGCGTCAGCTCACGTCACCCAACAAGTGACTCAGTGCTACACATTAGTACAAGATCAGTGAACCATAAGAAAGACGATGTCGCATTTCTTCTTGGCCAATTCCAATTAACGTTTAGCGCTATAATGCTGACTGAAACTTGGGGCAGAAATGATGATCAGGCCTTCAGTTTGGACGGTTACAATGCATTCTCGCATAATCGGCCAAACAAACGAGGCGGGGGTGTGGCACTGCTTGTTACGATGAAAAAGAATTGCCATGTCGTCCCTCAATTTACTGTAGTAACTGATGACTATGAAATACTAACGATTCGATGTAAGCATGAGCTGATTTCCGTACTTTATCGACCACCAAATGGGAGTATTGCCAGTTTCTTGCTGTTCTATGAAACTTTTTGGGAATTTGTATGCAATAACAACTTACACCTGGTTTCTGCAGGAGATTTCAATATTAATATGATGGAAGAAAGCAATGCCACCCGTGATCTAAACACCCTGTTACATTCCACTGGCTTTACCAACTTAATTACTACGCCAACTCGTATTACATGCTCAACTGCATCGGCACTTGATCTCATTGTGACAAATATTGACACCGTAATCTACAGCGCAGGTACTGTCATATCTGATATTAGTGACCACTGCCCTGTCTTTCTAAATTATTATAACGAATCACTGGATAGAAATTCACGACAGGAGCTACTCATTATTCAGCAAATTACCCCTCAGAGTAATGAATCATTCAAAATTGATATAATGAATCAAAGCTGGTCATCTGTATACGAAAAGAAAACAGCAAATGACGCTTACGATGACTTCATGAAGCTTTTTATTTGCATTTACGCAAAGCACTTTCCGTTCAAAACGTTTACACCAGCAAAAAAGGCCAAAAAACGTTGGGTCACTCGCGAGCATCTGAAAATGATAAAGAGTAAAAATGCCTGCTATCATTCATTCTTGCGCACGCGCCGAATAGAAGTGTTGAAAGAATTTAAGAAGCTTCGAAATCGAATAAATGTTGAACTTAGACGTGCCAAGGAAGCCTATTATCGTCGTCTTTTCGAAAATACTAGTCGACAGCGACCTAACGCTACATGGAAACTCATCAGTAATATACTCGGCCGCGAAAATAAAAACGCCCTACCTGAATCCTTAACACTTGCCGGTCGCAAATTAACCGGCACATCACTTGCAAATCACATGAACAACCACTTTATAAATGCAGTTTCAGCATGTAATGACCATGTAGGTATGGTTACCGGATGCGGTAATGTGAAGCAGAGCATCTTTCTTTACCCAACTGATAAAACTGAAGTGCATCACACTTTTATGTGCTTAAATAATACTAAATCACTCGATGCCGATAATTTGCAGATCCTTCCAATAAAGCATGTTTTACACTTAATCACAGAAGTTCTTGCATATTATTTAACCTAATTATTGAATCTGGTGTTTTTCCAGAAGCTATGAAAAGAGCTAGAGTATCAGTCATATTTAAAGGAGAAGATCGAAATATAGTAAATAATTACAGACCTATGTCTGTCCTTCCTGTATTTTCTAAATGCCTAGAAAAAATTATCTTTGCTCGAATAACGCAGTTTTTCAATAAATTTAATGTTCTAACAGATGCGCAATTCGGCTTTAGAAGCGGCAGGTCTACTGAAACTGCACTACTGACATTGAAAGAAGCTATAGCTCATCACATTGAAAAAAAAAACGAACTCACACTCGGTATTTTTTTTGATTTCAGTAAAGCCTTTGATTCCCTTGACCATAGTATTCTTTTGCGCAAACTAGAATCATATGGCATTCGTGGTATTTGCATATCTCTGCTTCAATCTTACCTTCAAAATAGATGCCAGAGTGTTCACATCAACAAATGTAGCTCGTCATTCTTGCCTCTCACCTGCGGTGTACCGCAAGGGTGTATTTTAGGTGCCCAAATGTTCAATGTTTATATCAACGATATTGTAAACATAGGTACAACAGTTAAATATGTAATATACGCAGATGATTCAACAATACTTATCTCTGATATTAACTTGCATCATTTAATATCCAAAGCGAACGACGTGCTTTCGGAGATTTCCTCGTGGTCAAAAATGAATCGACTCAAGATCAATCCAAATAAAACTAAAGCTGTTATATTTCGTGCTAAAAATAAGGCAGTCGCTACTCACCAGCCCTTAATTCTTGATTCACAGCGAATAGTTATTGTTGATACGCATAAAATACTTGGGGTTTACTTTTCATCGAATTTAAATTGGGATGCCCACGTAAACTACCTCTGTAGAAAAATCTGGTCTGTAACAGGAGTCGTGTCTCGCTGCCGTAATCTGCTGCCGCTCAAGGCTAAACTTCAAATATACCACGCATTGTTTAACTCACATTTAAATTATTGTACGTTGATATGGGGCACAAAAACTAAAACAAACATAAATAAAGTTCTTGTTCTACAAAAAAAGATAATCCGCTACATTGGAAACATTGAACGTTTGGGAACCACCTGCAAAGCGTTTGAAGAATTCAATATAATACGGGCTGACAACATTTACCCATATCGATTGTTGAACACACTCTACTTCTCCAACAAAGAACTCTTAAAATTCATTACGGCCTTATCATGTCTAGAGCGTCGTGTTATTACGGTGCCCACAAGAAACACCCATATTTGGTCTGTACCTCGGTTTCGTACAACCTATAAGTACCAAACTTTGGCATACAACGTCCCCACAATACTAAACACATATGCAAACACAACCAGTTGGAGTAAAAAACAGTTACGTTCATACTTTTGTTCTATTGTGTGCTAGAAGACAATTAATTATCTGTAAATGATATCGACTAAACTGTTTCAACTATGAATATATTATTAATATTTTCTTTTTGTACATTTGTGTGACTGATATATTGTTACTTGTAAATTTCCATATCCATTTTTTGTGCATTGAAATTTTAGGTGCATTTGTGTGATTTATGTACATGTTCTGTAATCTGCTTGTTTTCACTTTACCTTTGTCACGGCGTATCCACCATCTCAACCTGCGCACCTTGTACAGCTGCTGCCATGTAACGGTCACCTGGGCCCTGTCAAGCCGTTTTCACGGCTTTTAGCCCAGCGGACCTTCCAGCTTACTGTCTGGTAAATAAAGTTGAATTTGAAAATTTTGAATTTGAAACTTCCCCATCGGACGGAGACAAGCCCGAGCGCAGGCGCTCGCGAGAAAGTATGGAAACCACCCCAATGTCTTGTACGTAGACGCGGCCAGCACTGCAAGAACCACCGCATTCGTCACCAGCGTAGTCGATAATCACGGGACCGAAATAAATGCATCGTCGGTTTCCAGAGTGAGCGCTGCGGAGGCAGAGGAACTAGCGATAGCGTTAGCCATCACGACGAGAGCGCACTGGCATTGCGTTTAGTTCTGACGGACTCTCAGACGGCATGCAGAAATTATTGCAGCGCCAAACTTTCCAGGGCCGCACATTGCATTCTGAATGGAACGCATGCACCAGCTGCCACCATACATACAAATCGTGTGGACTCCGAGGCATGAGTCCTTACGCGGCAATCAGCAGGCACACGCCTACGCCCGAGCGCATGCACACGGGGAGCCGCGAGATGACCGCGCCGAGCAGTTCCAATCAGAGCCCATACGATTAACCTACACTCACATCCTACAGCACTATCGCCTTTCACGAAGAACACTACCCCCACCTCATAATTCTCTGACGTGAGAGGAGGCCGTAATATGGCGAAAACTCCAAACAAACACATATCCAGATTTGAGTCTATACCACGCCATACACCCTGCGCTGTATTCCTATAAATGTCCACACTGTGATCAATGTGCAACACTTTACCACATGGTATGGGCTTGCGCAAACACACCACAGCTAACCCCCATAACACACCCCACCACACGGCAATGGGAGGCAGCGCTGTCCAGCTCCGACTCGACGGACCAGCTCAACCTGGTCAACCGAGCGAGAAGGGCAGCTAAGGCCGCTGGACTCCTGGACTGAGGGGACCACCCACTGCAGAGTAAAGTTTATTCTCTCTCTTATGACAATGACTTCCACCTCCATCCTTTAGTGTTTCCTTCACTTAGTACCCACGTGCGATACCATTTCAATGGTTTCGAAGAGCTAATATTTTTATGCTGAGTCATTGTCATTTTTGTTGAGTCATGCTCATTACTATGACTTCCACCATACTTTAGTGTTTCCTTCACTTAGTACCAACGTCCGAACCCACTTCAGTGGTTTCTGAGTGTTATTCTTTTTAGCTGAGTGATTGACGTTTTTGCTGAGTCATTCTTGACTTCTACCTCTATTCTCTAGTGTTTCCTTCAGTTAGTACCAACGTCCGAATCCATTTCAGTGGTTTTTGAGTGTTATTATATTTCGCTGGGTCATTGTCACGAAACGACCATGAGAGCACCAAGTTAAAGGCGGCTGCGTCGTGACCTACATGACATACATGTCATGACATATTATTTATTTTCGTCATATACTCTTATCATAGTATGCCAATTTTGGTACATACCAAGTTAACGAAACGACCTTGAGAGCCCAAAGACCTAGGCGGCTAGATAGATACATAGAAGATGGATGCTGTCAAAGCAGCAAATGTTCGCCAAGAAAGGCTTCGCATTTAAAATCTGCCCTATTCGCCCTCAAGTGGGCGGCCTTCTCATTCCTGGAATCCGTGGGCTCCTGCTGTCACCCTATGCCGGTCTACCAGCTTTCGTTCATCATCATTGGCTGGGCAAGAAAGCGTGACCTCCCACAGTACTTTATTGTCCCCTTCTGTGTTCTCTTCTTCGACTGTTGTTCCGTCTTTAGTTTTTAAAGAGTTCCAGCGGGTCTCCTGCACTCCTTTACCATGTGGCGCAGGGTGCCCGGGACTGCGCAAAATGTGCAGAGGCAAGGAAATTACGTTGAAAATACCCTATGCAATAAGGTACTGTTAAAATAGGTGTTCGTCTGTAGCCTTCTTAGAATAACGGTGTTTCTTAAAATAATGGTGTCTTCTCTATTGAGTATTAGTTGAAGTGGTGGGTGCTTTCTGCCTTCCAGTCTATGGTGCTCTAGAATATAGGAGTACATATTCGGGGATGTTTTCCAGCATCGTCGCCTTTTTGGTCCCCTCTGGCAAAAAAGCTGGATATGAATGCTCTCGGGCTGCGGCGTGAGCCGCTTTGTTGCCCGCCAGGGACTTGTGTCTCAGGGTACATACTGGGTAGGTCTCTAGAAGATATCCTCTTCAGTTAGAGGTTTCAGTAACAACGCGCAGCTCAGTTCTTTCTGTTTTTCTTTATATACCTTTACTGCGCTAGCTCTAGCGCACTCTTTCCCATCTCCTCTGCTTGAGGCTTATTTATGTACTATACGCAAAAATTCAAAAAGGAACAAATCGAATATTACTTGTACGTTGTTCCGTTTTCACGTTGGCTTGCATTTGAAATATTGGCTAAAATCAGTCCACAAGAGATATATGCTTGTTACTACTCTAAGCCTCGAAACGAGCTGCCGAGCAAATAACAGTCGCAACTTCCATGCAATTACACGTAACATGCGTTATTACAGGTTATTTCGGGTCAACGTCTCGATTTAGGCTGATGGTACGTTGTGAATGAAAGGTAGCTCATGTTTAGAGACTGGGAAAGGTTAATAACATGACATGGAGTGATCCTACTTTAGTTTAACTCTAGCTGTAAATGAATGATGAAAACTGAACTGCATGATGGAAACTAGAGCTAGATTAGCTTTTTAACTTAACTAGAAAAGCTAGAACTAGCTAGATGCTAGATGCAGGATTATTTGAATATGAATTTAAATATTTCATTTTTCTCATTCCGATTTTAAAGCAATGCATTCAACTTCTACCGCAGCCTCCCGAAGCAAGAATAATATAACCGCTGGCTCCCTGTCCATTCGGTCCGCATAGTAGGGGTGAAAAGACAAGATAGTGGCAACAACAACTATAACAACTGCTAGTACTACTAGTACTACTACTACTACTAATACTACTACTACTACTACTACTACGACAACGACGACGACCATGACAATGACGACAATGACAACAACAACGAAAATGGCGGTGTTCTTTGTGGAAGAAGCTGCTGTCGCAGTAAATGAATTCAGAGCCGAAGGAATCGCTGGATTCTTCAATTGTTTTCATAGCGAAGGTGTTAGCATCTAGTTGGTCTGGATTTTTCTTTATGTGCTCATCAAAAAAAATTGAAGCTGGAAAAGGGGCTTGTGTTTCAGTTCCCGCGTAATAGAATTATCTTTCCTCGTATATTTGAAGTACAATCCGTTGCTCTTATGTCTGTAGGTTGGCTTAAGTCATACTTTACGGATTTCCTAACACATCCTAATTTCAGAAATTCAATTAGTTCAATAATTCAGAGTTCAATAATGCACTTGCGCTAGGTGGAGAGTGTCAAAGAATGAGGATGTATGCGGTAATGGTACCACCACCTAGCGGCCATGGCCACTCCGAGAGGCCTCAAACTGCAGTTGGAAGAGGGCTTTTTCGTTCTGTTTCTGCGTGAGAGATTTGTTTTCTCGTATATTCGAATAACAATCCGAAGCTATCATGTCTTCAGCTTCTTTGTAAGTCGTACTTTACGTATTTACTTTTAAGCATTATTTATTTCACAAAGGCACTCACTGTTGGCAGACGGCCTAGAAGAACGAGAATGTATGCTGTACTTACGTATACGTACGTGCGCGCCTGACGTGCGTCGCGTGTGCTGGTGGTGCTTGCTTAACGTCGTCTAACTTTAGTTGGGTGGTGGCACTTGCCTAACGTCCGCACTAGCTTCGCTGCACATCCACTCTCACAGGGTGGAATAGACGCGGATTTTTTTGTCTCCTAGCTCACTTGCTGAGTCACGACATGAGTGGCAAGTTTCTTTTGCAGAATTATATGTCTCCATGACATCATGTATGATGTCATTTATTGCCCGACAAAAAAAGGCCGCGGAAACCTTGCACTGTCACAGTAGTAAAGAAAGCTCGCTCTGAAAAATAAAAATAATTTTGCGGACAGCGGCGGGATGAGGAAGGGCGTGAAATCCTTGTGATCACCTTGTGCGGAAATGTCAACTATGTTCGAGGGTCGGCCTACTTGTGCTTTCGTATCATCATAATCAGCCTATATTTAGGTCCACTGGAGGACGAAGGCCCCTCCCTGCAATCTCCAATTACCCCTGTCTTGCGCTAGCTGATTCCTACTTGCGCCTGCGAATTTCCTAACGTCATCACTCCACCTAGTTTTCTGCCGTCCTCGACAGCACTTCCCTTCTCTTGGTATGCAATCTGTAACACTTTTGGTCCACCGGTTATCCATCCTATGCATTCCATGGCCTGCCCAGCGCCATTTCTTTCGCTTAATGTCAACTAGAATATCAGCTATAACCGTTTGTCCTCTCATCCATACCGCTCTCTTCCTGTCTCTTCACGTTAGGCCTAACATTTTTGGTTGTATCGCTCTTTGTGCGGTCCTTAACTTCTTCTCGAGCTTCCTTGTTAACCTCCAAGTTACTGCCCCATATGTTAGCACCGGTAGAATGCAATGTTTGTACACTTTTCTTTTCAACGGCAGTGGTAATCTCCCAGTCAGGATTTGGTAATGCCAGCCGTATACACTCCAGCCCAATTTTATTCTTCTATAATTTTCTTTCTCATGATCAGGGTCCCCTGTGACTAATTGACCTAGATAAACGTACTCCTTTACAAACTCTAGAGGCTGACTGGCGATCCTGAATTCTTGTTCCCTTGCCAGGTTATTGAAGAATATCTGTGTATTCTGTATAATAATCTTCAACCTCACTCTTACACTTTCTCGGTTAAGGTTCGCATTCATTTGCTGTAATTCGTCCCCATTATTGCTGAATAGGACAATGTCAACTGCAACCTGAAGTTTTCTGAGATATTCACCGTTAATTCTCACTCCTAAGTCTTCCCAGTCTAAAAGCTTGAAAAAAAAGAATACTTCTAAGCTTGCCGTGATTAGCATTGGGGAAATTGTGTTTCCTTGCCTGACCCCTATCTTGATAGGTAACTTTCTACTTTTCTTGTGAAAAACCATGGTTGCTGTGCAATCCTTGTAGATATTTGCCAATACATACACGTATGCATCCTGTACTCCCTGGTTACGTAATGCCTCTATGACTGCTCGTATCTCTACTGAATCAAATGCTTTTTGATAATCTATGAAAGTCAAATAGAGAGGTTGATTGTACTTCGCAAATTTCTCCAATAACTGGTTGATGACATGGATACAATCCGTCGTAGAATATCCCGTAATGAAGCATCCTGTTCTCTTGGTTGGTTGAAGTCAAGTGTTACCCTGATTCTATTTGAAATTACCTTGGTGAATATTCTATACAATATTCAGAGGAAGTTAATGGGTCTACAATTCTTCAAATATTTAACGTCTATCTTCTTATGAATGAGTATAATGGTGGCGTTCTTCCAGCTTTCTGGAACATTTGAAGTCGTGAGGCATTGCATAAATAAGGCTGGAAGCTTTTCAACTGAGATATATCCTTAATCTTTGATGATTTATTCCATCTTCTCCATCAGCGTTTTTCCTGATCATGTTTGTCAAGGCCCTTCTAACTTCAGCGCTAGTTATAGAAGGGGGGGGGGGGCCTCTGTATCCCGTTAACCACTACTTCGAATGAAAGTAGCTTGGCTGCTCTTGGCACTGTACAGGTCAGTATAGAATTCTTCCACTGCTTTTACTATGTGATCGAAATTGCTGATGATGTTACCCTGCTTATCTTTCAGCGCATACATTTTGCTTTGTATATGCATAGTTTTCTTCTCATTGATTTCATGCTGCGTCCATATTTTACTGCTTCCTCAATATTTCTCACGTTATAATTTCGAATATCCCTTACTTTCTTCCTGTTAATCAGTTTCGACGGTTCAGCGAATTCTAACTGACCACCGCCTCCCTCCAGCGCTGGCTTCCTGCTTTCTTCCTTTCGCGTGGGAGATTGAGTCACCAGTTCCCCTTGCACCCGGTCGGAAGATACGCATTTACTGTCGCAGCTAAACGTTTCCTCTCCTCCGAGGGCCTCATGAGCCTCCTGGGTGTCCGGGGGGGCGTTCTGGGCCTCCGGTGCCTCCTGGGCCTACGGTGAATCCTGGGCCTCAGGCCCAGGATTCAGGCCCTCCTTGGCCTCCGTCGGCTCCTGAACCTCTATCGCCTCCTCGTCATCCGACGCTTCCTGGGCCTCCGGCGCCTACGGCGCCTCCTGCAGCAGGCCCCCGGAGCCTCCTGTGCCCCCGGCGATTAATGCGCCCCCCACGATTCCTGCGCCCCCGGTGCCTCCTGGGTCCTGGGTCCCCAGGCAGCTCCCTGGCCTCCACGGCCTCCTGGGCATCCTGGGTTTCCTGGGGCTCCTGGGCTTCCTTGGGCTCCGGGGCATCCAGGGCCAGCTGGGTCTCCTGGGCCTTTCGCACGACGGAGTTATCACTTTTGCTCTCTGTCGTGCGATCGCTCCCCGTGAAAGCGCGCGTCCCTCGCGCGCTTTCACTGGCACATTTCACTCGATTATAATTGGGTCCATCATTTCACTTTTTAGACAACTTCAATTTCGGTATTCCATTGTAACACGAGGTTTGACTGCAGGTAGCAAATATCTGGAAAAAAGCTCGCGTTCCAATCGAGTGAAAATGATCGTTTTGTGAGCACAAGTTGCAAGCCCCATGAAAGAGCCGATAGTGATTTAGTGCTTTGAACAGTGCGTAGTCCTTTTGTGAGCACTCATATAGTGCTCTTGTCGATGAACTCCACACATTGCGAACAGTTGAGTGCAGTATCTTAGCACCCATGAGCAATAACGAAAGAAATTATTATGACAGACTTTACGAATGGTAATCTTGCAGTGACGAACCACTTGAACGGAGCCATTGAAACGAAGTTGCAGCCAGGACACTAGAGATACTTCAGAGTTTCAGCTGGGGTGAAGATATTACAACAAGATAACCTGTGTCGTGGTTTCATTTGGCATTGTGGTTGGCAGGTAAATTGCTACTTTGTGCGTCTGCAGTGGCAATAGGTGTGTCGCTACATTCCTTTAATGCTAATCGCATTAACGCCGACATTCATTATCCTGAGATTGGTTCTGCCGGACATTTTTCGTTGCGGTACTTTACTTCTGTTGTATGCTCTAATCTTTGAGAGTACCTCCACCTGTACTATAGTAGCGGTGGTAGACAGCCACTACGGCACCTTTACTCTTAGAAATTGCAACAATGCAGGACTAAACAAATTGAGAAGCTTTATTGCACGTACAGACCGCTGGCTCCTGGCACTAACGGGGTCGGTCATCGTTATCTATGCTTTGCAACGATTGATTTCACATTCATTGTTCTACTCGTATCATCCGGCATCGAGTGGCCACTCGTCGTGATAACGTCGTCACGGCGATGTCCGAGTCAAGGACGCAGGGCGAAAAAAAAAATAAAATGGAACTGATGTCGCAGAATATGTCCGGGACTTGCATACACACCGAAAAACACTTTGGGGAGACGAAGCACTGCGCTGACGCAAGGTGAAACGCCTTGAGTGTCACGTACCTTGTTTTGCAGCTACTCGATGTTAATTTTTGCCTGCTATATGCAATTTCAGCATAAAGAAGCTTTAACAAAAGCCCATGCTCGTCTTGTTATTGATATCAGTGAACAGTGCACTCGTGTCTTCTTTTGTAGGTTTTCAAAGTGGGAATTGGTCACCCTCTTATACAGTAGAACGACAGAGTCAACACACTGAGGTCGGAGCTGTTAATAATACGTGCTGGCACTGTTGTTAACTTCTATGCGAGTGAATGTGCGATGCTCACTACCCGAAACTGACGTTCAAATGCATATCGCCTTTATTATGTCGCGATGCCTGCTAGCGAGATCTTAAAATTACTGCAACGCTTAGCCAGAATCACCTCCGGGTGATTGTCGGGTCGGATGATTTCGATTAGGTGATTTACAATTACAAGTTATTACTCAACCGCCACGCGAAGTTACTTAGCGACGAGCAAATGCCAGCGTAGTGCATGCGATGTGTGCTATATAAGCACTATTTCTACTTATATGCATATGCATAATTTATACCATAATCATATCGGTCGCAATAGATCGCATAGATAATAAGCGGTCCGTTTATGTCTCCTTGGTGTCAGTGGCTATGGCGTGGTGGTATTTCCCGTTTTACAGCTGGCTGTTCATAACCGCGTGCGGTTTGTCATGTACAGTTCAAGTTATGAGGCCCGTGCGGAGCATGACGTTCATCTACTGCAGTGCAATGACGCAACGACTGGCCTACGTATTGTCCAACGTACAGTGGAGTGGAAATTCAGCAAGCTAGCTGCAAAATAATTTCTTCATTCCGCCTTTTTTTATCTATTTAAGCTATATTTGGTACAACATTGCCTTGGGAGATACGGTTAAAGCATGAGGAAATGCCTGAACTGGCCGTGCCACAGTTGCAGCAAAGCTACTATAAGATACAGTATACAGACAATCAGTTTGGGCAGCAGAACCAACGAATTCTTTATTATCAAGGCTTGTTTCAGTTGCTGTAAGCTTTACTTCAGTGTACTGTAGAGCACTGCACGGGCTCGGGCTTACCCGAAAGCCCGAGCCCGGCCCGGCCCGTGGGCCGCGCCGGGCCGGGTAGAACAGTTTTTTCACGGGCTCGGGCCGGGCTCGGGTACAGCGTGTGCTTTTTGACCCGGGCTCGGTCCGGGCTCGGGTTTTTTGACGCGGGCCCGGGCCGGGCTCGGGCTTTCTGGTGGTGTGCATGTAACGTGCAGCGAGTTATTCTCGGGCATCTCAACTCTGAAAAACATTATTTTTCGGTCTTGGGCCGGGTTCGGGCCGGTTTCGAGTCGGACTCGGGCTGGGCTCGGGCCTAAGATAAAGGGTGGCGGGCCGGGCCGGGCGGGTAACGTAGATTATTTCCGGGCCCGGGCCGGGCCCGGGTCTCGCCATAAAAGTTTTGATCGGGCTCGGGCGGGCCGCCCAACGTAAAAACGTGCCCGGGCCGGGCCCGGGCTGAAAAAATCGGCCCGTGCAGTGCTCTAGTGCACTGTTCATGCGCCGAAAATCCTGTAACGTTAAGAGGGGCCACTCTAACCATGGGCTGCTGAGCACGAGGTCGCGGGATCGAATCCCGGCCACGGCGGCCGCATTTCGATGGGGGCGAAATGCGAAAACACCCGTGTACTTAGATTTAGGTGCACGTTAAAGAACCCCAGGTGGTCCAAATTTCCGGAGTCCCCCACTACGGCGTGCCTCATAATCAGATCGTGGTTTTGGCACGTAAAACCCCATAATTTAATTTAATTTTTAACCATGGTGAAAGGGGTGTTTTCAGGCAGTCCATTCATGGCTACAGAATCTTCTGCTGGCACACTTTATAGTTAATGTGCAGTGGCATGCTCTATTGACATTAAAAATTTCTTGCATTAAATGGCGCAAAAGCAACCTAACCAATGCTTATCAACTTCTAAAATTTTGCACAAAGAACAGGTGCAACATACTGGACTGGAAGACCTCGGGTTAGGGCCACCTTCTTTGGGTCAACATTCACAGTTTTTTCAAATGTCAGCAAGCCCTTCGTTAGGAAACCGCCTTAGAATGAGACCTTCGTTGAAAGAAACGTTTCATGATGTATGCTGCTCTTCGCTGTTTACCAGCTGTGCCAGAGAACGCCGCAACGGTTATAGCCCTAATAAATCCAGAATGGAGAAAGCAACAAACTGTTCTTAGTGTGTTTTGCGGCGCTACCATAGTCTTGCTTGGAAGGCAATGTAACCAAATTATTTATGATCATGAACCGTCTGCTCGACGGGTAAGCAGGATAAGCAAGTGTACGACCAACATTTCCAAATGCGTCTCTACCAACCTATACCTCGGGTTCTGCTATGGGAGCGGACGAGCATTTAAGCGTATATTGGCTCCTTTCGGTGTGTGAAAAGAGCTGTGATGGCTTGATTTAGGACCCTGCCCTCTACGCTTATTGAAAAAATGTGAACAAGAATGTACTAGAAATAGCTGTACGCGATTATTGCTCCGTAGACTGCGAGAACTCGTTCAGTCGGTGAGAACTTGTACAGTCTACGAGAACTCGTACAGTCTATGCAGCAATATTCGCGTACATTTCTCGTACACATGTGTACGCGATCGCCTTCTTGTCACTGATCGAGATTCTCGTACATTATGAACGAGTTTCTTACTACTAGCTAAGTGCGTACAAGATGACGAGCTTGTACGACCTGCGAGAGTATGCAGCCTGAAAAAGATAGGCACCTCATCTTCATATTTAGTATAATAATGCAAATACAATTCTTTTAAATACAAGTGTTAATGCACAAACACTTGTTCTGACCTTACAGCAGTGTTGTGTTGCTGTAATGGTTTGTTCAGAAATTCACAGTAAAGAGTGATGTTGAGGGAAAGAAATGTCAGGTGAGGTAATGGTAACAAGTACACCTTACACAGGTTCTTAAGTGCACCTATTCAAGCTTACAATAGTGAAGTCCTCCGAATATAAGCAAGAGCACGTCATACATCTCGCAAGCGCTGTTTATTGGACCTTGTAATGGTACTTAAATGCACCCAGTCTGTTGACAGAAGACCACTGGAATGTGTTGCTTGAGTGACAGCTTGCAGCACCCCAGAAAAGTAAACAAAAGCTCACAGTTTTTTTTTTCACACATGCAATAAATAACACAAACGCAAAAACAGTTTGGCTTACATTCGCACAAGTAAGAATGCTGCAGCATTCAGAACATGCGATACTGAACAAAATTTATTAAAAATAAGTGGTTTCCTGCAATGCTTATGACTCCTAAGGAAACGGGCATTAGTGTGGTAGAATAACCTGTCACACTAGCAGATCACTGAAACAAGTGTTATCGCAGTAAAAGAAGACATTATTTGAGTAACAATAATTACTAGTACAGAAGCAACATAAGTAACATGCATAAAATTTACTTTTAGAAAGCAGCATCAACAGGTTGATATAATTAAATTACTTGGAAACTGCTATTCTGCCAGCAAAGTAAAAATCATGGTGGCGTAGTGGCTTTGACATTGCACAGATAAGCCGAATGGCGCAGGATAAGATCCCATGCACAATGGCCACATTTCGATGGCAGCAAAGTGCAAAAACACCCCCTTAAGGTGCATTGGGCACATACCCCGGGTGTTCAAAGTTAATCCAGAGTTCCCCACTACAGCATGCCTCATAATCACATCGTGTAGGAGGACTTGTTGTTGGGTAAGTTGGTGTTTGCTGAACGACATATTGTAGAACAAATGCACAAATACGCAGAAGATACACAGACACACGTCACATGTGCTACTAGCAACTTTATTTGAAGTACAGCGAGATACAGTATATGTACTCTTCACAACGCGCAGGCGCACCAGCCACTTCGGGCAGACAACAGAAGGCGATAATCAGGGCTAACGTGATCATTTTGAAGATCTAAAGAAAGCAAGTTCCACATCACAAAAACCACAGAAGTCAACTTTCACACGCACTACTTTTTTTCTTTTATGCAAAATGCTTCCAACAGCTCACGTGCGGTTTTATATTTAGTTCTGCCCCGGATCTTCCCATCATGAAATCTCGCACGACAAGGACAGGCTTTACAGTATGCTGAAAGATGCACATTCAAGTCTTTCGTCGTGTTGTTGGCATGCTCCATCATTGGATCATTGATGCAGCGGCCAGTTTGTCCTACATAGGATTTTCCACAGGACAGTGGGATTTCATAAATCATTCTGGTGGCACATCGCCAGTAAGGTGTGACGTGTTGTACTTGGCAGCCTACCTTATATCTTCCCATTATGCGGGGACACAGTTGGGCCAGCCTATTGGGAACAGATAACATTAAAAAAGCGGGCACACTGGCAAATGATGCCAGAGCTGGTGAGCGGAATGGCCAAAGGCCGCAAGTCGTACCGTATGTGCATAAGTTGAGCCACAATTCAAAGAAAGTGGCAAACAGGCATGGAGTGCCTGTAGTGTTCTCATTCCAAATAGTCTGGCCCGAACTTGTTCCCGCATAATGGGCAGATCTAAAGTAAGCTGCCAAGTACAACACGTAACATTTTACGGGCTATGTGGTCCCGGAGTGTTTTATGAAATCCCACAGTCTTGTGGAAAGTCCAATGTAGGACAAACTGGCCGCTGCATCTATGATCGAATGAGGGAGCATGCTAAAAACATGACGACAGACTTGAATGCGCATCTGTCAGCGCGCTGTAAAGCCTGCGCTTGTCATGCGACATTTCATAATGTGAAGATCCTGGGCCTAAGTAGAGATAAAATCGCATTTGAGCTATTGAAAGCGTTTTACATAAAAAATTAGTGCTTGTGTAAGTAAGATCTCTGTATGACACGGAACTTGCTTTCTTTAGATCTTCAACATGATTATGTTAGCCCTGATAATCGCCCTCTGAAGCCTGCCCAAAGTGGTTGGTGCACCTGCGCGATGGGAAGAGTATATATACAGTATCCCGCTGTGTTTCGAATAAAGTTAATAGCAGCACCTGTGACCTGTTTCTGTGTATCATTTGCGTATTTATGCCTTTGCCCTACAATATGTCGTTCAGCAATCATATTGTGGTTTTGACAAACAAAACTCCAAAATTTTATTTAAAGCAAATAGTATTGCATAAGGTCAAATGCTTATATAGAATCATCTGACAGTTGCTGCGTTTAGCAAAATTTATTATTTTCTAAAACAAGAAATTTTGAGATGGTTCGAGCAAAAATCTACTTATGCCAAAATTATTGCCATTAATTTTTATATGGCCCATTCTGCCTTACTTTCTTTTTAACTGAAATTATATATGCAGTGCAGGTGCTCCCCACACCTAAAAAATTGGAACCACTCCTTAAAGTGAATGGTATTGTTTCAAATGACAGCACAAGTTTGCTTTGCGATTGTTCACCAATGAAATTATTGTCAAACTTCTTGAAATTACGGACTCCTCGACAGGATAACTAGTCACATTGGGCACCCTTTCATCAGTTTTTGTCCACAAAATCAAGCCGATAAAGACATTAACCTGAGTCTGCAATTGTTATTGCATTCTGGAAGGTTATGATAAATTTATGGTCATTGATCCAAGCCAAGCTAAAAAAGCTCCTTTTCTGGAGCCGAGACAGATTCCTGGATTACACCATGGAAAGTAAGCTCGTGGGCCTTTCTCCTACTTCAGAAAGAGCTTACTGCTGGCACGTTACACGATGCAGGTTACTTTCGATAGGGTTGGGGGCAGTGCCAGTGTTGAAGTTCAGTCTTTTGCGCGGAATGGCAGTTTCAGGTTTAGTGGGCTTGTAGGAACACAAGCTCAAGATAACTTCCTGGTTTGAAGAGGTTGTTTTGGTTATAATACATCAAGCTATCTTGTGACTGCCCGCACAGGTGGTCCGTTAGTCTCGCTGTGAAGTTGACATTTAGGTTATGTCCCAGAAGACCCAGAAGACCCGAATAATCGTCTGCTCTAGTTCACACCTTCCGAAGAATGCTCGAGTTTTCAAGCTCTTGATTTTCTCTCAGCAATCTTGAACTCTTTCTGCCAGTAATTTCTTCCCAGCTGGCCGATTTATCTCGAGGCCCCACGCTGACGCTACCGATTCTTTCAAGTGTAGACGTTTCAGGATAATGTTCTTTGCAGGAAAGGTGGCGCTTACAGATTTCTATTCTGGACGCAAGTGAGACGAACCAGTTAGTCTTGGTAACAATGTCTTGTCCTTAAGTTCTGTAGAAGCTATTGTCCAGGGTTCGACGAAAATTCATTTAGCCAGTTAGCATGACTCTGAAGTTGTGGTGAATGACCAAGTGCCTATCATCGTGTTAGCGAAGATACAATTTTTCGTAAAACATTTAACTCCTACAGGACTTCACACAAGATGTAACCAAGACTTGCCGGTTCATTTCACTCACGTCTTGAATAGCCATCTGTAAGTACCACATTTTCCTAAACCACACTTGCAAAGCCAGGAGTCATCCTGACAAGTCTTCAATTGAAGACATCAGTAGCGTCAGTGTGGGGCCTCAAGATAATTCAGCAAGCCGAGAAGAAATTGCTGACAGTACAAGTAAAAGTATGCCAACAAAGAATGAAGGGCTTGGAAGCCGATGTATTCTTCGCAAAGTGTCAACTACAGCGTCATTGTTCACGATTTCCCGGATGCGTAACTCCATGCCAACTTCATACCGACACTAAGGAAACACCAGGGCAGGCAGTTGCAAGAAGAGAAATTTAGTGTTCTAAGAAAAATGCGGCCACTAAACCCATGGAAGTTATGTTTAACTTGTCTTACAAGTACGCTGAACATAAACATGCTGTTTTGGGCAAGTGATCAAACATCAACACTGGTGCCTTGCCTGGCTCTACAAGTCACTTGCGCCGTAAATGGTGCCGTGAGTGCACTTCTTTCCGAAGATGAGGCCCGCACCTGCACTGTCAGTATGCTGTACAAATTGCAGAAGCACATTCCACTAGCTTGTCTGCCAAGGAATGAAGCTATGTGGCACTCCAAAACCCCTACAACCAACGAACGCAAACCCAAACATCGTTCTTTCACCTCTCGCTTTATAGTACTGTGCAAGCAGTAAAATTGGATGCTGTTAGAAGTGTTCTTACCTGTCACCTCCTTGCCTTTTCTATGAATTTTGTGCTAAATAAGGCTTTTTCTTGGTGAAAGAGTGCTAGTTTAATGCATAAACCAGCTCCATGGCAGTTTGCAACTAAGGAGTGTGAACATTTGCTGAAAAGTGGTCCACGAAGAATGTTGTAAAAAGATCACTTTAAAAAACACACAAATTTACATATCACCAAGGCCAACCCTTGTCTTCTATCTTAACATATTTCTCAAAACTCAAGCTCAAAACTGATATCCAGGTGCAAGCTCTCCATACCATATTACCTTGTCAATGATGAAGCCAAGCACACTGGTGCCTGGATGTTGTGGCACCAACTCAGGTGTGGAGATCAGCACTGATTAGCAACACAGCACAGTATGCTTACACTTTCTCTGCAGGCACATCCATACCTGCATTAATACAAGTGGGCTTAGTGCCCCATGAATATAATATAAAAAGTGACACTGTGAACAAAGCCATCCTTGTTCGGTATACATATGAAAAAATGCAGATATTGTCCATATAGCAAGCCACACTTTGAGTAACAAATCCTGCACTATAAAAAAATATGATGCATGAGCCATCTGTGCAAGAAAATTAATTGAAGATCCCTTTTTTTGCCTCCCTCCTCCTCTTGTTTAGATGACAGTCAGGTTAAGTAAACTAGGCCAGACAGCCACATAGTGTAAGCAAAGGTGGTTTCTTGGTGGACCGATTATGATATCATAGCACGACATGCATCCTTACAGTCGTCTTAATACTTTTTTGTAAGCTGGCCATCCTGCAGGCACTGCAATGGTAAAGCACCCATATGTACAGCAGCGTTACCCAATAGGGCTAACCAATAATTGTCCCCAGCAGCATAACTAGGCATGTCTACCAGGAGGCTTTCATTACACTTTGACAACTATCCTGCTATAGCTTGAGCCCAATTTTTGTCAACAGAAGACAAGCTTCAAGCATCTGCACAAGGGCACTTTAAAAAGTACCATAATAGCTTCCTACCTAATTCCACCTTTAAAATAACATTGGAAAGTTCAGTACCATGTGTAGAACCAATCCAATTGTTCTGCAATCAAGTAAGCATCTCCTGTTCATACACGCAAATACCAGCAATAATAGTACTGACATATGGACATTTTGTAGACAAAAACACCAAGCGCAAGAGATGAAGCTCGGACAACTTGGTAACAGTTCCCTTTGATGGTGTTCACAGCACACACATGCCAAAAGTATAAGCGACAGGCACACAGTGAAAAAGAACTTTCCTCTTTCGCACTCTGTGTGTCCCTTAGTTTCTTGGAATGTGTGAGTTTTGAATGCCACCATCTGCCTGTCGCTTATCTCTTTAGAAAGTGTGCAATGTGAATAGCATGGAAATAAACATAAGAGACCAGATAATGCTACAACAGATAAAGAAAAGGAAACAGGCTCTCTGATGCAGCACATCTTAAATTTTCAAGCAACATCCTAAGCCTGCTGCACTTAAAAAAGCTCACTCAAGTTTCTGTGCAAGACAACAGTTTGCTTTTGCAGAAAATAGAGTTACATTTATTCTATTATTTTGGTAAACTGGTGCTTCACTATTGTGAAAAGCTGGTATCATTGAAAACCAGCTTAATTTTTGCGTAATAAAAAAGCGTACAGTCAGCTACATAGATCAGGCTTGGTATAAAATCTGCCAGTCAACACGGTCAAACCTGCAATTTATGTGACTTCAGAGATCAGCTTCAAGCTTGATGCTACGCTGCTCTAGAGATGTGTTATGAACTGACTACATTTAAATGTTATGCTTCATGGTTTGTTGCAAGCTTCAAGAATTCACTTATTCATTTATAAACATACCTCATAGGCTTGAGCATAAGGTGCTAGGAAGAACATTGTGAGCCAAAAAAGTAAAATACAATAAAACAAGTCAAAAAAGAAATAAATACTCTTTCACGCTGTGATTACTTATTTGGCAGCTACCTTATAAAAGCGAGTAGAAACGTTTCCATGCTGATAGTGCTTTACAAGATTAAATAGAAGATTCAAACACTTTCAAGCCACCTTTCGTGACTTTTTCTTTCAACGTACCTTTCGGAATGGGAATCAATGAATAGCCCCCCCCCCCAAAAAAAAGAGAAAAAAAGTGTAATGCATGATTTTTGACTACTTAGAGAAATAAACCTAGGAACACAGAATCTGTGCAGGCATGTATGCTAGAAATTAAGTGCAGTAATGCTTCCAATAACTTACAATGCCCTTATGCTTTCGTCGGGCAACTCATAACAAGACCTAAAAGGATATGTGTGCCTCAAGACCCAGTTCCTAAAAAATTACGTCACTATACCGTCAGTAAGAAGCATATCATGCATATATGCTCATGCCCCCAATTGTACTTAACGCAGAGGAGGCTACTTAGGTATATTGATTAAACTGAAGGTAGGCGATATCTTAAAATATAAAGTTCAAGTAGTACTTTAATCGTACATTGAAACTGCAAGTTATGAATATGGCATCTAAAGCAAGAGTGTAGTACATTATGCCAAACCTGCCAGCCTGCGAACTTTATATTTTGCAAAAATCCTAGACACAATCCTTTGTTGGAAAGTCAGTATGTATTTTTTAAAGCTTTCTCTCAGCGTCTACATTGTTCAATAGACACATTATTAATCATTACCTTGGAACAGCAGAAACTGAAAACATTGTTTTTAGACCAGTGTGCTTTTTTCAGTGCTTTTGCTGTTGCCGATTTAGCCGGCTTCACGAACTTATCTCAATAAACTCGTCTGATACGGGTTTCATACAGTGCACTTATGAACGCGATCAAGCCCAATGCGGATCAAATTCCTCGCTTGTGATTGGCTCCTTTACGCAAGCTGCACAGGGAAACCAAATGCAGTAGCTAATTTCGACCTGGATAGGGCTTGATCGCGATCACAAGTGCATGTGTGACACCGGTATTAAGGAAGTGCCCCTCTGGTATACTCGTTAGGGATTTTGCATAGTTAATAAAGCAGCACAAGTGCCATCACAATTTAATAATTCGTTTACATGCAATTTCGCAATCTTATACCACCCCATCTTTCAAGATTCTTACAACATATCCGCAATAGAATTTCATTATCATAACTCAATGCAACAATAGTAAAATTGTAGAATGTACCCACGTTTGTAAATCTCACCAAAAGATTCAGGACCGATGGCAGGTACAAATTATACCAACAGAACCAAGAACTCATAAGTGGCAGTGACCGTTTTGTACACACCTTATCAAAGCAAGCAGATCAGATTCCTTGTCGGGCTGCTCAGGCTGCATTTTGCCACATGCTCCCATGTGCTGTAGAGATGCCTCCGTCTCACGAAATCGTGACATCCCTAAACAATGCTCAGTTTATTGCAATCACTGCTGAAACTGTAAACTTGTGATTTAACAGTACCGTGTTAAATATTGAAAAGGTCTCATACACGGTTGTGCAAATATCTCATTCTCGCATCACAGGCAGTTATTTAACCTGTGAAATGCACAAAGACATACAGAACACTCACCACAAGAAACACATATTGTCTTGACAATCTCCCCGCAGAGGCGTCTGCGTCAGCAGGCGTTTGGTTTGTTGTGACACCACGGACCCGAGTACATGGTGATTGGACCCTCCCGCGCCTAACCGTGCGCGGCTTAGCCGTGTCCAGGGAAAAGGGGATTCTGGGGGTTCACCCGATGCCGGGTGTTTGGACCTTTATGGCCCCTCGGCGGAGGCAACACACCTCTTTGCCCTCGGCTTCACGTAGACGGCACCCCCGCACTGACCCACCCGCGGGAAATTGGTAGTTGCCTTTTCCCATTCTCGCCTCTAACTTTCGTCTTTTTCTCTCACTTTCAATCTTTCCGGTCTTCTCCTCTGTTCTATTTACTTCCGATCTTCTGGGGAGCGAGGGTTAACCTCGTGTGCGATAACCAACCTTGGTTATACATATTGGGTTTATAGTGGCTGTGTACAGCTGGCGATGGCAGGCTTTATCTATGTACAAGTCTTGTCACGCCCTCTTGTTGGGCTCCGTGGTGGGCGGCTGGCATCGCTGCCGAAATCAATGAACACTTGATGGCTTCGTCATTCCCCCGACTCAATGAACGTCTTCTTACAAAAAGAGGGCGCACCGAAGAAAAATTTCAATTTTTTGTCAAACACAAAGAATGTTTCCCACGTTTGCATGTCATTCATAGTCTTAACCCTGAAACGACCGCTAGGACAATTTCACGTTTCTGTGTTTCCAAATATCTCACTGACAAATTGGGCCGAGGCTACAAAGTGACCAAAATGGCCAGCGGCGACCTTCTCCTTGAGATTCGCGACAAGTAACAACAGGATAAGCTTACAAATCTAGTGGCATTCGGCAATCTTCAAATCACTGTGACACAACACCGGTGAATGAACACAAGCGAAGGAGTGATATCTGATGATGATTTACCGAATCTGAGCGAATAAGAGCTCCTAGAGGGCTGGAAAGAACAGAATGTGATTGAAGTATGAAGGATAAAGATTAAGCGCGATAATAAAGAAATACCTACTAGGCATTTGATCCTCACCTTTGCGACAAGCGAGCTGCCAGATTCCCTTGAAACAGGATACACAAAGACAAGAGTGAGACCATACATCCCGAAACCCCGCAGATGTTTTAAGTGCCAAAGATTCGGCCATGGCTCTCAATGCTGCCGGGGCCGACTGACATGTGCAAACTGCGGTAACAATGAACACACTTCTGATAACTGTGGTAGTGCGCTCCACTGTCCAAACTGCGACGGCGATCACGCGGCATATTCACGATCATGCCCTACGTGGAAGAAAGAAAAAATATATTATTACTATGAAAGTGAAGGAAAACATCTCATTTCAAGAAGCAGGGAAACGTGTTTCCTTCCTGCATACCGCAGGGTATGCTGGTGCAGCGGGAAAGGTGGCAATGCTGCCGCAGACTCCGGCATCGGCGTGGCCCACAAAGAGTGTGACCACGGCTGTGCCACCAGCCCCCAGGCGACAGCAGCCAGTGCTGCTGCGCCGTCTCTGAAGGAGTGCCCATCGACCTCTGGGTTGGTGGCCTCCAAGGCCCTGCTTTTTGAGGCAAGGCCGACCCCGAAAACACCCCGCTCACTTGAGCGGAAGTCCAGTGGCTCCCTGGAGTCTATGGACACAACCCCAAGCCAGGCGGCGCATCCAGCGCCTCCGGCGCGCCGCGATTCTCGCGACCGCTCCAAAAAAGACAAACTCCGGATTACGGGGCTTGGAAAGGCTCCGTAAGCCAACTAGACACGTCTCTTAACACACAGCCCAAAAAATTAAACAATATGGATACGCAAATATTACACTGGAACGTAAGAGGCCTAATGCACAACCTCATCGACATTAAATAACTTTTACACAAATACAATCCAAAGGTGCTGTGTGTTCAGGAGACGCACCTAAAACCCACACAAAGTAACTTCTTCAGGAAGTACGCCATTTTCCAAAAAGATCGAGATGACGCACTTGCCTCTTTGGGTGGCGTCGCCATTATAGTGAACAAAGGTCTGCTTGTCAGCAGTTACCTCTCCGAACTCCTCTTGAGGCAGTCGCAGTCCGAGCGGTACTCTTTCAGAAGTTGTTCACTTTAAGTTTCCTTTACATCCCTCGGAATTATCAACTTTACAGATCAGAGTTTTTAAGCTTTATCGCTGAACTTCCCCAACCATATATCATTGTTGGAGATCTAAATGCCCATAGCAGCCTGTGGGGTGACTCTCGTTGTGATGCGAGAGGACGCTTAATTGAAAATTTTCCACAGATACGTGCCTGCTAAATAAAAAAGAGCCCACATTTTACAGCGTGGCACACAATACATACTCATCTATAGATTTAAGCATAGCATCAAGTACACTCATGCCGTATCTGGAGTGGAACGTCATCAAAAACCCCTATGGGAGTGACCACTTCCCTATCGTCTTAACATTAACAAAAAGGGAGGAAAACTATCCTCATGTTCCCCAGTGGAAGATTGGCCCTGCCGAATGGAAGCAATACAGAGAGCTCACCCGCCTAGCACGGGATGACATCCGTACGCTTAACATTGACGACGCAGTGGCATATTTGACAGCATTTATCGTGAATATAGCGTCCATGTGCATCCCAGAAACACAACGAAAGCATTTCAAATGACGTGTTCCCTGGTGGAATGATGACTATAGCGAAGCACGAAGAAAACAAAATAAGGCTTGGGGCCGCCTTCGTGACTCTCCAACTACACAAACTCTTATAAACTTCAAGAAACCAAAAAGAGTGATGGTAAAAGAACGCGCCGGCGTGCCAAAAGGGAAAGCTGTCAAAAATACATATCAGGCATAAACTCTTACACAGACGGAAATACAGCCTGGAACCAAGTTAACAAAGTAAACGGCCGGCAAACTCATCCTCTGCCATTAGTAAACAACCAGGGAACACTCTTGAAGACCAGGCTGATTTTCTAGGTGCCTACTTCGACTACATTTCTAGCTCGGCCCATTACACAGATACATTTCTACGGTACCAGCTTCAAGCAGAGCGATTGCCCCTGGATCGGAAAATAACAAAGAATGAACCTTACAACCGTCCATTTACCATGGCGGAATTTCAGGCGCCATTGAGTTGCTGTAATAAGACAGCACCAGGATGAGACCGAATAGTTTATGACAAGATCAAACACTTACACCCTGAAACTCACAAAACACTTCTGTCGCTTTTTAACTCCATATTCTGTGGCGGGTATATCCCGGCTGCCTGGAAAGAGGCAATAATTATCCCTATTCTCAAAGAGGGCAAGGACCCGACTTCGGCCAGCAGTTAAAGGCCTATAGCCCTAATAAGTTGCCTGTGCAAACTCTTCGCAAAAATGACTAACCCGCGCCTGATTCATTTTCTTGAAAGTAACAAAATACTAGATCCATTACAGTGCAAATTCAGGGAAGGTAGATCCACAACAAACCATCTTGTCCGTATCGAGACAAATATTTGGGATGCCTACGTGCATGAACAGTTAATCCTGTCCGTGTTCTTAGACGTGGAGAAAGCATATGACACCACATGACGTTTTGGAATCCTTCGTGATCTGGCAGGAATGGGCGTCCGAGGCAACTTGCTGAACGTGATTCAAAGTTGTTTCTCGAACCGCACATTCCGTGTTCGAGTTGGTAACGTCTTATCTCGTCCATTCACCCAGGAGACTGGTGTACCACAAGGAGGTGTGCTGAGTTGCACTCTATTTGTTGTAAAAATGAATTCCCTCCACAGTGTCATACCACGGACAATGTTTTATTATGTGTACGTGGATGATGTGCAAATCGGTTACAAATCTTGTAATCTTGCTATCTGTGAGCGCCAGGTGCAGTTTGGCCTCAACAAGATTTCCAAGTGGGCGGACGAGAATGGATTTAGACTAAACAAAAAAAAGCACGTGCGTCCTCTTCTCGAACAAAAGAGTTATGCAACCAGACCCCGTTATTGACCTTAATGGAGAACGGCTATCTGTGAGTCATAAACATACATTTTTAGGCCTCATCTTAGATTCTAAGTGAACTTTTGTCCCGCACCTCAAGTACCTGAAAACAAAGTGCCTGAAGGCTATGCATCTGCTGAAGCTCTTGTCACGCACATCATGGGGAAGCTACAAGAGATGCCTCCTTAGCTTATACAAAAGCCTTGTACGGTCACGCCTTGACTACGGAGCCATAGTTTATAACTCTGCAACATGTAGTGCTTTAAAGATCTTAGACCCCGTTCACCATCTGGATATTCGGCTTGCTACAGGCGCCTTCAGGACTAGCCCTGTCCAAAGCCTGTATGTTGAGTCGGATGAATGGTCCCTGCATCTCTAAAGAACGTATTTAAGTTTATCCTACTCCCTGAAGGTAAAGGCAGATGTAGAACAGTCATGCCATTCCACTATAAGCGACATATTGGCTGCCAGGCTGTATCAAAACGGGCCATCTGTGAGGACTCCTTTGTCCATGCGTCTAGAAGCGTCGGCTGAAGAAACATGCATGCTAGTTCAAGAGAATGTGTTAACGGCTCCCAGTCCACTTCCACCACCTTGGGAGTGGCATATTATTGAGTGCGATGTCTCTTTCATAGAGATCTCCAAGCACGCGCCTGAGACTCATACGTTCGCACTTCCTCGAGCTTCAGGCGAAATACTCATGTGCAGAATTTTACACAGATGTTTCCATATCTCCTGCTGGTGTTGCTTATGCAGCTCTGGGACCATCTTTTTCAACATCTGGTCCACTAAATCCGCATACAAGTATTTTTACAGCGGAAGCATACGCAAATCTCTCGGCAGTTAAACACATAAAGCTAATGAATGTTACCAAAGCAATTGTGTTCACAGACTCATTGAGCTTCGTTAGAGCTCTAATGAGACTACGTAAACAGAAGAACTCTGTTTTTAAGGAACTCTACAGCTGGTTATGCTCAGCTTACATGGGCAATCAAGTGGTCATAGTGTGCTGGGTACCTGGCCATAGAGGCATAAAAGCAAATGTAGCTGCACACGAAAGTGCCAGGTCAGTAGTTTTTAAATATAGACACAAACATAGCTATCCCTCCCACAGACCTAAAGCCTTGCTTGCGCCATCAGTTGCGGAGATGTTGGCAAAGGCAGTGGGACAACGAAGTGTCAAACAAGCTACATCTGATCAAACTAAGAATAGGGAAATGGATGTCCGAAAAAACGGCAAGACACAAGGAAGTGCTTCTTTGCAGGTTAAGAATAGGTCATACCTATGGCGCACACTCTTCATTACCTCCTTTCTGGAAGTGATCCTTCGAAATGTGATAGTTGTGGCGACATTCTTACAGTCCTCCATGTTCTTGTCCACTGCCCAGAAATAGAAGCCCAGCGCAAAAAGTACTTTTATCCCGCATATCGTGAGCACATCCCTCTTCATCCAGCATTCTTCCTTAGCCATGAGCCGCTTTTTGAATTTAATGCAGTTCAAAGTGTTTAGCACATGTAAACACTTTACAAGTCATCTGGCCAGGGTATCTGTAGCGCATCCTCGTCTTGCAGGCTGCAGCTGCAGTGCAATACGTTTGTACAGCACGGGCCTCTCAGCCCTTAATTTCAAGGCACCTCTTGAGGCACTAGTCTTATTGTATATGTTTTAGTACATAAATAATTCGTAAAAGAATTTTTATAGTCATAACTTTATTCATTAGTCATTGTCATTACCTTAATACCAATATATTTCACGCAATCTACAGCGACTTGATTTTAGGCCTTTTTACAGCCACGTAACATCAACCATCTATAACTCTCATATCACTCTATTTATACTACATTGAAAAACCATCACCATTTGTCGTGGCGCTCTTTGAGCATATCTGGCCCTTGCGCCAATAAAAACCACATATTATTACTGTCTTGACAATCTATAAGCAGAAAAATTTTCATACACGCTAAAATGTGCTCATGAGTCAGACAGAGCAATCCGGTGCCGTCTCGCGCAGATGTTAGCTGTGAAGACAACACGTCAACGTATATACGATTTCTTGCTGAGAAATTACGTACAGAAGCAGTGACGTTCGCGGCTTTAATTTTTGTGCCCGTTCAGACTGAATGATACTCGGCGCTAGTATACTTCAGAACAGAAAGCAAAGAAACCACAGTTGAAGCTCTTGGCAACATTCTATACTTGTTTGCGGGTAATTTTCATGGAACTGCGTTAAATGTGTACTACGGCAACTAAAATTAGGAAAGCACTTTTATAATTTTTCTCGCTGTACTTATTATCTTGTGCTCCGCATAACAAGGCACACTACACGAACCATAAAAATGCGCCAAGCACCGGACTTACCTTTTGAGGTGTACTCGGCAAACACTCTTTCGTGTCAGGTCGGGCGGCATCGACTGCACGAACGGTCCTTCCGGCATAAACACTGTTAAATTGCGGATGAACCAAAGCACGTGATAATACAACTCCAACACATTATTCCGTGCACTGTGAACCGCTGCGAGAACGGCGAGAGTACCAGAGGCTGCTAATGAGCCGGGAACAAAGAAAGCGCGAATGGACTGAACGACGATGACCAACAACACCGCACCGCACTAGCAGCGTTGCACAGGCACAGGGGCCTAGCGATCACTGATGCGCACAAAAAGAGCACATTTTCTCTCGGCAAAGCGTAAATATGATTAAACTACCACATCGACCCTACGCTACAGCCCATGCAGCGCTCACATACTGACAGCCCAACGTTTCTAGACTGGTAATATTTTGACAGCCGAACACTGAAAAATGACGTCATTTCGTCATTATAGAGGCACCGGAAGCTTTGCAAGAGCCGGAGAAACGTTATGGCAGCCATATTGCTTACATCGTCGTCTACCGTGTCGTCGTCTCTGGTAACGTTGGTCTCTTGCTTTCCGGCACGGTGCTCCACGGTAGTCGTGATCGTATGGATGGTGGCAGCTGGTATCCACATGTTATGCGAGTGATGCGGCGTGTTTCAACAACGTTTCTTTCAACATCGAGGAGAGTAACCTGCGGAGCAGCCGTATCAACCGTCAGGGCCGTTAAATCACAGCATATCGTGGTTTGGTTTGTGAATGTTAGTGCACTCAACAAGGTGTTTGGTTGAAGATGCACATTGCACAACAGCAGCACATTGATTATGTCCTGGCATGTGTTACAAACGACTCATCATAAGATCTCGCTGTCATTCAGGAACTTTTGTATGCACTACGACTTAGGTGCATGCCCTTTGTATGCAGTTCATAGTCATCGTCAAAGATCTCGTTGCCCGTATGACTACAGTGCATACACATCACACGCTATCTCGCACACCCCGTACATAATCTCCTTAGGTTGGCGCAGCACATCGTACACATCTCGCACATGCATTCGCATAGCACCTCGCATAGATCTCGTACACTTCGTGAAGTCTGCGTATCTCATCCGTACAGATTTCGCCCATTTTCTACGATATCTCGTTGAATATGCGTAGCACACCGCTCACTTCTCTTCAAATATGCGCGATATGCATACATCTCGCACATTTCTCCCACAATTCGCGTACAAATTTTTCAATAGGGACTCGCAGTCTTTTTGTGTCATTCATATGTTCTCGTAGATGTAACATTTATTTTTAACCTGATAACAATTTTATGTGCCCCTAAAGTGCATTCGCACTGCCGGCGCCACCATATTGTGACGCATATTAACAGTAAGAGGATTGCTAGAAGGTGCCCATAGGCGCGAACAAATTTGCAGGGAACCCCTGGCCAGAGCTTCTCAGGACCAATTGATGTTCTTGTCTCCGTCACTCGGCTACAAGGACAACGAAGCCAAATGGGCACGCTCCGTCAACCGGCTCTGCAGTGTAGCCAAGGCCGCGCTCTGCCTTCCGTTGCTCGCGTTAGCGTTGTGCACACAAACGCTGGCGTTTCTGTCGAGATGTAAACTCGGCCATTTCATCTCATCCTGTGCACCATCGAGAAATATGACGCTTCCAGCGCCTTCTAGCTGCGCTGCAAATCATGCTGGCGTTTTCAGACGCCTGGTATAGCTGCCGGGGCTCTGTTCTTGCTGCACCGCAGCAGTTTCCTAGCACACGACGTCACGACAACATGTAGTCTCCACGTATTGTAACACCTTCCGACGAGCCGGAGCGCAACGTTAAACCTTGGTCTCTGTGCGAATTTTTTACAGCGAAACGCAAATAAGTGCAAAAAAGTGCGAATTTTTTACAGCGAAACGCTCTAGTTGGTCGGGATTTTTCATGGCGTGGTCACCCAACAAACGGCTGGTGGAAACGGGGTTTTTGTTTGAGTGTCCGCGTAACAAAATTATGTTTTCTTATATATTCGAATTACAATCTGATGCTACCATGTCTGTAGGTCATGTGTAAGTCATACCTTACCAGTTTTCGGACACAATGTTTGAGAAATATAATTACTTCAATAACACACTTGCTCTAGGTGGAAGGCCTACAAGAATGGCGACATCCGTTGATCTAACGTTACGGCCATTTAGCGGCCGCGGCCACTCCTACAAACCTAAAACGGCAGCAGGAAAAGTGCTTTGTTTTTCAGCTTGCACGTAACATATTTGTGTTTTCTCATATGTTCGAATAAGATTGCGAAGCTGCTGGTCTGTGGCTCGTACTTTACGCATTTTCTGGCGCAATTTGCTTTTAAACAATAATTTAGTTCAATTTGACACTCGTGCTTGGTGAACGGCCTAGAATAATGCGGATGTACGCTGCACGTAGGCACATGTGCGTGCGCGCTTCACGTACGTCGCTTGTGGCGGCGGTGCTTGTCTAAAGCCCAGACGACACGTACGCTTGCGGACGCGCGCGAGCTCGCGTCTAAGCGCCTTGCGCCTGCCGCGCCTAGCGAGGAACGGCGGTTTGCATCCACAAATACGCGCGACGGCGCGCTTACTGGCTATACTCGTTGACGCCTTGGCAGCCGCCACTTCGTACTTCGTTGTTGACAGTGTTTCAAAATGATTGTATTGTGGGCATTTCTCAGTCACTTCTTTGTTGGCTGCACATGTTCATCATCATATCGGCTTCTTCGTCTTCATCGCTTGTGGGGAATCATCTTGAGACTGATCTGTGCCTTGAGTGTGATCGGTCCGCCACGTCTTCGCGGCGCATTAAACGTCGTGTTAACGCTACGTCGCAAGTGGTGGAGCTTGCTCCCCGTCCTCTGCTCGCCCGCTCTACCTCCTGGAGCTTCGCTCAGGTCGCCGTTTGTGCCAGCTGTCCGCCAACATGCCGTAGGACGAGCACTCTGGCACTTCTACATCTACAATCTCAGCTCCACCTGCCGCAGCCTCTCCATCTTAGATAGTCAGTGGGCCCCAGCGCGACCCCCATCTGTTTGCTGGCTTTCGTGGTGAAAATGTGGAGGATTGACTTGACAACTACGACCGGGTGAGTTCTGCTAACCACTGGGACGAGGTGACGAAGCTACGCCATGTCTCCTTCTATCCCACGGGCATAGCGAAGACTTGGTTTTTCAACCACGAGATCGACCTCACCGACTGGAATATTTTCAAACAGCAGCTCCGACAAGTTTTTGGTACTCCGGCCGTTCGTTCCGCCATCGCGAAGAAGGCACTCAACACTCGCAAACAACAACTCGGCGAGTCATCTACCTCGTATATAGAGGATGTCCTCGCTCTCTGTCGGCGCGTCAAAGCTTCCATGGCCGAATCAGACAGAGTACGCTACATACTCAAAGGCATTGGGCCTCTCGCCTTCAATGCGTTGGCCATCAAGGACCCGGCTACCGTCGCTGACATTGTAGCTACGTGCCAGCGCCTCAACGAACTCGAATCTGTCCGACTGCCACCCCCGGACACCCTTGACAACAACCCTACCGCAGATCCCTCACTGCGGGCAATGGTCCGCGCAATCATACGAGAAGAGCTGCAGTCTCTTGGCTTCTCGGCAGGTCCCATTCCTGCCCACACCCCCAATACCACTTTGCGTGACGTTGTCAAGGAGGAGTTGGCGTCTATGGCGGGTACTGCGTATACGGACCCTCTAGTCCCTAGACCACCACCAACGTACGCGCAGGTAGCCGCAGTTACCCCAGCCCTCGTGCCATCGATGCCTCCTAAACCAACGCAGACGCACTTGGCTTCGATGTCTACCAGCACACCTCACCAACCTTACTTTCCACCATGGCATCCAACCCGACCTATATGTTACTACTGTGGATATCGTGGCCACATCGCACGTTTCTGTCACAAGCGGCAGCAAGACGAGCGTCGCGGATTTGACACCTACGAACGGGACGACTTTTCTGCTGGGGCCTCTTTCCAACGCCGTCCTTATGCTCCGCGTTCCGACCGCTCTCCATCGCCACCTGCAACCTCCGCGACGGCTCCTAGCTACCGTCCGGCCAGACGCCGCTCGCCGTCACCCCTTCGTCGCTCTACGTCGCCACTTCGACCAGCTTCTCCATTCGCCGATCGTCGCCCGGAAAACTAAATTATGCAGCTTTTGGAGGAAAAGTTGCATTGCTCGGCAGGACAGAAATTCCTCCAGCGCGTCCGCATAATATGCTATCTGTTTTCCTTGAAGGAGTGCACGTGGAAGCTTTAATAGACACTGGTGCTAGTTTGTTAATTATTCACCGTGATTTGTGTTCGCGCCTCAGGAAAGTCACCACTCCTTATGATCGACCTACGCTATTCGCTGCTCAAGGGAACGCCATTCGACCTGCCACCATGTGCACTGTTCGTGTTTACATTGATGGAATTCTGCATTATATACAATTCGCAGTGCTAAGTTCGTGTACCCAGCAGCTTATATTAGGACGGGATTTTCTTTCTACGGCGTCCGCTTCCATCTGCTGTCGGAAATGTGTTCTCCACATGACCGACACCGCCCATTCACTTCATACAGATGACTCACCGCTTCGCTTGCTTGCTGCAGAAGACACCGAGCTACTTCCTTGCCGTCAGAGAATTGTTGCAATCGCGTCAGATGTCATTGAACATGGTGACGTGTTCGTACAACCATCTGCGAACTGTCTCATAAGAGGGATAGTCTTTGCGTCAGGGCTGGTCCGGTTTGAGAATGGCTCCGCATTCGTCTGCGCTAGCAACCCGACCTCCGAAAAACTTCTGATCCCTAAGGGCACTACGTTGGCTTGCGTCACTAAATCCGAGCATCTCTCTATTGTTTCTGTTGAAGCGGCTTCCTCTGAAGCTCCTTCTGTTGGGTCCTTCTGCCCTTGAAGCTGCCATCAGTTCCGACCTGACCCCTTCACAGTCACAACAGTTGCTTGCTTTGCTGAAAAAGTATGAAGCTTCGTTTGACGCGCATGCCTCTTCATTGGGACAGACTTCCGTCATCACGCATCGCATAGAGACAGATGGCGGGTCCATTGTTCGCCGTCGACCATATCTCGTCTCTCTTGCCGAGCGGAAAGTCATTCAAGAAAATGTCAACGACATGCTGCAACGGAAGATAATACGCCCCTACGCTAGTCCATGGTCATCCCCAGTCGTTCTAGTTCGGAAAAAAGACGGCTGTGTGCGGTTTTGCGTCGATTACCGGGCAATCAATAGGATCACGCGTAAGGATGTATACCCTATGCCTCGCATAGACGATGCCTTGGATTCACTGCAGAATGCCGAGTACTTCTCGAGTCTTTATTTGCGTTCGGGCTACTGGCAACTGCCTATGCATGAGGACGATAAAGAAAAAAACAGCGTCTTCAACACCAGATGGGCTATACGAGTTCAATGTAATGCCATTCGGACTCTGCAATGCAACCGCAACATTCGAACGCATGATTGACACCGTTCTGCATGGCCTGAAGTGGAAGACTTGCCTGTGCTATCTGGACGACATCGTTGTTTTCTCTTCCACCTTCTCTCAACACCTGCAACGCCTGGCCGAAGTTCTCACGTGCCTTGCCAACGCTGGCCTACAGCTGAACACGAAAAAGTGTCGTTTTGCCAGCAAGACAAAGTCTTGGGTCACATTGTGAGCAAGGACGGCATTCGTCCAGATCCCGATAAGGTTTCAGCGGTTCTTCACTTCCCTCGCCCCGAAAGGGCCAAAGATTTGCGCACTTTCCTTGGCCTCGCTTCTTATTTTCGTCGCTTTATACGCGACTTCGCCTCAATAGCTGCACCGTTGCACAAATTACTCGGTTCTGGCGTTGCCTTTAAGTGGTCTCCCGAATGCGAATCAGCGTTTACCCATCTGAAAAAAGCCCTCACCTCTGAACCAGTACTTCGTCATTTCGATGAAACCGCACCCACACTTCCGCATACGGACGCTAGCGGTCATGGCATCGGTGGTATTCTCTTACAGCGAGATGAGTCTTCACGTGAGAGGGTCGTCGCTTACGCAAGCCGCGTACTGACGAACACCGAGAAGAATTATACCATCACTGAGCAGGAGTGCCTAGCTGTCGTTTGGTCGGTACAGAAATTTCGACCGTATCTTCACGGCCGCCATGTTACCATCGTAACAGACCACCATGCCTTATGTTGGTTTTCCACGCTCAAGAACTTGACCAGACGCCTTGGTCGCTGGATTATCCGTCTGCAAGAATACGGCTTCACTATTATCTACAAGTCTGGTAAAAAGCATCAGGACGCAGACGCGCTTTCTCGCTGCCCGCTTCCTACGACGCCATACCATGGTTCCGCTCCTGCCTTCCGCGACAAGCTTTCGGACCGTCCTTCCCCGCATGTGTTGTCCTTAACCGCTATTGACCAGATTCCTTCTGATGACCATGAATCGCTCATATCTCACCAACTCGCTGACCCCTACTGTCGACGCATCATAGACCACATTCAGGGAACTTCGCGCCCGCACAACGCTCGCCTTCGTCGACAGCTCACGCAATTCAAGCTCGACAACTGCGCCCTGTACCGCCATATGTATCATCCTGATGGTCAACGCTGGGTGCCTGTTCTGCCTCGCCCTCTTCGCGCTAATGTTCTTAAGACCTATCACGACGACACGCATGCTGGTCATCTTGGTTTTCAGAAAACATACTACCGCGTCAAAGGTCGCTTCTACTGGCCTGGCTTATCCACTAGTGTAGCGCGGTACGTCGCTTCCTGCGCCATTTGCCAGCTCAGAAAGCTACCAACATCAGGTCAAAGCGGCGAGCTCCAACCAGTCCCGTGTCCATCGGCACCATTCGAAGTCGTTGGTATTGATCTGTATGGTCCCCTTCCCACGACTCTCACCGGCAATCGATGGATAGTGACAGCCGTCGACCACTTGACACGTTACGCCGAAACAGCTTGCGTGACTTCGGCGTCGGCTTCTAAAGTGGCTGCATTTATACTTCAAGCATTAATCCTGCGTCACGGTGCTCCTCGTGTCATCCTGAGCGACCATGGAAAGGCATTCCTTTCAAATCGTAGCCGAATTGCTCCGAGTCTCCGGCACCACCCACAAGACAACCTCGAGTTACCACCCTCAAACCAACGGACTAACTGAGCGCTTTCATCGCACGCCCTACGACATGATAGCCATGTATATTGCCGCAAGACTGCTCCTAAACATGTGTTCTACGACGGCAGCCAGCGAGCCACTGTGTCAAAAGAGCGTCTGCTACCTCTCGCGCGCCTGCTTGGTTTCATGGGATGGCGCAATGTATGCCGCTCGTGCACGCGCACGAGACAGGGGCGCGGACCATCACTGGAGGAGAAAGAAGTGCGTTCGGCGCAGAGACGCTCGTGTGGAACGTTCTTGAAAACTCTTCGTGTACATAGTTAGTTGCAGGGCACAGGTTCGCCCTTAATAAACCAGTTTTTGTATTTTACTCCTCGAAATACCGTTACATTCTGGTGGAGGTGCTGGGTATGTTTGCAAGTCCCCTTGGTGACAGAGACCGTAGCCCCGATCCTCAGCGATTGGAATCTGGAGAGGTGACTCCAGTGCACCAGCGCGCCAGCCGCCGACTTCGGGGAGACCCGCCTGAATTCGGACCGCTTCACACTGCTACGGCCACACTGACGATGTCTTCCACTGACGCCACGACGATGACTAGCCAGGCGACATCACCCGAGGTCGTCCTGTACCCGCCGCGCATGCCCGAGCTGTTCCACGGCAACCCGTACGAAGACGTCGAGGATTGGTTGGAGCACTTCGAGAGGGTCGCAGATGTCAACGGCTGGAACCAGGCACGGAAACGTCGCCACGTGTACTTCGCGTTGGGGGATTCAGCAAAGACATGGTATGAGAATCACGAAGTGGTGTTAACGTCGTGGGAAGAGTTTCGGCGACATCTGCTTGCTGCGTTTGCATGCGCCGATCGCCGAGAGAAGGCTGAGAATGCTCTGCAAGCCAGGAACCAGCGCACCAACGAGAGTGTCGGCATGTACATCGAGGACATGTCCCGTCTGTTCAAACGTGCCGATGCAAACATGTCCGAGGAGAAGAAAGTGCGCCATCTTATGCGTGGCGTGAAGGAGGAGCTATTTGCCGGGTCGGTTCGCAACCCGCCACGTACTGTTGCGGAGTTTCGCACCGAGGCGACGACGATAGAGAAGGCCCTGCAGCAGCGCGCCCGCCACTACAACCGTGATGTCAGCAGCGCCCCTGTGGACGTTCTTTCGGCAGGCATGGGCAACACCGAAGCGTTGAGAGAGCTGGTGCGAACTATCATTACAGAAGAGCTTCGGAAGCTGCAGCAACCGCAAGTCGCGTCGACTGTTTCTTCGCTGGCCGCCGTCATTCGGGATGAAGTTAAGCATGCCATGTTAGAACCGCAACCGGAGGTGCAGCCTGTTTTACTCGGGCAACCATTGCAGGAACGCCGCGTACCAACATACGCTGACGCTGTGCGTCAGCCTGCCGTGCAGACTGCATCATTCGCAGCCCTCAGTTCACGCCCACCGGCTCCCCGCAGTGCATCTTTCCAGGGAGAAAGATCCACGAGTACAGACCACAAGTACAGACCACGGAAAAGCGACGTGTGGCGCACACCCGACAGGACGCCGCTCTGCTTCCACTGCGGAGAGGCCGGACACATGTACAGATGGTGCCCATATCGGCGAGTCGGCCTTCGTGGATTCGCTGTCAATGCACCTTGCCCCCGCAATGGGGAAAGACCCATAGATATCGAAGATTACTTGTCGCAAAGTCAACTTGCAGCTGCTAGTTACCAACACCAGTCACGGTCACCAGCGCCCGCCCGCTACCGATCACCAAGCCCACGACCCTTTTCAAGTTCCCCAAGGCGTCGTTCAGAAAGCCCGCGCCCGGAAAACTAAAGCCAGCGACCTGGGGAGGCAAGGCCGCTGACGTTCGACAAAGCGAAGATCCTCCGTCAATGTTGCAGTTCAGTAGCGACAAGCAGAAAGCGACGACTACGATAAGTACGCAGAAAATTTCTTGACACTTACTTATTGCCGTGGATGGACATGAATCGCATATTTTAGTAGACACGGGTGCTGATTATTCAGTCGTAAGCTACGCACTCGCAAAACAGCTAAAGAAAGTTTTGACGCCGTGGAACGGACCGCACCTACGTACAGCTGGGGGTCACCTCATTAATCCTCTAGGAATATGCACTGCAAGAGTTCTGATTCGAGGTGTAACTTACGTTGCCGAATTCGTAGTACTTCCGGACTGTTCGAGAGACGTTATACTCGGCATGGATTTTCTGCACGCAAACGGTGCTATAATTGACCTGCAGAATTCTAGCGTTTCCTTCTCTACGAAGCTGGCCATTCACATGGAGGAGCCTGAGGAACCGGACTACACTGCCTTGCGAGTTCTTGACGCAGACGTAACTGTGCCACCACGAAGCAGTGTACTGGTTCGCGTCAGAAATCAAGCATTCGTTGACTCCGAGGGTATAGTGGACGGCAATGTCGAGCTATTGCTGAAGAAAGGTATTTGCATTGCTAGGGGCATTATCCGCTTACGCGATGGGCTTGCCGATCTATTGCTGACAAACTTCGGTAATGAACTTCAGCATGTCGCGAAGGACACTGCCATCGCCTTCCTGCACAGTTTTACTACAGTGAGAAGCTTATGTACCCTGGAGTCGGAGCCACCTCCTGCGAAAACTACGAATAAGGCCACAGCAGCAGTTGCAATAAGCCCACACCTATCGCCAGCCGAGGCGAAAACCATACAAGACCTCATAGGTGCTTTTGCAGAGTGTTTCTCTACTTCCTCAAGAGTACGGAGAACGCAGGTTGTTAAACACCGTATAATAACAGATGAAGCAACCAGACCTGTATACCAACACCCATACCGAGTATCGCCGAAAGAACGGGAGATCATAAAGAATCAGGTGCAAGAGATGCTTCAGGATGATGTAATCCAGCCGTCCAACAGCCCATGGGCGTCCCCGGTAGTTCTTGTCAGGAAAAAGGACAACACAATGAGATTTTGTGTTGATTACCGGAAACTGAACAGCGTCACCAAGCGTGATCTCTCCCCCTTGCCACGTATCGATGACACCTTGGACCGGCTGCGTGATGCAAAGTATTTTTCTTCATTGGATTTAAAAAGCGGATATTGGTAAATTGAAGTGGACGAAAGAGATCATGAAAAAACAGCATTCGTTACTCCGGACGGACTTTATGAGTTTAAAGCACTCCCATTCGGCCTCTGTTGCGCGCCAGCGACCTTCCAGCGCATGATGGACAGTGTCCTGTCGGACCTCAAATGGCAGTCATGCCTAGTCTACTTGGATGACGTTGTGGTATTCTCTTCAACGTTCGAGCAGCACGTGGAGAGCCTACGTTCAGTGCTCCAGGCTATCCAGTCGGCCGGCTTGACAATCAAACCGGAAAAGTGCCAGTTTGGATTTGAAGAGCTTCGTTTCTTGGGTCACGTCATCAGCGCTCGAGGTATTGGGCCGGACCCCGAGAAGACTGCAGCCGTCGCAGGATTTCCAAAGCCACGAGATAAGAAAGAGGTGCGTCGATTTTTGGGCTTATGCGCTTACTACAGGCGATTTGTAGCAAATTTCTCAAAAATTTCGGAACCTCTAACAAGACTCACGAAAGAAGACATACCCTTCGTATGGCATACCGAACAAGACACTGCTTTCAAAGAATTAAAGAAGCGTTTGCAATCCCCGCCAATCCTCGCCCACTTCGACGAGACCGCAGACACAGAAGTCCACACAAATGCCAGCAATCTGGGTCTTGGCGCAGTTTTAGTTCAGTGGCAAAATGGAGAAGAGAAGGTCATAGCGTACGCTAGCCGCACTCTTTCAAAAGCTGAAAGAAACTATTCTGCGACGGAGAAGGAGTGCTTGGCAGTCATATGGGCCATCAGCAAGTTTAGACCATACCTCTACGGCAGGCCGTTTCATGCAGTCAGCGACCACCATTCACTGTGCTGGCTGGCAAGCTTGAAAGACCCATCCGGACGACTTGCGAGGTGGAGCCTCAGACTCCAAGAATACGATATTACCGTTGTGTACAAGTCTGGGCGAAAGCATAACGACGCTGATTGCTTGTCACGCGCACCGGTCGGCTCTCCTCCTTCCGAATACGACGATTTCCCATTCCTTTGTGTTATGCGAGCCGCGGAAATCGCCGAACATCAACGGGCCGACGCAGATTTGCTCCCACTCATAAAGTATCTCGAAGGGCATAACGTTCAAGTTCCACGAGTGTTTAAGAGAGGATTATCTTCATTCTGCCTCCGAGATGACGCACTCTACAAGAGAAACTTCCAAAACAACAATGAAAAGTTCTTACTCGTCGTACCGTCAGTTATGTGGCCTGAAATATTAGAAGCCTGCCATGATGACCCATCATCAGGCCACTTGGGTGTCACCCGAACATTCGCCTGAATCCATTCAAAGTATTATTGGCCGAATTTATTAGCGTCAGTACAGCACTACGTGAAGACATGTCGCGAATGTCAAAGGCGCAAAACACCCCCCCTAAAGCCAGCTGGCCTTCTTCAACCCATAGACCCACCTAAGACTCCATTTCAACAAGTTGGGATGGATCTTCTTGGACCATTTCCCACATCGTCATCAGGGAAGAGGTGGATCGTTATCGCGACCGACTATTTGACACGATATGCTGAAACTGGCTGCCTTGAGCGGGGAACGGCCGTCGAGTTGCCAAGTTTTTTGTTCACAACATAGTGCTTCGACATGGTGCCCCAATGGTTGTCATAACAGATCGAGGTGCAGCATTTACGGCTGAGTTGATGCAGTGCTTGATGAAGATGACTAACACCAGTCATTGAAAAAGTACTGCATACCACCCCCAAAAAACGGGTTGACGGAACGCCTGAACCGCACCATTGCTGACATGTTGTCAATGTATGTTTACATCGAACATAAGACTTGGGACGAGATCCTGCCCTACGCTACATTCGCCTACAACACGGCCCTACAGGAGTCCACTCGTGTCACTCCGTTTCAACTTGTCTATGGGCGCACCGTCACAACAACGCTGGATGCCATGCTGCCAGCAGATAATGACGACGGCAACCCGTGCGACGTTGACGAGTTCCTACAAAGAGCCGAAGAAGCCCGCCAGTTGGCACGATGCCGATTACGCCATCAACAATGCAAGGATGCACGTTCTTACAACAGGCACCGCCGAATAGTTCAGTACCAGCCGGGTGACAAGGTGTGGGTATGGACACCAGTGCGACGTCGCGGACTCTCAGAAAAGCTACTACGACGGTACTTTGGCCCTTATGAGGTTATCCGTCGACTAAGCGACCTGACTTACGAAGTAATCCCTAGTGGAAACGAGCGCACTAAACGCCCTAACATTGCTGACGTCGTCCACATAGTCCGCATGAAGCCCTATTACGAGTGATAACGAAAAGCGTCCGACAAACTTAGCTACCCCCCTGCCTGCATCGGGACGATGCTTATTGGGAGAGGGAGTAATGCCGCAAGTCTGCTCCTAAACATGTGTTCTGCGACGGTAGCCAGCGAGCCACTGTGTCAAAAGAGCGTCTGCTACCTCTCGCGCGCCTGCTTGGTTTTGTGGGGTGGCGCAATGTATGCCGCTCGTGCACGCGCACGAGACAGGGGCGCGGACCATCACTGGAGGAGAAAGAAGTGCGTTCGGCGCAGAGACGCTCGTTTGGAACGTTCTTGAAAACTCTTCGTGTACATAGTTAGTTGCAGGGCACAGGTTCGCCCTTAATAAACCAGTTTTTGTATTTTACTCCTCGAAATACCGTTACAATATTAAACCAGACCACACAAACTGGGACGCAATTTTGCCATTCGTGACTTTTGCGTACAATACCGCCGTACAACACAAAACTGGTTACTCGCCATTCTACCGCGTCTATGGCCGTTCGCCCTCTTATTTTCTTGACGTCTCCTTCTTCTCCGACCCTGTCACTCCAGCTGCATCCTCTTGTGAACAATATATATCACGCCTCCTCCACTGTCGCCAGCTTGCCCGCATCAACACTGAAGCACGGCAACAGCACCGCAAGGACCTCTATGACGCATCCCATCGCGCAGTGTTCTTCCGCCCGGGCGATGAAGTGCTACTCCGGGTACCAGTTCGCACTCCTGGTTTGTGCGACAAGTTTCAGTTTCGGTTCATAGGCCCATACAGAGTCTTGGAGCAGACTTCTCCCGTTAATTATCTCGTCCAACCTATTGTGGTTCCCACTGACCGCCGCTGTCGCGCTGCCGACATTGTCCACGTCTCTCCCATCAAGTCTTTCACAAGGCGTTCGCCGTCCCTTTAAGTTGCGGCCAGGCTGGCCGCTCGCACGCGGGGGAAATTAGTGTGGGCATTTCTCAGTCACTTCTTCGTTGGCTGCACATGTTCATCATCATGCCGGCTTCTTCGTCTTCATCGCTTGTGGGGACTCGTCTGTGGGGACTCGTCTGTGGGGTGAGAAGACTGATCTGTGCCTTGAGTGTGATCAGTCCGCCACGTCTTCGCGGTGCATTAAAGGCCGTGTTAACGCTACGTCGCAGTATATCTGTAAGCGTAGTTGTTATATTTTTAGAGCTGTTAGATCAGCACAAGTGAAGAAGAAACACTTTCTTGCATGGTATAAATCTGCTTAAGTGAGAGCAGAATGTACCGCGCCGTAACTGCGTAGCCAGGCGCGCCGGCGTGAGGCAGCCCAAGCGCGCAATATCAGAGAGGAGCTGATCACCGAGATCGCGCCCGTTCCGACGCATACGAGCCATGCCGCACCGTCTGCGCATGCGTGGGCGCGCAGACGCGAGCTCGCGCACGTCCGCAAGCATACGTGTGGTCTGGGCTTAACGTCCACACCTGCTTCGCCGTATATCCACTGTCACGAGGTGAAATGGGGGCGGATGTTTTATTTTTTTTTCCTTTTTGCATGTTTTTTGTAGTGCAAGAGCGTAGAAATACGGCAATGGGTTCTGACGTTCATTGTGGGGTGTGAAGTTATACTAAATTTTGCTTCTTTCAGATTTCATTGAACTGAAAAGCGAGAGCTGTCAATTCATTGTTCATTTCTTCATTGCGAAGCTACTTTGATACACTCTTGGCCGTATCTCACATTTAATTTGTCAAGTGCCGCGAAGACGGCAGCCGAAAGCCGATCTTTAAACTCTCCATATGAAATTGTCCACGTAGGGAGCACACTCAACGAATAAAATAAATAAAACGAGGCAGACAGAAAGGGCGCGATAGCGAGGGAAGGTCACAAACAAAATAAACTGTTAACGAACACTATGCTGAGTTTGCAGCTATGTCCATACTCGGAATTCGCACTGAAGCGTTTGTAGGTGCGCAAATAGTTAGATTTCCCATCGCAAAAATACCATTGCGAGCGAAAGCGCCTACTTAAAGCAGATTTGTCTGCTTATCTAGCACCTCATATCATTTCCGGAGGCAGTCGCTACAGGTAACTACGCTTAGTTTATTCTTTTTCTTTTGGTTATGTCACACAGTCAAAATTCTTTTCATATACATATATAAACCTTATTTGGCTGCTCGCAGACGAAGCGGGCACGAAGACTTTTGGTTCACTTTATGTTTTGTTCCATACAAAAATATTTGCGAAGCGCATTCTTTATTTGTTTGACGCAGGGATCTCCTTTAGTTATATTGTTACGGGGAAGCCAGGCACAAGAAAAGTGTTTCTACGCACAACAGAGAGAAATAGTAAAAACCATCTTTATTCGTGAAAATGGCTGACTGACCTAAGCAGCGAATATCGTCAGACGCGAGGGACAAATATAGATAAAGATAAATAAATAAAGAGATAACACGCACTCCTAGCCACCCTGACTGTAAAGCGGGTATTCCGTGTGCACTTCCGTAAGTAGTTGATCGTTCACACGGCTGGATGAATGAATGAATGAATGAATGTTATGAGCGTCCCCCTAGAACTGAAGCGGTTTGTTGCGCCACCCAGCAGTCTTGATATTTTTACCTGTCTTACCTATCTTTCCTTTTTTTTCTTTTACAAACGTAAAATTTCCTGCATAAAGGTTTCTGAACCCTTAATTGGAACTTTGTTCCCTCCAATTTTGGTGGTCTCCTTATTGTCCTGCCGCCAAATCTCCAATACGCTTTAGTAGTTTATGTTGTGGACATGTTAACTTTTCCCCTGCTAACCCTGAACCCAAGTTCTTCAAAAGGCACGCGGAGCCTAAACGTATAGCCGGGTAGGTATTGTTACATTCAAATGAAACATGTTCCTTCAGTTCCCTAGCTTCACTGCTGCAAGCACATGCTTCTACATTGGTCTATGTGGGCGACCTCCAGTAAGGTAATGTCACACCCCTTGTGAAGTCGACTGCACTTACCACAAGATGGCCAAAGGCTCACACGCGCAACTGTAATGATGCTGATCATGGTGATAATAATGCTTTTCTCGAAAGATAGCACGGTGGTGTTATGCTTGTAAGCAAGATAAATGAAAGCACAATTGAAACCTATACTAAATCCGATGGCGTAATGCGACTAGGCAAAATTTTCGTCTTCGTTGCACTATCGAGCACCCTCTTCGTCAACGCATTCATTCGCCCCAGAACAATATATTCCAATACACATTGTGGTACCTGCTTCTTTATTCCTTCTTTGTCAGCTTTATCTTTGTTTTTTTTTCTCTGCAGATTAATTATTTGGTTTCCGCTAGACGTATGCTCATGTTCAGTGCGTTGATGCCTAAACAATTTATTTCAGGACATAATATTCGCAATGTATCACGATAATAAACTTATAGACTGATATCCGGTTTCTTAAGTGGATGCATAACAGTAATAATTGTTCAGACAATTTTAGAGAATTCTTAATTGAAACTTCAAAAACGCATCTCAAAGAACGCGGTTGAAAGTGGTAATTTTCTATTTTCAGTATAAGTGCTCGGAGTAAAAAAATATACTTAAATAACCAAATTATTCACCTGGTTTCCAGATCCCAACATTTGAAAAGGAAACATCTGTAGTCACAATAACGTCACTTAAATATACTTTAGGCCACATACAAAGTGTCCAGTATATAAGCGGCGACTAACTAGAAAGCATGCTCGACTCATTTATCGTCCTATACCGTAGCGGGTCGCCTACAGGTTCGTATTAGGTTGTGCGATAACTATACTGTAATCTCATCCGAAATGTTTTCCACGTGGTTAATTAGTGCAATAATATCTGATAGCAGAGTCAGAATCACTTATATTCCAACATCCACCGCACCATGCTATTCCAACATCTAACACCATGCTGAGAGGTGGAGGCGAAAATCACAGATTTCCTGTCAGAGACTTACGCACTAGAAGTAATTTTGAATGCGATAACGGCGTCCTTATCATTGTTAGCGTAACCCAGCGTGTATACAGGATACGCCTGGCACCGAATATGTGCAGATATCTTCATTTCCTAGCACATTGCAGTTGTTGATTGCATTACATTTTAACATCGCGCCTGCATATCGTATCTTTATATTCCAGATGTCCCTTTCAGTACACATAGGTGATGTGTTGTCGAGAGTTACCGATTGGTATAGAACGCATACTGAGCCAAGAGTCATCTGCGTATTGGCGTCATGCCCTTTATCATTTGGGGTCTTTTCATTTAGTCCTTTGAATGAGAGCAGTACACGTAACCTTACTATAAGTCTCCTTTCTTTAGCAGTTGCTCGACCGTCATCTAACTCATAACCTTTACCAGCGTGGCTTTTAATTGTTATGTAGGCTTAACGACGACGCTCTCGGCTTAGATATGTTCCTTTCGGGAGCTTTATTTATAAGCCCAGCTGTTAGGCTAAACCACCTTCAGGGGCCCAATTTTTTCGCAGATGTATTTTTTTTTTTGATGTGCCAAGCAGAGCTTAAGTAAGGGAACTCATAATAGTCATCTGCTGATTTTCGACACCTATGTTGGCGACTTGTATTAAGAACTGCTAGATTACACAGCGTACTAAGAAGTCAGCGTACTAAGAAAATGGAGCAATTGCCGGCAACTTTTGCAAGGCTAGGTCCACCTAAAGTCCCTAGATTTGCTGGTCTAAAAAAAAAGCAAAAATATCAACGGACTTTAGGTCCACCCGCAGCAACCAACACTTCTCCTCCTAAGAAGTTATATATACTCGCAAATAGTCCCGCGCGCGCCCGCGCGTGTGTCTTTGTGTGCGTGTGTGTGTTTGTGTGTGTGAGCGATAACAAGGCCGCGAGGACGAATTTTGTGACAAAAGTACTTTACCATGCACGAATAACATGACACCAGTAATAGAAATTCTTCGTAACCTAAGATGGTAGAACGTTTTCGGTCCCCAATCCTAATAAGCGTGCAGATTGTACACTGTACGTGCTTGCCTGTGGCTGAATCCCCCGCAAGGGAGGCAATGGCTGTCGGAATTTAGAGAGAGGTAAACCTGGCGGCACAGAATTCTTTTCTTTCTCTTGAAAATCAGTACTAGAATAGAAAAACCATGCTCAGTGGATTTAGGTACATTGCAATTAGGTTGCAGAGGGAACGGTGCCAGGACAGACCTGTATAGATGCAGAATTCTTTTTCTGGTATTGTGGCCTCAATAGAGGTAGATGTAAAGTCTAGACGTTAGTGGGATATTGACCAAGTACCGGATAGTTCAACAAAACTAAGAAAGTATTCTGTACGTGGGGATCTTTCTTTTCTTCTCTATTTGGCCTCCGCCCTCTCTTCATGCAAATTCGTTGCTTTCACTTCTTCTTCGGCTGCCTGAGCATGCTTCAAGTATTGTCTGTTGAAGCCTCCGAAATACATGCACACACGCCACCAATCCTGGAGCCTGTGTGTGGCGAAAGGTTAGGCTGTATACAGTAAAGCTATTCTATTGTGATATTATTTCAAACTCTTGGCGTCAAACTTACATAACCACTGACGAAAGCAGCGGGTGGTGGCCTGCAGTATTGTTTTAACAGCCCAATCAAACGAGGTCCTTGTTTGTAGGAGGTATATTTATAGGAGGCTTTGAAAGCAAATAGGATTGCCTACTTTGACAGTTCATTCTTATCTTATTTGCTGACCAGAGGTGAGCATTGCGCAGAAATGGAGAGGTTTTCTGTGGGGCTGAGCCAGCACAGTGAAAGTAGAAAACAGGTTGAGGAGGGCTTCGGGGACGTCTGTGGTTTGTCTGCTTCCTCATGCTTAGCTTGCGGCGTTGGCTGGTCTAAAATTGCGGCGGTGCGTATCGGAAGGTTAAAAATGCCGCCAAACTAAATCATTAGGTGGCAGAGCAATACATTATCCCTTCCGAAAGGGCTCAAAAACGTTATAGTGCCATGTAGAATTTTTATAATAAGTAAATAAATCTATTTTACGCGGCAGCTTCAAGCAGCAAGTGCCAGAGTGATCGCTGGGCAGACGTCTCCTACTTCTTTTGGAACGCGGTCATCTCCGGCTATTCCGAAAAAAAATCTGTTTTATTCGGCGTAATAATGCACCTTTGATGCAAACGCGATACTTTGACGTGGTGAGTTTTCACGGTTTTGTGATGTCGCGTGGCAGAAAAGCAAATTGGGCGTAGCCCGACAACTTTTGAACAATATCGGAGGGCTAACGGCAAAAAGTTGTGGTATCAGAAGTAATTATTTTCAGTTGATTTGGTCGAGTCATGTATAATTAGTGTGAACCCGGTACATTTCCCCACAGGAATGAGTTCGAATGGTCATGGTTGGTAAAGTTTGTTTACCCTAGCCCTGTTCCTGTTCAGTTTAGCAATTTTGCCGCTTGATTTACCACTGTTTTGTCTGTTTAGTGGCAGTTCTAATTTTTCTGTTTGTTTACCGGCGGCTTATATATATATATATATATATATATATGTAACAGAAGAAGCCAACAAACACTGACACCAACACACTAAGAAAAAAAAGAGTATCCCTTACTCTTTTCGAAGAGTCTGGACTTGTCACATATATCACACGCTTTAGGGGAGACACCCGCACTCCCTTTCGCCAGAGAGTCCGAAGACTATCTGTGATGTATACAAGGTGGTTACTTAACTCCTCACGCAGTAGTCTTGCACACTCTTTTCTAGTAGTCTCCTGCACCCTCTCAAGAGGGTTACAAGACTACTGCTGAGGGAGTCTGTTAACTCTTCTACATGAGTCAGACGACTCAAGATAGAGGGTCACATGACTACTGCTGAGGGAGTCTGTTAACTATTCTAGGTGAGTCAGACGACTCGAGCTAAAGGGTCACATGACTACTCCGGAGGGAGTCTGTTAACTATTCTAGGTCAGTCAGACGACTAAAGATAAAGGGTCACATGACCACTGTTGAAGGAATCAGGTAACTATTCTTGACGAGCCTGATGACTCCATTAGTATGTGTCGCGATACCCCTAGTGCGTGGTGCAGGACTCTTGCAAATAGAGTAAACTAACCAATCCATGTAAGTTATTCGACTCTCTGCTGGCAGTGTCGAGCCGCTTTTCAAAATGAGTCACAAACTTTTGCCGACAGTGCAAAGTGAGTATCGTGAAAAGACAACATAGAATAATAATGAATCCATAGCTAAGCACAAGGCAGGTTAGCAACAAAAAGTGATTATTCCATCATTTTGGTATTGTCTTCTGGAAGTGTCTTCTTTTTGGGGTTTTATGTGCCAAAACCAGTTCTGATTATGAGGCACGCCGTAGTAGAGGGCTCCGGATTAATTTTGACCAGCTGGGGTTCTTTAACGTGCACTACAACGCAAGCACACGGCCGTTTTTGCATTTCGCCTCCATCGAAATGCGGCTGGGATTTGATCCTGCCTTCTGGAAGTGTCAAATGTATCAGTCTGCGGAGAATCACCATGAACATCAAACAGTTCTTATTGCTATTAAACTGGAATCAATGGCCAACCAAGGAAACAGTTAAAAAAAAACACCCAATATGCACCTTGCAGCTGTATGTGCATGAAACTGCAATGTGACTCTGAACCATAATGACACCATAAAATAGTATGTCACTCATGCAAAAGTTCAATTCACTCCAACACAAGTGATAATTTTATGTCAAAAGGTTCTTAAGGTAAACCTATTTCACTGTTCCCTCAGACATATTTTTATTTAAAACTTAGGATGTAACCTCCTATGCAAATAATGTACACATAAAATATAACAAAGGGCTACACTGGTGCAAAAAGGAGAACCAGATAATGAAGTGCAATAAAAACAATATTCCAGCTTAGATTACATAATCTATGCAATACAAAATTCAAGACAGCAATTGGTTGGCAATCGATAATCCAATTTAACAGTAAAAACAGCTGTCTTACCTTATGGTACTCTTGTTGGCACTTTTCCCACACAACTCATGCATGTTTCTTAGCTTGAGTTGAAAATTGATCTGAAAAACACCATATTAAAAAGTTGTGCATCAATTTATTCTTTCATACAATCTGCAACAGTGCATACAAACTTGAAAACTGACAATATTACAAAAAAGCAATATTTAAGCTAAACATTTTACTGAAGTTGACTTAAACATGGTTTTTAGGACTAAGTTTTTTAAGGTACCAACAATTTCACGATTGCAATAAGCACTAATACAAGACTTGCCATAAATCAATCATGCTGGAAAATATGTAGCACAGGTAGCTGTATTTTGCATGACAAAAATAGCGCATGAATCATGAGGACAAGGAAGGAAGCAGATCAGGTGGTAACTAAACTGAACTCAGCTGCACACATGCAGCTGTAAAAGACACATGCAGAAAAAGCTGAAAGACACATGCAGAAAGTAGAGACATGAGGAAGGCTTCTTTTACTCATCACAAGTCATCCTAAGAGCAGATTACGTAACGACTGTTATTTACTCTCAGTAAATGCATTAAGTTACATTAGGTGCCACCCATTTGCATGTAACTCATATAAAGTTCTTGTGATTATATAGAAGTTGTGTCACTATGTTAAAGGCGACTATAGCAAGGGACACGTTTTGTTTATTAAATCTTGTGTTCAAGAGAAATGCTACTCAAAATTATTTTTTTGTAATTTTTTTGTACTAGAGGTTTGAAAATTAAGCCAATTAGAGGGTTCTTCAAGCTGATCTCATATATGTTATTTTTGTTTAGCTGCAACATTTCTTCAGTTATGTCTTAAACAATGGCAAAATGTATAGTGATCTTTGCGGGCAGTTTCTTCTGTATTAAATTTTCACAAAAAGTGTAAAATAAAGGATCCGAGACTGATCAACTGTTCACTGATTTCATTCGATCCTCTTCTTCTTCTTCTCTCTCCTCACTTTCTCTTCTTCTTTTGACCAGGACGTTACATTCTCCGGGTCTCTTATTGCCATCCTTCCGCGGATGGTAAGGCACTAGGTTACCTACAGTTGTAACTTCTGTCTTGCCTGCTGGTCCTTCAAAGTGCACAGACTTGAGTATACCTTGCTGCTTTACCGTTTTGAGGACGACATAAGGGCCCGTGAAAGCAGTCTTCGAACGATCAAGACCTTTTCGTACTAGCACCATGTCTCCAGGTTGTACGCTGGGCATATGCGTTGCGTGGCGCGAGTCGTAATATTTCTTCATGGTACGTTTATACATATGGTATTCTTCTGACGTCTTCTTGCGTTCTGCAATATGGATCTTCCCTACTATGCAAAGTTCGTGATCTGCTGGTAACCACGTTGTCTTCTGAAAGGCAGCAAACTGAGGGCTACAGCCAAGTCCAGCTGTGTGGGATTGATTGTGATGCCTAACTGCTGCCTCAAGAGCACACTTCCATCCTCCACGAAATTCTGCGTATATAGAAATGAAGATCTTCAAGTCACGTATGAGACGTTCTGCTAGAGCATTTCCTTCCGGGTGATATGGTGTTGAAAATCTCAAAGTGATACCCTTTTCTGCTGCCCACCGACGGAGCCTCTCGCTGCGGAATGCAGGTCCATTATCAGACACAATCACCTTGGTGGGTCTAAATGCCTCTCTTTCCATCAGGGCAATCACACTGTTTGCATCTTCTTTTCCGGGCTTGGCCGCCGCCATACGTGTGCACTGGTCAACAGCCACTATAAAAGACCGAGTCCGGCGCACACCCTCCCCTTTCTTTTTGATTTCAGCGAAATCGAGATGGACGACTTCGAAGGGGACACCTGAATACAAAGGAATGACCATTTGGTTTCCTTTTGCGCGGAACTTGGCTTTGATAGTCTGACATTGATGACAGGTCTTACATAATTCTCTACATCCGCTTTCATGTTCTTCCACGTAAAACGTTTCTGAATCTACCAGTAAGTCCGCCAAAAGCCATCATGCCCCCCTGAGTGTGGACTGTCATGATAGAGCCACAATATTTTGGATATGCAGCTTTGAGGTACAACAAACTTTCCGTCGATTAATTTTAGTTCTTCAGTATCTTCCCATACACTTGCGACGTGTGCCCCTTGGTCGTTGTTTATTGGTGGTATGTGCAACCTTGATAACGCGTCCGCGTCAGGTAGCTTTTCACCAGGTCTGTGGCTAACATCAAACGTGAACTGCTGAATTTCGCTAATCCATCTTGCCACTCTTCCCTTCGGTTGTGTAAGGCTCAGAGGGTATGTCAAAGCCTGATTGTCCGTGAAAAGCTTGAACCGACGGCCCTCCAAGTAACTCCTGAAGTATCGTAACGCTAGCACTACTGCTAGGGCCTCCTTTTCCGTGGTGGTGTAATTTACTTCCGCTTTTGAAAAGGTGTAGGAGTAATAGCCAATGACCTTTCTCTGGTGGCTTCTGTCTTGGCTGGAATCTCGTTGATATAACACTGCTCCTGTGCCATAATTGGACGCGTCAGTGCAGAGTTCGAAGGGTTTGGCGAAATAAGGTAATATCAAGATTGGATCTGAAGATATTGCGCGCACCAGTTCTTCATATGCACGGTTGCACTCGTCGCTCCACATAAAGGGAACTTCCTTTTGAGTGAGCCTTGTAAGACACCTGGATAACGCCGCAAAGTCTTTAATGAACGCCCGAAAATGTCCTGCCAATCCCAAGAATACACGCAGGGAGTGAACATCGTAGGGCTTACGCATTTCCTTGATTCGTTGGACGGACTGTTCCTTTGTCGTCTTCGTGAAGCCGTCCAGGACTCTGCCAAGGAACACCACCTTTCTCTGAAAGAATTCACTTTTCTTCTTGTTTATTTTTAGTTGTGATTTGCTCAACGCTTCTAGTATTTGAGAGACGTGGGAACAGTGCTCTTCCTCGGTACGGGAGTAAATAATGATGTCATCGACATAAACATTGCAGAAATCTCCGATGAAATCTTTAAGTACCCCGTTCATCATGCGCTGAAACCAAGCACCCGAGTTCTTCCAACCGAATGGCAGACGGTTGTATTCATATATATCAAATGGTGTTATAAATGCCATGTACTTCTTTGATTTTTCCTGGAGAGGTACCTGCCAGTAGCCTTTGCACAAATCGATTCGTGAGAACCATTGGCATCCTCCAGTATCATTAATGATGTCGTCAATCAAAGGCATAGGGAATGGATACAGTTCTGTTTGGGTGTTGATTGGCCGATAATCAGTACAAAGTCGCAGTGAACCATCTTCTTTGGGAACAATAGTTATAGGATACGCAAAAGGGGACGTTGAGGGCCTTATTATTCCAGCGTTCAGCATTTGTTGCAGTTCTTGTTTCAGCCATACTTTCTTTTCATGAGAAATCTTGTAGGCTCTCTTCAGTACAATAGTCGTGTCGCGGAGTTCAAAAGGCACTTCGGGTACAGAAGCTGCAGGTGGATATGTATCGAGGCATATAAGTTCGGGAAAAATTGTCCATATGTCATTAGCGCATTTGGCAGTGCTCATCTGTGGCGGTGTCTGCACATTTGAAACCAGGGAGTCTAAAGTCACTTCATTTTTCCAAGAAATGTTCATTCGTAGCTTCTTCATGTCGGGTCTTGACAGTATAAACAAGAATTCGACATCACGCATAACCAGCGCTTCTACTGTGAAGTCCTCCCCAGCCAAATGTATACTGACTCTTGTCCAAGTGTGCAGTGTTCGAGATGATCCATCGTAGCTCTTAACCGTTACCACTTTACCTTGTCGCGTGTCATCTGCTTTTACCATGGTTTGATTAATCAGACTTACTGAAGCTCCTGTGTCGACTAGGGCACTTACTTCTTTTCCGTTAATAAGCAGTGCCGTTTGTAAAACGTTTGATCGAATGAAGTAGACAGCCTCGTTTTGGTTACACGGGTGGGGCTGTGCACTCACGTTTATTCGTTTTTTTTTCTCCTTGACGTCTCGGTTGCTAGGGAAATAGTCAGAAGCTGCGCTTCTGGTAGATGCTGTCATTGCTGTCGCTGTATTATCGGGATGAATCCTGGCTGGATGGATCCAATTGTGCTGGGCAACGGGCCCAGGGGCTTCATGGTAAACGTCCTTAAGACACCCCAGTAGGTCTTCAACTGTCTTAGGCGACCTTATTTGCACTTGCCTTTGGCATTCCTTTGTCATACCGTGGATGACTAACGGTACAATAGACGACTCAGGCAAAGTAGGATCTGCTAACAGCAACAGCCGTCTCTTCTCGTAGAAATAGTCAATTAGTGAACTTGAGCGTTGTTTGAAAAATATAGCTTTGTCCCATCGGTCGACCGGGTTCTGATCAAAAGCCGAGATAAAACTTGCTCTCCACTGATCCCAGGCGTCGTCCGGATGGTCTGTTATGCGGAGCTCATACCATTTCTTGGCATTGTGTACAAGAAATAGTCTCATATTTTGCACTTTATCCTGTGACGTCAACCAGCAGTTCTTTTCACAAGCATATTCAAAGAACTTCAACCAAGTGGTTGCCGACGCCGTCGTCCCATCGAACATGTCCGGCTTCACTAATTCAGCTTTGGGACAATTGTTAGCGCGCAGAGTCTCTGTTAGCATAGCAAGCAATTGTCCATGTTGCTCAATTTGAGACGCCTGCACTTTCAAGATCCGCTCCATAAGCATAGCAATGTCCTGGCTATTATCATGTTGAAAGGGCTTGCTACTTGATAACTGTCTGAAGTGCTTTTCATAGTCGGACATTTTGATATTAATCTTCCACGTACCTCGGCTGACGAGATCTGCCTCGGTGACTTTAGCCTTACTTGCGATGAACTGGAGCAGGTTCGGTGACGTCGCTGTCTCTTGGACTTCGACTTGTTCTTCATCTTCGGCTTGGTATGACGTGACGTATGGTTGTCCCGCTGTAGTAGTACCAACTCGTACTTCTATCCACATCCTGTCGGGCTGCGCCAAATGAAAAATAAAGGATCCGAGACTGATCAACTGTTTACTGATTTCATTCGATCCTCTTCTTCTTCTTCTCTCTCCTCACTTTCTCTTCTTCTTTTGACCAGGACGTTACAAAAAAGCATTGTGCTAACTTAGCTCTTTGTAGATGACAAAGTGCCGATATCTATCGAAACATGTAAACTTAGTGGGACAATGCAAGTAAAGCTCAGTACACTTTAATGATTTTTTCACAATCCCATGAAAATAACTTTGTGCACTTACTATCGTCCCATACTAACGATATTTGGCTTATATACTCTTCAAGGTATGTAGAATGCTAATATCTACTTGAAATTGCAATATCTTTCAAAATTATATAAAGTGTCCTATTTTTATTGCGATAGCAATTATATGGACACTTCAACCGGATTTCTGCCGTCGGCGTCGCCGTCGCCGTGAGGTTCCGTATAGATAAAAGCTTCGCCGCGCGCCGTATGCCCCAGAGGCAGCGTGCGGGGACGCGCGCTATCACGGAGAGCGAACGCACTCAATGTCCCACGCGCAAGCAAGAAAGCGGAAATCCAGCGCCGGAGGGAGCAGGTGGGGGGGGAGGGGGCACTTCTCTGCCAACAACCGCGCTCGTCGCTCGTCCGCACAGTCTCTTATCTCTCCCACGCGCAAGCAAGGAAGCGGGAAGCCAGCGCCGGAAGGAGCGGGGGGGGGGGGGGGGAGCGCACTTCTACGCTGCCAACAACCGCGCTCGTCGTTCGTTCGACCGCACCGTCTCTTATCTCCACACGCCTCTGACCTTTATGCGCATTCGCCGCTCAGTTTCCGTTGAAGCGATAGACCGCGCGTACCTTCGCACCCTGCTGCGGCGTATATATCCGCTCGCTGCCAGCGTTTTGACGGTCGTTGTCTGCAGTCATTCAGTGTCATCTATTCATGTTTGTTTGTGCGCGCTCACACCACGCTTCTTCAATCAGTTAGTAATAGTGGGGCCACATTTTCCAACGCACGCTACACATGCAATGCTGCCCGGGTCAGCAGTGCAGCGCTACAGGTGTGTCCCTTCGCACGCGCTGCCCACGGGAAGCGCTTCTCATCAACACCACCGTTTCACACGCGCCTTCTCGTGGTCATCGAGTCTCTCTTCATGTCGGTCTACTTACGCCACAGCACACCTGCTTACTTAATCACCTCATGTTTACTACAATTCATATTGCTACCAAAGCCGCTCACCTTACTTCGTATGACATTGCTGTGTTGCTATCGCATTCATCGCTTCGCCCTTAGGGCAAAACTGTGACATTTTTTGCATAGTTTCAGTAATTTTACATGCTGTTTGGGTAGATATCGGCACTTTGCGGTCTACGAGCTGAATAAGACACAGCACGATCATTCTTGTGAATCTGTTATATACATTAAAGTGCCCGCAGATACTTTGCCACTGTGTAGGACGTAACTAAAAAATATAGCAGCTACACAAAAACCACTGACATATTTAAAATCTGCATATAAAACTATATGCAGCAGGATTTTTTTCAAATCTCTCACTGAAATAATTTTAAAAGGTTTTTTCGAGAAGCAGTTCGCGTGAATAAGTGGCTTCCAATGTATTCTACCAAAGCGTTAGACAATGTATTCAGGCAGACCACAGGGAGTTTTAGAAATAGCACACCAAAGCATCTGCCCCAAAGCCCCATGTCCTACTTGCATTTTTTTGTTCTTTCGTGCATTCTGTTGTATGCCACCATTTGCGTTCCTTAACACTGAGTGCGCAAAACCTTAAACACCCCAAACAACTTGTTGTCCCCGAAGCCTCCTTAGTCCGTTCCATACTTTTACCTCCTGTGTGTATGAATTGATGCTGGACAGGAACATCTCCCAGCTTGCCCTTTTAGCTTGTCGTCGCGTTCGCCTTCCCTGTGATTTTATGTTTTTAAATTCCATCAAATTTTCTGCAGTTGGGGATCGACGGAGTATGCCCCACGCCTTATTTTGTTTTTTATGCGTCTCCTTGCACTCATCATTCCACCACGGCACTCGTCTTTTGGATGAGCTACCACTTGATTGTGGAATGAACTTGTTTGCTGCGTCGATGATAAAAGCGGTAAAATACGCTACTGCGTCGTCTATAGTAAGATCGGTAATAAAATGTTGTGACAAGTAAGTCGATTGCTTAAACTGATTCCATTGGGTGGAGGCTAGTTTCCACCTAGGAGCATGTGGTGGGCAATCGTATTTCTGTATTAGATTTAGCATTACAGGAAAGTGGTCACTTCCATAGGGATTTTTGCTTACATTCCATTCCAAGTAAGGGAAAATAGAAGCAGAGCCAATCGACAGGTCTATTGATGAATAAGAATTATGATGAAGATTATAATAGGTTGGTTCCTTTTTATTGAACAGGCACGCACCGGAGTTTAAAAGGAAGTTTTCAATGAGTCGACCTCTTGCGTCACATCGCAAGTCTCCCCAAATCGTGTTGTGGGCATTAAAATCACCTACGATTATGTAGGGGTCCCGAAGCTGATCAATGAGGTTATAGAAATCGGTTTTTCCGGGATGATAGTTTGGGGGTATGTATATGGAACATATAGTTACTAATTTATTAAAAAGAATTGCCCGAACTGACACTGCCTCAAGGGGTGTCTGAAGGGCGACATGTTGACAGGCTACAGACTTATCTGCTATTATAGCTACACCGCCGGAGGCATTAGCCTCATCCCGGTCTTTCCGGAAGATAGTGTATTGACGGAGAAAGTTTGTGTTTGTGGGTTTCAGATGTGTCTCTTGAACACACAGCAACTTTGGATTGTGTTTGTGTAGGAGTTCTGTAATGTCGTCGAGGTTGTGAAGAAGTCCTCTGACATTCCATTGTAGTATTTGTGTCTCCATAATGATAAATGAGTTTGTGCTGTGTGTTTAAGAGTCGAAAATTAGCTCGCGGGGCCCTTTGCAGGCGCCGTCACACGAGATCTTTCTTTTCTGCAGCGGTCGAGAGACTCTCGCCGCTCCTTAGGCGCTGGTGGCGCCGTCTGGCCGGTGGTTGTGTCCATCGCATCTTGCGAGGCGCTGGACACGCGCTCTTGCGAGCGGTTAGTTTGATGTGAAGGCCTCGTCTCGAGGGACGAGACCTTGGAGGCCACCAGCCCGGAGGTCGATGGCCCCTTCTGAGATGGCGGAGCAGCGCTGGCTGCACCCGCCGAGGGGGCGGATGGCGTCGCCGCCGGCCATTGCGCGTGTGCCAGACAGCCGCCGGGGGCCGATGTGGCGCTGCCCCCTGACGCGCCCCTTCGGCAAAGCTGGTTTTTGGCAGGTACGATACCCGCCTGCGTGCCTCCTTGAAAGTTATGTTTTCCTTTACTTTGATCGTGACTATTTCTTTTTCTTTCTTCCAAGACGGGCATGACCGCGAGTATGCGGCATGCTCGCCATCACAGTTGACACAGTGTGGAGTGTTTTCGCACGTTTCAGAGGCATGGTCACCGGAACTACATTTAGCACATGTCTGTCGGCCTCGGCAGTTCTGGGAACTGTGGCCGAAACGCTGGCACTTGAAGCAACGAAGAGGATTTGGTACATAGGGTCTGACCCGTAGCTTGATGTATCCGGCGTCGATGGATTTGGGCAGGACACTTTAGTTGAAAGTAAGTATTAGATGCTTGGTCAGGAGTTCTTTGCCGTCTCGCCTCATTTTAATCCATTTAACATTGATGACATTCTGATCACTGAAACCCCCAAGGAGTTCAGCCTCACTCAGCTGCAACAGGTCATCATCTGATACAACGCCACGGGTGGTATTCATGGTACGGTGCGGGGTTACTGTTACTTGAGCATCTCCAAATGACACTAGGTTGGGAAGTTTATCGTACTGTTTCAGATCACGGAGCTCCAAGAGGAGATTCCCGCTTGCCATCCTGGATGCTTTATAGGCTGGTCCAAAAATATCCGTCAAAGACTTTGAGACAAGAAAAGGTGAAATTGTTCGTACAGATTTATCTGATTTTTCAGAATGAATAACATCAAAGGGGGGGAAGTTATGCGTTTGGCGTCCAAAAAATTGGAAAACATCTTCGGTGCGCCCTCTTTTCTGACGGCGATCATGGAGTGGGGGGAGTGGTTCAGCCATAAGTATTGGTGCATTTTTCGGCAGCGACGCCAGCCACCCACCATGGAGCCCAACGAGGGGATGCTGCAGAGACTGGAAAAGCCAGGTCCTGCAAACGCCAGCTGTACGCCACTACTATAACCAAATATGGAGTATCCAATGTTGGCTACCCTCACAAGGTTAACCCTAGCTGCCTGGGAAAACGGAAGTAAAAGGGAAGTGAAAAGAAGACAGGATAGATTGAAAGTGAGAGAGAAAGACGAAGATTTAAGAGGAGGACAGGAAAAGGCAACTGCCGATTTCCCCTGGGTGGGTCAGCCCAGGGGTGCCGTCTATGTGAAGCAGAGGCCGAAGAGGTGTGTTGCCTCCGCCAGGGGGCCTTAAAGGTCCGAACACCCGGAATCAGCTCAACCTGCAGGATCCCCCTTTCCCCAGACACGGCTCAGCCGCGCACGGCTACACACGGGAGGGTCCAACCCTCATGTGCTCAGGTCCGTGGTGGCGGAACTCACCAAACGCCTGCTTGCGCAGACGCCCCTGCGGGGGGCGGAGTTCGAGCACGTGGCTGCGTGTAACAACAACTCCAAACTCCGGCACGTCTACTTCAGCCTCCAGGATGGTGCTCGCACGTGGTTTATGAACCGCGAAAGTGCCCTGTCATCCTGGCCCAAGTTCCAGCGCAAGCTACTGGAGACTTACTCCAGCCCCGGTCGCCGGGAAAAAGCGGAGCGAGCCCTTCAATCACGCATTCAAAAACCGAACGATAACGTCACGATGTACGTGGAGGACATCTTTCAGCGTGCCGACCCGAACATATCGGAAGAGAAGAAGGTGCGTCATCTGATGAGAGGCGTAAAGGAGCAGCTCATTGGCGGTCTTGTTCGGAATACGCCCAAGACTGTTGCGGAGTTCCTCACCGAAGCCACCGCGATGGAGAAGACGCTCCAGCAACGGTCGAACATGTACAACCGGCAAGTCAATGCCGCCTGCCTTCCGTATACGCCAGTAGGCTTCGGGTGCGACGTTGCCTTGCTTTGCGAGCTGATTCGCTCCATGATTCGCGACGAGCTGCAGAAGCACCACGGTACGTCACCACCTCCAGTCAGTTCCCTCGCCAGCGTCGTACGCACGAAGTACAGCAGGCACTGCAGGCATCTATTTCCAGCAGTGAAGCATCACCTCTGCCAAGTAAGTCCCGGCGCAAGACTTACGCAGAAATATTGCTGAGCCCCGACCAAGCTTTCGCACCTACTTATGTTACATCGCCAGTCGCGTTGCAGGCGGCGCAAGCCGCTCCGACAACCCCGCTACCGTACTTAGACGACCACAGAAAACCCGCGAAGAGATCAGAGGTTTGGTGAGCACCCGATTGACGAACGCTGTTCTACCACTGCGGCTAATTGGGTCATGTGTATCGGGAGTGCCCCTACCGATGACTCGGACTGCGGGGTTTTTCTATCGATTCGCCTTGACCTAGGTTCGGCCAAAGGCCTCCCGGCATCGCAGAATTCCTGGACCAGCAGCGCAGGCCGGACACATTGTAGCGGCAGCCACGCTCATCCTCACCGCGGCGATATTTCCCTTCTCGTGATACCACCTCGAGGACGACGCAAGGGAGATCACCAAGTAGACGCTGGGAAAACTGACGTCAGCTACTTTCCGGGGCGGGGACACTGATACTCGACGCGCTGAAGACCTCGTATCGTCCTGACGACCGCAAAACAACGAAAACACGATGACGCCCTACCCAGATCCCGCGAACAAGATTTCATTGGACATACCTGTTTTGATTGACGGCAGAAAGATTAGTGCACTTTTAGATACCGGCGACGATTACTCTATTCTTAGTGGCAAACTGGCGAGCGTTCTGACAAAAGTTACGTTGCCCTGGAACGGACCACCAGTTCGTACGGCAGGTGGCGACGTCGTCACACCGCTTGGCTTTTGCACCGCCAGAGTAGGCATTCGCGGTGCCGCTTTTCTCGCCACTTGTCTGGTTCTACGCCAGCGTTCCCGCAATTTAATTCTTGGGCTGGACTTTCTCGGGGAGTATGGCGCCCTTATTGACCTCCGCGAGCGCTGCATCACTTTCTCGACACAAAGGGGAACAACTCAGACCCACGCCATGGGACGCAGATCCGCACTACGCATTTCGGACGACAGCATCACGATACCGCCGCGTGCGAGTGATATGGTTCCGGTCAAGTCCGACAAGCTACAAGACGGTGAAGCCATTGTTATAAGGCAAAATTTCTATGCTGCTTACCCAAGGTATTTGTGAAGCGCGAAGCCTTGAGGAAATTGATGATAGCCAGACACCAGTCCTTGTTACCAACTTTACTTTGGAGCATCGGTAAGTTTTTCATGGCACTGCCAGCGCCTACGGGGAACCATCAACGGAGATCGTCGAGTGCTTTGCTTCTGAAGTGGACACAGACCACGGTTCGCTGAGAGTTATCGATGTAAACTCTGAGTTAATGAACGACCAAAAGAATGCACTGCAGGAACTCTTGAACGAATTCCGCGCGTGCTGCGCTCGGTCAACTAAGGTGGGCCAAACGCCAATCACGAAGCACCGAATAACGACATCCAATGACGCACGCCTCATCAAACAACAGCCTTATCGTGTCTCCCCGAAGGAACGCGAGGCAATTCAAGCCCAAGTCAAGGAGATGCTAGATGATGGTGTCATTCAGCCTTTGCACAGTCCTTGAACCTCCCCGGTCGTTCTCGCCAAGAAAAAAAACGGAATGCTTCGTTTCTGTGTTGATTATCGACGCCTGAACGATGTTACCAAGAAGGACGTGTACCCACTACCACGTATCGATGACTCTTTAGACAGGTTGCGGCGAGCTAAATATTTTTCGTCTCTGGATCTCAAGAGCGGTTATTGGCAAATAAAGGTAGATGAACAAGACCGTAAAAAACTGCTTTCGTCGCTCAAGATCGCCTTCACAAATTCCGAGTACTTCCTTTAGGTCTCTGTTTGGCACCTGCAACTTTCCAGCGAATGATGGAAACCGTTCTCGCTGGTCTCAAATGGCAAAGCTGCCTCGTCTACCTCGATGACGTGGTTGTTTTTTCGGCGACATAGGATGACCACCTGAAACGACTGCGGCAAGTTCTCGAAGCAATCTCATAGGCTAACCTCACCCTTAAGCCTCCGAAGTGTCATTTCGGCTACAAGGAGGTGATGTTTCTGGGACACGTGGTCAGCGCGGAAGGCCTTAGCCCCGATCCCGTTAAAACTGCCGCTGCATCCACGTTTCCAACACCGACCGACAAGAAGGGTGTCCGACGCTTCCTAGGCCATCTCGACGCTCTCACGTCAAGCCTGTGTATGTTTGAAGAGGGGGTAATACCACATGGTGTGGCACAGCAAGAGGACTAGAGAAGAAGAGAACGAGATTCGTCTCGGCATCACGCGTCGACGCTTTCGATTGACTGGATACTCATTCAGCGTGTATTCTATAGCATGGTATACGCGACAATATTTCCACGCTTATCGTTCAGTGCATGCGTCTTGCCTTGTCCTATGCCAAGCTTTCTTCTTACTGATTTAATGCTGCGTCCATTATTTTCGGCTTCCTAAATCTTTCCCACGTTATAATTTCGAATATCCCTTACTTTCTTCTTGTTGATCAGTTTTGACAGTTCAGTGAATTCTATCTGATTTCTTGAGTTGGACATTTTCATGCTTTGTCGTTTCTTTATTAGGTCCTTTGTTTCTTGGGAGAGCTTGCCTACTGGTTGCCTTGGTGATTTGCCTCCCCCTTCTATTGCTGCTTCTGAGACCAACCTAGTTACGGTTTCATTCATTACCTCTATGTTGTCTTTATCTTGCTTTCTAAAGCTGCATATTTGTTTGCGAGCACCAGCCTGAATTGGTCTGCTTTTTTTTACTACGTCTAGGTTGGCCTGTTTCCTCTTGATTTTTTCACTCCTATTCCTTTCCGTGAATTCTACCAACATCTCTCCTCTAGTCTTCCCAGAATTGATGCCGTAGTTGACAATTGCTCGCTCACCAGCCTGCTTTTTCCCCACTCTTGAATTAAAGTCGCCCATGACTACAGTATACTGAGTTTGCACCTTTCTCATTGTTGCTAATCCAACATCTTCAGAAATCTGTTCTATGTCTTCATCATCGTGACTAGAGGTTGGGGCGTAGGCTTGTACTACCTTCATTTTGTGCCTCCTATTGAGCTTTATTACAACGACTGCTACCCTCTCATTAATGCTGTAGAGTTCGTCAATGTTGCCAACTATGTCCTTATGGACTAGCAATCCTACTACAAATTCTCTTCTATCTGGAAGACCTCTGTAGCAGAGGACGTGGCCGTTATTCCGCACTGTATAAGCCTCATGAGTTCTTCTCACCTCACTAAGCCCAATAATATCCCAGGCAACATGAAATACCTGATAATTCTTCAAATAGCCCTGCTAAGCTAGCCTTACTCAACTGGGTGCATGTGTTGAACGTTGCCAGGTACAGATTTCATTGACGGCCTGTCCGGACCCAGAGATTCTTAGCACCCTCTGCCGCGTAGCAGGTCTGACCGCCGCCTTGGTCAGGTGCTCCGCAGCCACTGGGAACTGAGGGCCATGGGTTAATTGTTTGAGTCATGAGGGAGGTAGTGGCCGAATACTGCACCAGGGAGGCCAATTCCTGTTATGGTGAGGGAGTGATTTTGAAGCTTAGTGGGCCTTCCTAGTTTGGTTGCACCTGAACTAATAGAGCCCCACTAGCTCTCGGCAATATATCTTCCTTCCCAGTGTCAGGCACCACTCCATGCCTGAAAATGTAGTGGACTGGAGTAGGATTCGAACTTCCGACCTTCAGATTTGAGGCCGCGTATTCTACCTCTGCTCCACGCCACCACCATCACTTAGTACCAAATCCGAACCCATTCCATTGGTTTTTGAGTTTTAATGTTTTTCACTGAGTCATTGTCATTTGTCCTTAGTCATTGTCATGACTATGGCTTCTGCCACCATCCTTGAGTGTTTCCTTCACTTAGTATCAACGACCGAACCCATTTCAGTGGTTTTTGAGTGTTAATCTTTTGTTTTGCTGACACATTGTCATTTTTGATTAGTCATGTTCATGACTATAACACTACCACCATCATTTAGTGTTTCCTTCACGTAATACCCTCGTCCCAACCCATTTCAGTGGTTTTTGAGTGCTAATGTTTTTTCGCTGAGTCATTGTCATTTTGCTGAGTCATGTTCATGTCTATGACTTCTACCACCATCCTTTAGTGTTTCCTTCACTTAGTACCCACGTCCGAACCCATTGCAGTGGTTTCTGAGTGTAATTTTTTTTCCGCTGAGTCATTGTCATTTTTGCTGAGTCATGCTCATGTCTATGACTTCTACCACCATCCTTTAGTGTTTCCTTCACTTAGTACCCCCGTCAGAACCCATTTCAGTAGTTTGTGAGTGTTAAACTTTTCTCGCCGAGTCATTGTCATTTTTGCTGAGTCATGCTCATGACTATGACTTTCACCACTATCCTTTCGTGTTTCCTTCACTTAGTAGCCACGTCAGAATCTATTTCAGTCGTATTTCATTGTGAATTCTTTTTCGCTGAGTCATTGTCATTTTTGAAGAGCCGTGGTCATGACTATCGCTTCTACTACCATCCTTTAGTGTTTCCTTCACTTAGTACCCACCTCCCAACCCATTTCAGTAGTTCTTGAATGTTAATCTTTTTTTTTCTGAGTATTTGTCATATTTGTTGACTAATGCTCATTTCTATGACTTCTATCTCCATCCTTTAGTGTTTCCTTCACTTAGTACCCACGTCCGAAGAAATTTCAGTGGTTTCTGAGTGTTAATCTTTTCTCGCTGAGTCATTGTCATTTTTGCTAAGTCAAGCTCATGACTATGTCTTGTACGGTTATCCTTTAGTGTTTCCTTCACTTAGCACCACATCTGAACCCATTCTTTGGTTTTTCAGTGTTATTCCTTTTTCGATGAGTCATTGTCATTTTGGCTGAGTCATGGTCATGACTATGGCATTTACCAACATCCTCTAGTGTTTCCATCATATAGTAGCCACGTCCGAACCCATTTCAGTGGTTTTTGTGAGAACTTTTTTTTTGCTGAGTAATTGTCATATTTGTTGAGTCATGCTCATGGCTATTACTTCTACCACCATCTTTTATTGTTTCCTTCACTTAGTACCCGCGTCCGAACCCATTGCAGTGGTTTCTGAGTGTTAATCTTTTCTCGCTGAGTCATTGTCATTTTTGCAGAGTCAAGCTCATGACTATGCCTTGTGCCGTTATCCTTTAGTGTTTCCTTCACTTAGTACCCACGTCAGAACCTATTCCATTGCTTTTAGAGTGTGTCTTTTTTTCTGAGTCACTGTCATTTTTGTTTATTCATGCTCATGAATATCACTTCTATCATCATCCTTTAGTGTTTTCTTCACTTACTACCCACGTCCGAACCCATTTCTGTGGTTCTTCAGTGTTAAGGTTATTTTTGCTTGGCCATTATCATTTTAAGCGGCAGTTTCATGACCTACATGCAACGCATATCATGTAATTCATGTGATGACCTGTCACCTATGTTCGTCATACATTGTTGTCATACTATGCCAATTGTGGTACCTATCACTTTATCGAAACGATCATGAGTGCACAAAGACGTAGGCAGCTGTTTCATGCCCTACATGATACTCATATCATGATATTCATGTCATAGGATATTATTAATGTTCGTCATGCACTGTTTGTCATAATATGCCAATTTTGGTAAATGGCATGTTAACAATACGACCATGACATCCCCAAGACGTAGGCGGCTAGATAGATAGAAAGATAGTTAGATACTGTCAAATTGGCAAATGTTCACCAAGAAATGCTTCGCATTTAAAAGATTTTCATTAGCACTAAAAAAACCACTGAAATGAGTTCTGACGTGGGTGCTAAGTGAAAGAAACCCTAAAGGGTGGTGGTAAATGCTATAGTCACGACCATGACTCAGCCAAGATGACAATGACTCATCGAAAAAAAAGATTAACACTCAAAAACCAATGGAATGGGTTCAGATGTTGTGCTAAGTGACGGAAAAGGCTTGACTAACGCTTTCGCCTTAAGGTCCCTTAGGCCTAGAAAAAGCGACTCCTGAGGACTCAGCCCCGCAGGGGCGCCTGCGTCAGCAGGCGTTTGGTGAGCTGCGCCACCACGTACCCGAGCACACGAGGGTTGGAACCTCCCGCATCTAACCGTGCGCGGCTTAGCCGTGTCCGGGGAAAAGGGGATCCTGGGGGTTGAGCCAACACTGAGTGTTTGGACCTTTAAGGCCCCTCGGCGGAGGCAACACACCCCGGACTGACCCACCCGGGGGAAATCAGTAGTTGCCTTTTCCTGTCTCTCTCTCTCCAATCTTCGTCTTTCTCTCGCCTTTTCATCTTTCCTGTCTTCTACTCTCTTCTATATTACTTCCGATCTTCTTGGCAGCCAGGGTTAACCCTGCGTGAGTAGCCAACCTAGGTTATTTCATATTCGGTTATAGTGGTGACGTACAGCTGGCGTCTGCAGGACCTGTGTTTACAGGCCCTGCAGCGTCCCCTTGTTAGGCTCCGTGGTGGGTGGCTGGCGTTGCTGCCGAAAAATCCATATATCCTTATGGCTAGTTTCTTCCCATCACTCCCTGATCGCCGTCTGAAACGAGGGCGCACCGAAGACGTGTTCCAGTTCTTTGGACAACAAAGACAAAACTTCCCACGATTCCATGTAATTCACTCCGAAAAAGCAGGAAAACAAGTACGAACAATCTCTCCATTTCTATTCTCTAAATCCCTAACTGAGGCTCTTGGGCCAGGTTATAAGGCATCGAGGATGGCCAGTGGTGATCTCCTCTTGGAGCTCCATGATCAGAAACAATATGACAAGGTGCCTAATCTAGTGTCCTTTGGGGACATCCAAGTAACTGTAACCCCACTCCGCACCATGAACACCACCCGCGGCGTTGTCTCAGACGACGATTTGTTGGAACTGACTGAAGCTGAACTCTTGGAGGGCTTCGGTGAACAGAATGTTATCAACGTTAAGCGAATTAAAATGAGGCGTGACGGAACAGAAATCCAGACTAAGCACCTGATACTCACTTTCAATTCAAGTGTTCTGCCCGAGTCCATCGAGGCCGGGTACATCAAACTTCGTGTAAGGCCATACGTGCCAAATCCTCTGAGATGTTTTAAGTGCCAGCGATTTGGGCACAGCTCACAGAACTGCCGAGGTCGGCAAACTTGTGCGATATGCAGTGCACACGAACACACTTCTGAATCTTGTGAAAACTCTCTCCACTGTGTAAACTGTGATGGGGAACACGCCGCATACTCTCGGGCCTGCCCATCCTGGAAAAAGGAAAAGGAAATTGTCACAATTAAAGTAAAACAAAACATTTCGTTCAAAGAGGCAGGTCGGCAGGTATCCTACCTGTCAAAAACCAGCTTTGCCGAAGTGGTGCGTCAGGGGGCTGCGCCACAACGGCTTTCGGCGGCTGTCTGGCACACGCGTAGTGAGCCAGCCGTGACGCCATCCGCCCCCTCGGCGGCTGCAGCTTGTGCTGCTCCGCCATATCAGAAGAAGGGGAAATCGACCTCCGGGCTGGTGGCCTCAAGGGTCTCGTCTCTTGAGACGAGGCCTTCAACGCGAACAAACCGCTCTCAAGAGCGAGTGTCCAGCGCGCCGCAAGAGCCGATGGACACATCTTCTAGCCAGACGGCGCAGCCAGCGCCTAAGGAGCGGCGAGAATCTCTCGACCACTCCAAAAAGAGGAACCCCGCATTACAGGGCCTCTAAAGGGTTCTGTAAGCTAACTTTCTTTTCTTAAACACACAGCATAAAACTCTTTTTAATATGGGCACTCAAATAATTCATTGGAACGTCAGAGGTCTCCTTCAAAATCTTGACGACGTTAAAGAACTCCTCCGCAAGTTTCGTCCCAGGGTGTTGTGTGTTCAAGAAACACACCTCAAACATGCACAAACAAATTTCCTTAGACAATATGCTATTTTTTGATAAGACCGCGAGGACACTGTCGTGTCATCCGGTGGTGTAGCTATCATAGTAGACAGAGGTGTTGCCTACCGGGAAATAAAACTTCGTACGCCCCTAGAGGCAGTTGCGGTCCAAGGGGTGCTGTTTGACAAGCTAGGCACTATCAGCTCTATATACATCCCTCCCAGTTATCAGCTTAATAAAACCGAATTTCAAAACTACATAGATGAACTTCCGGCTCCATACATAGTTGTCGGAGATTTGAACGCACACAACACACTGTGGGGAGACTCTCTTAGCGATGCGAGAGGTCGCCTAATCGAAAACTTTCTCTTTTCCTCAGGAGCATGTATACTCAATAAGAAAGAGCCAACATACTACAGCGTGGCACATAATACATACTCCTCCATAGATTTAAGTATCACGTCGAGTACACTAATGCCGTACCTGGAGTGGTCCGTTATCAAGAACCCTTTTGGGAGCGACCACTTCCCAATTATAATAAACTTAACTAAACAAGAAGGATGCTCGGCACACATTCCCCGATGGAAGGTGGAGACAGCTAACTGGGAACGTTTCCGAGAACTTACATAATTAAGCACGGACGATATTGCCTCCTTTAATATAGAAGACGCTGTGGCGTATATAACAGGCTTTATAATTGACGCTGCCACGAAATGCATCCGTCAAACTAACGGACTTACGAATAAACGTCGCATCCCGTGGTGGAATGAAGAATGTAAACAAGCACGGAAAAATCAAAACAAAGCTTGGGGACGACTTCGCGACTCCCCAACTGCTGAAAATTTGATTAGTTGCAAACAAATAAAGTCCCAGAGTAGAAGAACACGTCGACGTGCTAAAAGGAAGAGTTGGGAGAAGTACATTTCCAGTATAAATTCTTACACGGACGAGACAAAAGTGTGGAATCGAGTAAATAAATTAAAAGGCCGGGAGGTACACCCATTACCGTTAGTCAGTACCCAAGGTGAGAGCCTGGAAGACCAGGCAGATTGTCTGGGCGAACACTTCGAACATGTATCCAGTGCGTCCCACTACACACAAGCATTTCTGAGGTTCAAAGAACACGCAGAGCGAAAGCCCCTTGATCGAAAATGTTCAGAAAATGAAGATTACAACTGCCCATTCAGCCTAGTTGAACTTAAAGCTTCTCTTACTTGCTGCAACAACTCGGCGCCCGGCGGCGATCGTGTCATGTATGAAAAGATTAAGCACATGCATCCTCAAGCGCTGAAAACACTCTTGTCTCTTTTCAATGCCATGTGGTCGGCTGGGTATATCCCGCCCTCGTGGAAGGAGGCCATAGTCATCCCCATGCTTAAACAAGGCAAAGACCCGTCCCTAGCCAGCAGCTACAGGCCAATAGCGCTAACAAGCTGTCTGTGCAAACTATTTGAAAAAATGATCAACAGGCACTTAATCTGTTTCCTTGAAAATAACAAATTACTAGACCCCTTCCAATGTGGTTTCAGGGAAGGTATGTCCACAACAGACCACCTTGTGCGCATTGAGTCTTATATTAGAGAAGCTTTTATACATAAGCAGTTCTGTCTTTCAGTGTTCCTCGACCTAGAAAAAGCTTACGACACGACATGGCGCTACGGCATTCTCCGAGATCTCTCTGCGATGGGTGTCCGTGGCAACATGTTAAACACAATCGAAAGTTACCTATCTAATCGCACATTCGGCGTAAGAGTGGGTAACGCTTTTTCAAAGTCATTCACCCAAGAGACCGGTGTGCCACAAGGGGGCGTGCTTAGTTGCACACTATTTATTGTAAAAATGAGTTCCCTGCACACAGTCATCCCACGCACTATGTTTTATTCTGTTGATGTCGACGATGTGCAGATAGCCTTCAAGTCATGCAATATTGCCATCTGCGAACGACAAGTGCAGCTGGGAATAAACAGATTGTCCAAATGGGCAGATGAGAACGGTTTTAAAGTAAACGCCCAGAAGAGCACTTGCGTACTCCTTAATAACAATAGAGGCATAACGCCTGTCCCCAGTATAGAAATCAAAGGAGATGCGCTCTCTGTGAGCAGCGAGCATAAGTTTCTAGGCAATATTTTAGATTCCAAGCTTACACTTATCCCTCATATTAAGTATCTGAGGGCAAAATGCCTGAAGACAATGAACCTTTTAAAGCTTCTGTCGCGTACGACTTGGCGTAGTGATCGAAAGTGTCTGCTTAACCACTATAAAAGTCTTGTCCGCTCACGCCTCGATTACGGAGCTATACTGTATAATTCCGCAACGCCAAGTGAATTAAAAATACTAGACCCCGTTCACCATCTGGGATCTGCCTCGCGACCGGTGCTTTCCGAACAAGTCCTATCCAGAGCCTCTATGTACAGTCGAATCAGTGGTCACTCCATCTGCAGCGTTCATATACCAGTTTCACGTACTTTCTGAGCATACGCGCGAACACTGAACATCCTTCTTATTCAACTATAAATGACGTGACCGCTACCACACTCTTCCATAATCGACCGGCAGCGAGAAAGCCATTCTCTTTGCGCGTGAGGAACCTCAGTGAGGAAATGGGTGTTCCAGTTCTTGAACATTGTCTTATGGCTCCAGCAAAACTGTTACCACCGTGGCAGTGGCAACTCATAGATTGCGATATATCATTTGTAGAGGTCACGAAAAACGCACCAGAGGCACACATTAAAATGCACTTCCTAGAGCTTCAATCCAAGTACTCATGCACAGAGATTTACACACACGCTTCTAGGTCACATACCGGCGTGTCGTATGCAGCCGTCGGCCCATCCTTCTCGGAATCCGGCGTACTGCACCCGGAAACGAGTATCTTTGCGGCTGAGGCCCATGCACTATTGTCGGCCGTGAACCATATAGGGAAATCAAAACTTCAAAAAGCAATCATATTTACAGACTCCCTAAGCGTCCTGAAAGCCCTGATGTCACTCTGCAAACACAAAAATCCTGTACTAACTGAGCTCTATTCCATCCAATGCAGAGCGTATATATCAAACCGGCATGTAATTATATGCTGGGTGCCGGGTCATAGAGGCATTGAGGGTAATGTTCGAGCAGATCAAATGGCCACATCTGTTACATCTCAGGCTATTAACCCTACAACTGCTGTTCCTGCAACAGATTTGAAGCCTTTTCTGCGAAATAAACTGCGAAGCCACTGGCAACGCTTGTGGGATGCTGAAATAAATAATAAGCTTCACTTCATTAAACCACAGTTAGGTTTCTGGCCTCCCATAACGAAAACACGACGAACTGATGTCCTATTCTGTCGTCTCAGAATAGGACATACATATGGCACCCACAATTTTTTGCTTACTGGTGATGAACCACCAACCTGTGGTAGATGTGGTGAGAGACTTACCGTCCTCCATGTCCTCTTGGAGTGCCGGGAAGCCGAAACAGAAAGAAACAAATATTTTCCACAAGCGTACCAATATCATGTCCCGCTTCACCCCATTATGTTTCTTGGTGAAGAACCGCTTTTAATGCCAAAGCAGTCGTCAAATTTTTGAACGATGTGGTCCTGCATGTTATTAGCCCAACTAGTTCGTAGCGCATCCTCTCTTCAGAGGACGCCGCTGTGATAGTAGTTTTTTATAGCACATGCCTCCAGGCCCTTGTGGTTCAAGGGCACTGTTTAGGCAGTAGTGCTTCTTGCCAATTACTGCATTTTAAATATTTTAAATATAGTATTCTCCTTTCTCAATGCATTCTCCATTTCATAGTACACCTCATTAGTCATTGCCATGATTTTAGTACCTGTATATTTTACGCACTATACAGCGATTATTTTTAGGCCCCTTTACAGCCATGCCTCATCTACTTCTCAGAATTCATTGCTCCACTGCAAACTCACAAACACTGGCATAGCGCTCTTTGGCCATACTTGGCTGTTGCGCCATTAAGCACCATACATCATCATCATCCTGAGGACTCATGACATGAATATCACGACATGCGCATTATAAAGGTCATGAAACAGCCGCCTACGTCTTGGTGCTCTCATGGTCATTTCATAAACTTAGCAGGCTTCCCGCACACTGCCTCGTATATCATCGATTCCCACAGGGCGTGGCATATGCAGGCTTTTTAAATGTGAATCATTTCTTGACGAACATTTCCTACTTTGACAGTGTCTATCTATCTAGCCGCCTACGACTTCGTGCTCTCATGGTCGTTTCGTTAACTTTGTATGTACCAAAATTGGCATACTATGAGAAGAGTACACGAAGAACATTAATGATATGTAATGACATAAATGTAATGACATGCGTCTCATGAAGGTCATGAAACAGCCGCGTACAGTCTTGGTGCTCCCATGGTCGTTTTGTTAATTTGGTAGGTAACAAAATTTGCATAGTATGACAGGAGTGTATGACGAACATATGTGATAGGTCATGACATGCGTGTCATGTAGGTCATGACACTGACCCAGCGAAAGACATCACCACTCACAAACCACTGAAATGGGTTCTGACGTGGGTAAAATTGAAGGAAACACTAAAGGATACTGGTAGAAGTCATAATCAAGATAATGACTCAGCAAAAATGACAATGACTCAGCGAAAAAGATTAACACTCAAAAACCACTGCAAAGGGTTCGGACATGGGCACCAAGTGAAGCAAACACTCAGTGATGATGGTAGAAATCATAGTCATATGAGCATGACTCATCAAAAATGACAATGACTCAGTGAGAAAAAGAATAACAATCACATGGGTTCTGACGTGGGCACTAAGTGAAGGAAACACTAAAGGATGCTGGTAGAAGTCATAGTCATGAGCATGACTCAGCAAAAGTGACAATGACTCAGAAAAAAAACATTTACACTCAAGAACCACTGGAATGGGTTCGGACATGCGCTCTTCATCAAGGAAACACTAAAGGATGATGGTAGAAATCAGTCAAGAGTATGACTCAGGAAAAATGACAATGATTCATGGGAAAAAGATGAACACTCAGCCAGTGACATGGGTTCTGACGGGGGTACAAAGTGAGTGAAACAGTAAAGGATGATGCTAGAAGTCATAGTCGTGAGCAGGGCTCAGACAAAATGACAATGAATCAGCCAAAAAAAGATTACCACTCGAAAACCACTGAAATGGGTTTCGGACGCCAGTGCTAAATGAAGGAAACAGTAAAGAATGGTGGTGGAAGTCAGTCATCAGCACGACTCAGAAAAAATTAAAATAACTCAGCGAAAGAAGATTTACACTCAAAATACACAGGAATACGTTCAGACGCAGTTACTAAGTGAAGGAAATGCTAAAGGACGATGGTAGAAGTCATAGTCATGAGCATGAAGGCTTTCACCCTAAGGTCTCTTAGGTGTAGCTAAAGGGACTCTTTAGTACTCATGACATGAATGTCATGATGCGCGTCATGTAGGGTCATGAAAGAGCCACCTACGTCTTGGTGCACTCATGTTCGTTTCGTTAACTTGGCAGGCTTGTGGGAAGACGTGATGGCGTTTGGTTGCCCACATTTATTATATGCCCCTCACAGGCGCCGTTGCTCTTGCCGCCGTTCTTCTTGGCGTTTTGTCGCGTTCTACTTCACGCTCAGCTCGCACGTGTGGAGCAGCCGAGGGGCAACATCGTCGTCGTCGTCGAGACGCTGACACAGACGCTGACGGCTCGCCATATGCCCCCCCCTCTAGCGAGGTAGCCAGTGATCTCAATGAGTAGCTGGTAGGTTCTGCAGTTGCGAAGCGCGTTCGTCTGGTGTTTTTGGATGGCCTTTCGTCTTCAGGAACGGCGTCAGTGTGGAGGAAGGCCGGCTTTATGCGGTCAATGGAGACACTGTCTTCGCGTCCATTAAAAGCAGGACGAAATGCTTTGGGCAACGCTTGACGACTTTAAAGGGCCCGTCGTAAGGCGGCTGCAGTGGTGGTCTACGGCATCACGCCGTACGAATACGTGTGTACAATCGTGGAGAGCCCGACTGGTGAAAGATGGACGTGAGTGTTGACGCGGCAGAATAGGAGACACGTCTCTCATGGCATTCCCTAGGCGGCTGGCATAATCGGCAACGTCCAGTGGTAAAGCCCCTCAATGAAGAAAAGTAGTGCCATCTCATCTCTCCTCCTCCTGCCCCGGCGTTCACTCTCTCTTCTGTCGACCGTGGCTCCCCCTACGCGGTGCCGAACTAGCAGACGCTCTCCGAATGAAACGCTGTGGCTACGTGTCGCTCGCGCTCTTGAACTCGTAATTTGATCGGAATTTTTCGCGTTATGTTATTACTGGCTGCCGAAACAACGAGAGGACGCATAAATGCCGTTGCGCTTAGATGGCTGTACTATAGCGGTGATACAGTGAGCCTAAAGCCTCTAAGTCGGGCTTTAACTGAGCCATGCCACGCGCGACCTCGGCGTTGGTTCATCTCCGCGTTTCAGTAGCTCCAGTCGCTCGTTGGCCAGCGGCTAACGTGCACAGCGGGCCTCTAACAATGACTAGGCTTCGGGAGTGAATGATCCACCAGCTGTATATATGCAGTTGTCTTACAGGTTTCACTGACTAGTGAGCTACCGATCATTCGGCGGAAGCGGTCCGTCGATAATGAGGCTAGTGGCTTCGCTCGCTTGCAGGAAGCCTTACACTACTCCACACATTTTTTTCTTTTTTTGCGGACTTGAGTAGCGCGGCAGCGGTCATCTTACAGGTGTTTGTGAGGCTGCTTTTGCGGATCATATTGCCGCTTGCATGTGCTGCGCGCGGGTCCGAGAAATTCTACCCTGCGTATTGTATCTACTATCTTATCAAATGTAGAGCAGAAACGATGAGTTAACAACCAGGTTTTTCCTGGCCACTGACAAAGCCACGCAGGAATGAGTTAACTCTATAATCAAGGGCGTTGCAATGCGGATAGCATTGCTGCCAGCAGACGGTAATGTCTTTGAAGTGCACGGTGTATTCTTACGTTTGGCAGGCGGCTTCCTCGGCTTCAGCTGCTTCCGATGAACGAAGAGCGATGGAATGGCTTGACGCTTCAATTTTTTTGCGCCACAGCTCTGCAGAATCACCGACTCAAATTGATCATCCGTGAAGTGATCCTGCGCAAACGTGAAATCAGAAAACAAGGTCACCCTAAAACCTCGCTTCTTCAAGTATAAGGCGTAACACAACATTCCCGGCACAAGTTATTATCGCCGGGAAGTCTTGTATACGGTGTTCCTTTTTTAGCTCGCCGCCAGCACAGGTCCTTATCTCTTGTTCTGCTACGCGATACACGACTAGAATACTGAGCACACTTTTCACGCGCAGCACTTTCTACTATTTTCGAGATAGTTATCGGTTCTCGAGGATCTAGGACGATAGCGACAAGTTTTAGCGACAAGAACATTGACCGACCACCAAGTTAAGTTTTTGCTGAAGGCGCAAAGTCGCCCTAACTAAATAGCCCTAATCGTCTTTCCGCAGGTAAGCGCCCATTTTTCCCTACGTACCGTCACCGCTTCGTAACATACGGCGATACACTCAAAACGTGCCGTTCGCATACATTCAGGCCACACAAACACAACGCCATGGATTGTATAACCGAGTCAACAAAAACCACGTGCGTTTTAGGACAAGATGAAATCCGGCCACGAAAGTTGCAAATGCAGCGCGAACGTGCAGCGCGAACAGTGCGGCACTTAGGAGGGAGAAAAACTAACGAAGCCTCAGACAGCAAGTGGCAGCATGTGAGATTAGAAATCATTGAATAATCGCTCACTTACCTCACACAGCCGGGACCATTGTGTTGGGTTGAAATCAGCGCGGCTGATTCTTTGAAGCCAGACCTTCCTCTGCGCCGCGTCTCGCTTCGCTGATGGAATCCGGAAGAGTCGCTTGCCGTCTGTTTCGCGTGTTCTGCACCCGAATGCCGAGCAACACGGCATCACAAAGGAGCAAAGGAGACGCGATGCGTGGTGCCTCCATACACGGCTCGCAATGGTCTGGCACCACGATGGCGGCGGGACAAAAAACAAGCAAGAAAAAAAAGCGCGCGAGAGCACGTGATAGCATTCGGCCAATCGGAGGGCCGAGCGCCGAGAGAACGGGCAGGAGAGGAGGAAAGCGGCAATCTTCAAAAGATGTCGCTACTTTTTTTTATTGAGGGGCTTTATCAAGTGGTGGTATCGGTGACACCCTCGAAAAGTGGCCAGGAAGCCTTAAGGTCGTGCCAAAACGAGCTCATCTGAGGAGCAGGACGTGTCCGTACGTATAGTGCTGCGAAGGGCGAGGAGGACGAGTGGTAGTCGTTCCGTCCAGGGTGTCAGTGATGATGAGGCCATGAGTAAGGCTTTGAGTTGGCGGTGAAATCGCTCAACCATGCCGTTCGACATCGGGTGGTAGGCCGTCGTCTTGATGTGGTTGACACCAAGCATGCGGGACAAAGTGCGGACGAGCGCGGAGTCAAATTAACGACGGAAGACGTGATGGCGTTTGGTTGCCCACATTTATCATATGCCCGTCACAGACGCTGTTGATCTTGCCGGCGTTCTTCTTGGCGTCTTGTCGCGTTCTACCTCGCGCTCAGCTCGCACGTGCAGAGCAGCCGAAGGGCAACATCGTCGTCGTCGTGGAGACGCTGACAGAGATGCTGACGGCTCCCCATAGGCTCTCCGCGCACGGCTTCGCATAACATCGATTCTCACAGGGCCGTGGGATCTGCCGGCTTTTTGAGTGTTAATCATTTTTTTTGCTGACACGTTGTCATTTTTGTGGAGTCATGCTCATGACAAGGCTACCACCATTCTTTAGTGTTTCCTTCACTTAGTACCATTCGTTTTTCAGTGTTAATCTTTTTGCGCCGAGTCATTGTCATTTATGATGAGTCATGGTCATGACTATGGCTTCTACTACCATCGTTTAGTGTTTCCTTCACTTGATACCCACGTCCCAACTAGCTTCAGTGATTTTTGAGTGTTAATCTTTTTTTGCTGAGTCATTGTCATTTTTGCTGAGTCATGTCCATGTCTATGACTTCTACCACCCTTTAGTGTTTCCTTCGCTTAGTACCCATGTCCGAACCCATTTCGGTGGTTTCTGAGTGTGAATCTTTTTTCGCCGAGTCATATTCATTTTAGGCGGCTGTTTTATGACCTACATGACACGCATATCATGAAATTATTGTGATGACCTATCAGTTATGTAGGTCATACACTTTTGTCATAATATGGCAATTTTGGTACCTACCAATTGAACGAAACGACCATGAGTGCACCACGATTTAGGCAGCTGTTTCATGACCTACATTACACTCACGTCAGGATATTCATGTCATGCCCTATTGTTTATGTTCGTCATGCGCTCTTGTCATAGTATGCCAATTTTGGTAAATACCAAGTTAACGATACGACCATGACCAAGCCGTAGGCGGCTAGATATAGATAGACATATAGATAGATAGTTCAATAGCCTGGCAAGGGAACAAGAATTCAGGATCGCCAGTCAGCCTCTAGAGTCTGTAAAGGAGTACGTTTATCTAGGTCAATTACTCACAGGGGACTCTGATCACGAGAAAGAAATTTGCAGAAGAATAAAATTGGGATTGAGTGCATACGGCAGGCATTGTCCAATCCTGACTGGGAGCTTACCAATGTTGTTGAAAAGAAAAGTGTACAATCATTGTATTCTACCGGTGCTAACATATGGGGCAGAAACTTGGAGGTTAATAAAGAAGCTCGAGAAAAAGTTAAGGACCACACAAAGAGCGATGGAACGAAAAATCTTATGAATAACGTTAAGAGACAGGAAGAGAGCGGTGTGGATCAGAGAATAAACGGAGATAGCCGATATTCTAGTTGACAGTAAGCGGAAGAAATGGAGCTGGGCAGGCCATGTAATGCGTAGGATGGATAACCGGTGGACCATTAGGGTTACAGAATCGATACCAAGAGAAGGGAAGCGCAGTCGAGGACGGCAGAAAACCAGGTGGGATGATGACGTTAGGAAATTTGCAGGCGCAAGTTGGAATACGCTAACGCAAGCCAGGGGTAGTTGGAGATTGCAGGGAGAGGCCTTCGTCCTGCAGTGGACTTAAATGTAGACTGATGGTGATAGATAGATAGATAGATAGATAGATAGATAGATACTGTCGAAATGGCAAATGTTCGCAAAGAAATGCTTCGCATTTAAAACGTGAAGCCTGCCGTGTCAGGCAAGCTCCAATGAGAAAGAATGTCTCTGCCGTTGTTGAATTCTCGGGCGCTTGGCTGGGCCGAACGACGCTAGCTGATAGGGTTGGGATGCGTCAGCTGTCACGCGCAACGGCGTTCCGAGCGCTTTCCTAGCGAACTTTTTATGCCGATGCCCGGCTTTTTATGTTTTTTATGTCCCCGCTAGGTGGTAACAACTTTATTATGATTCTGCTCAGGTAAGCAGAGTCAGGCGCGAGTCCTAGGATGGCCCCTCTCGAAAAGCGACCCTTTCGGCCATGGCGACTGAGGGCTTGCTGTCGTCTTTCATCTGGCGTTCTCAGCAGCCCCTGCCACTTATTTCGTGAGGGAGCTGGCAGGAGCGGCTTGGTAGTGGGTAAACCCTCGCACCCTCAAAGAATGTGATTTTGGGTAGCCAATGTTTGAATTGTGCAGTTTTTACATATGGGATCCATTGCCCGTTGGGAATTACGGCCAGCCAATGTGGGCTGGGGAACACATTAGTTTGGATTCGACACAGGATCGAGGCTTGTGCTCGCGTGAAGTTTGCGTTTGGAAGCGGAAAGGCACGCCTGTTATCCCTGCAGTAGTTCGTTATTTCGTGGTAAGTCTTAGGTGCCTGATCCAGGGGATCCGAGTCTGAGGGGCACACTTCCCGGTTGATTAGACCTCGGGCTACCCAGTGCGCCTCCTCATTCTCTTGATTCCCCAAAAGGGCCGGGACCTACACGAGCTCAATAGCCGTTTCGATTGTGAAGTCCCACAAGACTCAAGCTGCGCAGACGCATATGCTGCCTCTCGAAAAGTTAGCGATTGCCCCTTTTGGAGTCGCATATGACGGTTTGCACGGAGGGATTCACAATGGACAAAGCAATGGCAGTCTCTTCCGCTTCAACAGTTGGCGGTGTGCTTGTGGTGGCGGCGTCCCTCTCCGGTCACGACGCTCACTACGTAATTTTGGTGATTTTGATTTTCCACATCGACACACGCAGTGTGCTGGTTGTTCTGGTACCGTTCTTGAAGGGCCTTGGCTCTGGCAGACCGCCTCTTGGCGTGTCTCCCAGGAACCATGCTCTTGGGTAATGGTTTGATAACCAATTGGCCTTGACCGCAGTGGGTAGTGTGGTTTGTCCTGCTTTACCTAGAATGACCCTGCCAGTTGCGGTGCTGGAAAGTCGTTCACGTTGGAAAGTTTTATGGGCTTCCATGAGTTAATCTAGCACATTTCATACCCCTATGGCAGTCTATGGCGAACCTCCGCATCAGCCGATGCTCTGCTGTTATCCGGAATGATTGTGGCACGGACGGGATATAAGGACATCCCACTTTTCGTCTTCTAACCTTATGACAAAAATGCGTCTCATTATTGTGCAACCGCAAACACACGGACATCGGAGCCCACCACGCCAACAACGCGCACACGGATACCACAAAATTGTCCAAAATGGCGACAAAGCAAACGCCGGTGGAAAAAAAGAAGATACCAATGTTGCCTGTTCTCTTTTCAGATATGTACGAATTAATACGTTTGATAACTTTTTTTATATCAGCTCTAGTATTTTTTTCAAAGCTGTAAGCCTTGCACAAAGGCTCATACAATAAAATACATTGTTCTGCGAATGGCTGTTGACTGCGATGACACAATCTTTAAGTATCGAGGGGGAGTTTAAAGCATCTAGAGGCTTGGCCTCCGAGATTCGTACAGGGTAGGTGCTTACCTAGAATCTCTAAGGCCACAACAAAAACATGGGGATCAGCGAGTATGACAGCGCTCACATCGGTGATCTCGCATGTTGCTGTTCCCGCAGGGGCGTCTGCGTCAGCAGGCGTTGGTGAGTTGCGCCACCACGTACCCGAGCACACGAGGGTTGGACCCTCCCGCGTGTAGCCGTGCGTGGCTTAGCCGTGTCCGGGGAAAAGAGGATCCTGGGGGTTGAGCCGATGCCGGGTGCTCGGACTTCATGGCCTTCGGCTGAGGCAACACACTTCTTTGGCCTCCGCTTCACGTAGACTGGCACCCCTGGACTGACCCAACCAGAGAAAATCGGTAGTCGCCTTTTCCTGTCCTTCTCTTCAATCTTCGTCTTTCTCCCTCACTTTTAATCTTTCCTGTCTTCTTTTCTCTTCGATTTACTTCTAACTTTCCTGGCGGCGAGGGTTAACCTTGTGTGTCATAACCACCCTTGGTTATACGTATTTGATTATAGCGGGAACGTACAGCTGGCGTTTGTGGGACTTGTGTTTACAGGTCCTACATCGTCCCCTTGTTGGGCTCCATGGTGGGTGGCTGGCGTTCCTGCCGAATGAATATTATTTTTTATGGCTTGGTCTTTCCCCGCTTTACCCGATCGCCCCCAGAAAAGGGGGCGCACCGATGAAGTGTTCCAGTTTTTTAGACGACAAAAAGAAAATTTTCCGAGATACCATGTAATACATTCCCAAAAACCAGAAGACAGCAAGAATTAAGCCACCTTTCGTAGTTGCAAAATCCCTGACGGAAACCTTTGGTGCAGGCTATAAAGTATCTAAGATGGCGAGCGGTGATCTCCTTCTGGAGCTCCGTGACAAAAAGCAATATGAAAATCTGCCTAAGCTAGTGACATTCGGGAACATCCCGGTGACAGTTATCCCACATCGTACTATGAACACAATTCGAGGTGTCGTGTCCGATGATGACCTGATGGAACTGACTGAAGCCGAACTTCTAGAGGGTTGGAATGATCAGAATGTGATCAATGTCAAAAGAATTAAAATGGCGCGACGGAAAAGAGATCAATACCAAACACCTAGTACTCACATTTCGTTCAAGCAACCTGCCCGATGCTATCGAGACAGGGTATATGAAGATCAGGGTTAGGCCTTATATCCCAAATCCTCTGCGATGCTTTAAATGCCAACGATTTGGCCACAGTTTCAGAACTGCCGTGGCCGCCTCACCTGTGCCAAATGTGCCCACGAACATCCATCCGAATCCTGTGAAAACGCTCTACACTGTGTAAACTGCGATGGGGAGCATGCCGCATACTCGCGGTCCTGCCCGTCTTGGAAAAGAGAGAAAGAAATCGTGACGATTAAAGAAAAAGAGAATCTAGTCATTCAAGGAAGCACGAAGGCGGGTGTCGTATCTGCCAAAGAACAGCTTTGCTGAAGTGGCGCGTCAGGGGGCAGCGTCACAACAGCCACCGGCTGCTGTCCAGCTCACGCGTAGTGAGCCGCCAGCGATGCCATCCGCCCCCTCGGCGGCTGCAGCTAGCGCTGCTCCGCCATCTCAGAACAAGGGGCCATCGACCTCCGGGCTGGTGGCCTCTAGGGTCCCACCTCTTGAGGCGAGACCCTCAAGACGAACACACCGCTCGCAAGAGCGGATGCCCAGCGCCTCAGGAGAGGCGATGGACACAACTTCCAGCCAAGCGGCGCATCCAGCGTCTATGGAGCGGCGGGCGTCTCTCGACCGCTCCAAAAAAGAGAAACTGCGCATAACGGGGCCTGAGAAGGGCTCTGTAGTCTAAGGTATTGCACACCTAAGCACACAGCACAAATATCGTTTCAAAATGGGGACGCAAATAGTTCAGTGGAACGTCAGGGGTCTTATTCACAATCTTGATGACGTTAAAGAACTCATCCGCAAATATAGTCCCAAGGTGCTGTGTGTTCAGGAAACAAACCTCAAACATACACAAACAAATTTCCTTTCACAATATTCTGTTTTTCGTAAAGACCGTGATGATGCAGTCGTGTCATCCGGCGGTACAGCTATTATTGTCGATAGAGGTGTTGCCTGTCGAGAACTAAAACTTCGCACGTCCCTAGAGGCAGTTGCTGTACAAGCGGTGTTGTCTAACAAGCTAATTACAATCAGCTCTGTATACATTTCTCCTAACTATCAACTTCACAAAACTGAATTCCAAAATTACATAGATGAACTTCCTGAGCCATACATTGTTGTCGGAGACCTAAATGCGCATCACACTCTATGGGGAGACTCCCGTTGCGATGGAAGAGGGCGCTTAATAGAAAACTTCCTCTATTCATCTGGTGCATGCTTGCTCAATAAGAAGGAGCCGACGTACTATAGCGTTGCACACAACACCTACTCCTCAATTGACTTGAGCATAGTATCCAGTACTCTCCTGCCGTACCTCGAATGGATCGTCATTAAGAACCCTTATGGAAGTGACCACTTCCCGACAGTTCTAAATCTTTCAACAAAGGATGAATGCGCCCCACATCTTTCTAAATGGAAGGTTGACTCTGCAAACGGAACTATTCAAAGAACTTATACGTTAGACAGGGACATTTCTGGTATCAATATCGACAATGACGTGGCCTACCTAACAAATTTTATAATAGACGCTGCCACAAAATGCATCCAACAAACGAATGGACTGTCTAATAAACGCCGCATTCCATGGTGGAATGCCGATTGTCAAGAGGCAAGGAAGAAACAAAACAAAGCTTGGGGGCTGCTACGCGACTGCCCAACAGCCGAAAATCTCATTAATTTTAAGCAGGCAAAGTCGCAGGGCAGAAGAACACGTCGACAAGCTAAGAGAGATAGTTGGGAGAAGTACATATCCAGCATTAATTCATACACTGATGAGAGAAAGGTCTGGAACCGGGTAAATAAACTAAAAGGCCGACAGTCTCACCATCTACCCCTAGTAAATATCCAAGGAGAGAGCCTGGAAAATCAGGCAGACTTTCTAGGTGAGCACTTTGAACAAATCTCGAGTGCCTCAAACTACACACGCACTTTCCTGCGATTCAAAGAACACGCAGAGCGACAACACCTTGAACGCAAATGCGGAAGAAATGAAGCATACAATCGCCCATTCAGTTTAGCTGAACTTCACGCATCTTTGAATTGTTGCAACAACTCGGCGCCAGGCAGTGATCGCATTATCTATGAAATGATCAAACACTTACACTCAGAAACACTAAATACACTTCTATCCCTTTTCAATGCTATATGGGCAGCTGGATACATTCCATCTGCTTGGAAGGAAGCTATTGTTATTCCCATACTTAAACAAGGCAAGGATTCGTCCCTAGCCAGTAGTTACAGACCAATAGCTCTAACAAGCTGTCTATGCAAACTCTTTGAAAAAATGATAAACCGACGCCTAATCTGTTTCCTGGAAAATAACAAAATTCTAGACCCCTTCCAGTGTGGTTTCCGAGAAGGCCGATCGACAACAGACCATCTCGTTCGCATCGAGGCCAACATCAGGGATGCCTTTATACATAAACAGTTCCTTCTTTCAGTATTTCTTGACCTAGAGAAGGCATACGATACGACATGGCGTATAGGTATCCTTCGGGACCTTTCCACAATGGGTGTCCGTGGCAACATGTTGAACACAATCGAAAGCTATCTCTCTGACCGCACGTTTCGTGTAAGAGTGGGCAACACTTTGTCTAGAACATTCACCCAAGAGACCGGTGTGCCACAGGGAGGCGTGCTTAGTTGCACACTCTTTGTCGTAAAAATGAATTCACTTCACACAGTCATTCCCCGCAACATGTTTTACTCTGTATACGTCGACGATGTGCAGATAGGTTTTAAATCCTGCAATCTTCCTATATGCGAACGCCAGGTCCAGCTTGGCTTAAACAAGTTATCTAGATGGGCGGATGAAAATGGGTTTAAAGTGAACACGCAGAAAAGTACTTGCATGCTTTTCTCCAAGAAGAGAGCCGCAACGCCAATCCCTAGTATTTTTATTAATGGAGATGAACTCACTCTCAGCAGTGAACATAACTTCTTAGGAATCATCTTGGATTCAAAACTAACATTTATACCAAAAATCAAGTACCTCAGGGCGAAATGCATGAAAACAATGAACCTCCTTAAGCTTCAGTCCCACACCACATGGGGTAGCGACAGGAAGTGCCTACTGGACCTGTACAAAGTCTTGTACGTACACGTTTAGACTATGGTGCCCTTGTGTACCACTCTGCTGCACCGTGCGCGTTGAAGATGCTAGATCCGATTGATCATTTAGGTATCCGCCTGGCCACAGGTGCTTTCAGGACAAGTCCTATACAAATCCTATACGCAGAATCAAACGAGTGGTCACTTACCTTGCAGAGGTCATACTCTAGCTTTGCATATTTTCTGAAGGTACACGCAAACCCTGAACATCCGTGTCACAATACTATAAATGATATGACTTGCACCACACTGTTTCGTAACCGACCCACAGCAAAGGAGCCCTTCCCACTGCGTGTGAGGAAGCTCAGTGATGAAATGGGTGTCCCACTTTTAGAACCTCATCTAAAAGCCCCAGAAAAGCTCTTACCACCATGGCAGTGGCAGCTCATTAAATGTGATACGTCATTTCTTCATGTTACAAAGCACGCTCCAGAGGCACACATTCGAATGCACTTCCTCGAACTGCAGCTAAAGTACTCATGCCCGGAATTTTATACTGACGCATCGAAGTCCCATGCAGGCGTGTCTTATGCAGCCGTTGGTCCGTCTTTCTCAGAATCTGATGTCTTGCACCCGGAAACAAGTATCTTTTCCGCGGAGGCATACGCAGTAATAGCGGCTGTTAAATGCATCAGGAAACCAATCTACCCAATGCCATCATATTCACGGACTCTTTGAGTGTAGTAAAGTCCTTAATGTCACTCCGCAAACACAATAACCCTGTACCAACGGTCTTTATTCACTTCTGTGCACTGCGTACTTATCTAACCAGCTTATTGTTATCTGCTGGGTGCCTGGCCACAGAGGCATCGAAGGGAACATGCTAGCAGACCAGATGGCCACATCTCTTACAGCGAAAGCTTGCAACACTTTCATATCTGTCCCTGTGACAGACTTGAAGCCTTTTCTGTGCAGAAAAATTCGGACGTGCTGGCAGCAAATGTGGGACACTGAAACGTCGAATAAGTTGCATTTAATTAAACCTCAATTGGGTAATTGGTGACCAACAACAAAAATACGGCGAGCTGAAGTAATTATTTGTCGACTTAGGATAGGCCATACCTACGGGACCCACTCTTACTTGCTGTCTGGTGCTGAACCTCCCACCTGCGTTAAATGTGGAGAGACGCTGACCGTCCTACATGTCCTGGTAGAGTGCCGCGAATCAGAAGCTGAAAAAAAGCACTTTCCTCTAGCTTACAAACAGAACGTTCCTCTTCATCCAGCAATGTTCCTTCATGTGGACTCATTTTTTAACAGCAAATCACTTTTAAACTACTTACATGATGATGATTCATTACAAGATCTACGCCCGATAAATTCGTAGCGTGACCTCTCAACAGAGGCTACTGCTGCGATACGAGCATTTGTATGGCACGTGCCTCCAAAGCCTTGCACACAAGGTTTCTGATGAGGCAGCAGTGCCACTGGCACTTACAAATTTTAGAAAATCATCCTCTCAAAACATGTTTTACGTCTCACAGGACACTTTAAACCCATTGCCATAATTTTAATACATTTGTGCTTTACGTACTGTACAGCGACTCTGCTTTTAGGCCCATATACAGCCATGTTCAATCCTTTCCACTTCACTATCCAATGAAATATCCATAACCACTTGCATGGCGCTCTTTGGCCAGACCTGGCCCTTGCGCCACAAAACATCACATATCATCATCATCGCATGTTGCTTATATATATATATATATATATATATATACATATATAGAAAAATTCAGGTACCTAAGTAACCTGCTGTTTTTTTTTCTTTAGCTTTTTTTCTTTAGTCAGGACAGCGCATAGCTGCAACTGCCAGGATGCATCAGTGCTCTTCCCTTCTCTCAGCTCTCCGCAGCGGGAGAGAAGGGGGGAAGGCAGGCACGCTGGCTAACTACACCGTCTCCTCTGCTCCTTCCACCCTTCTTGCGAAACCTCGCATGCGTCCCATTCTGAGCGGAACGAACGCCTTCCTTTGTATTCCAAGCGATGGTGCGTTTTCGGCGGCTCTTGCAGTAACGAGACTTCTTCCTTCACGCGTAGACATGTCACTCGCGTTCCCTCTATGCGCCACCAGCCGCGTCCTATGTTTAGGAGAAGCATATACGACGGGACCAATTTTACGGTAATTGAACCTTATAGCAGGGCCAGAAGTCGTCGAGCGCTTTTCGGCACTCACATAAATAGAACCATACAAGAACTCAGTATACTTCATACTGACTGAAGGGCTCGCACTGAAACGGGGCACAGCAGGGGTGGTCGGGAAGGAGGAGTTAACTTCGTTCACGTGAACATAAGTTCATTCCATGCCACACGTTAGGTAAAAAAAATGTAAACGGAAAATCAATACAAAATTGTGAATGGAAAACATTGAGCAATGCACGACGGAAGTTTCATTGAAGTCTCGTTGTGCTGGCTCAGTGAGTGTTGAACTTCTATGTAACTTGAAGTGAATCAATGATGGTACAACGGATCGACAACGGGAATTCAATACCCATTTTCGTAAGGGGTGCTTCTCGCGTTGGTGGTCTTCGGAGGTAAATATACGTGATAGCTTGCGACATTCTTCTGCGTGTGCTGCAGCTTCAGACAAGGTAGTGGTTTCTGTGTGGTTAGGGCGGTACGGAAAGATAGTTTCCATTGTGGAAAAAGGTTCGCTTCCGTACCGGAGAAAGAAGGGCGGAAATCCCGTGGTAGTCTGCGTGGCGGTAATATAAGCGTAGGTCAGAAATGATAGAACATGGTCCCATTTGGTTTGGTCCGATGCAACGTACATCGCCAGCATGTCACCAAGAGTTCGATTAAATCGCTCGGTCATGCCATTAGTCTGCGGATGGTATGCAGTAGTAGTGCGATGAATGGTGCGGCATTCTTTGAGAAGAGCCTCGATGACGTCGGAGAGAAAGACGCGGCCTCTGTCAGTGAGTAATTCCCTGAGAGCTCCGTGGCGAAGGATGATATGGCGCAGGAGAAACCAGGCGACGTCACGTGCAGAACTGCTCGACAAAGGGGAAGTTTCCGCTTGCGCGTAAGAGGGTCGATGGCCACGATTCCCCAGCGGTTGCCGTCTGATGTGGTAGGCAGAGGTCCATAAATGTCGATACCTACTCGATCAAAAGCACGTGCTGAGCAAGGCAAAGGCTGCAATGGAGCGGTTGATTGACGAGGGGGATCTTTGCGGCGTTGGCAAACGATACAGGAGCGGCCATAATGACGGATCAATCGATACATCCCTCGCCAGTAGTTAGGAAGGCGTAGACGCGCGTATGTCTTTAGTACACCTGCATGTGCGCACTGGGGATTGTCGTGGAACGCTGCACAAATATCCGAACGTAGATGCCGAGAGATGACAAGCCACCATTTGCGGCTGTCCGAGAGGTAGTTACGACGGTGCAAGAGCCCGTCACGAATGTAGAAGTGATGTGCTTGGCGACGTAAGGCGCGATTGGTAGTGGTTGTCGATGGGGTGGACAGGAAACTGAGCTATGACAAAATCAAAGGGTCTTTCTGCTGCTCCAGAAAGATATCCGTGGCAGCAAGGGAAGACTCGGACAATGGGGCCTTCGGGGAGGTAACCTCGTCTGTTAGTGGCGAACAAGACAAGGCATCCGCATCCGAGTATTTTCGGCCAGAACGGTACAGCACTCGAATGTCGTACTCATGTAGTCGAAGCGGCCATCGAGCAAGACGCCCAGATGGTTCTTTTGAGGACGGCAGCCAGTACAGCGAATGGTGATCAGTAATCACGTCAAATGCGCGGCCATTGAGATACGGGCGGAAATTGTTTATGGCCTAAATTATAGCCAGGCACTCTTTTTCAGTTAGAGAATACTTCGATTCAGGTTTAGTGAGTGCACGACTGGCGAAGGCGACGACGTACTCATCCAAGCCAGCATTTCTCAAAGCGAGAACGGCACCAAGGCCGACGCCACTGGCATCCGTGTGGATTTCTGTTGGAGCGCTTGGGTTGAAATGACGCAGGATTGGGGGAGACGTCAAGAGACGATGCAGCTTCGTGAATGCGGCGTCGCAATCCGGTGACCAGGTCGAAAGGTTGTGGTCACCACCAAGAATCTCTGTTCAAGGTGCTATTATGGTGGCGAAATTGCGGATGAAACGGCGGAAGTATGACGCTAACCCAATGAAGCTGCGCAGGTCTTTCAAGGTCTTTGGTCGTGGAAACTGGGCAACAGCTTGTAGTTTCGCCTTCTTTCGACACGACTTGGCCGAGAATGACCAGCTGCCGGGCAGCGAAGCGACACTTCTTCAAGTTAATATGGAGGTCAGCATCGGCGACGCATTTGAGGACGTGTTCAAGTCGAAGTAAGTGAAAAGGAAAGTCCGGTGAAATGATAAGGATGTCGTCCAGGTAACACTGGCATATCTGTCATTTGAGGCCGCGCAAGATTTCCATCATTCTTTGAAATGTGGCAGGCGCGTTACATAGGCCAAATGGCATCACGGTGAATTCAAATAAACCGTCGGGTGTGATGAAGGCCGTTTTTGGACAGTGACTCAGCCACTGGCACTTGCCAGTACCCGGATCGTAAGTCGAAAGATGAGAAAAATTCGGCGCCCTGGAGGCAGTCTAGCGCGTCGTCAATGCGGAGTAGTGGATAACCGTCCTTTCTAGTGATCTTATTGAGGCACCGGTAGTCCACGCAAAAGCGAATTGTGCCATCTTTATTTTTGACAGGCATTACAGGAGAAGCCCATGGACCGTGCGAAGGTTGTATGACACCGCGTTGGAGCATGTCTCCAACGTGCTCAGCGGTGACGTTATGCTCCATGGAGGATACACGATACGGCCTCTGGCGTAAAGGCGCATGGTTGCCGGTGTTGATGTGATCCACAACAGTGGAAGTACGGCCTAAGCGAGCTGGTTGTAGGTCGAATGACGTGGGAAAGCGGTCAAGGAGATCGACGATCTGGGCGTGCTGACTTGGAGTGTGGTTGGGATCAATACATCGAGAAAATGTTGGTCACACGGCAGTGTCGGAGGAGAAACTTGAAGGGCCATAGCGCCAACCTGAGGAGAAGCCGGGTCGTCAGGCACATTATAAAGAAAGCTTGGCTCGATTGCATCAGCATAACGAAGATACTCATCGTGGAGCAGGCTAGCAGGGCAAGGAAACAGGCTCGGGACATAAAGTGCGCTGGAACCTTGCCGAATGGCAAGAAGGGCAAAAGGAAGCAAGGAGGGGTGACGGCGAGCAACAAGTTTAGACGGCGTGAAAGAAACAGTAGAGTCGGAAAACCCAACGCAAGAAACGGGTACAAGTGCGGCAGAGTATGGAGGAATCTCGGTGTCGGCGGTGACGAACACACGACCGGAAGCGTCATCAGTATCTTCAAAAACGTTGGTGCCGAATGGCGACCGAGCGAGGTCAGCACGGGCACAATCTATAACGCCATGATGAGATGAAGGAAACTCCCATCCTAAAATCATTGCATGGGAGCAGCGGGGCAGAATGGCGAACTCAACACGGTGTAAAGTGCCGCTTATAACAGCACGCACAGTTCATCATCATCATCATCATCATCATCAGCCTATATTTATGTCCACTGCAGGACGAAGGCCTCTCCCTGCGATCTCCAATTACCCCTGTCTTGCGCTAGCGTATTCCAACTTGCGCCTGCGAATTTCCTAACCTCATCATCCCACCTGACTTGCACGCACAGTATACTTCCCTAAGGGTTCAATCGGCGCAGCGCTTGCGGTGCGTAATGAAACAACATAATAAGTCATTGCGACTTTTCATAGTTAAAGACGAAGCTGGTTCGAAATCACTGATATTGCAGCTCCCGTGTCTACAAGCGCATGAACGGCAATGTCTTCTGCATAAACTTCAAGGACGTTCGCAGGGAAGAAATTAGGGCTTGGGAAGTTCGTTGAGATCGCAGTTCTTGCCTCCAGAACTGCATTCCTTAGTTTTCCTCTCGGATAGCTTCAGGGTGACGGACAAGCGGCGACAGAGAACGCCGACGGTGTGACCGAGACCGACGGGAATTGAAGGTGCGGGAAGCAGGAGGTGAGGCTTCGAAGTGCTGAGCGGCAGGAGCAGAACGGAACGGAGAGTCGAAACCGTTGCTTGGTGCCCTCGGAGAATCCGAAGAATACCATCCGCGCCGGTGGCAAAACCGCGCTACATGCCCTGGCAGGCCGCACGAATAACAGATAGGGCAGTTGTCATGGGTGCGCCATGGATTGAGAACAGCAGGCTGAGACTGATGGAGATATTGGCGAGGTGGGCGCACGGGCTGCTGTGGCGGCCAGTAGCTGCTTGTAGGTGCATATGTTGCAGCTACTTGCGGAGGTGAGGGAAAGGCACTGGTTGGTCTGCGTTGAATAGCTGCAGACGGAGGCCTCGGATTCGTGACAATGGCAGCGTACGTAAGTGGAAGAGGCGGAGGAAGCGGTTGATCAGCAAGTGGTACGGTGGTAGCGACTTGGTCTTGTATCACCTGACGGAGATCGGGAGACAAGGGCGACTCTGACGCTTGACTGGCTGGCAGAAGAGAGAGTTGGCGTGCCACTTCTCGTACAAATTGCTTGATTTGGTCGAAGAGTGCTGAGCTGGAAGGAGTAGCACTGACACCGTCACTCAGAGCTGAAAGTGCGACGTCCGGAGCGGGAGCTCGGTGCGTAGAAAGCCGTTGTTTGCGTAGCTCTTCATAGCTCTGGTAAAGCGTTGTGAGTTCGTTGACCGTCTGAGGATTCTTTGCCAAGAGCATTTGGAAGGCGTCATCGTCTACGCCTTTCAATATGTTCTTGATATTGTCTTCTTCGGTCATATCTAGTTTGATACGCCGGCAAATGTCAACTGCATCTTCAATGTAGCAGGTAAAGTTTTCGCGCTTTTGTTGGGCACGACAGCGAAGCTGTTGTTCAGCCCGAAGTTTGCGCACAGCAGGGCGACCGAATACTTTTTGAAGTTTCGTTCGGAAGGCTGTCCAGATAGAAAAGTCAGCCTGATGGTTGGGGAACCAAAGATGGGCGACCCCAGAAAGTTAGAATTGTACGTAACCAAGCTTGTCAGCGTCATTCCATTTGTTGTGGGTACTCACTTGGTCTTACGACGAGATCCAGTCCTCTACGTCATGATCGTCAGTGCCATTGAAGATGGGAGGATGCCGTTGGCGTGGCGCACCAGGACAGACGACCGGAGGCGGTGCCGGGGGTGGATCGGTAGGACCAGTCTCCTCAGGCATGGGAGATGTGACAGGGATTGTCCAGCTTCGGAGATCCAGGTTTGTAACAGGTCCAGCACCTTCCACCAAATGTCACGAAGCACTTGGGAAAGTCGGCGTTCGCGACTAGAACGATAAAGCCGCGAGAGGTAGCACAGCCGATCGAGCACCAAAACAAGGTTTATCTCTTGTCGTCGTTCTCGCTCCCATAGCCACAACCCCACTGCTCCTTATTTCACAGTACAATAAATATTCCACGAACTGTCACGAAGCACTTGGGGAAGTCGGCGTTCGCGACTAGAACGATAAAGCAGCGACAGGTAGCACAGCCGATTCAGCACCGAAACAAGGTTTATCTCTTGTCGTCGTTCTCGCTCCCATAGCCACATCCCCACTGCTCCTTATTTCACAGTACAATATATATATATATATATATATATATATATATATATATATATATAAACCTTGTTTTGGTGCCCGATCGGCTGTGCTACCTCTCACTGCTTTATAGTTCTAGTCGCGAATGCCGACTTCCACAAGTGCTTCGTGACATATTTGGTGGAAGGTGCTGGACCTGTTGCTGGACCTATATATATATATATATATATATATATATACGTGTGTTTGTGTGTTGGGTGTATATGTGAATGCGTTTTTTATTTCCTTTTTCACTCTTGTCTGCTGTGCAGGTTTCGACAGGAGCCCAGCCAGGCATGCATAGACTGACATTTTGGTCCGGCGCCACGGCAATCATGCGTTCTTCAAACTTGCAATAAACTTGAAACTAGCGAGAGAGCCAGATATAAAAATCTGCCCGTTTCGCTCTCCAGCGGGCGGCCTTCTCATTCCAGGAATCCGTGGGCTCCTGCTGCCACCCTGTCCCGGTCGTGTATTTTGCTTTCCGCGAGTGATTGCACACGCGAGAGAGAAAAAAAAGGAGGGCGAGTAGGATGGGGCACGACCTTTTTTTTTCGACGACGACGCTCGAACGCAATCATATTGTTCGTATGAATGCACGTTTTGGTAGCAAGCCTGTATTGCCTGGTGAGAAAGAAGACGGCGTTCCGAACGGTCGCGTTTTTCATGTTCTCCACTCCAAAGGATTTATCGGACCCTGGCCGAGGTGCTGCTCAGGCTTCAGCCAGCAGCAATGACTACCGTATAGTGCTACCTCATCTTGCTACGGGTAAGCTGGTTGTGGACTGCGTTTTCCTGCATGCTCACTTAGCTGGTCGACCGTACAGAGCCCAAGACTTCATAGACGCCCTTCGGGATGCTATTGACCTAAAGAAAATAAGTTCCATAGGCCAATTTCAGATGTCGCACCTGTGGATGGCGACGTGCAAGTCACCAATGACAAAATCAAATCTAGTTACGTGCGGGGATTTATCAGTGAAAGACGCTGCATCGTCATGGACCCTGAGCCCACGGAAGTAAAAATGAAGCTTTTATGGCAACCGGAGCGTTTGGAAGACGCCTACATTCGAGATTCACTCCAGGCTTACGGGAAAGTGAAATCTATGTCAGCAGAAAGCTGGAGAGTATCGGAGATGGAAGAAATGCGTACTCTAAATCATGATGTGGTGTTGTCTCTTGCTGACGGAGTAGGTGTGGGTGACGTTCCACATCTCCTACCTGTCTGTGGAGTGCAGGGCCTTGTACTGATTCCAGGCAGACACCTGCTTAGTCCCCGCTGTAACAAGGTTGGCCACATTCGTCGCAACTGCAGAACTCCACGTTGTGAAGACTGCCAGCACTTTGGCCACACAGCTGAAGAATGTGTGGTAACATACGCCGACAAGTTACGACATAGGACACGACCTCCTGATGAATGCGTACAAGAACACATAATGGATGCCACGGAGGTTCTTGACGCGACCGGAGCTGTTCCATATTCCGCATAGACCAGCCAGCAAGTCTCGTCTAGATGTTCAAGACAATGTCATCGAAGAACCGCCCAAGGACAAGGAAGGTAGCAAAGCGAGAGATGATCAGTCCAAACAACAGTGCTATGAGGCGCCCGTAATCACACAGTCCGTTCCTGCCCAGCAAGCTAAAGAGGCAGCCCATAATGAATCATCTGCTACACTCAAGCTTCTCGACACAGCTGCCCTGTGCTGGTAGAGGACAGACGAAGTAACACGGATACATCAATTCCGGAGCGCCGCACGACAAACACATCAGAAACAAGCACGGACAGCGACATGACCAGTACCACAAGAAAAGCACGTCGCCGGAAGACATCGAAACACTCAGGAAAGTGCCGACGATCACGGTCCAGAAGGCCTGGTGGGGGTTCGGAGGGAGCCTCGCTGTTGCCCTCAAGGACCGACCACATAGATCATTAGGTCCGTATAGTGGTTAGTCACCATGGCACTCACACAGCAACTTCTCTTCGCAACTTTGAATGTAGGTCTTTGCAGAAACAGGCACAGCTTCGCCGGCTTTTATCTAGGCATCGTCTCGACTTCGTCGCCGTGCAGGAGGTGAAGATTGAGAGTGATGACGAAACAGAAAGAGCCTTGCGACCTTTTCTGTCTGAGTATAATGTCTGCGTTTTACACGCCCTTGGTTTATCCGGGGGCTGCTTCCTGTTTCTGAAAAAAAGCGCCTACTTTGTTCAGCATTTAGTTACCATGTGAACGCTGAAGGCCAATACATATACTGCAATTTGTGTTGCAGGGTGTTCCATGGCGAATAGTTAACCTCTACGGATTTAATGACGCTGCCAAACGAATTCTTTTATTTGATACTGTGTCTAATCTACTGGACGGTGAAAGCTGCATTGTGTTAATGGGAGATTTCAATTGTGTATGTGATCAGAGTGATCGAAGCGGGATTAACTTCCAGCAAGACAGGAGTGGTGAAGTTTTGTCTAACGTTATATAGAATGCAGGGCTCATATATATGTATATATATATATATATATATATATATATATATATATATATCAAGGTCACTCTTACGCCCACCTTGATCGAATTTATGTCTCTTCATCACTTCTCTCCCGAGGACTGTCCTGTAGTGCTATCCCAGTTTCGTTCTCTGATTATTGTATGGTTATCGCAAAGAGTGGTGAGAAATCTGTAACCAATTTCCGACCACAGTGGGCACTCTGGAAGCCCAACTCTGAGCTCCTAAATATTTGATCAGGAATTTATCAATCGTGTGCGTATGGCCCAAACAACTTGTTTTTTTACAGACTTGCCATTATGTTCTGCTTAGGAACTCTTTAAACAAGAGGTTCGCAGAGTGGCTATAGAAATTGGGCCGGTGAAGTTATTTTATAGAAAGAATACAGAAAAAATGCTTCTCAAAAGCCTAAGTAGCATTTACGAGATGGAATGCGAAATGCCAGGCACTTACATAGAACATATGGAAAATATTAAATGTGAGTTACAAAAATATGACGCACTACTTTACCGAGGTGCGCGAGTTCGATCTCGAAACAGCCGTGCTTTGCACTCTGAAGAGCCAACACGTCAAGCTTTACTTGATGAGCGACGTCACGGTATTTCAAAAGTAATTTCGGAGACCGGAAATACGAATGACATAATTTCACAATTTGAAAGTTACAATGCTTGGTTAAGTGCACCTCCCGAAGATCATGATGCGAAAGTCTTGGAGAGTTTTGTGTCTCTTGTAAAACCTTTACAGAATGAGGAGTGTGCATTCATCAGTGGTACTGTTACCATTCAAGAAATTGAGCTAGCTATTGAGCAGCTGCCTTTATTGAAAACCACCGGCCCTGATGGACTTTCAAGCGAATTTACAAAGCGTTCAAAGCAATTATCAGTTCCATATTATTGGATATATTTATTCACAGTCTTCACTGACGCAAAATAGACTCTGCAACTACTTAGAGTGGTGTTGAAAGAAAGCGCTTACAGAGTGTTGGCTCTTCAAACTGCCGTGCTCTACACCTTAGTGCATGGAAACGGCCACCACATCACATTTTAGGGGATTCCCAGTCAATGTAGTATACACGGCAACGAACTGGCCGATGCGGAAGGGAAGAAGAGTCACTGCTTGCAATTCCTTTTATTGCGATAGCAATTATATGGACACTTCAACCGGATTTCTGCTGTCGGCGTCACCATGAGGTTCCGTATAGATAAAATCTTCGCCGCGCGCCGTATGCCCGAGCGGAAACGTGCGGGAACACGCGCTATCACGGAGAGCGAACGCACTCATCTCCCACGCGCAAGCAAGGAAGCGGGAAGCCAGCGCCGGAGGGAGCGGGGGGGGGGGGGGGGCACTTCTACTCTGCCAACAACCGCGCTCGTCGCTCGCCCGCACTGTCTCTTATCTCTCCCACGCGCAAGGAAGGAAGCGGTAAGCCAGCGCCAGAGGGAGCGGGGGGGGGGAGGGGGGCGCACTTCTACTCTGCCAACAACCGCGCTCGTCGCTCGCCCGCACCGTCTCTTATCTCCACACGGCTCTGACCTTTATGCACTGTGCATTCGCCGCTCAGTTTCTGTTGAAGCGATAGACAGCACGTACCTTCGCCCGCTGCAGCGTGTGGGCTTGCTGCCAGCGTTTTGACAGTCGTTGTCTGCAGTCATTCAGTGTGATCTATTCATCTTTGTTTGTGCGCGCTCACACCACGCTTGTTCATTAATAATAGTAATAGTCGGGCCACATTTTCCAACGCACGCTACACATGTAATGCTGCCCGGATCGGCAGTGCAGCGCTACAGGTGTGTCCGTTCGCACGCGCTGCCCACGGGAAGCGCTTCTCATCAACACCACCGTTTCACACGTGCCTTCTCGTGGTCATCGAGTCTCTCTTCATGTCGGTCTACTTACGCCGCAGCACACCTGCTTACTTAATCAGCTCATGTTTACTACAATTCATATTGCTACCAAAGCCGCTCACCTTACTTCGTATGACATTGCTGTGTTGCTAACGCATTCATTGCTTCGCCCTTAGGGCAACACTGTGAAACTTTTTTTTCAAGAGCGGACGCCAACTGCTTCCTCTGTGGTGGCATCCGAAAATCGGCAGAAATGCACTGGGACAACCCGGATAATCGACACAGACGACTACAGATATTGGACTGTACCATGAAATTTTGGCTACCACCGAAAATTCAACGCAACTGTGCCAGTCTTCTGCACAGACTAAGGCTGGGGGTAGCGTTTACGCGCGGATATGTGCACCTCATGCGACCCACCGAGTCTCCAGACTGAGAGTTGTGCAATGTGAATGAGACTATAGGTCATCTGCTTTGTGACTGCCCTAAGTACGTGGAAGAGCGTCAAAAGTTGAACAATGACCTTACGCGTCTCGACAGCCCACCGTTGTCGGAGGACGTTATTTTAGGCCCTTGGCCATACGCTGAATCGAGTTTCAAGGCCATCCAGGCGTTAGTGAACTTTTAAAAAAGTACGGGCCTGGACTAAAGGCTTTGAGCATGCCAAATTGTTTGCCATATGTTTTACATCCTCCTTCTCTCGTCATCGTCACCCATTATGCGTCTCTTTCTTCCCTCTTTCTTTCCTTCTTCGCCTTCCCCCAACGCCGAGTAGCTGGCTAGAGGAATTTACCTGAGGCCGACCTCTCTGCATTTCGTATCATGGAACTTCTATTTCTCTCTCTTGCCATCTCCTCTGCTTGAGGCTGATTTATGTACTATGTGAAAAAATTCAAATGAGAACAAATTGACTATTACTTGCATATGTTGTGCCGTTTTCACATTTGCTTGCATTTGAAATATTGGCTAAATTCAGTCCACAAGATGTATATGCTTGAAACTACTCTACGCCTCGAAACCAGCTGCAGAGCAAATAAAAGCCGATCTTCCATGTAATTACACGTAACATGCGTTACTAAAAGTTATTTCGGGTCAACGTTTCAATTTAGACTGATTGTATGCGGTGAACAAAAGGTAGATCATATTTAGAAAGTGGGAAAGGTTAACAACCTGACATGAGTGATCCTAGTTTAGTTCAACTTCACCTGTAAGTGAATGATCAAAACTGAACTGATTGATGGAAACTGAATTATGGAAACAAAAAGCTAGATTAGCTTCTTAACTTAACTAGAAAAGCTAGATCTAGCTAGGTACTAGATGCAGGAATATTTAAATATTATTTTCAATATTTCATTTTTCTAATTCCGGTTTTAAAGCAGTGCATTCAACTTCTACCGCAGCCTCCCCAAGTTAGAGCATTATAGCCGCTGGTTTATTGTCCATTCGATCCCGCATAGTAGGGATGAACAGACAAGATGGTGGCAACAACTATGACAACTACTAGCACTACTACTATTACTACTACTACTACTACTATTACTACTACTAGTACTACTACTACGGTTACTGTTACTACTGCTGCTGCTACTACTACTACTACGGTTAATGCTACTACTGCTGCTGCTACTACTACTACTACGGCGACGACGACGACGACAACAACTACAACAACAAAAATGGCACAGTTTCGCCCTAAGGGCGAAGCAATGAATGCGATAGCAACACAGCAATGTCATACGAAGTAAGGTGAGCGGCTTTGGTAGCAACAACACGCAGAACTGTTGTCGACGCCATCGGCGTTTTGCCCGCGTTAGCTCAAAATGCGTGCGGCGTTGGTGACTGTTGCTGGAGCCTCTGATATAAATAGGCACTTGGTGCCGCAGCTAAACGTCGCCTCCCTTCCCTCCCCCTCCCCCACGGCCTCTCGCGCGTTTGAAGAAGGCGCGTTTGCTCTACATATATGGTGATTGTAAAGGAGAAAAGAGACGCCTACTTCTGCAGCCCTTAAGCGAGCACGGCGCAGAACGCGCGTTTGTTCTCCGCCGTGCGTTCACTCCCCGTGAAAGACGCGCCCCTCGCGCCCTTTCACTCGCACGTACAGCGTTCGGCGCGCGGCGACGATTTCATCTCCAAATGACGTCATACGGAACCTCACGGCGACGGCGACGGCGACGCCGACGGCAGAAATCTGCTTTTGAGTGTCCATATAATTGCTATCGCAATGAAATGGTGGTGTTCTGTGTTGAAGAAGCTGTCGCAGTAAATTGATTAACAGCCGAAGGAATCGCAGGATTCTGCAGTCATTTTTACAGCGCTGGCTCTAGTTGCTCAGGATTTTTCTTGAGCTGCTCATCAAAAAAATGGCAGCTGGAAAAGGGGCGCGTGTTTCTGTTGCCGCGTAAGAGAATAATGTTTTCTCGTATATTTGAAGTACAATCCGATGCTCTTATGTCTCTAGGTTGGCTTAAGTCATACTTTACGGATGTCCAAACACTTCTTCATTTGAGAAATTCAATTAGATCAATAATGCACTTGCGCTGGAGGAGAGTGTTCAAGAATGAGGATGTATGTAGTAATGGTACCGCCACCTAGCGGCCGTGGCCACACGGAGAGGCCTCAAACGGCTGCTGGAAAAGGGCTTTTTCGATCAGTTTCCGCGTAACAGATTTGTTTACTTGAATATTCGAATAACAATCCGAAGCTATCATGTCTTCAGCTTGTTTGTAAGTCGTACTTTACGTATTTACTTTTAAACATTCTTTATTACAAAAAGGCACTCACTATTGGTGGATGGCCTAGAAGAGCGAGAATGTATACTGTGCTTACGCATACGTACGTACGTGCGCGTCTGACGTGCGTCGCGTGTGGTAGTGCTGCTCGTTTGACGCCGTCTAACGTTAGTTGGGTGGTGGCACTTGCCTAGCGTCCGCACCAGCTTCGCTGCACATCCACTCTCATAGGGTGGAATAGACGCGGATTTTTTTCTGTCTCCTCGCTCAGTTGCTGAGTCACGACAAGAGTAGCAAGCTTCTTCCGCAGAATTTTGTCTCCATGACTTCCTGTCTTATGTCAAATATTGCCCGACAAAAAAAGGCAGAGGAAACCTTGCGCTTTCACAGTACGAAACAAAGCTCGCTCTGAGAAATAATAGTAATTTTTCGGACAGTGGCGGGATGAGAAAGGACTTCAAATCCTGGTGATCACCTTCTGCAGAAATGTCAACTATGTTCGAAGGTCTACCTACATGTGCTTTCGTATCATCATCATCATCATAATCAGTCTATATTCAGGTCGACTGCAGGACGAAGGCCACTCCCTGCCATCTCCAATTAATTATCCCTGTCTTGCGCTAGCTAATACCAACTTGCGCCTGCCAATTTCCTAACTTCATCACTCAACCTAGTTTTCTGCCGTCCTCGACAGCGCTTCCCTTTTCTTGGTATGCTTCCTGTAACGCTAACGGTCCACCGCTTATCCCTCCTACGTATTACATTGCCTGCCCAGCTCCATTTTTTCCGCCTAATGTCAACTAGAATATTGGCTATCCCCGTTTGTTCTCTGATCCACACCGCTCTCTTCCTGTCTCTTCACGTTAGGCCTAACATTTTTCGTTGCATCGCTCTTTGTGCGGTCCTTAACTTGTTCTCGAGCTTCTTTGTTAACCTCCAAGTTACTGCCCCATATGTTAGCACGCAATGATTGCACACTTTTCTTTTGAACGGCAGTGGCATAATCTCCCAATCAGGATTTCGCAATGCCTGCCGTACGCACTCCAGCCCAATTATAATGTTCTATAAATTTCTTTCTCATGGCCAGTGTCCCCTGTGAGTAGTTGACCTAGATAAACGTACTCCTTTACAAACTTTAGAGGCTGACTGGCGATCCTGAATTCTTGTTCCCTTGCCAGGCTATTGAAGAATATTGTTGTCTTCTGCATATGAATGTTCAACCTTACTCTTAAACTTTCTCGGTTACTGTTCCCAATCATTTGCTGCAATTCGTCCCCATTGTTGCTGAATAGGACAATGTCATCAGCAGACCGAAGGTTGCTGAGATATTCACCGTTGATTCTCACTCCTAAGCCTTCCCAGTCACAAAGCCTGAAAAAGAAAGAATACTTCTTCTAAGCTTGCCGTGATTAGCATTAGATAGATTGTGTTTCCTTGCCTGACCCCTTTCTTGATAGGTAACTTTCTACTTTTCTTGTTGAGAGCCACGGTTGCTGTGCAATCCTTGTAGATATTTGCCAATATATTCACGTATGCATCCTGTACTCCTTGGTTACGTAATACCTATATGACTGCTCTTATTTCTACTGCATCAAATGCGTTTTGATAATCTATTAAAGTCATATAGAGGGGTTGATAGTACTCCGCAGATTTCTCAACAGCCTGGTTGATGACATGGATACGATCCCTCGTAGAATACCCCTAATGAAGCCAGCCTGTTCTCTTGGTTGGATAAAGTCAAGTGTTGCCCTGATTCTATTTGAAATACCTTGGTGAATATTTTATACAATATTCAGAGCAAGTCATTGGGTCTATATATTCTTCAATTATTTAACGTCTCTCTTCTTATGGGTGAGTATAATGGTGGCGTTCTACCAGCTTTCTGGTACACTTGAAGTCCTGAGGCTTTGCGTGTAAAGCGCCGCAAATTTTTCAACTAAGATATATCCTGCATCCTTGATTAAATCGACTTTTATTCCATCTTCTCCAGCAGCTTTTCCCCTGATCATGTCTTTGAAGGCCCCTTTAACTTCAGCGCTAGTCATAGAAGGGGCCTCTTTATCCTGTTCATCACTACTTCGAATGAAAGTAGCTTGGCTGCTCTGGGCACTGCACAGGTCAGTATAGAATTCTTCCACTGCTTTTACTATGTCATCGAAATTGCTGATGATGTTAGCCTGCTTAGCTTTCAGTGCATATATTTTACTTTGTATTATGCGTAGTTTTCTTCTCATTAATTTCATGCTGCGTCCATATTTTACTGATTCCTCAATATTTCCAACGTTATATTTTCGAATATCTCTTATTTTCTGCTTGTTGATCAGTTTCGACGGTTCAGCGAATTGTAACTGACTTCTCGAATTTCACAATTTCATGTTTTGCCGTTTCTTTACAGGTCCTTTGTTACTTAGGAGGGATTACCTACCCATTGGCCTGGTGCCTTACCTCCCACTTTATTTGCTGCTTCTGAGATCAATCTAGTTACGGTTTCATTCATGACCTCTATGTTGTCATTATCTTCCTGTTCTAAAGCTACATACTTGTCTGCGAGCACAAGCCTTAATTGGTCTGTTTTTACCCTTATTGCGTCTAGGTTGCCGTGTACATTATTAACTTTATTCTTTCTCTCTACAAAGTGAGAGAAATCCTAGACTTCTACATCCTGCACTATGCTGGGATCGGCATAGAGTATGAATTGTATTTCATTCCTTGTCTCTCCATTAGGGCTTTTCCAGGTCTACTTCCTGTTGCCACGCTTCTTGAAGAAGGTATTCATTATTCAGAGCCTGTTCCTTCCCGCTAATTCTACGAATATCTCTTCTCTAGTGTTCCTAGGATCGATGCCGTAGTTTAAAGTTTCTTGCTCACCAGCCTGCTTTTTCCCCACTTTTGCATTGAAGTCGCCCATGACTACAGTATACTGAGTTTGCACCTTTCTCATTGCTAATTCAACATCTTCATAAAACTGTTGTATTTCTTCAATATCGTGATAGGAGGTTGGGGCGTAGGCTTGTACAACCTTCATTCTGTACCTCCTATACAGCTTTATTACGAAGACTGCTACCCTGTCATTAATGCTGTAGAATTCATCAATGTTGCCCGCTATGTCCTTATGTATTAGAAATCCTACTCCAAATTCTCTCCTATCTGGAAGACCCTTGTAGCAGAGGACGTGGTCGTTAGTCAGCACTGTATAAGCCTCATCAGTTCTTGTAACGTCACTAAGCCCAATAATATCCCAGGCAAAAGGCAATACCTGATAATTCTTCAAATAGCCCTGCTAAGCTAGCCTTACGCGATAGAGTGCACGTGTTGAACGTTGCCAGGTGCAGTTTCCAGTGGCGGCCTGTCCGGACCCAGAGATTATTAGAACCCTCTGCCGCTTCGCAGGTCTGACCGCCACCTTGGTCAGGTGCTCCGCAGCCGCTGGGGACTGAGGGCCATGGGCAAATTGTAGGAGTCATTAGGGAGGTAGTGGCCGAATACTGCCCCAGGGAGGCCCATTCCAATTCTGGTGAGGGAGTGACTTTGTTGAAGCTTAGTGGGCCAGCCTAATTTGGTTGCACCTTGACTAGTATAGCCCCACTAGCTCTCGGCGATACTTTTTTGCCGGTGTTAGGTGCAACTGCATGCCTGAAACTTCGCCTTAATTAACACCAATGGTAGTCAGTTCGACTCCAACTACTGGTTGTAGTTCGAATGCCGTAATTAACTTTATCCTAATTGAACCTGCCTTATTTAACTTCGCCCTAATTACCTCTACCCTAATTCACTCTGGTTTAATAAACTTAGCCTTAATTGATGTCACAAACTGCCTTGATTGGCTCACTTTTGGAACATCGAGGTCACGCCAATGCCGACTACGCTGGCCTTTCCCCATTATGAGCCTTATAATCATCATCATCATCACCATCATCAGTCAATTTTATATGTGCACTGCAGGACGAGGCCCCTCCCTGCGATCTCTAATGACCCTGGTCTTGCGCTAGCTGATCCCAACTTGCACCTGCAAACTTCCTTACTTCATCACTCCACCTAGTTTTCTGCCGTCTTCGACTTCACTTCCCTTCTCTTGGTATACCTATTCTGTAATGGTCCACTGGCTATCCATCCTACACATTACATGGCCTGTCCAGATAGATATTAAATGCGAAGCATTTCTTGGCGAACATTTGGCATTTTGACAGCATCTAGCCGCCTACGTCTTGGCAAAGTATGATAAGAGTGTATGATGAACGTAAATTATAGGTCATGACATGAATTTCACGACATGCGTGTCATGTAGGTCATGAAACAGCCGCCTAAACTAACAATGACCCAGCAGAAAACATTAAATCACAAAAACTACAGAAATGGGTGCTCACGATTGTACTAAGTGAAGGAAACACTAATGATGATGGTAGAAGTGATAGTCATGATTATGACTCAGCAATATCTACCATAACCTAGGACAAAATGAACATTCAAAAACCACTGAAATGGGTTCGGACGTATGTACTAAGTGAAGGAAACACTAAAGGATTGTGGTAGAAGCAATTGTCATGAGCATCACTCAGCGAAAATGCCAATGACTCAGCGACGAAACATTACCACTCAAAAACCACTGACATGAGTTCTGACGTGGGTACAAGTGAGGCAAATACTAAGGGATGATGACAGAAGTGATAGTCATGAGCATGACTCAGCAAAATTTACAATGACTCAGCGACAATATATTAACACTCAAAAACCACTGAAATGGGTTCGCACGTTAGTACTAAGTGAAGAAAACACTAGAGGATGGTGGTAGAAGCCATAGTCATGACCGCGACTCAGCAAAATTGTCTGACTCAGTAAAATATTAACACTGACAAACAAATGTAATGTGTTCGAATGTATCCCAGAGGGCGTGGGATCTGCCGTTTTTTTTTCTGCCGACGTGTCGCAACGTTCAGGCGGTAGTCGGAAAATGCAGCGACTTCTTGACACTCTTTTGTCGTTTCGGCGGTGGCCTCTAGTTTCGGATACTATTAAGATTACGGATATTAAGGACTTAGGATAAAACGGGAGTTCTTTGTCGGCTTACCAGGGTCTGTTGTTGACTGTGTGTGTCTGTGTGTGCAGCGAAAATCGGCACTGTTTCATTAATTCCAAGGTAGTGCCTGTTGCCACGTGGAACCAAACCCTTGCTAATTTTGTGCATTGCGTCGCCTACCAAGCTCATGCCGTCAATGCCGGATCGAGCGAGTTCCCCGAAGGACCATTCATCCCCGCTCCGCTCGTGACTGCCTGCACGGATATGACGAGTATTTTGTTGAGTGAACGCGGCAACAGGAAACTACATTCGTTTCTGCAAGCAACCCGCGCTTGGTGTCTCCGCGAGATTTTACTGGATTAACAACACTTAGCACTGCAACCGGCCGCAAAAAAATATTTTTTGGCGCCCACCAGCAAACACGCCAACGTCTAGTCCCGGCACGTGCTTGGAACACGTCTGCGCTATTGGATCGTACTGGACTAAATGGCTGTGTCTAAGCTGCAGGTTGCCAACGTGGCCTTTATATCGCTCTAAAACTAACGTAAACGAGAAATTTCGCGGCTGGTCGACCGTTTCGGTGCAGCGTGGTGCAAAAATACGAAATTCCATAGAAATGGCCCAATTGGCACAGCTGTTGAACACTGTTAGTAGTGAAAAAAGAAGCTTCATCTCGGAACGACACGACGTTGGTCATTAAAGTCTGTTTCAGGGATCACCAGGCATCAGAAGTGGTGAGTCAGTCAACATCCGAGACAAATGTGAAAGACAGATAATCGAATTACCCTAGACATGCAGCGTGTAAAGAGAGGAAGAAGATTCAAAAGAGAAGGGAAGGAAAACGGCGTAATAAAACACAGGTGCATGAGAAGATGTGGGCGCCAATTAGAATGATGAGGAAGCCAGAATTCAACCTGAGCCATTCCACGCTGTACGCAGTAGGCATAGGAGAAAGAGGGAAGCAGAATGTAAGTCGGCAATCGTGGGAATTTCAGAAAAGACAGAAAAAAGAGACCAAGTGCAACTGGTAAAATAAAAAAGGAATATCATTTAAGAATGGCATGCGAAAGATTTGAGTTTTAATAAATATGCTTAGAAAGAGATAAATGGCAGTTTTGAAGTTAAGGATGTTCTAGAGCAAAGTAACGCGAACTGAGCGCGTTTATACATGTAAAATGTTTGGGACATTGAACTCGTACACTGTGTGAATAGTACATGTGGTGAAATATGTACTGTGCCATCATACGTCTCTTACTCCATCTCTTCAAAAGCCGTGCTCCCGAGATCTGTGACAACATTGGCGATCCTGCCAGGATACTATTCCGGCCATTTCACTGATCCTGGTGGCCTAGAGATGGAGTGGGAACGTTTGGCGGCGATAGCTAAACATTTAAACATGTCACAGGAGGAGGCGGTGACGTTTTTCGAGCATGCTCAGAAAGAGAAAGAAAAGCAGCTTGAAGGAGCGCGCAAAGAGCACGAAAGAGAAAAAAACGGCAGATACCACCCCTGTGGGAATCGATGTTATGCGAAGAAGTGTGCAGAGAGCCTAGCAACTTAAAGAAACGACCATGAGAGTACCAAGACTTGGGCGGCTGTTTCATGACATACATGACGCGCATGTCGTGATATCCATGTCATGAGTTCTAAGGAGTCCATTAGCTAGGCCTAAGAGACATTAAGGCAAAAGCCTGTCATGCTAATGACCATGACTGGGACCATACATATTTAGCTTTTTTTCTTCATTTAGTATCACATCCGAACCCATTGCAGTGGTTTCTGGGTGTTATGAACTAATTTCGGTGGTTTTTGAGTGTTAATCTTTTTTTCGCTGAGTCATTGTCATTTTTGCTGAGTCAGACTCATGACTATGAATTCTACCTTCATAATTTAGTGGTTCCTTCCCTTACTACGCACGTCCGCACCCATTTCGGTAGTTTTTCAGTGTTAATCTTTTTTTGCTGAGTCATACTCATGACTATGACTTTAGTGTTTAGTGTTTATTTTAGTGTTTCTTTCACTTAGTAAGCACGCCAGAACTCCTTTCGGCGATTTTTGAGTGCTAATCTTTTTGGTGAGTCATTGTAATTTTTGCTGAGTCATGTTCATGACTATAACTTCTACCATCATCATTTAGTCTTTCCTTCCCTTAGTATCAACGTCCAAACCCATTTCGGTGGTTTTTGAGTGTTAATCATTTCAAATGCGAAGCATTTCTTGGCGAACATTTGCCACTTTGACAGTATCTATCTATCTAGCCGCTTACGTATTGGTTCTCTGATTTTCGTATCGTTAACTTGGTATTTACCAAAATTAACATAGTATGACAAGACTTTATGGCGAACATAAACGATAGGTTGCAACCTGAATATCACATGTGTGCATTGTAGGTCATAAAATGGCTGCCGACATCTCGGTGCTCTCATGGTCGTTTCATTGCCTTGGTAGGTACCGAAATTGGCACAGTATGACAACAGTGTGTGACGAACATAAATGATAGGTCATGACAGGAATTCTGTAATATGCGTGTCATCTAGCTTATGAAACAGTGGCCAAAATTGACACTGACCTAGCAAAACAAATATTAACACTCAAAATACACCGAAATAGGTTCGGACGTGCGTACTAAGAAAAGGAAACATTAAATGGTGACGGTAGAAGTAATAATCATTAGCATGACTCTGCAAAAATGACAATGATCGGCGAAAAAAGATTCACACTAAAAAACACCGAAATGGCTCTGACATGTGTAGTGTGTGAAAGAAACACTAAAGGATGGTGATAGAAGCCATAGTCATGACCATGACTCACAAAGAATAAGCAAGAAAACATTAGCACAGAAAAAACACTGAAATGAGTTCTGACGTCGGTACAAAGTGACGAAAACCCTAAAGAATGATGGTAAAAGTCAAACTCGTGAGCATGACGAGACAAAAATGAGAATGACTCAGCAAAACAAATTAAACCTCAAGAACCACTGAAATTGGTCTGGATGTGGGCAGTAATAAATGAAACACTAAAGGATGATGCTAGAAGTCATAATCGTGAGCAGGCCTCTGCAAAATGAAAATTACAAAGCGAAAAAAGATTAACACTCAAAAACCAACATAATGGGCTCGGAGGTGGTCCTATGTGAAGGAAAAGGCTAAATATCGATGGTCGAAGTCATAGTCATTAGCATGACTAAGGCTTTCGGGTTAAGGTCTTTTAGGCCTAGCCAAAGAGACTCCTCAGGACTCTTGAAATGAATTCCATGACATGCTTGTAATGTAGGTCATCAAACAGCCACCTAAGTCTTGGTGCTCTCATGGTCGTTTCCTTAACTTGATAGGCTCTCCACACACTGCTTCACATAACATCGGTTCCCACAGGCTGTGGGATCTGTCGGCTTTTTCACTGGGTCATTGTCGTTTAAGGCGGCTGTTTCATGACCTACACGACACGTATGTCATGAAATCCATCTCATGACCTATCCTTTATATTCCTCATATGAGGAACATATGAGGCCAATTTTGCTACCTACCAAGTTAACGACATGACCATGAGAGCACCAAGACGTAGGCAGCAGTGTCATGACCTACATGACACACGTCATCATATTTATGTCATAACCAATCATTTGTGTTCGTCAAACGCTCTTGTCATACTATCCCAATTTTGGTAAATACTAAGTAAACGATACGACCATGAGAGCACCAGGACGTTGGCGGGTAGATAGATAGATAGATAGATAGATAGATAGATAGATAGGTGTTGTCAAAGTGGCAAATGTTCACCAAGAAATGTTTCGCATGCAAAAGAAATCTTGGCGATGATTAAACTAGCGGACATGAATGTGGGTTCCCGTGAAGCAACTAGCACACCCAGGTCGGCATCATCCGACTCACCTTCTCCCAGATCGAGACAAATTTGCCCCGGGATACTAATGGCAGCTTTCGATGACCGAAGAGATGACCTAGATGCGTATTTGCATCAGTTTGAGAGGATCGCAGTCGGGCAAGGCTGTCAGAAGAGGTGGGCCAGCGACCTGAGCCTGTGTTTAGTAGGGGAGGCTCTGAGTCAGTTTGGCCGGATGCCAGCAGAAGAATCATTAGACTATGAGAAAGTAAAAAACAACAACTTTATTGCAGAGGTTCAAGTTGACCGCTGAATGCTTTCAGGAAAGTTCAGACTGTGCAAGCCATAAGATTCAGAAATGGGAACGAAGTACGCATGCCGTCTGACAAACTATTTTGAGAGGTTGATAGAGCTATCCGAAACGGGAAAAAACATATGAAGGAGTTCACGACAAAGTAGGTGTCCTGGGCGTACGGTGAATCCTGGGCCTCAGGCACCTCCTTGGCCTCCATCGCCTCCTGAACCTCCATTGCCTCCTGGTGCTGTGGCGCTTCCTACGCCTCCGGCGGCTCCTGCGCCTCCCACGCCTCCGGCGGCCCCGGAGCCTCCTGGGCCCCCGTTGCCTCCTGAACCCCCGTCGCCTCCAGCAGCCCCGCCGATTCCTGCACCCCCGGCGCCTCCTGCGCCTCCTGCACCTCCTACGTATCCTGGTCCCCCGGCACCTCCGTCGCCTCCGTCTTCTCCTGGGGCTCCGGGGTTTCCTGCGGCTCCTGCCTTTCCTGCGGCTCCTGCCGCTCCTGGGCCTGCTGGGTCTCCTGGGCCTTTCGCAAGACAGAGTTATCACTTTTCCTGTCTGCCGTGCGTTCGCTCGCCGTGAAAGCACGCGTCGTTCGCCCGCTTTCACTCGCACATTTCTCTCGATTAAAATTGGGTGCATCGTTTCACTTTTTAGACAACTTCAATTTTGGTATTCGATTATAACGCGAGGATTGACTTCAGGTAGCAAAAATCTGAAAAAAACTCACGTTACAGTCGAGTAAAAATGTGGTCGTTTTCTGAGCGAAAGTTCTAAGCCCCATGAAAGAGCCGCTAGTGATTTAGTGCTTTGAACAGTTTGTAGTCCTTTTGTGAGCACTCATATAGTGCTCTCGAGGATGAACTCCACACATTGCGAACAGTTGAGTACAGTGTCCTAGCGCCGATGACCAATAACGAAACAAATTGTTATGGCAGACGTTACGAATGGTAATCTTGCCGCGACGAACAGTGTGTGTGTGTGTGTGTGTGTGTGTGTGTGCGTGATTTCCTCTAATTATTTGATGTAGTTCTCTCATCCGTGCGTGTACAAAGACATACAGGCAGAAACATGCATACACTTACAAACAAGCAAACACGCACATAGAAAAGCAGACACACCGACATTGCATTCGGGGACTTGAAAGACACATAATCGTAATTTCCCTCGATCATATTCGGGATACGTTCACTTTGTTCAATTTGGCAGTGGCCATATTCAACATTTCTACGTGGAAACAAAAAAAAACGTAATTTAAATTGTGGTTACAAAGAAGCTCTTCAAAAAAAAAACGGTGAAGTTCGCCTAGAATGCTATACTCTGAATGAAAACGATCACAAATGAAACTATAAGTGCCGATCACACCTAGGGTTGCAAACCGGCCCAAATTTAGTGGGAAAGTCCCTACTTTTAAGCAGATATCCCGAGTCCCCACTTGATCTATTCGGGACAGCATATATATCCCGATCTTTTCACTTTGTTACCGAATAACAATCTAAAATGCAGGTTTACTTTTTGTACATCCTGACAGCTTAGTTGCGCCGTTTCTTTTGTGTTCTCTTTCATTATCGCAAGCATAAAGGTGGTTTCTTTTTAATGCGATCACCATTCTTTACCCATGTAGTGGTATGTCTGTTTGTACCTAAGCTCATACAACCTGTGACCAGTTGTCAGCTTGTGCTACTATATCTGTGGTGGCTGCTGTCTCGCGAAGCGGACAAAATGGACCTAATAGCTTGCTGATGGCTACTGTCTGGCCTAATGAACAACTTTTCTGACTGGGTATCCACAACTGGGGTATGTTCCCGAACAGACAACTTCGGCACTTCGTATCTGATATTTGTGCGTGCCCATTCGTGGTCAAACACCCAGAGTAAATGTGCGAAGGTGACACAAGGGGTATGTAGCTTTAAATACAGTCGGAACCGGGTATATCGAATCTGAAGGAGATCACAAAAGAAGTTCTATATATAGTATTCTATATATAAAATAAAAAGATTATACAGGAAATCTCAATGGGATTTTACAGCTGTTCAATATATACTATAATTCGTCATAAGGGTTTTCGATATACCCTGTTTTGACTGTATAAAAAGCGATAATGCCTCCTCCACAAATGACATATCCGCGTCGATTGCGGCCGCTTGATGCAGAGCCATTGAAACGAAGTTGCAGCCAGGACACTAGAGATACTTCACAGTTTCAGCTAGGGTGCAGATATTACAAGATAACCTGTGTCGTTGTTTCAATTGGCATTGTGGTTGGCAGCTAAATTGTTACTTTGTGCGTCTGCAGTGGCAATACTTGTGTCGCAACACTCCTTTAATGCGAATTGCATTAACGCCGACATTCATAATCGTGAGATTGGTTCTGCCGGAAATTTTTCGTTGCGCTGCTTTACTTCTTTGAATGCTCTAATCTTTGAGAGTACCTGCACCTGTACTATAGTATAGCGGTGGTAGACAGCCACTATGACAGCTTTACTCTTAGAAATTGCAACAATCCAGGACTAAACAAATGGAGCAGCTTTATTGCATGTAGACTGGTGGCTCCTGGCACTAACAGGGTCGGTCATAGCCATCAATGCTTTTTAATCACTGATTTCACATTCATTCTTCTACTCGTATCATCCGGCATCGAGTGGCCACTCATCGTGATAACGGCGTCACGGCGACATCTGATTCAATGAAGCAGGACAAAAAAAGAAAATGGAACTGATGTCGCACAATATATCCGGGACTTGCATAAATACCGAAAAACACATTGGCGAGACGAAGCACTGCACTGACGTAGGGTGAAACGCCTTGAGTGTCAAATACCTTGTTTTCAATTACTCGATGTTCATTTTTGCTTGCTATATGCAATTTCAGCGTCGACACCCCATGCGCCTCTTGTTATTGATATTAGTGAACAGTGCAATCGTGCTTCTTCTTTTGTAGATTTCAAAGTGGGAATTGGTCGCCCTCTTATGAAGTACAACGACAGAGTCAACACACTGAGGTCGGTGTTGTTAACAATGCGTACTGGCACTGTTGTTTACTTCTATGCGAGGCAACGTGCAATGGTCGCTACCCGAAACCGACGTTCAAAAGCATATGGCCTTTATTATGTCGCGATGCCTTCCTGCGAGATCTCAAAATTACTCGAACACTAGGCCAGAATTACCTCCGGGTGATCGTCGACGCATGATTTCGATTAATCGATTTACAATTACAAGTTATTACTGAACCGCCAAGCGAAGTTACTTAGCGACGTGCAAATGCCAGCGTAGTGCACGTGATGTGTGCTATGTAACCACAATTTCTACGCATATGCATATGCATAATTTATCGCATATTCATATCGCGGGCAATAGATCGCATAAATATTAAGCGCTCTGTTTTCGGCTTCTTCGTGCCAGTGGCTAGGGCGTGGTGGTATTTTCCGTATTCTAGCTAGTTGTGGATAACTGCATGCGGTTTGTCATGTACAATTACAGTTATGACACCCGTACGGAGCATGACCTTCATCTACTGTATTGAAATGACGCAACGACTGGCCTAAGTAATGTCCAAGGTACAGAGGAGTGGAAATTCAGCATGCTAGCTGCAAAGTCATTTCTTCATTTCTTTCATCCCCATTTTTTGGTCTATTTAGGCTATATTTGGTACAACATTGCCTTGGGAGATATGTTAAGTTTTAGGAAATCCCTGACCTGACCATGCCACAGTTGCAGCAAAGCAACTAAATGATACAGTAGACAGACAATCAGAGTGGGCAGCAGAACCAACGAATCCTGTATTAGCAAGGCTTGTTTCAGTTGCCGTGAGCTTTACTTCAGTGCACTGTTCATTTGCCGCAAATTCTGTAACTTTAAGAGGGGCCACTGTAACCATGGTGAAAGGGGTGTTTTCAGGCAGCTTATTTATGGCTACAGAATCTACTGCTGACCCACCTTATCGCTAATGTGCAGTGGCATGCTCTAGAGACATTAGAAGTTTCTAGCATTAAATGGTGCAAAAACAAGCAATACGAATGCTTACCAACTTCTAAAATTTTGCGCAAACAAAAAACAGGTGCAACACACTGGACCGGCAGACCTCGGGATAGGGCTACCTTCTTTCGGTCGACATTCACAGTTTTTTTGCAATGTCAACAAGCCCTTCGTTAGCAAACCGCCTTAGAATGAGACCTTCTTTGAATAAACGTTTCATGATGTATCCTGCTCTTCGTTGTTTACCAGCTGTGCCACAGAACGCCAACACGGTTATCGCCCTAATGAATCTAGAATGGAGAAAGCAACGAACTGTTCTTGGCGCGTTTTGCGGCACTACCATAGACTTTTGCTTAGAAGGCAATGTAACCAAATTATTTATGATCGCGAACCCTCTGCCCTACGGGTAAGCAGGGTCTTATGAAGTTCTACGGTCAACAATTCCAAATGCGTCTCGACCAACGTATACCTCGGGCTCGGCTGTGAGAGCAGATGAGCAGTTAGCCCTATATTAGCTCCTTTCAGTCAGCGAAAAGACCTGCGATGGCTTGACTTAGGCCCCTGCCCACTACTCGCAGTCTTTTTGTATCCTTCCTATGTTCTCGCAGACATAACATTCATTTTTAACCTGATAGCAATTTTATGGACCCCCGAAGTACATTCGCACCGCCTGCGCCACCATATATTGTCACGCATTTAAACAGTAAGAGGAGTGTTATAAGGTACCCAGAGGCGCGAGCAAATCTGCAGGGCGCCCCTGGCCACAGTTTCTAGACCAATTAAAGTTCTTGTCTCCGTCACGCGGCTGCAAGCACAACGAAGCCAAATGGGCACGCTCCGTCAACCGGCTCTGCAGTGCAGCCAAGGCTGCGCTTTGCCTTCCATTGCTGGCGTTAGCGTTGTGCACACAAACGTTTCTGCCGAGATGCAAACTCGTCCTCTTTATCTCATCCCGTGTACCATCGAGAAATATGACGCTTCCAGCCCCGCTGTCTGCTGCCAATCATGCTAGCGTTTTCAGACGCCTGGTATAGCTGCCGGAGCTCTGTTTTTGCTGCACCGCAGCAGTTTCCTAGCACACTACGTCACGACAACATGTAGTCTCCGCGTATAGTAACACCTTCCGACCAGCCGGAGCGCCACGATAATCTTTGCTCTCTGTGCTTCGCTGTTCGGAAACAAGTGAGAATTTTTTACAGCAAAGCTCTCTAGTTGGTCGGGATTTTTCATGGCGTGCTCACCCCAAAAAAACGGCTGGTGGAAACGGGGTTTGTGTTTGTTTTTCGGCGTAACAAAATGCTGCTTTCTTATACATTCGAATTATAATCCGATGCTACCCTGTGTGTAGGTCGTGTGTAAGTCATACTTTACGAATTTTGGGACACATTTTACTTTGAGAAATATTGTTACGGAGCAGTCCATACATGGATCAACGCGATGCTTGGCAGCGCGCCAAAGACGACGATGAAGACGCTAGCTCTTGGCCCGGATCGGACGTCCCTTGTCCTAGCCTCCTCTGTATATATTTTGTAAATACATCCTTCGCCTCCATCTCGCTTCCGTCGCACTTTGGTGGAGGGGCTGGGTACGTCTCGCCTCCCAACGGAACTTCGCAGCGGCCGTCGTTTCGGACATCGGTCTGCAATGGCAGAAGACACAGCGTCTACATCAGCGCCCGCCACTTCAACGGTCGTGCTTGTGCAACCCTGGGATCCTAGCACGTTCTCCGGTTCCGGTGACGCGGACGTTGAAGACTGGCTGGCGCAGTACGAATGCGTGAGTAAAAACAACCGATGGGACCCTACCATGATGTTGGCAAACATAATCTTCTTCCTGACTGGCACTGCGAAGGTATGGTTTGCTAATCACGAAGCTGAGATTGGGAGCTGGGACACCTGCAAAGAAAAACTCCGAGAATTGTTTGGGAGGCCCCTTGGCCGGAAGATCGCCGCGACAAAGACGCTCGCGTCACGTGCACAGACGGCTACTGAATCTCACGTCGCGTACATAGAAGACGTATTAGCGCTATGCCGAAAGGCCGACGCCGAGATGCCGGAGGACGACAAGGTTGGGCATATCTTGAAAGGGATCGCCGACGACGCATTCAACCTTTTAATGTGTAGAAATTGTTCTACAGTCGACGCCGTTATAAAGGAGTGCCGGCGCTTTTAGCAGGCTAAAAGCCGGCGCTTTGGCCACTCGTTTGCCCGGCTTCCCAACACGGCGGCAACGTCCTCTTGCGAAGACCGCACGGCTGCACAACCGTCAGTTCCACCAGATCAGCTGACCCGTATTTTACGCCGCGAACTTGAGGCCATGACCCCTGCTCCAGTTCACGCCTGTGACTCGAGCTCGATTACGGCTCCATTCGTTCAAGCCATTCTCCGGCAGGAGCTCGCCAACATGGGCATTCACTCTGTGTGCACCGTTGCCGCCGTCCCGAGAGCACCCGCATTCCGCCTTCAACCCAGTCCTATTTCCCCAACGCCGATGTTTCCCCCAGGATAAGTAGCCGCTCGCCGTCGCCGCGTGGTCACCAGTCACGCTCGCCACCAGGCCGTCGCCCGTCGTCGCGCTCACCACAGACTCGCCGCTCGTCGTCCCCCTTCAACCCTGCTCGTGCCTATCAGGAAAACTAAACAATGCAGCGCCCGGAGGTGACGCTGCATTGACGACTGCCACCACAAATCCTCTTCTGACGCTGCCGACAAGACGAAGCTTGTTAGACGTTGATGTTGACGGCGTAACTATTTCTGCACTCATCGATACTGGCGCGCACATCTGTGTAATGGGTGCAGATTTTCGTCGACGCCTTCATAAAGTGCTCACGCCTGCCGCCTACCGCATCCTCCGCGTCGCTGATGGATGATGATGATGATTGTTGGAGTTTAGTGGCGCAAGGGCCAGGTATGGCCAAAGAGCGCCATGACAGTATTAGTTCGCAGTGAAGTGATGAATTGAGAGAAGTAGATGTGACGTGGCTGTAAAGGGGCCTAAAATAATCGCTGTAAAGTGCGTAAAATATACATGGAATAAGATAATGGCAGTGACTAGTGACGTGTACTATGAAGGTAAAAGATGCATTGCTAAACAATGATATGATATACAAGATATGTCAGATATAAAAATTGTCAAAAAACACTACTGCCTAAACGGAGCCCTTGAAATACAAGGGGCTGGAGGCATGTGCTTATACAAAACTATCACAGCGGCATCCTCTGGAGAGAGGATGCGCTACGAATTTGTTGGGCTTATAACATGCAGGACCACTTCGTTTAAGAAACGGAGGACTGCTTTGGTGCTAAACAGCGGTTCTTCACCAATAAACATCATAGGATGAAGAGGGATATGATAGTTGTATGCTACAGGGAAATGTTTCCTTCTCTCTACTTCGGCTTCCCGACACTCCAGGAGGACATGGAGGACGGTTAGCCTCTCACCACATCTACCACAGGTTGGTGGTTCATCACCTGTCAACAAAAAATGTGGGTTCCGTACGTGTGTCCTATTCTCAGCCGACTGAATAGGACGTCAGTTCGCCGTGTTTTCGTTACGGGAGGCCAGAAACCTAACTGCGGTTTAATCAAGTGAAGCTTATTACTTGTTTCAGCATCCCACAAGCATTGCCAGTGCCTTCGCAGTTTCCTTCGCAAGAAAGGTTTCAGATCTGTTACAGGGACAGCAGCTGTAGGGTTAATAGCGTGCGATGTTATTGAAGTAGCCATTCGGTCAGCTAACACATTACCCTCAATGCTTCTATGGCCAGGCACCCAGCATATAATGACATGCTGGTTACATGCATACGCTTGACAGAGAACGGAATAGAGCTCAGTAAGTACAGGAGTTTTGTGTTTACCGAGTGACATCAATGCTTTTACGACGCTTAGGGAGTCCGTAAATATAATTGCCTTTTGAAGTTTTGATTTCCTTATATGCTTCACAGCCGACAACAGTGCATGGGCCTCAGCCGTAAAAATTCTCGTTTCCGGGTGGAGTACACCGGATTCCGAGAAGGATGGGCCAACGGCTGCATAAGACACCCCGGAATGTGACTCGGAAGCGTCAGTGTAAAGCTCTGTACACGAGTACTTGTACTGAAGCTCTAAGAAATGCATTTTAATGTGTGCCTCTGGCGCGTGTTTAGTGACCTCTACAAACGATGTATCGCAATCTATGAGTTGCCACTGCCACGGCGGTAACAGTTTCACTGGAGCCATAGGATGATGATCAAGCAGCGGAACACCCATTTCCTCACTGAGGTTCCTCACACGCAAGGAGAATGGCCTTCTCGCTGCAGGTCGATTATGGAAGAGTGTGGCAGCGGTAACGTCATTTATGGTTGAATAAGAAGGATGTTCATTGTTTGCTTGTACTTTCAGAAAATATGTGAAACTGCTATATGAACGCTGCAGATGGAGTGACCACTGGTTAGACTCTACATAGAGGCTTTGGATCGGACTTGTTCGGAAAGCACCGGTCGCGAGGCGGATACCCAGATGGTGAACGGGGTCTAGTATTTTTAATGCACTGGGCGTTGCAGAATTATAAATTATAGACCCGTAATCAAGCCGTGAGAGGACGAGACTGTTATACAAGTAAAGCAAACACTTTCGATCACTGCCCCATGTTGTGCGCGACAGAAGTTTTAGAACGTTCATTGTCTTCAGGCATTTTGCCCTCAGATACTTAATATGAGGAATAAATGTAAGCTTGGAATCTAAAATGATTCCTAGAAACTTATGCTCGCTGCTTACAGAGAGCGCATCTCCTTTGATTTGTATACTTGGGACAGGCGTTACGCCTCTCTTGTTTGAAAAGAGCATGCAAGGGCTCTTCTGAGCGTTAACTTTAAAACCATTCTCCTCCGCCCATTTGGACAATCTGTTCATTCCCAGCTGTACCTGTCGTTCGCAGATGGCAATATTACATGACTTAAAGGCTATCTGCACATCGTCGACATAAACCGAATAAAACATTGTGCGTGGGATGACTGTACGCAGGGAATTCATTTTTACAATAAATAGTGTGCAGCTAAGCACACCACCCTGCGGCACACCTGTTTCTTGTGTGAATGACCTAGACAAAGCTCTGCCCACCCTTACGCGAAATGTGCGATTAGTGAGGTAACTTTCGATTGTGTTAAGCATATTGCCACGAACACCCATCGCCGAAAGATCTCGGAGAATTCCGAAGCGCCATGTTGTGTCTTAAGCTTTCTCTAGGTCTAGAAATACAGACAGACAGAACTGCTTATGTATGAAAGCATCTCTAATATATGCCTCAATGCGGACAAGGTGGTCTGTTGTAGACATACCTTCTCGAAAACCACACTGGAAGGTGTCCGGAATTTTGTTATTTTCTAGGAAGGATATTAGGCGCCGGTTTATCATTTTTTTCATACAGCTTGCACAGGCAGCTTGTTAGAGCTATTGACCTGTAGCTGCTTGCCAGGGACGGGTCTTTGCCTTGTTTAAGTATAGGGATCACTATGGCTTCTTTCCATGAAGACGGAATACAGCCAGCCGCCCACATGGCATTAAAAAGAGACAAGAGTGTTTTCAGTGTTTCGGGGTGTAAGTACATAATCATTTCGTACATGACACGATCCCCACCTGGCGCTGAGTTGTTGCAACAAGCGAGAGATGCTTTAAGCTCAGGTAAAGTAAATGGGGAATTGTAGGCCTCACTCGATGAGCCTTTGCGATTTAGGGGTCGCCGCTCTTCGCGTTCTTTGATTCTCAGGAATGTTTCGGTATAGTGCGATGCACTTGACACCCATTCAAAATGTTCGCCTAGACAATCCGCCTGATCTTCCAGGCTATCACCTTGTGTACTTACTAAGGGTAGGGGATGCGACTCCCGACCTGTTAGTTTGTTTACCCGATTCCAGACTTTTCTTTCATCGGTGTACGAATTTAAACTGGTGATGTACCTATCCCAACTTTCCCTGTTTGCACGTCGACGTGTTCTCCTGCCTTGTGATTTGATCTGTTTGAAATTAATGAGGTTTTCAGCGGTTGGAGAATTGCGAAGCAATCTCCAAGCTTTGTTTTGATTTTTGCGCGCTTTCCGACATTCATCGTTCCACCATGGGATGCGACGCTTATTAGCTAATCCGCTAGTCTGCCTAATACATTTAGCTGCAGCGCTAATAATAAAACCTGTTAGGTATGCAACAGCATCCTCTACATCAAAAACAGCAAGTTCATCTCCACCTAAATACGTAAGCTCTTGGAACGTTTCCCAGTTGGCCGAGTCCATGTTCCATCGAGCAAAATGTGGCAAGCATGTATCTTGTTTTGTTAAGTTTAGCATAACTGGGAAATGGTCGCTCCCAAAGGGGTTCCTGAGAACAGACCACTCCAGATACGGAATTAGAGTACTCGATACTATACTTAAATCAATGGCTGAGTATGTGTTATGTGTAACGCTGTAATAAGTTGGCTCTTTCTTGTTAAGTATAAATGCACCTGAAGAAAACAGAAAATTTTCTATAAGGCGTCCTCGCGCATCTAAACGAGAGTCGCCCCATAAGGGGCTATGAGCGTTCACATCACCAACAACTATGTATGGCGGAGGAAGTTCATCAATGAAGCTTTGAAACAGTGTCTTGGAAAGTTGATAACAAGGAGGGACGTAAATCGAACTAATTGTGACTAGCTTACCGAACAGTATTGCTCGGACAGCAACTGCCTCAAGGGAAGTTCGGAGGTTTAATTGCCGACAGGCAACACCTTTATCTACTATTATAGCGACACCGCCCGACGAGGCGGTAGCGTCGTCACGGTCCTTGCGAAAAATGGCATATTGCCTTAAAAAGTTTGTGTTCTCTGCTTTGAGATGCGTCTCCTGGACACACAGCACCCTCGGACTATATTTAAGAAGGAGCTCTTTGACATCATCAAGGTTATGGAGGAGACCCCTAACGTTCCATTGTAATATTTGCGTGTTCGTATTGAAAAGGAGTTTGTGCTGTGTGTTCAGAAGATGAAGACTAGCTCACGGTGCCCTTTCCAGGCGCCGTGACGCGAGGTTTCTCTTTTCTGGAGCGGTCGAGAGATTCCCGCCGCTCCTTCGGTGCTGGCGGCGCTGGCGGCGCCGTCTGGCCGGTTGTTGTGTCCATCGCCTCTTGCGAGCGGTTGGTGTGTCGTGATGGCCTCGTCTCGTGGGACGAGACCTTTGAGGCCACCAGCCCGGAGGTGGATGGCCCCTTGTTCTGAGATGGCGGAGCAGCACTAGCTGCAGCCGCCGAGGGGGCGGATGGCGTCACCGCCGGCTCACTGTGTGTGGGCCTGACAGCCGCCGGATGCCGTTGTGGCTCTGCCCACTGACGCGCCACTTCGGCAAAGCTATTCTTCGGCAGGTAGGACACCCGCCTTCGCGCTTCTCTGAATGATATGTTCTCTTTGACTTTGATCGTTACTATTTCTTTCTCCTTCTTCCAAGATGGACAGGAACGCGAATACGCGGCGTGCTCCCCATCACAATTCACACAGTGTGGCGCGTTCTCACAAGATTCAGATGGATGTTCATCGGCACATTTGGCACAGGTTATTCGGCCTCGGCAGTTCTGAGAACTGTGGCCAAACCTCTGGCATTTGAAGCAGCGGAGGGGATTCGGGATATAGGGCCTGACTCGGATCTTTACATAGCCTGTCTCGATAATCTCGGGAAGTACACTTGAGCCGAATGTTAGGATTAGATGCTTGGTTTGAATCTCTTTACCATCACGCCTCATCTTAATTCTTTTCACATTGATGACATTCTGGTCACTCCATCCCTCCAAAAGTTCAGTCTCAGTTAGCTCCATTAGATCATCATCGGAGATGACACCACGAATGGTGTTCATAGAACGGTGTGGGGTGACACTCACTGGAATGGCCCCGAAAGACACAAGATTGGGTAGCTTTTCGTATTGCAATTTATCACGGAGTTCAAGAAGTAGATCACCACTTGCCAACTTGGAAACTTTGTAGCCTGGGTGTGGTAGGAGGACGACAATTTAAGGTTTTTGCTCGGTGTGCGGGGCCGAGAGATGAAATGCGCGGGCTTTTCCGTTCTTGTGTTCGGCGTGCGGGGCCGAAAAGCGCGGGAGTGAGCGTCGCGGGTGCGCGTGGTCGGTGCGCGTGCCGGGAGAGACCATCTGAAACGACGGGGCAGCCAGGCTGACAGAACGGGCAGTGCAGCGAGATGGAGCGGACCGAACGCCGGCCCACGTCCCGGCATCCCGGTCCTGCACTGTGAACTGGGCGCCGCCCCGGCTTCTACCATCGTCGCGGGTCCTATTGAGCTGGGCCTCGTTCCCGCTCGCACGACCGCTGCCGTGCTGCCGGGCTTGGGCCACGACCCAGAGCCCCCTGGTCCTGTTCCACAAACCGGGCGTTGCCCCGGCTTCTACCATCGACGCGGGTCCTGCGGAGCACGGCCTCGTTCCCGCTCGCACGACTGCTGCCGTGTTCCAGGCTCGGGCTACGTCCCGGAGTCCTGGTCCTGTTCCGCAAACCGGGCGCCTCCCCGGCTTTTACCTAGTGCTGTGCAGGGCTTCGCCCCGGCTCTCATCCCACCGCTACGGTGCCGAGCTCGGGCTACGACCCAGAGCCAACGCTCCGGAACCGGGCTACGTCCCGGAGCCATCCTGAGCTTCAACCGCCGCCAGTACTCACCGCCTTCAGAGCAAGTCCGCCGAGCCGTCGCCACGAGACCGGACTCCTGTGAAGAATTGTGAGTGCTCGAGCGTGACACTTAACCAGCTTATCTGTATAGTTCATGTTCATGTATTGTCCCACGTGCCGTTCGTGTCATAAATACGTCTCTTTGTGTCTCTGGTTGCTTTCTTGTGCGTCTGGCTGACCTGCGCCCACAACACAATCATCACACTGGGCCAAAATCCTCCATCAGTGATTTCGCAACCAGAAAAGGTGAGACGATTCTTGCTGACTTTTCTGCTTTCTCGGAATGTATAACATGAAATCTTGGGAAATTATCAACTTGGCGGCCAAAAAACTTAAAAACTTCTTCGGTGCGCCCTTGTTTATGAGGGCGATCAGGGAGTCGGGGGAATGACGAAAAAGCCATAAAGGTAGCGATGATTTCGGCAGCTATGCCAGCCACCCACCACCGAGCCCAACAAGGGGACGCTACGAGACCCGAAGGAGACGCAGACGCCAGCTGTACATAGCCACTATAACCTAATATAATAGACCCAAGGTTGGATAGATTACACGAGGTTAACCCTTGCTGCCTGGAAAATTGGAAGTAAAACGAAGCGATGAGAAGACAGGAGAGATGGAAAGTGAGAGAGAAAGACGAAGGTTGGAGGGAGAGAGAGACAGGAAAAGGCAACTACCGATTTCCCCCGGGTGGGTCAGCCCGGTGGTGCCGTCTACGTGAAGCCGAGGCCAAAGGGGTGTGTTGCCTCCGCCGAGGGGCCATAAAGGTCCAAGCACTCAGCATTGGCTCAACCCCCAGGATCCCCTTTTCCCCGGACACGGCTAAGCCACGCACGGTTAAGCGTGGGAGGGTCCAACCTCCGTGTGCTCGGGTCCGTGGTGTCGCAACCCACCAAACGCCTGCTTGCGCAGACGCCCCTGCGGGGGTCGCTGATGGAGGGACTCCTGCCGTTCTTGGGATGTGCGCCGCCCGCGTCTGCATTGCTGGTCATCCCACTTCCGTCGAATTTGCCGTCATCGAGAAGTGCCCCCATGACCATATTCTCGGCTTAGATTTTTTGTCCACTCCTTCTGCCCTCATTGATTGTGCGACCGGAGCTCTTCAGCTTGAGCTGCCCCATCCTCCCGACAGTCCAGCTGACATAACGCCACGCTTATGCTCTCGCCACCACGTTCGTTTGCCGCCTCAAGCTGCTACATACGTTACTTTGACGTCTTCACATGACATTCCCGATGGTGACTACGTCTTGTCTCCGATTATCGACGTCCTGTTAGCCCGCGATGTCGCCCAGGCTCACACCATTGTTTCCGTTAATGACAATACGGAGGTCGTGCCGCTTCTCAACGTCAGCCTGTTGACTCAGGTTATCCCGCAAGGCATGTCGCTGACCACCATTTCCGCGCTTGACCCCTGCAAGATTGCCACTTTGGATGCCGATGTTTCGCCACCTTCTTGCTCGGCTAACTTCGCGGCTTCGTCTCTCGACGTCATTAACAAGATGATTGCTCCCGATCTGACCCAGGTGCAAGCCCAAGATCTCTACCGGGTCCTGGCGTCCTATCGTGACATCTTTGATTTTGGCGGCCGTCCTCTAGGCCAAACATCTGTCGTGGCTCATCGAATCAACACTGTTGACGCCACTCCTATACGCCAACATCCATATCGCGTATCGCATCACGAACGTCAAGTCATCCAGAACGAGGTCGACAAAATGATTACAAAAGACGTCGTAGAACCTTCATCTAGCCCGTGGGCCTCCCCTGTCGTCCTCGTGAAAAAGAAGGACGGCAGCTGGCGTTTCTGTGTTGATTATCGGAATTTTAACAAAGTCACTCAAAAAGACGTCTACCCTTTGCCTCGTATCGATGACACCCTCGACTGCCTTCAGGGAGCCCAATATTTTGCTTCCATCGACCTTCGGTCTGGCTATTGGCAGATTTCAGTCGACCCAATGATATACTATATGCGACTCTCGAGTACAGTGGCCATTGAACATGAATATGAGCAGTGTGCTTATTGAATTAAGCCAATTGATCGTCATTAGTTCAGCAGTGTTATGGGACAATTGCCCGGCTATGTTCAACTGTTGGCGCCTTTGTGTCATCGTAGACAATAACATTTCTTGTTTTCCTATCGTAGATAAAGGCCGCGCACGTCTTCGTTTGAAATTATTTGTATTTATGTAAAATTTTATTGTGCCTATATTTACGACGATAGAGGTCTAAAACGTTGTTTTGCCTGCCTATTTTTGGCGCTAAAACGCGCTTTTTTAATGCCTAAAGATCCGGTCTCTAGTCATGAATATGACTTCTACCATCATTCTTGAGTGTTTACTAGACTTAGTACCCACGTCAGAACCCATTTCAGTGGCGTTCGAATGTTAATCTTTTTCGCTGGGTCATTGTCATGACCCACATGACATAAATACATGTCACAACATATTAGGTCATGACATTTATGTATTGACCTATCACTTATGTTCCTCATACACTCCTGTCAAACTGTGCCCATTTCGGTACCTACCAAGTTAATGAAATTACCATGACAGCACCAAGACCTAGATGGCTGTTTCAAGACCTACATGACACGCATGTCATGACATTCATGTCATGACATATCATTTATGTTCGTCATACACTCTTGTCATAGTATGCCAATTTTGGTGCATACCAAGTTACCAAGTAAACGAAACGACCATAAGAGGACAAAGACGTAGGCGGCTAGATAGGCAGATGGATAGAAAGAAAGATAGATAGATAGATAGATAGATAGATACTGTCAAAGTAGCAAATGTCCGCCAAGAAATGCGTCGCATTTAAAACGCTAGAGCCGCGCGCAAAGCAGACGTCCTCTTCCAAGAACGTCCCGCAGCTCTCGTGTCGTAAGTTTAGAGCTTTCCTTAAGACAGCCCTTGATATTGTGAATTGTTTGGATATGCAAATTCCATGGTTTCAGTTCCCATTAACCGGAGTGTCCCACGCGTTGGTGCTCCTTCCTTTCAAAAGTGACTTGATAAGAGAGTGATGGTCTAACACCAGCTATACGATCTACAGGTAAAATTTGTGAGACTGTGCGACGCGGATATTTTGTCTGCAATATCCTTTCTTCCGCACCCTACCATTCTCCTGATTTTCGGTTCGTGAGAGTTGTCACTGGCTAACAGGTTCCCCTTTGTCACTCAGTCGACCTCTATGTAATCTGCAATGGGAAACAAGCCATAGCGACGTGTCGTTCATGGAAGTGTGACACAAGGGCAGTGCGCAAACAGTCGCGCGAATTCGCGTGCACGCGCACAAACATGCACGCGAGCAAACACCTAAACGTGATAACAGCAATATTCGCAGTTTCAGCTGCGCAACCAGGAGGCCCGGTACAAGGCCGGGTCTTCGATAAGGAACGCCGACACGTCAGCCGCAATCTCTGGCCTTTGTATCCACGCCATCGACGCATATTCCAAGAGTGCCACCGTCTTTTCTGGCGAAGGAAAACTGAAGTAACGAGCCGGCTAAACTCATAGAAATGCACGGTTCGTTTGAGCGGTTTGTTTATGTTGTTGCATTGTTAGGGGCTCTTCAAGTTGACGCCTCGCAGTCTGGTGTAGCTCAGAGCACACATCGCTGGACCTAGGTGATAATGTGCACGAGCGCGTACGTAATTACTGGAAAGACATTGCTCTGACATACTGCTGTTTAATGGCTTGTGGTCCATTGCACTTCACACGGACTGTGATAGGAGATTAAGCTTCCCAATGACAAAAAAAATCATTTATGTGGATTACTTGTTACCACTAAAAGCTTCGAAACTATATTGGTTCTACCTAAATTGAAGCACTCAAGTGTTTCAAATGCGAAGCATTTCTTGACGAACATTTGCAACTTTGACAGTATCTGTCTATCTCTCTGGCCGCCTAGGTCTTTGTGCTCTCATGGTCGTTTGGCTGACTTCGGATTTACCAAAATCAGCATAGTATGACAAGAGTATATGATGGACATAAATTATACGTCTTGACATGAATATCATGACATTTATGTCATGTAGGACATGAAACAGCTGCCTACGTCTTGGTCGTTTCGTTTATTTGGCAGGTACCAAAATCGGCATAATATGAGAACAGTGTATGAAGAATATAAATGATAGGGCATGAGATGAATATCATGACCTGCTTGTTATGTAGGTCAAGAAACAGTTGCCTAAAATGACAATCACCTACCGAAAAAGTCATTGCCACTCCAAAACCACTGATATGGGTTCTGACTTGGCTACTAAGTAAACGAAACACTAAAGGATGATGGTAGAAGTCATAGACATGAGCATGACTCAACTAAAATGACAATGACCCAGCAAAAGAGATTAAGACTCAAAAACCACTGAAATGAGTTCTGACATGGGTAATAAGTGGAGGAAACCCTAAAGGATGGTCGTAGACGCCATACTCATGATCGTGTTTCAGCAAAATGAAAAATGACTAAGAAAAAAAAGTTAGCACTCAAAAACCATGAAATGGGTTCCGACGTGGGTACTAAGCGAAGGAAACACTAAATGATGGTGTTAACCGCCATAGTCATGACCACGACTCCGCAAAAATGACGATGACTCAGCGAAAAGAAATTAACACTCAAAAACCGATGGAATGGGTTCAGATTTGGTGCTAAGTGAAGGAAAGCTAAAACGTTCATGGTCGAAGTCATAGTCATGAGCATGACTGAAGCTTTCGCCTTAAGGTTTCTCAGGTCTAGCTAAAGGGACTCCTGAGGAGTCAAGACATGAATGTCATGACATGCGCGTCATGTAGGTCATGAAACACCCGCCTACGTCTTGGTCTCTCATAGTCGTTTCATAAACGTGGCAGGCTCTCCCCGAACACTGCTTCGTGTAACATCGATTCCCACAGGACGTGGGATCTGCCGGCTTTTTTCAATACGGAATCTACGCCGCAGCGGTCTGTCTTATATCAGGTTCGTAAATTCAGCAGCAGAGTAGTACAGGCACCGAAAGGGTCCTCCAGCATGCACCATCAGCATGAACCATCTGGCATAGAGAGGCTTCTCCGTTACGTTGTGTGGTTTCTCCGAGGGTTTCTCCTTAGCGAGTTTAGCCTGGTTGGGACGTATTACTTCCTTTTCATATTGTCGCGTATACCCTACTGTAGTATACACGCTGAATGAGGACCCTGGCGTTTTTCCCGGCGATCGGGGCTGGAGTAAGTCTCCAGTAGCTTGCGCTGTAAAGGCCGTTTCACATGGTGCGATTTGCACTGCGATTATCGCACCGGAAGTGCGATTTCCGTCGCATGCGACGAAAATCGCAGTCGCAGGGCCGTTTCTGCGATTTTCGGCTGCGACCAACCGGTTGGACGCAACGTCGCAACGTCGCAGCAATCGCTGCGATTTTTCCGTCGAAATTGCGCCGAGAGGTATTTCGCGGTCTGTTTTGGAAAATGGCGGCGGTCGCTCAACGCAACGTTTATAGATACTTTTTTGTCTATAAATATTGGATCAACGAGCCTCGAACAGTGCAACTAATTGAGTGGAGCCTTGGATTACGCAATCGGTACGTAACATCAGCACCGACACGCGAATAGTGCACATAAAAACTCGTAGGTCAGATTCGGTTCTGTGATTTCTACGAGTTTGTTGACACGCTACGTTGCTAATCTGGCGACGCTGTTTTTTAGGTTAGCTTCGGGTGCTGATAGTACGTACTTTTGCGTGATTTTCCGTTATTCACACGCGCTGCGAGTTGGTAAATACTACGAGGTGTCCCTCACGGGAAGGCATGGCCTTCGGATGTCGTCCCAATTTTCTGGTTCTGGAGACAACTCGCGATATACGAAAACGCCACAGTTTTATCGCCGTATGCTTTTACGGACGGAACAATTTAAAGAATATGCAACTACGGACAAATGCTGTGGTCGCGCGTATAGCGTGACCAAATGCTTGGTCACGCTATACGCGCGACCATTTAGTTGCAGTTGGTTGGTTAGGGCTTTCATGCGCATTTTCCCCAATGAATTATCTCATTTCAAGGTTCTGTTACTTCCGCTGCGAGACGCAAAGCGAACGTGCAAACTGGATATCGTAATGAATGTTCTACAATAGCATATTTCACGCTTTGACTGGGAATAAGCAGTATTGCCAATTTATTTTCGAAGCAATATTTAAACAGTTTTTTTCTAATTTTTCTGATGCATTATTTTTCTCCTGAATAAAAAAACCAATAAACATTCAGTGTGTTGCAGACTTTGTATCCTTACTGCATCTGTATTAACCCTCACATTAAAAGGTAATTGCACATTTCGCTTACTTAAGTGCATCGAATTACTTTTGTTTATGCTGGTTGTAACATATCGCAGTACTCTAAGAAACTACTTAGCCATAAACATCCTTGCCTTTTCTTGCTTCTCTGTCTCTACTTCCTGTAAGACACATACAATAATGCGAAAAGCAGGCGAACACCTTGTTTTTATAAGCAGTAGATAACTAATTAAACAAAAGCAGATCAAAATTGTGCAGTGAAGTCAGCCGGTTGCATTCCTTCGTATGAATGATAGTATCTTTTCAAGTGTGGGTGGGTCTTGCATGTCCACAGCTCATAAAGTGAGGCGTAGGTATAGCCCATCAAGATGGAGGCAATGTTGCTAATGAGTCTGCACTTACATGTATTACTGCATAAACTCGTATAACCATATCCCATCATTACTCAATCGAGCTTGCTCAGTCATATTCACCAAAATTCTACTTATCCGAGCTTGCTCCGACTCATATTCACCAAAATTGTACTTGGCCGAGCTTGATCTGACTAATATTCACAAAGATGCTACTCAGGCAAGCTTGCACCGAGTCATATTCACCAAATATCTACTTAGCCAAGCTTGCTCCGACTTATATTCATCAAAATTCTACTCAGGTGAGCTTGCACTGAGTCATATTCACCAAAAATCTACTTGCCGAGCTTGCTTTGACTCATATTCACTAAAATTATACTTGGATCAGCTTTCCCCGACTACCACATGACAATATTCACTGAAAGTTTACTCAACTGAACTTGCTCTTACTCGTATTCACCAAAATTCGACTCAGTCAGGCTGAAACGAACTCAGACTCATGGTTAGTTCGAAGTCTTAGTGAGCCGACGTTTGAGTGAGTTCACCGTGCTATGTATACATTACATTATGTGACCTGTGCGGTGAATAAGCAAACATTGTCTATGAGTATGTGTTGCATCGGGTGAAATAAGGACAACTGTAAACACTGGAGTTAGTTTTCTAGAGTTCAACTGACCGTTGCGTGAAAGCTTCGCCTCATGTCGATTCAAGCAAGTGCATTGGATCTGCATCATAATTTTTGACAATCCTGCTGTCTGTCCTAACCATTACTGGGTGGCCACATTTTGTACATTTCAACACAAAGTTTAATAAATGACTGTAGTGCAATATATTAAAAAAAAGATTCTTGCATCACTGCACGTATAACAATCAGAACATGACACAAACACATGCACATAAGATGCACACAAATGATAAATACATAAACAGATGAAATCAGCTAGCCACCACCTATTGAAAAAAAAGGACAGGACTACGTATAACCATTCCCCTTGCCAGGTACATGGGCTATAGGAGAAACACACGTGCAACCTAGCAGTTACCTCGAGGTAGTAGCTATGGACGCTTTTGCATTCGCAGCTGGCCACTCAACCACTCAAGTGTGTTCAGTGTGCACTTGTACTTAGGCACACTTTTTATTGTCTGTATCTCAAAAATTTAATGTGGCTCCTCAAAATTTTGAGAATGTTTGGATTCTGAGGCTTGCAAAGGTAAATATTTTTATTCCATTTTCGTTCAAGGTGAAGGCTCATACAAAAGATTAGAGATGTTGTCAGTGCCCCTCACTTTCTCTCAGAACATAAGTGGTCTGTTATTGAGATACTAGCAGCTTTTCAATAGGAAGAAAGGGAATCAGCTTCCCCTGTTTTCAGCATTGGGTTAATGCAGGCACTTCAGGGAGCCATAAAGTTTTGCTATAACAATAGGTTCGGGAATACCAGATTAGACTGTACCTTGACACTTTCCTTGCACTTTCTTATTTTGGTCAAATAACCCAGTTTGAAATGGCTCCAGTTAGCATGCTCTAACATTGGTCTAATATAGGTTAAGAACATGACTAGCTTAACAGACTGGGATGCTGGCTTTCATTTCCAGGAAAGGAATCATAGCACCTGCTCCAGTTGCATATGTTTTTTGGTTATCAGGGGTATTCAGGGATATCAGGGTATCAGGGTTATTATTATCAGGGATATCAGGTGTTATCAGGGATAACGTGCTGAAGCAGGTAGAAGCACACGCATGCCATTAGCGGATAGTTTCGATATCTTCTTACCTTACACTTGCCACCATGAATACAAAATTTTAGCGTTCGATTTTGTTATTAAACAAACAAACGTACTCCTAACAAGGTATTTTAATGTTAGCCGCGTGGCTACGCGGCTGCGCTACGTACTGCAGCATATTAACTTAAGCTTCTTGATACAGATTCACAGCACACTAACAGCGCAAGAAACAGGACGAGAAAATAGACGACGCGCATGTCTGCCAGCATGATACGATTCTACGTACACAAGTGACTGCAGCTCCTAAAAAAATGTGGTGTCGGCTTTTACTCCTTTCGAAATATTCAGAGAGCACTTGTATGAATAATTACAGCACAGGCGCCGAGACGGACGAGCCAGGCTGGCGCTAAGATAAATGTTCACAACACAAATTCCATTGCACGTTCAGTAATTACACACAGATCATTTGCGGCTTTGTTCAGGGGCAGACGTGAGCTTTTGGGTTGGTGCTTGCTGCTAAGTTTTGTGCAAGAATATTGCTAGGAGCAGGAACCACTAATGCGCAATCACGAGCAATACACACACACATCCGTTTTTCAGAAGCTGACGTTAATCACGGGTAGCGCGAGGGTCTCTGCGTTGACATGACGACTCCCCCGAATCCCGAATACTGCATATGCGATGACAACAGCTATAGGGGCTTGTTGATAGGTCCTCTTGTAATTTGTTTAACCGCAGGTAGAACGACACAGGCATAAAACACACACGAGACAGCACACAACGCTGAACGACGACCTGCGAACAGCTGTTTACGTCCGCCATTTCTCCTCGTATTGAACTTCACACACCGCTGTTGCGCACTCCAAAACAAACAAAACTTTGAAGCGTTTTTAAATTACAACACGCACGTATTATTTGATCCTAATAAAGAGAGGTCAATTATATTATAACGCGCACGTCTTTTTCATTACATTAAACGAATTTATGCGGCGTGTGCGACAAAATCTTGCAGCAAGCAACCCTGGGCGTCGCATAATCGCATTGTTGACATCGCACCATGTGAAATGGCCGTTGCGAATTTCGCATCTGCGAAAATCGCAGCTGCGATAATCGCAGTGCAAAATCGCACCATGTGAAACAGCCTTAACTCAGGCAAGGATGGCAGGGCACTTTCGCAATTCATAAACCATGTGCGAGCACCATCCTGGAGGCTGAGTTAGAAGCTCCTGAGTTTTCGGTTGTTGTCCCACTCGTTAAACGCAGCCGCGCGCTCGAACTCCGCCAGCTAGTCTTCCACGTCTTCAGATGTGTCGCCATGAAAAGCCGTCGGCACTTGGGGGTTTAGCAGCATGAGGTAAGTCGGTGTTATCCTTTCCGTAGTGTTCGCAGTGGTCGTCATGAATTCCATAGTGTTCGCAGTGACGTCATAAATTCGCTCGTCCACGGCGCCGTGTTCATCACCGCGACATCCAGGGCGCTTCGAACTCTCATCAGGTAAAGTTCCTATATAAGAAAAGTACCGCCATCTACTCTTTCCTCCGCCACCTCCTCTCCTAAAGCGCTTGCTTTTTTCTTTACTTTTTGCTTGCAAAAGCCGAGTCGACGGTGGCGCACCTAGAAAGTCCACGTTGAAGCTTTCAGGACGGGCGCGCGCCGCCGCCGCCGCCGGCGACTGCGGCTGCGCAGAGAACTTTCAACATGGCTCTGAGGCGGAAAAAAAAAGAAAATAGAAAGAATTTCAAAGCGCGCGCTATCATCGTCCAATCGGATATACAGGAGAGAGAGAAGTGGCGTTTATCAAAGGATGGCGGTACTTTTCTTATATAGGGACTTTATCATCAGGCTCGACGAAAGTACCCGCTGGTGCTGCCGAGTTGAAATACCGCTCTATCACGCGAGACAACAGAGCCAATGACTGCATCGGCACGGAGACAAAGCTTCCAGAGCGCAAGCAGCTGCGTCGCCGATGATAGTCCGGCATTAGAGAGTACCGAGTACGTTTCCCGTTCCACGGCAGCGTAGATACTAACAGTCGTGTCAGTCGTAGTACGTACTGCGCCCGCGCTTCTTGCCAAGCCACGGCGGCTGGCAAACAGGTTTGCTGCTGCGGCGCCCGAAGGGTTCGCGGTAGAAAAACGAAAAAGAAAGGCCCTTTCCTGCACCACGACAAGTTCGTAGTCGGCAGCGCGCGCTGGCCAACTTCGGCATTCAACTGCAAACCGCGGTATCGATTTTCTTAACGAACAACGACGACCAGACGATCGACATCGCGTGCTTCTCGACGATCGACCCCGCAAAAAACCAGCTAGCAGGCCCCGATGTGTTCTGTCCAGGTCGAGAAATCGGGGCGTCAAACGGTGTAGGGAGCCTATATGGCACATGCCTACATGCAAAAACAGCGTTGCAGGTAGGCTCCCTAAAACGACGGCTACCCGCCCGACACCTACATTTCGAATTCCGCCGAAATGTAAACAAAATTATGCAGTGCGGTTGCGCCAGCTGGAGAGGAGCGCCTTTTCCGCGTTGGCAAATGCGCCGAAGCAGACGCATACGTAGCTGTTAAAGCAACATCTAAGCGGATAGCGCTAGTGGAAACGCCGCTAGTTGACAGCCATTTGCTGTATATATAGGAAGGCAGAAGGGGATAACCAAGCGATGGAAAAAACAGCGACGTAATTGCAATCTGCGCCATAGAATCGCGGGAATACCCGAGCGGGCAAAAGCTTACGCGCAGCAGTTAGAGACAGCGAGTTGGGCGAGTTTTTGCGATTTACTTCGCGAACCATTACACACCTCCAAGATATGTGCAAATACTTCGTAGTATAATGGCACCAGGAAAATCAAAACGGCCACGAACCGCACCCTTCAAAAACTTGCCGGACAATTTTCCGGAACAAAACAGGCCCTCTTCACTAAGCTCAAAGATAAGTACGTAGGGGAGCTAACCATTCCCCCACGCATCCTACCACACAAAGGACAAGAAAACGCAGTGCTCGACGCCCCGAGAGCTAAAGCAGAACTCTTTGCGGCAGCGCACGCTGCGAAGAGAAATACTGCTCCAGGACCTGGTCAGCTCACAAATGCTACATGATCCGGAACCTGAGCGACGAACACCTAGAACAGCTTACTCGATATTTTAATGAACAGGTATGGTAGAGGGGCGTGGTTCCACAACAGTGGAAGGAGGCCAAAATCGTCCTTATTCCGAAACCAGGAAAACCTCTTGATCTACAAAATTTAAGACCGATATCACTAACCTCCTGTCTTGGCAAATTATTTGAAAAGGTGATTAACACGCGTCTCACGTCTTACATTCAAGACCGCAGCCTCTTTCCCACAACCATATTAGGCTTTCGCCAACAGTTGTGAACTCTGGATGTTTTCGTGCTAGTTCGGGAAGAAGTCTTTTGCAATGTGGCGACGAGCGACTACGTAGACCGGTAAAGTCACGGGCTCTCACGGGAGAGGAAATAAAAAAAAACACCGCATATCCACGAAGTGAATAATGATCAGTGGGCGAAGCACCGGGGGATCATTCAGGTAAAACGCCGGAAGCGTTCTCCGGAAGCCGGAGCTTGGCGTATTGTCGCGTATATATATATACATCGAAAAGATACTGTACAAGTGTACAGTATATAGAGCGCTTATATCGCCCTTGTGCACCGCAGCGCCCGTAGCGGTCTCCATGCAAACCAGAGAGCTACGGACAACGGTCGAGGGACAGGCTCGGCTTTAAGGAGCATCGCCCCTAAAACCGACACCCGATGTTTTAGCGTAGCATTTTTAATATACCTGGTTCGGAACGCTAGCCTGTGCCGGTGCGTGACATCGGCTCGGGTCTCGTGCAGACGCGAACGTCTACGTTAGGGTATAGTGCCTAGAATATACTGAAGTATATTCTAGGCACTATAGTTAGGGAGCCTCCATGCAACGCAGTTTTGTATGTTGGCTCCCTAGTCTACGCAATTATCATGAGACGCTGATGCTGCTGCCGCTACAGAGGGCTAGCCCCCCCCCCCCCCCCTAGAGAGGTGGAAAGTGCGACGAACGATGAAAAGTCCACGTGACGCGGCATGTCTCTGTCGTTGGTCTTGGGTGACACGGTTGGAGGCGGCGTCGATGGATGCAGTAGGGTTGCGTCGCACATTGGTGGGCCGATGGCGCGGGTGCTTCAATGTAGGCGGGTTTGAGACGTTCCAGGGCAATTGTGTCCGATCGGCCATTGACGTTCACGACAAAAGTCGTCCGACGACGCTCGAGAACACAATATGGACCGGAGTAGTGCGGCTGCAAAGGCTTGCGCACAGCACAGTTACACACGAAAACGTAGGTAGCAGAGGTGAGCGCGGGAGAAACCTACGGAGACCTTGCTTCTTGCGAACTTGAAGGCACGGGGCGCATCTGGTAGAAGGAAGCTTGCAGTTCGGCAACGTAGTCGGCAGGTGATCGCATAGGTGTTTTGCTGGTGGCGACAAAGAAATCGCCTAGAAAGCGTAGGTGAGTGCCGTAGACTAGCTCAGCACAGGAGCAACCTAGGTGGCTCTTGAGTGCGGCTGCGATGCCAAGTAAGACGGGAGGCAAATGTATAACCCACTTCTCCGGCGATTCATGCGCCATAAGGGATGCGTTGAGATGCTGGTGAAAACGTTCAACAAGTCCATTGGACTGCGGGTGGTAAGCAGTCGTGCGAAAACGTGTCGTTCCGAGTAGTTTGAGTAGCTCGTTGAAGAGTGCTGAGTAAAACTGCCGACCGCGATCGGTGACTATTGTGGATGGGCAGCCGAACCTTGCAATCCATGTAGACACGAACGCTGCTGCAACAGTAGGCGCTGAGATGTAAGATATAGGTGTTGCTTCCGGCCAACGTGTATAGTGGTCGATGCATGCCAGTATGTACCAGCAACCTTTCGAAGGTGCGAGAGGGCCGACGAGGTATAGGTGTACGGTGTCAAAACGAGCATCCGGTGGAACACTTCGCAGGCGGAATGGGGTGACGCTGGATCTTGGAGCGTTCACACGACAAACAGCAGCGAACCGAATCGTGAACTTGACCGTTTAGCCGAGGCCAAACGAAACGACTGAAAAGGAGCTTCTGTATCGGGCGTATGCCAGGATGCGACAGGTTGTGCACGGTTCCGAATAGACGGCTGCGAAGGGATTCCGGAATGTATGGTCTCGGCGTGTCGGTAGAAGTGTCGCAGACGACGGACGTACCATCTGGGGTCACAACGACGTCCTCCAATTTCAGGGACGCCGACGAATTCCGGAGTGTACGAAGTGTACTGGCGAGTAAGTCGACATCGATGATGAAAGGCTCCGACGCCAACGTGGAAATGGCACTGACACGACTCAGAACGTCAGCTGAAACGTTTTCGGTGTCCTTGATGTGTTGGAACGTTGTTGTAAACTCGGAGATGTAGGAAAAGTGTCGACTCTCGTGGGGCGAGTAACAAGACGCCGAACGGTTCATTGCGTGCACTAGGGGCTTGCGGTCTGTCAAGACAGTAAATGCACGGCCTTCTAGGAGATGTCAAATATGTTTGATAGCCAGGTAAACTGCGAGTAATTCACGGCCGAACAGTGAAGCCAACGCGCAGGCTTCAGTTTCTTGGAGAAAAAAATCACCGCATATCCACGAAGTGAGGGAGATAGGCCTATCTCCCTCACTTCATGCGTAGGCAAAGTGATGGAACACGCCTTCTTAGCACGCATCAACACACAGCTCGAAGAGAACTCTATCTATCCCCACACCATCATTGGAGTTCGCCCTCACCTTTCTACTCAAGACGCTATGTTGCAGCTCAAACATCAAGTACTAAACGACCATTCTCGTAACACGAAAGCCATCCTCGGACTCGACCTCACTCAAGCCTTTGACAGCATTTCCCATGAAGCTGTAGGAGGGACGTGACGGCGGCTGTACGAGCCGTGCCGTCGTCCCTGGTCAGAAGGGCGAAGGCGGCGAGCCGAGCGACGGGGCTGCGACGACCAGCGTGGCTGCCTTTTGGAACGGCACTGCGCGTGCCGAGCTTGCGCCCCGAGCACGCGCTGCGCTTCTTTTATTTTCTCCTTCGACAGCTGGCGCCAAGGCACCAGCTGAGAGCGCCGAACGAAGCGCCCCGCGCTGCGGCGTCGGTGGGCGCTATAGGACCCCCCGCCCAGACGGAACGTCGAAATGGCAAGGCAGTTGAATCGTGGTTGAAAAGTGTCCGTGGGCAGTCCGAGTCGTCAACATGAAGGCATCAGGTCGCCACCACTACTCAGGCGGGCGGCTCTGGGAGCTCCGCAACGGTCTAGGGACTCGCAGAATGGACGCTGTTGGGAGGGGCGCGTCCAACCGACGATATAGTGATCGGCCCATGCGTCTTGAAGGAGGAACGGGGAGGCCTGTGAGGCGAATGGTACGACGGCGGTACCCGCGCGAGCGTTGTCGGCGGCGTATCACGTGCCGCACCGTTACGTGGCGCGTAGGGTGCGCGCAGGACCGATGGAGTTGAAGTGCTGGGCGGACCACGACGCGAGCAGTGCAGGTGGACGCGGCGCAGCCTGGCGGGGTACATAGCGACGGAATACGTCGCGAGTGAGCCACGAGCTGACCGGGCCAAGGGGGGTCAAGGCCTACAGGAGCGTCCGATGGTTCGTTGAGGACGCCTGACGTGGGATGCAGTGAGGGTCGCTGAAGGTCGTGACCCGTGTCCGCGGTGGTCGTAGCCGGCAGAGTCGGAGGCAGTGGGATCGGCGCGGTACCGAGCTCACGCGCCACCTCGGAGGCCGGCTCAGCAGACCGCGTGGAAGGGTCGCGTGCCGTTGTTGCAGGAGCGATGGCATTGGAGACAGACCCAATGGCATGCGGCACGGTAGCCGGCGTTGGGTCGGTGATGTCTCCACTGTCGCCTGCCATCGTTGGGGGCGAGAAAGGCGATGACGTGGCCGGTGTCATGGTCGTGACGATACCCTCGGCGACAACATTGTGCGCGTACTCGCACGAAAGAGACCCCTGGAGAGAGCCGGAGGCTGGGGACTGTGCGGTAGCGCATCGGGTTGTCGCCGAGACGGTATCGGGGCCAGTCGAGGGAGGAAAGCTTGCCTGGTGGTGGCTTCCGGGCACAGGTTGAGATGCGGGTAGCGCTGGCGGTGGGAACGCAGGCAGCGATTCGCGCACCGTGCGGTCAGCCACTGGAAGAGGGTGGTAGGCAGCGCCGAAGAAGCGGAGCACGCGCTGCCGCAGTTCGTCGTACGGGCGCGGGCCAGGCGATGGAACGCCGAGGTGGAGCTGGAGAGCAAGCGGCAGGACGTTGAGGAATACCGCGTGCTTGAACTCCTGGCTCCAGATGAGGTTAAGCTCCAGAGCCGCTTCGAACTGAGCGAACCATGCGCCGGCGTAGCTGGACGAGAACGGCGGCAGTGGTGGGTCGAAGTGCGGCTCCGGCCACTGAGCCATGGCAGCATGTCGCTCGGTGGAACGCGAGTTCTCCCGGGTCACCAATGTAGAAGGGACGTGACGGCGGCTGTACGAGCCGTGCCGTCGTCCCTGGTCAGAAGGGCGAAGGCGGCGAGCCGAGCGATGGGGCTGCGACGACCAGCGTGGCTGGCTTTTGGAAGGACACTGCGCGTGCCGAGTTTGCGCCCCGAGCACGCGCTGCGCTCCTTTTATTTTCTCCTTCGACAGCTGGCGCCAAGGCATCAGCTGAGAGCGCCGAACGAAGCGCCCCGCGCTGCGGCATCGGTGGGCGCTATAAAGCTATCCTTGACCAGGTCTCCCACCTCCACCTGGGAGAGCGATCCTACAATTACATCCCTGACTTCCTCTGCAATCGCACGGCCACCCTCTCGGCCGGGGATTTACGATCAGACCAGCTTCCCCTTGGCAGCAAAGGCACCCCACAAGGTTCAGTTATCTCTTCCATGCTTTTTAACTTAGTAATGATTGGCCTTGCCCAGCAACTACGAGTCGACAATATCAACCATACCATCTACGCTGATGACATCACCATCTGGGCGCACCGAGGCAGCGATGGTCAAGTGGAGTCAGCCCTACAAACGGCGATTGACACGGTTGAATCCTATCTCCAAGGGACCGGATTGCGCTGTTCGCCGGCTAAATCGGAGCTTCTTCTCTACAAGCCCATTCAGCGGGGACGCCCTCCAAAACACCAATCTGAGCACCGACCCTGTGACTCTATCACCTTACGCCTTCAAGATGGCAGTCCTATACCACACGTCCCTAGTATCCGGGTCCTCGGTCTCACCATCTCTACCAACAGCTCCAGTGTCTTGGCTCTCAACAAGATCTGCGCCCGATCTCAAAACACCCTACGGCTTCTTAAACGCATCTCCAACCGACGAGGGGGACTCAAAGAAGAAAGCCTTCTCTGCCTCGTGCAGTCTTGTCATATGCCACATCACCTACGTTGCTGCGTACCTCAACTGGTACCGGGCTGAACAAAACAAGCTCGACACCCTCATACGAGGGGTCTACAAGCAAGCACTTGGCCTCCCGCATTACAGCAGTACTGAACTCTTCAACCAACTAGGAGTTCACAACACCCTTGCCGAACTCATTGAAGCACAACAACGCTCTCAGCTTGAACGGCTCACCCTTACTGAAACGGGACGCTTTATTCTATCTACGCTTGGCTTTACTTACCATCAGCAGCAGGGCCCCAAACAATCGATCCCGACTGACATCCGTAGCTGGATCCACACAGACCCAATTCCTAGAAATATGCACCCTGAATATAACAGGGCCCGGCGCCAAGCTCGGGCCGGAGCAATCATAAAAGCCTTTGCTCGTGTACCTGGCGTTACATTTGTTGATGCAGCGCAATATTCCCATGGCACACGATTTGTGGCCGTCGCCACACGCGACGGAGTCCTACACCACGCCTCCAGCGTCATTACCCCCACTGCCGAAACGGTTGAAGAAGTGGCCATCGCCCTGGCCACGCTAGATCCCACCTGTCACACCATCGTGTGTGACTCTCACTCAGCCATCACTAACTTCAGCAAAGGCCGTATTTCTCCTCAAGCTCTTCGTATCCTCCGCCAGGCACCACACTCTAAAGAAAGCATGATCTCCCTGACATGGATCCCAGCCCACGCGGGAACTGTCCACCCACACCTCCCCAACCTCAACGAGGTCACCCACTCCATTGCGCGAGTACTAGTCAACCGTGCCGGAGACACTAGAGACGAGTTGGACACCAGGGGCAGTCTGACTACTTACAACGATCTCGTTAAGGCATTTTACCTTAGTCGCCGAACCTTCCCCCCACCTCACCCCAAGTTCAGCCGGGCGCAGGCTACCACCCTGCGCCTGCTACAAACAAATACGTACCCTTCACCCGCCCGCCTCGACTTTATATTCCCTGAAGTTTACAATACCCCCAACTGCCGGTGCTGTGGCACTCACCCAGCTACGCTTCCGCATAGGCTGTGGGAGTGCCCAGCACAGTACACACACATTAACACCACGACCCTCTCGTCGAGGTTGCGTGAGGCTCTGCGGAGCTCCGCCCTCGACGACCAAACCTGGGCGACCCAGCACGCCCGTGAGGCGGCGGCGAGGCAAGCCCTCGACGTCCCCTCATGGGAGGCTTAGGCCCGTCACTCTTAAAGTGCTGGTTCCGCAATAAATGTTTATTACTCCTTCCTCCACGAAGTGAATGATGATGAGTGGGCGAAGCACCCGGGGATCTTTCGGGCCAAACGCCACAAGCGTCCTCCGGAAGCCGCAACCGGAAGTGGAACCGGAGCCGGAACCGGAAGCCGGAGCTTGGCGTGCATATACTGTACATATACACATACATATACATACATACAGGGTGTTTCAGCGAATACTTTCAAAAATTCTTAAAGGTTGCCTGTGGCAGATAGCACAATTTTAGTTCATAAGGTAGTCTAGTCGAAGAGGCGGACATTACTTGCACTAGAAGTTGAAATGCATAATTGAATAATTACCAATAATTCACTAATTAAGTTTTTAACTAATTACCTGATGACCCATATTGGAATTAACAAATTGTAGCCGTGGAGTTCGCAACGCGGATCCACTTGAAAGGAATTCTAGGGATGACACCAGTTCCAAGATATCAATTATCGAACATTGCGGAGAAATACATTGGCGTTCCAGTTAGTATCTTAACAAAACGTCGCTTTATGCATTCAAGCACAAAATTACCTGGAACGACAATGCATTTCTCCGCAAAGATCGGGAATTATTATCTTGAAACTGGTGTGATTCTGAGAATTAATTCCCAGTGGATCCGCCTTGCGAACTCCCCGGCTACAATTTGTATATTGCAATATGGGCCATCAGGCAATTAGTTAAAAACTTAATTGGTGAATTATTGTTAATGATTCGATTATGCATTTCAATTACTAGTGCAAGTAATGTCCGCCTCTTCGAGTAGACCAGCTCATTAACTAGAATTGGGCTATCTGCTACAGGCAACCTTAAAAAAAATTTGAAAGTGTTCACTGAAACACTCTGTATATAGCCATATATATATATATATATATATATATATATATATATATATATATATATATTGCAATGGGGATGTTTTCCTAGCAACACTCGATCTGGCGTTAGAACGGCAGACTGAAACAAGTCAAAAGGGAGCTATGGCGAAGCGGGCGAGCAAGCGCTGCTTGTCTTCTTCATCCTTCACCAGCACCATGGCCCAGTCCCTTCAGTACAATCACTCCCCACCAAAAGAAGAGCCATCCTGGCGACCTAGGGGCAGGAGAAGACAGGCGGGTCGTGGCACTGCTTTAGGCGGGAGATGTGGACAATTTCCTGGCCGCGACGACGCTGGTCGGAAGACGCATCCTTCGGCTCGATGAGGTAGTTGACTGCGGATGTTTGTCGCAGTACCCGATAGGGACCATGGTACTTGGAATGCAGCTTGGAGGAAAGGCCCGGTGGAGTAGACGGCACCCACAACCAGACCAGCGAGCCGGGAGTAAAGGACGTAGCTGTAGTGGACGTGTCGTGGCGATGCTTTTGGCGCCACTGGTCCTGGGATGTGAACGAGCGAGCGAGCTGGCGACATTCTTCCGCGTATGCAGCCGCTCGTGAAACAGTCGTCGACACCGAAGCATCCGGCCGGTAGGGTAGAATTGTTTCCATTGTGCAGGAAGGTTCGTGTCCGTAAAGAAGAAAGAAAGGTGAAAATCCAGTGGTGCTTTGCGTTGCAGTATTATATGCGTACGTTACGAAAGGCAGAATCCGATCCCAATTCTAGTGGTCAGAGGAAACATACATGGCCAACATGTCGCCAAGGGTGCGATTAAAACGCTCTGTCATGCCATTAGTTTGGGGATGGTATGCCGTGGTAGTGCGGTGAATGATGCGACACTTCTTTAGCAACGCTGTAATGGCGTCAGAGAGGAAAACGCGACCGCGGTCGCTCAGTAATTCTCGAGGTGCTCCATGCCGTAATACCAGGTTCTGAAGGATAAAACGAGCAACGTCTTTTGCCGTGGCAGATGACAGGGCTGAAGTTTCAGCGTACCGCGTAAGGTGGTCGATAGCAACAATAACCCAGCGGTTGCCGCTGGGAGTGCTGGGAAGCGGACCGTATAGGTCAACTCCGACGCGGTCGAACGCTCGAGCGGGGCATGGTAAAGGCTGCAAGGGGCCGGCAGCATGTTTAGGAGGTGTATTGCGGCGTTGGCACAGGGGGCATGACCGGACATACTGGCGAACGAAACGATACATACCGCGCCAATAGTACCGAACCTGGAGGCGAGAGTATGTCTTCAATACCCCAGCGTGGCCGCATTGTGGGTCATCGTGGAACGTGGCGCAGATGTCGGAGCGGAGATGTCGGGGAATAACAAGCAACCACTTGCGACCGCTGGAGTTGTAGTTGCGCCGGTAGAGGAGGTGATCCCGAATAAGAAAGTGCGTGGCTTGGCGACGGAGCGTCCGAGAGATCGGCGCTGGCGACCGGCTAGACAGGAAGTCGAGAAGCGAACAGATCCATGGGTCCTTGCGCTGCTCTGATGGCAGGTCGGAAATGTTGAGGGCGAAGGCACCGCAGGCGGAAATCGACGAGCAGATAGGATCAGGTGACAGGGGTGACCGGGAAAGAGCGTCTGCGTCTGAATGCTTGCGGCCGGAGCGATAAACAACACGGATGTCGTATTCTTGTAGGCGTAATGCCCAACGAGCGAGCCGACCAGTTGGATCTTTGAGTGAAGACAACCAGCATAGGGCATGATGGTCGGTCACGATGTCAAAAGGGCGCCCATACACGTAAGGTCTAAATTTTGCGATAGCCCAAATAATGGCCAAACATTCGTTTTCAGTAACGGAGTAGTTCGCCTCAGCTTTGGTAAGGGTGCGGCTGGCATACGCTACGACGTACTCATCGAAGCCATTCTTGCGCTGTGCAAGAACAGCACCTAGCCCGACACCACTAGCGTCCGTGTGAATCTCAGTTGGAGCAGAGGGATCGAAGTGGCGCAGTACTGGCGGTGAAGTGAGAAGGCGGCGCAGTTCTTGAAAGGCGTCGTCACATGCCGGGGACCAGTCCGGTAGCTCGGAACGGCCGGTAAGAAACGCGGTCAAGGGGGCGATTATGGAGGCAAAATTGCGGACGAAGCGGCGGAAATAGGAGCATAAGCCGATGAAGCTGCGAAGCTCTTTCAGGGTAGTTGGTTTGGGGAACGCGGATACAGCACTAAGTTTCGTAGGGTCCGGGAGGATACCGTCTTTTGAGACCACATGACCGAGGATAGTAAGCTTGCGAGCGCCGAAGTGGCATTTCTTCAAATTTAGCTGCAGTCCTGCAGCGGTGAGGCACGCAAGGACTTGCTCGAGGCGGCTGAGGTGTGATGCAAAGTCGGTAGAAAAAACTACAATGTCATCTAAGTAGCAAAGGCACGTGTTCCACTTCAGGCCTCGGAGAATGGTGTCCATCATTCGTTAGAAAGTGGCAGGCGCGTTGCAGAGGCCAAAGGGCATGACGGTGAATTCATATAGACCATCAGGTGTTACAAAAACTGTCTTTTGGCGATCGGCCTCTGCCATCGGCACTTGCCAGTACCGGGAGCGCAGATCCAGTGAAGAAAAGAATTCCGCACCCTGTAGGCTGTCCAAGGCATCGTCGATGCGCGGCAGAGGGTAGACATCTTTGCGCGTTATGCGGTTAAGGCGGCGATAGTCGACGCAGAACCTTATGGAGCCGTCTTTCTTTTTAACGAGGACAACCGGAGATGCCCAGGGACTGTTAGAGGGCTGGATGATGCCACGCTGCAGCATGTCGTCAACCTGCTGGTCGATGATCCGGCGTTCAGCGACCGACACACGATACGGACGCTGGCGCAAAGGGGTTTGTTGACCGGTGTCGATATGGTGAACGACTGCTGACGCTCGACCCAAAGACGGTTGGCCAATGTCGAAGGAGGCCCGAAAACGCTGGAGGAGCTGGATAATTTCCTCGTGCTGGACAGGTGTGAGTGCCGAGTCGACGGCATGAGCAAAGACGTCCACAGGGGCATCGGTCGCGCCAGGAGGAGTGACGGCGCAAAGCAGAAGTGGTGCCGCATCGTCAAACATGGAGGCTGGGAGGGTGCAGTCGAAATATTCAGAGCTCCCCAAGCACTCGCCGCGGAGTATGGATGAAGGGCACGCGGAGGGATTGCACACGTAAAGGGCAGCAGAACCGCCGCAAAAAGTGACGATAGCAAAAGGAAGCAGAAGGTTCCGACGGCTCGCACAAGAGGCTGACGGCGTAAACAAAACAGATGAGTTCGCGACAGAGTCACACGACACAGGGACCAGAGCGGCTGAGAAAGGTGCGATGTCGATGTCCGTGGCAGCAACAACTTTAGTAGAATGGTGGTCGTCAGGCTCAAAGCACGGCACTGATAACGTAAGTTCGGCACGAGCGCAGTCAACAACAGCTTGGTTCAGAGATAGGAAGTTCCATCCAAGAATGACGTCGTGCGAGGAACGGGATAGAACGACAAATTCGACAACATACAAAACGCCTTGAATGACGACCCGAGCTGTGCATGATGCTGAAGGCTGAATGCGATGCGATGTTGCCGTACGCAGCGATAGGTAAGCAAGTGGGTTGGTCACTTTGTTCAAACGGCGGCAAAACTTTTGACTAATAACAGAAACGGGGGCTCCGGTGTCAATAAGTGCGTGTACGGTGACGCCATCGACGGACAGTTCAATTTCGTTCGCAGGAGAAAAATGAGGCCTTGAAATGTTCGAGGTAAACGCAGTTCGTGCCTCGGGAACTGCGACTGTTAGTTTTCCTCGCGGGCAGGACTGAGTCGACGAACCATGGGGGAAAGGGATCGACGACGTGGGGAGGGCGACTGGCGTGAATCGAAGGGGCGGCGACTAGAAGACGAGTCCGGAGGAAGATTAGACACATCATGACGCGGAAGTCGAGCAGGCATGTAGCCGGAGGCGCTCCCACTGTCAGGGAAACGGTAGTTGCGACGGCGGCAGAATCGTGCTACGTGGCCCGGGAAACCACAGGAATAGCATATTGGCCGGTTATCAGGTGTGCGCCATGGGTTGACGACAGGGGCTCCAGCGGCCGAGTAAGGAACGGGAACCGGGCGTGAAGGTGGTGGCGGCACATGGAAAGTTCCGGTGGTCCGGTAGGCGTCAGGAGCCGGAGGAGCATAAGGCCGGGCGACAACGTTAGCGTACGTCAGTGGTCCAACAACGGGCTGCGGATGAGGGGCAGCTGGTAGCGCCTCAGCAACTTGCGTTTGAAGCACCTGACGAAGCGAAGGAGCCAAGGAAGTCACCGGCTCAGGAGGGCTAGTCGCCAGAGACAGTTGCCGCGCGACTTCCTGGCGGATGAACTGCTGGATTTGCGGCATTAAAGCAGAAATGTCGGCAGCGTCGCGGCTAAAATCCAAGGGAGCGAGATCCGCGGTATCCTGCTGAGCAGCACAACGTGTTGTGGCACGCTGCTTGCGCAGCTCGTCGTACTCCTGACAGAGCTGAATTACCTCGGCAACGGTCTGGGGACTCTTGGCGACGAGCATCTGGAAGGCGTGGTCATCGACGCCTTTCATGACGTGCTTGATCTTGTCAGCTTCGTCCATGGATGAGTTGACGCGCCGGCAGAGCGAGAGCACGTCTTCAATGTAGCTGGTAAAGCTCTCGTCAGTGCGTTGAACGCGACCACGCAATCGCTGCTCAGCACGAAGGCGGCGAACGGCGGGACGGCCGAAAACCTCAGTCAAAGTACTTGCAAAAGCGGACCAGGTGGTAAAACTGGTTTCATGATTTCTGAACCAGAGGTTCGCCACGCCCGTCAAATAAAAGCCTACATTAGTGAGCTTGTCGCGGTCGGCCCACTTATTATATGCGCTTACACGGGCGTATTCGGCGAGCCAGTCCTCGACGTCGAGGTCCTCTGTTCCGCTAAAGATAGCAGGATCGCGCTGCCGGACGACGCCAGGGCAGACAATGGTCGGGGGTACGGGAGCAGCAGCCTGGGACGGTCCGGGATCATTCATCGCAGGAGCTCTTGGTAGCGTCCGACTGCGGAGTTCCAGGATGTGGAAGAGAAACCCAGCGCATCCACCAGATGCAATGGGGATGTTTTCCTAGCAACACTCGATCTGGCGTTAGAACGGCAGACTGAAACAAGTCAAAAGGGAGCTATGGCGAAGCGGGCGAGCAAGCGTTGCTTGTCTTCTTCATCCTTCACCAGCACCATGGCCCAGTCCCTTCAGTACAATATATATATATATATATATATATATATATTTAGTGAAGAACAGGGACGATGCAGTGGGGCATCCTCACCAGCGATGTCTAGTGGGTTAGTCTCTCCAACGCATCGCTCGGACTACGCCGCTCGCGCTCGCGATTCCTTGAACTGATCCAACGGTTGGCCCTAACGCCTGTGTGCAATAAACGCCTCTACAAGTGGCGGAGGTGGGGCTATCGATCCCCGTACCTCTATATGTATATATACTTATACAAATATATACTGTACATGTGTGCAGTGCACATGAGTGAGGGAAATGACTTTTATTAGAGGTCCGGCGAGGACGCGAACTCGTCGCGCTCCCGGCAGTCCCACATCGGGACCGGCTGATCTATCCCACCGGCCCGGTCGCGGGCACGCCGTACAGCCAGGATTTGCTTGTCTAGAGTGGGGGTACGCAGAAGCGAGTCCCACTCATCCTTGCTGAACTTGGGGTATCTCGACCCGCACTCCCAGAGCATGTGTGCTAGAGTGGAGGTCCGCCCGCAGGACAGGCAGGCGTCGTCGCCATATTCGTCAGGGTAAACTTCATGCGGAACGGCCAGACGCGGGTATGTGCCGGTCTGTAAAAGTCTAAGCGAAACAGCTTGCGCCCTATTCAATTTGGGGTGAGGGGGTGGAAAGACGCTTCTAGACATGCAGAAGAATTTTGTAACCTCGTTGTGAGTAGTGGGAGCATCCTTGTGGCCGTAAGGGGGAGGGGTGTCGGCTCTCCTTACAGATAAAGCGCGGACGGTGAGGTCGCGCCCAGCCTCGTGAGCAGACTCATTGAGAATCAGGGGAGCACCTTCGACCGACCCAACGTGAAGGGGAAACCAGTGAATCGAATGATGCGTGACAGCATCCGGATTGGAGGCGCTAAGAAGACGAGTAGCTTGCTCGGCGATGCGACCCTTCTGAAAAGCCCTAACTGCAGTTTTGGAATTGCTATAGATCTCAGACTCACGACCGTGTAGCAGGGCGAGGGCGACGGCGGCTTGCTCGGCGACTTCGAGGTCTGAAGTGCGAATTGAAGCGCTGTTGGAAAGCTTGCCGCTGGAGTCGACCACGACGACGGCAAAGGTCTTTCCATCGCTGTACTCCGCTGCGTCGACGAAGCGTGCTCTGATGCCTTATTGCTTGATCTGTTTAAGAATTGCTACTGCTCTAGCCTTGCGTCTGCCCTCGTTGTGCACGGGATGAACGTTTCGAGGCACGGGGGCCACATCGAACTTGTCTCGAATGCACCTAGGGTTCGGGGTACTGACCCTCGAGGATGCGTTTACCTGCCGCTGTGGTGGTCACGCGAGCGAGCTGCGCGCGTTCTTGGGCTTCCGAAATCTCCTCGGCGGTGTTGTGTACCCCCAGCTTGAGGAGATCTTCGGTATGGGTCCTAATGGGTAGCCCGAGAGCCCTTTTGACTACTTTGCGGATGATAGCATTGAGCTTGTCTCGCTCCGCTCTGAGCCAGTTGTGCATAGAAATCGTGTACGTGAAGTGGCGTAATACGAAGACGTTGATCAGGCTGAGGAGACTGGCTTCCTTCATGCCTCTGTGTCTGTTTGCGATTCTGCGAACAAGGCGGAAAGCGTTTTCTGTCATTGTGATGATGTTGCGGAGAGCTGTTCCGTTCCCGCCGTTGAATTCGACAAATATGCCCAGGACCAGAATGACGTCGACCCTGGGTGTCACCCCTCCGTCACAAGCCTGCAGACTGATGCTGCTTTCGGCGACTGGCTTCTAATCTTTGGGTCTTCCTCCCTTCTCTTTTCTGTAAAGCAGAAGCTCCGACTTGGCGGGGGAGCACCGAAGTCCGGTGGGGCGGAGACACTCCTCGATCACGTCGATCGCCTCCTGCATGGCTTCTTCGATTCTACCCTCGCATCCCCTGGCGCACCAGATGGTACAATGTACATGCTCTGGTATACACAGTATACATGCAAACCAGAGCTACGGACAGCGGACTACGAGGGACAAGGCTCGGCCCTAAGGTGCTTCGCCCCTAAAAGGCAAGTGGATGCCACGCATTGTCGATGAATTGCTGCAGAACGACACCAACGGCGGTGTTTGAAGCGTCGGTCATGATGGCAGTGGGCGCGTCTGGCTTTGGGTGTCTAAGCAACGTGGCGTCGGCAATTGTCGTCAGTGGCCTCTTCATGCCACCGAAGCACTTGTTTACGTTTGTTCACCAGTAGAGCGTCTAGAGGAGCCATAAGTCGTGCGCAATCGGGGATGAATCAGCGGTAGAAATTGACGAATCCGAGAAATTGGCGAAGCTTGGTGAGTGTGGTCGTTCGGGGAAGGTCTTCAATGACGCGAATCTTGGATGGCAGTGGTCGAATGCTGTTAGCGTCGACGATATGACCGAGGAACTCGAGTTCGGGTTGACAGAATTCGTTCTTGGCGGCGTTGATGGCAATTCCGTTAATGGCAAGGCATCAAAACAACAACCGCAAGTGGTCAAGATGTTCTTCTGGGGAAGAGCTTGCGACGAGAAAGTCGTCAATGTAAGCAAAAACGAGAGGCAGGCCTCTGACGGAATCTATGAAACGCTGAAAGAATCGGCCCGAGTTCCGTAAGCCGAAAGACATGCGGAGAAATTCAAAAAGACCGAAGGGTGATGGCGGTCTTGGGAACGTCTTCTTCAGCAACCGGCAGATGATAGGTGCGCACGAGATCGATCTTAGAAAAAGATCGTCGCACCGTACCACGCTACCGCGAAGTACTGAATTTTCGGGAGAGGGTAGCGATCAGGAACTGTAACGTTGTTTTGTACAAGGAAATGACCGCATGGGCGCCAGTCTCTCGTCTTCTTAGGCACCATGTGAAGTGGGGATGCCCTATTACTGGAGGACGGGCGGATGATGCCAAGTTGCAGCATTTGTTCGAACCCCGCGCGAGCGATCTTCAGTTTCTCCTCGGACAAACGCTGGGGTCGAAAGTAGTCTGGTGGGCCGGAGGTGATGACGTGATGGCAACGTCATCGTCATGTTGCACCGGTTGCGTCCAGTCCAGCAGGCGCGTCAAGGTGCGAAAATCACGTAGGAGCGCGGCGAAAGGTTCATCCAACATGGCAGAAATAGGCGCGATCGGCGATGTGTCTGATGATGACACGCCGGGAACGGATAGCTGGGTCACGGAGTCGATGAGACGGTGTCGTTGAACGTCGACAAGGAGTCCGTAGTTGTGCAAGAAGTCTGCTCCAATGACTGCACGACAGACGTCTGCAACCAGTAAAATCCAGGTATCGACGCTCACAACGTAATTTTGGTGATTCTGCTTTGCCGCATCGACATACGCAGTGTGCTTGTTTTTTTAATACCTTTCTTGAAGGGCCTTAGCTGTGGCAGACCGCCTCTTGTCGTGTCTCCTTGGGTAACGGTTTGATAACCAAATGGCGTTTGACCGCACCGGGTAGTGCGGTTCGTCCTGCCGAATTCCTAACGGGATTCAGCCCGAGTTTATCCAGAATGAACCTGCCAGCTGCGTTGCTGGATAATCGTTCACGTTGGGCCGTTTTATGGGCTTCCATGAGTTCGTCAAGCGTATTGTTTACCGCTAGCTCAAGTAATCGTTCTGTGTTCGCATGCCTAGGGAGCCTGGGGGCTTCTTTATGAGCTGTGCGGATGACACTGTTGACCTTTTCCTTGTTGGGAAGCCACAGGTGGTAGTATGGGAAGGAGTACACTATGCGACTGACTAGGAAAGCCTGCGTCAGGCGACACAGATCAGCCTCCTTCAAAGCGCGTCGTCTTGTAGCTACTCGTCTGAGCAGGCCGCAGATTTGGCTGGCTGCCATCTGTAATCGGGAAATAGTCTCGGAATTTTCAGTATCATGCTGAATTAGTATGCCCAGGACTCTTATTGCCAGTACGGGCGGAACTAGGCTGTCTTCCATATTAATCGGATAGGGGGAGTGACATCCCTTTCGGTGGGCAGTTTCGTACATTTATCCCGGACGACGAGAAGTACGGATTTTGTCGGGAAGCACGCAAGACCGCTTTGTCGCCAAAAAGTTTCTATGCTGTCTGCGGTCGCATGTAGTGCGTCCATGATTACACCATCCGAACCGCTGTTGGTCCAGATTGTGATATCATCAGCGTAGCTGGAATGCTTGATATTCGGGATCCTTTTCAGTAACGGGGGCAGGTTTCGAATGGTCACGTTGAAAAGGAAGTGGGAGAGGACCGCACCTTGAGGGGGGCCCATTGTTCCTAATTGAAATTGTCGCTTTTAATGTCCCTCAAGGTGTATTTCCTACAGTGCGATCCTTAAGGAAGTTTGTAATGTAGACATAAGTGCGCTCCCAGACATTCTTTTGGGATAGATTTGTAGTATTGATACGTGTAATAAATTGTCAAACGCTTTTCTCACGTCTAGCCCTAGGATGGTACGGGTGGCTCTTACAGGGCCTGCTGAATCTGCCACATAATGTCTTGGGTAGACAGATTTAGCTAGAAGCCAATCATCGTAAGGGGCAGTAGCATTATGCTTTCAGTGTACTCATTCAGTTTGTTAAGAATGACGTGTTCTATACCCTCCCAAGGCAAGAGGTTAAGAAGATGGGGCGGAAGATTTTCCACTTAAAAGCCTCTTCCCTGGTTTGGATATGAAGACTACGTTTGCATGTTTCCAGCTGGTGGGTGTAGCCCCCTCTTTCCAGTGGATGTTGAAAAGGTTGGCGATTTCGGTAACCGACTGATCGTCTAGGTTAAGTAGCTTTTTATTAATGATACGGTCCTCGCCAGCCGCCGCTGTAGTTTTGATGCTGTTTAGGACAGCGCGTACTTCCGATTTCATAATTTCACTGTCCAATTCCTTGTTTTCTTTTTCGGTGTAAGCTACGGGCATTGGAATATTGGTGCTTGTATTAAAGTAGTGGTTTTTTAGAGCTTCAAAGAGGGAATGATTATCTCCTGGGAAGGAGTGTATGATCTTTTGAAGGTGCCTTTGTGATGCTGTTCTAGTCTGAGTGGGGTCATGTAGGTGTTTAAGCAGAAACCAGGTGTTTTTCCATCCTATCTCGCCATTAAGGCGGTCACATAGCTGGTGCCAGTGTTCCTGACTGAGCTGTCGTGAGTACTTCTCGATATCCTTTTCGAGTTGCACGAGGCAATTGCGTAAGCCACGATTGTGTTTTTGCGCGAGCCAGTGTTTCTACAAGCACTGCTGCGCAGACCACAGTGGACCACTTTGACATCAGGAGCTGGCCCGTCCTCCTACGCTACCTCAGTGGTTGAGTTAGCTCCGTCTTTGAGAAGAGTGGATATCCACTCTTCAAGGTTTGTAATGGGTGCGGGTTCACGTATATTCCGAACATACCAGAAAACGTTCCATTTAGTGTGCTTAATTTTTAGCGTTTCCCCTTTGTAGCCTGTGGATGGTACCGTAATGGAGTGAATATAATTAGAGAGCCTACATGCAACGCCTTTTAGGGTACCTACCTCCAAGAGCTAAATTGGCGGGTTAAATCTGGGGCACAAAATGGCGAAAGACCAGCCGAAATACTACATTTCCCGCAACCCTTCGTGACGGTAAAATAATTAACTTCTTTTAATAAACTTTGGCCTCACCAGCCAGAGACAAATGGCGCGTCTGAGCGCCGGATACGGCACGTCTACGTTTTAGTTACGCTGGAAAGTACAGTCTTTATTACAGCACACTTCGAAAAATACCCTTTATATATTATGTAAAACTGGAAGGCAACGACAATGCTTAATGAAGTTCACATTCTTGGCGTGAGATAATGCTACTACGAGCATGCCATGGTGCCTTATAACTTGTTGCTTTACATGTGTCGCACGACATGCAATAGAAAAGTAAGTTTGATGTGTTAAAATAAAAGGAAAAGGCAACTAGTACATTACAGATGTATGCAGGTTTCTTGTGCGCATTGGCGCAAAACTAAATTAAAGAAATTCAATGATCGCGTGCCAACATGAGTACATCAGAGCGTGACAAAAAAAAACGGCAGAAAGACTGGAGACCAAAATGGCTACCCACCAAATTTCGCGGTAAATAGCGTCAAAATGTTGGTATGGTGACCACCCTAAAACAGCACTCCATGAATATAATGATGACTCCCAACGTTAAGTTCCGTATTGTCCAAGATGGCATTCTCTATGTTCATGGTGAAGGTTAAATCAGGTGAGGTGTATTGATTCACGCTATTGCTTATGCGGGTTGGTCTTATGTCCCCGCTAGCTGACGGGGTTGGGACGCGTTAGCTTCCACGCGCGACGGCGTTCCGAGCGTTCCTGACGAATTTTCTATGCCGATGTCTGGCTTTTTTATGCTTTTTTTATGCCCCCGGTTGGTGCGCCGCGGCGTTTTCGATGCACGCGGCAGGTGGCACCTTTTTTTTTTTACGTCACACGAACATACACGAACATAATACAAAGAAAGAAACCAGAAGAAAAAGTTCCACAAACATGCAAAATTTGGAAATCGAACCCACGACCTCTCGGTCTGCGACGATAGATCGCCGAGCGTTTAACCCATTGCGCCACAAACGCATTTGCAGAGAGCTACACAGACGCGCCTTATATATCTAACACTCCTCCGTGTACCCGCGCTCTTGCTCGGGGCGGTGCCGCCGCCTACGAGCAGAAAAGAGAAGTACTGCATTATGACACTAACGCGCACCGACAGTGAACGCTTCGGTGGTCTCAGCACTACGACGCCTCGATGCCAGCATTCGAAGGGACGCTGGCATCAAGAAGCACTACCAACGCGTTCTCGCAGAAGCACTACTAGGTGGCGTTCACCGTACTCAGCACAGCGGAGCGTGGCCTCCGCAATTAGCTCTGAAAATGTTTCTGAAGTTGATCGCGGAGGCTGCAATTACGACGCGCTGTACGCGCTGATTTGACTCGCGAGCTGCCGTGTTCGCTCTATGAGATGGGTCTCGGAGGCTCGCTAAAACAACGCAGCCGCCACAGGTCAGTCCAACAAATAAACACTTACTGACAAGACAGCAGAGGACGATCACCATCGCCACCAAAGCCGGAAGCCCGCAGAAGCTGCCGTCGCGTGCCATGTCAGGAATCCTCTCGGTCGAGCAACCAAACGCCCAATGCAGGGAGAAAATAACACCTCCGGTGGGGCGTGGCAGATAGGAACGGCGTTGTCGCGCAGCGGATACAAAATCGCACGGCACACTGGTCGGAACGACGACCAACTAAGAATAAAATGAGCACGGGATATTACGCCGGAAGCGTGGGGGAAGCAGCGTCAACCACCACGACACCTACTGCCGCCACGGCACACGCAAAAACACAACGCGAACGTGCTTCTAGCACGTTTGAATCAACGTTACTAGACTAGCTTCAGTTGTAAAACTCTCCGCCCGTACGCCGCCGCTGTCGCCACTCCTTGGGCAGCCACCAGATGGCGGTGCAGTTCCGTCGCTCTCCACTGCTGTCGCGTCGCCTCGCCTCGCCGCTCGTGCGGACGGGCAGCTTGTGCGTGTTGCACGATCGCTGGTCTTCTAGTCATACCATGTGAAAGCGGTATCCATCTAAAGCAATGAGATATATCGGGCTAATATGTTCATACTGAAAGAAGGGTAAACTGCACGATAGGAAGAAACGCATACGACGAAGTGCAGAAACTGCGTTTTTAAGTGCCGTGTGTTTTTTCCTGCCGCCTAAACTTTTCACGCAGTTTACTTCTCCCATACAGCAGCTTGGCACGTTTTCTCACTGCTTTTACTTGCTGAACACTTTGCTCTGGGGCAGTTGTTATCCACAAAAATAACAGCACAACTTTCTTGTAAACCAATGAAAGCTTTATTAAAGACCTGCTGCATTAAAGACCTTATTAGCCTTATTAAACTTTATTAAAGACCATGTGTAACCTGCATTAAAATTAAAATTTTAGCTTACAAAACCTTGCTAAGACCCATAATTGAGTACGCAAAAATAGTATGGGATCCCTACACCCAAAGTAGCTGTATAAAACTAGAGAAGGTCCAGCGCCTTACTTCTGGGTTTATATTTAATAAATACCGCCGTTTCCACTCTCCAACTGAATTATGCAAAACTTGCAGAGCTCCCACCTCTACAAAAACGTACCCAGTATGAAAGGCTTAAATGCCTGTTCCTAGTCATTCATAACCATGTCAAAATAAGATGCGACAAGTACTTCCACATCAAGACACAGACACAGTATGTATATACCTCCTCCCGCAGTGCACAATGGATGCTTCAAGTATAGTTTTTTTTTTCCCAGGGCAATTAAGCAGTGGAACTCTTTGCCCGATTCAATTGTTCAAATAAAATCAGTTAACCCATTCTTGGAAGCAACACATTGCCTTGTGTACGCTGATGCAGCCTGATGTTCTGCACTAATATTGTGAAATAGTAAGTCAAAATGTGCTCTGTAATTACATTGTTAATGTGTTTCATATCAGCAGTGCTGCTTCATTTTTTGTTCAAGTGCACTAACGCACTTCTCTGTTTACGTATGTTAAATCCACTCCTGTAGTAGCCCGTCATATGGACAGACAGTATCAATAAATAAAATAAATAAAAAATTAATAATAAAAGGAACTAAAACAACAACTGGATGCCCCTATATATAGCTACGACTTAAACTGTCAACAGGGACATAATCAAGGCAAATTATTTGGGCCTACGTGGAAACTAACTCCACCTACAGCAGCTTCGCACGTTTCCTCGCTGCCTTTGCTTCAAGACTGGATCCCCGCCGCTGCTCCAGGAACCTTGCCTAAGAATGCATTTGTATGCAAGGTTCCTGCAAGGTATGCGTGTATGCATGCGCGTGACTAAATAAAAATTAGCGCAGCTTGCACAAGTGGCGCAAGGCTAAAAAAGCAGCGGAGCTGATGGCCACCTAGCTGGTCCTGGCCTTACCAAATATGCTTTTCTGGAATTTATTGATTATTGATCAATTAACGATTCGCTATTCATTGGATATCACAACGTATTGGTCACGTATTTGGGCTAGACTAAGCACTACCAAGTCATCCCTAGCATTTTCCGGAATTTATTGTTTATTGATCGAATATTGATTAGCTATTGTTTGGCTATCGCAAGGTGATGCGAGGCACAGCTGTACGCAGTGACGCCATCGCTAGGCGAGTTTTTGCGAACACTAAGCGGGGAAGCAAAAAGCTTAAACAGCTCCGCTGTTAAAAATTGAATGATGCATGCACTCAGTTCCTGAAAGCGCAAGGGGCACCCAACACGAGTGAGCGTATTCTCTGACAGCTCTTCTAAGATGGCCCAGAACAGGTCACCATACATATCTCTTCGTTCGTGTTTTTTCGCCCGGTTGGTTCGACAGATACGAGGGAAGGTTGGGGAACACTTTCGGCACCGCACCCTCGGCAAGTGTCCACTTGTCTCGTATCACCTCAACCGTCTGTCCAATGACAATATGCAGAAACTCTTTAAGATGTCCTGCTCATGAAAGTGTAAGTGGATTTCCATTGATTTCGCAGAGAGTTCCTTGTCGGCACGAGGATTCACTCTGTTGAACACCGAGCGAAGTTTCGCATTGCTGGGAGCACACAAGAAGTGGCGCGCCGAACTGTCGACATCGTTCGATAGCCGCTTGTTGCACTCAGGAACGCAGCACATCGGCATCGTCAGCTGATATTCTTAACGAACGCGGTGAAGGCTACAGTTTTGCGGATGACGTGCTTCCTGAAATCCGCCGTCAACAATCAACCACACAATACACCAACGCTGCACCGCGTGTTTCGCCCGGCCAGTTCACAAAGCCGACTACTGGGGAAGTGAAGCTGGGTGCGACGGCAGCGTCATGAAGGCGCGGGCGGGTGGCGGTTCCGCGCAACGCCGCCGAATTTTACAACTGAAGCTGTAGTAACGTTGGTTTGAACGACGTCACGCTTCTTTGTCGTCACCGACGGAAAACGACGACGGCGCACCACCTCACAGACAACGGGCAAAGCGCACCACGCTCAGTTGGCAGGACAGCAAGCAGTGTGGGAGGCAATCCTCGACAGATAAACCACCACCACTGCACGACGCGTTGTCCACCACAGAAAAAAATGGAATTTTCCGGAAACGCCACTGAATTTTACTTCTTTGTACAGAAAGTTTGATATGTCACTGTCCACAAAATTTGAGAAATCGACAGGCTTCAGAAAAACGATGTATGCGGCCATGCTTTGACGTATCAGAGCACAATTAATAAATACATATTCTACTTGCTTCTTCACAGTCTAAGTTCTCGTGCAGGAAGGCTGGTTTCCAAGCCGATGTTACTTAACTAAATAGTGCAACATTGTTCACGCCTAATACAGGCAGATTTCTAAATACCTTGGCAAACGTCCGATTTTCGCGCTTGATTCCTGAGAAACTTTGAGGATAGAAGTCGTGACAAAACCGAGAGTGTGCGTAATTCGGCATATATGCGAAATTCATCCCAATGTTACGAAAAAGTCCAGTTAAGGAATTGAGAAAAATGAAAGAGCCGTAGCTATGCGGGGCTGGCCTGCGTCCAGTCCAACTCGGTCGTGTTTAGAAATGAACAAACTTACATCATCAGAAAATTGCAGAGGAGCACGTGGAAGGTTGAGGCGCCAAGCTAACAGGTGTTCAAGCAGCTTGACCATGACACGAAGTTGCAGTGGTATTTCGCGACACGAATCACGTATACCTCACAAGGGTGTAAGATTGTTCGCGCTTCTTGGCGTATCATGGCGACGCTACACAGCGTAAGATACTACCACCACGTTACACCGCCAGTTTCTCACAGGGCTGAAAGGCAATCTAGATGCAGAAAAGAGTCCGCGAAGACCAGTAATGGTCCCTCATTTGGCCTATCCGAGTTGTGACATTCTTCCCACGAGCCTCCTTATAATTGCTAGGTCACGCGACCGAACTTCTTTCGTCTCGCAGTTAGGGAGACTATGAACCCGTCCTGCCCGCTCACTGCTGGTGGTGACCTGTGAGGAGGCGAGGCGGCATTTTGTATGCGGAATCCATAAAACCGTCCAACAATCGCCTTCTTTTCCGCTGCGAGTGAGAATGCGACGTGATCGCACCCATAAGCGCCAAGTCACGAGGAAAGGTGACCTGTTGCGTTTCCTTCGTTTTTCGCTTCTTTGACAAGAGCCGGTCGAAAAAAAGGTTTGGACATGCGAACGTGTTCGAACCTCATGTCCTCGAAATTTTTGTTTTCATTCGGCGGTTGAGTGCAGTCTTTTTTTCCCCGAAACAGTCGTTGAGGGCAACGCCAGTCCCAATTGTTTATTGACTGTGACCATATGCGGTTGAACGCGAGGCCAATGTGTAGCGGGTAATGACGACCGCATTCAGATATGGGAGGAATGCACGTTCAGCCTTGTGGAACGAGGCAGTTACTGTGTCCGCGACGTAAATCTTTCCTTCTGAGAGAGAGAGAAAACACTTTATTCCGGGTCAGACTAAGACTTATTGATCTTCCTCCGGCAAGATGACCATGGCCAGCTGGTCGGCGAAGGCCGCCGACGCCAACCACACCCGCCAGTGGGGAGGTGGGGGTTAGGGAGGGGATTGTAGGGCTGCGGGTAAAGAGAAAGTGATGTGCTCTACATTCGGATACGTAGAGGGGCAGTTGGGACTTGAGGCCTCTGAGCGGTAACAATAAAGGCGTGCTGGAGTGATCAAAGTGTTGAGCTGGACGGCCCTGAGGTTGCGTACTTGAGCGGTACAGAGACAAGGGTGTGGTGGCGGAAGAGTCTGCAATCAATGCCGGAGGTGTTTGTAGTGCTGCTTTAGAGTTTTCGCATAAAAGTGTGCCTCGTCCGCTATCGGCGGGTAAGGCCAGGGGATCATCGACCCCCGGCTATTAATCTCGCGGGCAAGCTCATGAGCGAGCTGATTGGCGATAATCCGCGCATGACGTAGTATCCACACCACAGTGACCGAAGCAGGGGAGAGAAGGGAGAAAGAGTAATAAAAGTCGTCGTGAAGTTTATCGGGAAGTCTGTTGTCGCGAAGAGGTCAGATTGCCGCCATGGAGTCGGAGAAAATGCGATCCAGAGGAGATGGAGCGAAAAGGGTTAGTTCGGGCGTCCTGTGAACGATCGCGGCCAATAAAGGGATAGACAACAAGTCGGAAGTGAGAAGGGGCCAGCGGTGGAAGGGCTGGGAATCTCAAGGGGCGCCGAGATTGTGACAGCAGCCGTGGAGCCATGAGTTTGGTAATACACTGCCTCAACGTAGCATGGGACAGTGCCTGCTGGGAAAGGGTCGTGGAAGTGAGCGCCCCCTGGTCGTCGTCCATCATGAAGATCTGTGGGCATATTAGAGGGAATAGGGGCACAGCGGAGTGTCACTTTCTTACTTGGGAGCCGGAGGGTTTTAAGTGAAGGAAACACTAAAGCATGATGATAGAAGTGATAGTCATGAGCATGACTCAGAAAAATCACAATGACTAGGCGAAAAAGGATTCACACTCAAAAACCACTGAAATAATTCTGACGTGGGTACTCACTAAAGGAGAATGCTAAAAGTCATAGTCATGAGCATGACTCAGCAAAAATGACATTGACTCAGCGAGAAATGATTAACACTCATAAAACACTGAAATTGATCCGATGTAGGTACGAAGTGAGGGAAACGCTAAAGGATGGTGGTAGAAGTCATAGACATGAGCATGACTCAGCAAAACGACAATGATTGAGCGTAAAATGATTAACACTCAGAAACCCCTGGAATGGGTTCAGACGTGGGCGCTAAGTGAAGAAAACACTAATCTTCTTTCTTCTTTCTGCTATTTTACATGCCAAAACCAGTTCTGTGATTGAGGCACGCCGTAGAGGAGGGTTCCGGATTAATTTTGACCACGAAGGGTTCTTCAACGTGCACTACACCGCAAGCACATGGGCGTTTTTGCATTACGCCTCCATCGAAATGCGGTCGCCAGGGCCGGGATTCGACCCCGCACTCTCGTGCTCAGCAGTGCAACGCCTTAGCTGACTGAGCCACCGCGGCGGGTCAAAAAAGACTAAAGAAAAATTACAATGACTCAGTGAAGAAAGAATAACAGTGAATAACCACTTAAATGGGTTCGGACATATAAGTGATAAGTCATGACATGAATGTCCTGACATGCGTGCCATGTAGGTCATGAAACAGCCGCCTACGCCTCGGTGCTCCCATGGTCGTTTCGTTAACTTGGTTGGCTCCCCGCCAACTGTTTCGCATAGCATCGGATCCCCCGGCTTTTATTGCGATAGCAATTGTATGGACACTCCAAGCGCATTTTTGCCGTCGCCTTCGGCGTCGCCGTATGTAGTGACGTTGCAACGCTAGAAACGGCGATAAAATCGTCGCCGTGCGATGTGCGGTGTGTGGGCGACTGAAAGCGCGCGAGAATGAGCCGGGAACCGCTGCTTAATCCCGCGCACGCGAGAGGGGGTGGGGGGGGGGGGGGGGTGCGCACGGTCTTCGTTCACGCGGGAGGACCGTGGAGGAGGTGACGGAGTCGTGCGTTCTGCTTACGCGGCTGCTGCTATCTTGCGATCTGCGACGCGACCGAAGTGTGCGCCCGCGGAAGCCTCACCTTCAAAGTGACCTGTGATGGGCCAAAGTGCATTCGACGAGTGCTCGTAGCTTCGTATGCGCTGCGCTTTCGACACTTCGTTCGCGTTGAAGCGAGAGCCAGCGCGAAGGTCAACATGCTCGCTGCCGCTGGTGCGCTTTATCACTCCAGCGTTTTGACGAGCTTCCGCGGTCATCGAGGGAGATGTGTTAATGTTTACCTGTGCGCGCGGGAGACCGTGCTGGTTTATTTAGCTAGTAAACAAATATTGACAACTTTATACCGCCGATAAACTAGTATGCTTATTTCATAAAGGTATACTCATGGGCTATCGCAATCGATGCTTCGCCTTTCGGGAGAAATTGCGACGTTTTTTTTTTTTGAACTCCTGTGGTATGCAGGTATCAATGAGACTTTATAAATAACATGTGGGCGAGAACATTTCACGTAACTCTCTCTCTGTCTCTATCTCTCTCTTTATATATATATATATATATATATACTCCCACTCCCAGGGTTAGTACCCAATAAAGTGAATGGTAAAACGGCGCCGCGGTAGCTGAATGGCAGGAGCATCGCACGCGTAATGCGAAGAAATGGGATTGTTCCCCACCTGTGGCAAGTTGTTTTGTTGCGACCGTAATTCTACGGACCCTCAAAGCAGATTTCTGCCGTCGGCGTCGTCGTCGGCTTCGTCGTCGCTGTCGCCGAGAGGTTTCGTATGAACTCCAACGGCGATGAAATCATTGCCACGCGCCGTATGCTGGATGTGCGAGTGAAAGCGCGCGAAGGACGCGCGATTTCACGGGGAGCGAACGCATGGCGGATAGCAAACGCGACTTCTTCCTTCGTGCGGAAGGCCGTGGGGGGACGAGTAGGAGGGAGGGAGGCGACGTTTTGCTGTGGAACTGAATCCGTATTTATATAAAAAATCACCGCATATCCACGGGGTGAATGATGATGAGTGGGCGAAGCTCCGGAGGGAATCATCGGTAAACCATGAATCTTGCGTGTAATTCGCCCAGTCTCGCCACACTAAATCGAACGATTGACTTCCACCAATGACACGTGCCATATGTGACGTCATTCCTATTTTATAACGGCGCCCTTCATTATAATTGCACCATCTCCCGCTTAAGGAGACGCTAGCACAAACGCGTTAGAAACGTGCAGTACTCCCTAGTAAGGGGAAGAGGCCACAGCGTCTTACGCAGCCGTTTACACATGCCGGAACGTGCACCGCGTTTGCCGACGCCATCACATGACTGCTGAGAGAGTATAACCCCCGTATTCATAAACGCTCCTCGACTTGACTTGTCACCGCCTTCAAAGCGTTTCGAACGCGCTGCCCAAGGCGGCGGCAAGTCAAGTTCAAGTCGAGGAGCGTTTATTAATACGGGGGTAAGGCGGAGATGCCACAGCGTCTTACACCAGCTTCTTACACGGGCCGTGACGCGCTAGCACAAACGCGTTAGAAACGCGCAGTCTTTCGTTAATGTTGGGTATTTATTGTCATCGTGGTGCGTGTGTCCATGTGTGCTTCGTGGCGTAGTGGTTAGCGCCGCGCGTTCGGAAGCGAGGGGTCTCTGGTTCGATTCCGCGCTACGGACACAACTTTCGGAATTTTTAGGGGCGAAGCTGCTTAGGGTGTGGGTCTATCCCTCCTCTGTAGTATGTAGTAGTAGTAGTAGGTAGTCAGTGGTTATGTAAGTTTGACGCCAGAAATTTGAAATAAAATCACGATGGAATAGTTTTACTGCATACAGCCTAAGTTTTCGCCACACGGAGACTCCGGGATTGGTGGCGTGTGTGTATGTATTTCGGAGGCCACAACAGACAATACTTGAACCATGCTCAGGCAGCCGAAGAAGTGAACGCAACGAATTCGCATGAAGAGAGGGGGGAGGGCGAATATAGAAGAAGAGAAAGATGGCCACGTACAGAGTAGTTCCTTATTTTTGTTGAACTATTCGGTTCGTGGCCAATATCCCACTATCATCTAGACTTTACTTCTAAAGCTACTTGAGGCCACCATACCAGAAACAGAATTCTGCATACAGGTCTGTCCTGGCAGTGTTTCCTGTGCAACTTAAATGCCATGTACCTAAATCCACTGAACATTGTTTTTCTATTCTGGCACTGATTGTCAAGAGAAAGTAAAGAATTCTGTGCCGCCAGCTTTGGCGTTCTCAAAATTGCGACAGCCATTGCCTCTCTTGCGGGGGATTCAGAAACAAGCACGCACGTACAGTGTACAGTCTACACGTTTATTAGGATTCGGGACCAGAAAGCATTCTACCATGTTAGGTTTCGAAGATTTTCTATTACTGGTTTCATCTTATTTGTCCCTGTTAAAATACTTTGTCACAAAATTCGTCCTAGTGGCCTTGTTATCGCTCACACACACACACACACACACACACACACACACACACACACACACACACACACACTGACGCACGCACGCACGCACGCACACACACACACACACACGCACGCACACACACGCACACGCACACACACGCACACACACACACACACACATACGCACACACACACATACACACACACACACACACACACACACACACTGACGCACGCACGAACGCACGCACGCACGCACACACACACACACACACACACACACACACACACACACACACGCACACACACGCACACACACACATAGGCGCGCGTGCGCTCGCGCGACTATTTGCGAGTGTCCATCACTTCTTATGAGAAGTGTTGCTTGTTGCGGGCGGACCTGAAGTCCGTAGATGTTTTTGCTTATTTTAGACCAGCAATTACTAGGGACTTTAGGTGGACCTAGCCTTGCAAAAGTTGCCGGCAATGGCTCCGCCGTCATAGTACGCTGACTTCTTAGTACGCTGTGTAATCTAGCAGTTATTAATACAAGTCGCCAGCATAGGTGTCGAAAATCAGCTGATGACTACTATCAGTTCTCTTACTCAAGCTCTGCTTGGCACATCCGAAGATAAACATCTGCGAAAAAATTGGATGGCAGAAGATGGCTTTGCCTTACAGCTCTCAAAAGTAAGATATCTAAGCCGAGAGCGTCGTCATTAAGCCTACGTAACAATAGCCACGGTGGTAAATGTTATGAGTTAGATGACGGTCGGGCAACTGCTAAAGAAAGGAGGCTTATAGTAAGGGTACGTGTACTACTCTCATTGAAACGACCAAATGAGAAGACACCGAATGCTAAAGGGCATGATGCAAATACTCGTATGACTCTTGGCTAATTATGCGCTCTATGCCAATTGTTTACTGTCGACAACACATCAGCTATGTGCACATCTGGAATATAAAGATACCATGATGATGATGATGATTAGTAGGGTTTATTGGCGCAAGGGCCAGATGTGGCCAAAGAACGCCAAGGCGATGATAATGGCGTGTCAGTGGTACATGAATAGTGAATTATCAGGCGTGGATAAAACGTTAGATGAAGCATGGCTGTAAAGGGGCCTAAAAATAGTCGCTGTAAAGAGCGTAAAATCTACATGTAATAAGGTTATGACAATGATCAATGACGCTTACTATGAAAATGAAGAATACATTGAAAAAAGAGTGAAGATATTCAAGTTATTTCACATGTTGTAATTGGCAAAAGCACTACTGCCTAAGCAGAGCCCTTGAACCACAAGGGCCTGGAGGCAGGTGCTATACTGAACTACTGTCACAGCGGCATCCTCTGGCGAGAGGATGCGCTACGAATTTATTGGGCTTATGACATGTAGGATAACATCGTTCAAGAATGCGAGGACTGCTTTGGTTGTAAAAAGTGGTTCTTTACCAAGAAACATGGACGGATGGAGCGGGACACAATAGCTGTATGCAAGAGGAAAATGTTTCCTTCTCTCTGTTTCGGCTTCCCGACACTCCAGGAGGACATGGAGGACGCTCAGCCTCTCACCACATCGACCACAGGTTGGAGGCTCGTTACCAGTCAACAGAAAATTGTGAGTACCATATGTGTGTCCTATTCTGAGACGACAGAATAGGACATCAGTTCATCGTGTTTTTGTTGTACAGGGCCAGAAGCCTAGCTGTAGTTTAATCAAGTGGAGCTTATTATTTGTTGCGGCGTCCCACAAGCGTTGCCAGTGGTTTCGCAGTTTCGCTCGCAAAAAAGGCTTGAGGTCTATGGCAGGAATAGCAGCGGTAAGATTAATTGCTTGAGATGTAATTGATGTGGCCACTTTGTCTGCCAGTTCATTACCCTCAATGCCTCTATGGCCAGGAACCCAGCATATTGTCACATGTCTACCAGATGAATAAATATTGCACAGGTATGTGTAAAGCTCAATAAAAACAGGAATTTTGTGTATTCTTATAGACATTAGTGCCTTTACGACACTTAAGGAGTCCGTAAATATTATTGCATTCTGTGGTTTTAACTTCTTAACGTGTTTAACCGCAGACTGCACCGCATAGGCTTCTTCAGTAAAGATGCTTGTATAAGGGTTCAATACGTCCGATTCAGAGAAAGAGGGACAAATTGCCGCGTAAGATACACCAGCGTGCGACTTTGATGCGTCAGTGTAGAATTCAGCACACGAATACTTAGATTGGAGTTCACGGAAATGCATTCCAATTTCGAGGTCTGCTGCGTACTTTGTAACTTTTACAAAAGATATATCGCATTCTATCACCTGCCACTCCCAAGGAGGTGGCAGTTTAGCTGGAGGCATTATGCGATGTTCGAGGAGTGGGACATCCATTTCAACGCTAAGCTCCCTCACACGCAGTGAAAAAGGCCGTCTCACAGAGGGTCGATTATGAAAAAGTGTAGTACACGTCAAATCGTTAAAGGTCTTAGAACACGGATGTTCATGATTAGAGTGTACTTTGAGGAAATATGTGAAACTGGTGTATGATCTCTGCAGATGGAGTGACCATTCATTCGATTCTACATATAAGCTTTCAGTAGGGCTTGTTCTGAAAGCGCCTGTGGCCAGTCGGATACCTAGATGGTGAACGGTATCTAGCATCTTTAGTGCGCTTGGGGCGGCAGAGTGATATACTACAGCCCCATAATCTAGTCGTGAACGAATCAGACTCTTATAAAGGTTCAATAGACACTTCCTGTCGCTGCCCCATGTTGTGTGAGATATAATCTTCATTAGGTTCATTGTTTTTAGGCATTTTGCTTTGAGATATTTGATGTACGGGATGAAAGTTAGCTTAGAGTCAAGTATAATGCCTAAAAACTTGTGGTCTTTGTTCACAGGTATTTGCTGTCCACACAGTCCTACACAAGGATCTGGAATCAGGCCTCTCTTTCTTGTGAAAAGAACACAGGAACTTTTGTGGGGGTTAACTTTGAAACCGTTTTCGTCTGCCCACTTAGACACTTTGTTCAACCCCTGCTGTACCTGTCTCTCGCACACGGTCAGGTTACAGGACTTGAAGCCCATTTGTATGTCGTCCACGTAGACAGAATAAAACACGTCTCCTCCATCACGACTACCAACGTCGATGACCATGAGCAACCGTCGTGCATATGGAAGCTGCACTACGCTGCACACGCTAGCACAACGCGAAAGACGAAGCACGTAACTGACACACTAATACAACGCGCAAGACAAAGCACGTAACTGAATCGTCACCGAGTCAAATCAGCGCGTACAGCGCGTCGTAATTGCAGCCTCCGCGATCAACTTCAGAAACATTTTCAGAGCTAATTGCGGAGGCCACGCTCCGCTGTGCTGAGTACGGTGAACGCCACCTAGGTGGCGTTGGTAGTGCTTCTTGATGCCAGCGTCCCTTCGAATGCTGGCATCGAGGCGTCGTAGTGCTGAGACCACCGAAGCGTTCACTGTCGGTGCGCGTTAAGGCCGGAATACATGAAGCGAATAACCGGCGTCCGAGCGAAGAACTTCGTCGGGCGGCGAACGTCCGACGGCCGGCGTCAAGAAATTTGCCGTCCGCAGCCGATCTGCCTGTCCAAACATTTTCGTCGGGTGAACGCCGCCGCCGGAAGCGTCTAGCGCGCAGCGGTGGACGACAGCCAATCAGGAGGCACTAGTTCCGGTCGCAATGCATGCTGGTGTTTCGCGCGCGCGCGCCTTTTCGCGTCGTCTGCAATCGCGTTGGTGTTGCCGTGTCTGCATGTCTCTGCACCGATTGAGTAGTTCCTAGTATGATCTCTCAGGAATCGCGTTGTATTTGTACATCCCATATCCGCTGATCTGCGAGGAAACAGACAAGCAGTGCAAGCTCTCTACAACAACCTTCAACAGAAATCTTCTGATCTCAGAGGCCACATGCTGTCGTCATGCCTATCTCCCGACTTCCCCGATAGATGGCGCTGGCATCGGATATTTCTTTCGCTAGGCTTAGACGCGTTCGAAACGAGAAGCGATCTCGAAAACTACTCAAGGTTATCCATAATACTCTGTCGTCGAAGCGGCCTGAGACTAAGCGAAAGCCGTTTACGCAGTCATTTGCTTCCAACTAAGTGAATTCTACAAGGACAACGCCAATTTCAGTTCGAAGCGGGCGGCCGGGACCGCCGCCAACACGGCGGCCAACGCGCGGCGGCGTTCGCCGCATGTATTGCAACACAGCAAACATCCTGCGTCGTGTCGCCGCGTCGTTACTTGACGCGTGAAGTTCGTCGAGAAAGTTCGCTCCATGTATCCCGGGCTTTAGTGTCATAATGCAGTACTTCTCTTTTCTGCTCGTAGGCGGCGGCACCGCCCCGAGCAAGAGCGCGGGTACACGGAGGAGTGTTAGATATATAAGGCGCGTCTGTGTAGCTCTCTGCAAATGCGTTTGTGGCGCAATGGGTTAAACGCTCGGCGATCTATCGTCGCGGACCGAGAGGTCGTGGGTTCGATTCCTAAATTTTGCATGTTTGTGGAACTTTTTCTTCTGGTTTCTTTCTTTGTATTATGTTCTATGACGCATTTCCGTGACGGAAATACGTCAGTGAAGTCTTGGTGGACCCCGATAGCCGGTGGTAATGAGGCACGAAGTGTGTTCATCTTCACGATAAACAGTGTGCAGCTGAGCACGCCTCCCTGGGGTACACCTGTTTCCTGTATAAATGGACGCGACAGTGCATTGCCTATTTTAACCCGGAATGTGTGGTTGTGTAGGTAGCTTTCAATAATGGTTAACATATTACCGCGGATGCCCACTGCCGACAGATCGCGTAGGATTCCGTAACGCCAGGTCGCATCGTACGCCTTTTCCATATCGAGGAACACGGATAAGAAGTATTGTTTATGTATGAAAGCATCACGAATGTTTGCTTCGATGCGCACGAGATGGTCGGTTGTAGACCGTCCTTCTCTGAAGCCGCACTGATATGGATCAAGAATTTTGTTTGACTCAAGGAAGTGTAAAAGGCGACGGTTCATCATTTTTTCAAAGAGTTTGCAGATACAACTTGTGAGGGCTATTGGGCGGTAACTTGTTACTAATGTGGGGTCTTTACCTTGTTTTAAAATCGGAACGACAAGGGATTCTTTCCTTGCAGTAGGTAGGTATCTGGCAGCCCAAATAGCATTGAAAAGTGCGAGTAGTGTTATTTGAGTATCACTGTGAATGTGTTTGATCATGTCGTACATGATCCTGTCGGGTCCAGGTGCAGAGCTCCGACAGGCAGTCAAGGAGGCTCTCAATTCGGCGATGTTAAATGGCATGTTATAGGGTTCATTCTGTCTGCATTTACGGTCAATAGCCTAGCGTTCTGCGATTTGTTTGTGCTTAAGGAATGCGTCAGAATAATTATTCGAACTGGACACGCGCCCGAAGTGTACGCCAAGAGCGTCAGCTTGGTCTTCCAAGCTGTTCGCTTCGTCGTTCACTAGCGGCAATGGATGGATTTCTTTTCCCTTTAGCCTCATTAGCCTGTCCCATACTTTTGCCTCTTGAGTATACGAATTGATACCTGAGAGAAACCTCTCCCAACTTGCCCTCTTAGCCTGTCTTCGCGTCCTTCTTCCCTGGGACTTAACATGTTTAAATTTTGTTAGGTTTTCAGCCGGAGGACATTCACGTAGTTTTCCCCAAGCTTTATTTTGTTTCCTTCGTGCCTGTCTGCAATCGTTATTCCACCAGGGGACCCGTCTTTTGAATGAAGTGCCACTTGTTTGAGGAATGAACTTCTCAGCGGCGTCAATGATAAAAGCAGTAAAATATGATACGGCATGATCTATAGTAAAATTATTTATGAAATCTCGTGATAAGTACGTGGATTCCCTAAAGCATTCCCAGTCAGCTGAGGCCAGTTTCCAGCGAGGGACATGGGGAAGAGAGTCATGTTCGGTTACTAAGTTTAGGGTTACTGGGAAATGATCACTTCCGAATGGGTTTTTAATTACATGCCAATCTAAATCAGGGAAAAGTGAGGCAGAGCCAATTGACAGGTCTATTGATGAATATGAACTATGATGGATATTGTAATATGTTGGTTCCTTCTTATTGAACAGGCACGCACCGGAGTTAACAAGGAAGTTTTCGATGAGCCGACCTCTCGCGTCGCATCGCGAGTCTCCCCAAGAGTATGATGAGCATTAAAATCACCAGTGATAATGTATGGTTCTGGGAGCTGGTCGATGAGGCTGTAAAATTCCGTTTTACTCAGGTGATGGTTGGGTGGTATGTAAATGGAGCAAATGGTTATAAGCTTGTTGAATAAAATTGCTCGCACGGATACAGCCTCGAGAGGCGTGTGTAGGGCAAACTGTTGGCAGGCAATAGACTTATTTACAACTATGGCTACACCTCCGGACGAGGCAGAAGCGTTGTCACGATCTTTACGAAAAATGGCACATTGCTTCAGAAAGTTGGACTGTGTAGGCTTTAAGTGTGTTTCTTGGACACACAGCACCTTCGGATTAAATTTATGTATGAGTTCTGTGATGTCGTCGAGGTTATGAAGTAATCCTCTGACGTTCCACTGTAGTATCTTTGTGTTCATGTTGCAGACAATGTTTGTGCTGTGTGTCTCGTGTGAAAACACTAACTTAACTTACAGAGCCCTTGTCGGGCCCTGTGATGCGGGCTTTTTCTTTTTTGGAGCGGTTGAGAGATTCTCGCCGCTCCTTTGGCGCTGGCTGCGCCGTCTGGCTGGAAGATGTGTCCATCGGCTCTTGCGGAGCGCTGGACACCCGCTCTTGAGAACGGTTTGTTCGCGGTGAAGGCCTCGTCTCGAGGGACGAGACCTTGGAGGCCACCAGCCCGGAGGTCGATGGCCCCTTCTGGGATGGCGGAGCAGTGCTAGCTGCAGCCGCCGAGGGGGCAGATGGCTTCACCGCCGGCTCACTACGTGTGGGCCGGATAGCAGCCGGAAGCCGCTGCGACGCTGCCCCCTGACGCGTCACATCGGCAAAGCTGGTTTTTGGGAGGTAGGACACCTGCCTTCGTGCCTCTTTAAACGAAATGTTTTGTTTGACTTTAATCGTGACAATTTCTTTTTCTTTTTTCCAGGATGGGCAGGACCGCGAGTATGCGGCATGCTCGCCATCACAGTTTACACAATGTGGAGTATTGTTGCACGACTCAGATGTGTGCTCAGAAGCACTGCATTTGGCACAAGTAGTTCGACCTCGACAGCTCTGTGAGCTATGGCCAAACCTCTGGCATTTGAAACATCGCAGGGGATTAGGAATATATGGCCTGACTCTGATCTTTACGTAGGCTGCCTCGATAGTCTCGGGCAGTACACTTGAGCCGAAGGTTAGAATGAGATGCTTGGTCAGAATTTCTTTTCCGTCACGCCTCATCTTGATTCTTCTGACATTGATCATATTTTGGTCACTCCATCCCTCTAATAGTTCTGTCTCACTTAGCTCCATCAAATCATCATCCGAAACAACACCACGATTGGTGTTCATAGTGCGGTGTGGGGTCACAGTGACAGGAAAGTCTCCAATTGATACGAGGTTCTGCAGTTTCTCATGTTGTTTGATATCTCGGAGTTCAAGAAGAAGGTCGCCGCTAGCCAATTTCGTAGCTTTGTAGCCGGCCCCTATTGTCTCTGTCAGGCATTTCGAAACAAGAAAAGGTGAGATCGTTCTCACCGCCTTTTCGGGTTTTTCATAATGGATTACGTGGAATCGAGGGAAATTTTCAGTTTGCCGGCCAAAAAATTTGAATACATCTTCGGTGCGCCCCCGCTTAAGAAGGCGATCGGGTAAAGCGGGGAAAAAAAAGCCATCAAAAATAATGATTTTTCGGCAGGAACGCCAGCCACCCGCCATGGAGCCCAACAAGGGGACGATGTAGGACCTGTAAACACAAGTCCCACAAACGCCAGCTGTACGTACCCGCTATAACCAAATACGTATAACCAAGGGTGGTTATAACACACAAGGTTAACCCTCGCCGCCAGGAATGCTGGAAGTAAATGGAAGAGAAAAGAAGACAGGATAGATTGAAAGTGAGAGAGAAAGACCAAGATTGAAGAGAAGGACACGAAAAGGCGACTGCCGATTTCCCTCGGGTGGGTCAGCCCGGGGGTGCCGTCTATGTGAAGCAGAGGCCAAAGAGGTGTGTTGCCTCCGCCGGGGGGCCTTAAAGGTCCATACACCCGGCATTAGCTCAACCTCCAGGATCCCCCTTTCCCCAGACATGGCTAAGCCACGCACGTCTACGCGTGGGAGGGTCCAACCCCCGTGTGCTCGGGTCCGTGGTGTCGCAACACACCAAACGCCTGCTGACGCAGACGCCCCTGCGGGGAAAAGATACGATGTACAGACACGATATTAAAATGTAACACAATCAACGACTGCAATGGTCAAGCAAATGATGAAGATATCTGCACATATTGGGTGCCAGGCGTATCCTGTATGCACGCTGGCTTACGGTAACCACGATAAGGACGCCGTTTTCGCAATCAATATTACTTCTAGTCCGTAAGTATCTGTCAAGAAGTCTGTGATTTTCGCTTTTACCTCTCAGCATGGTGTTAGATGGAATAAAAGTTATTCTGACTCTGCTATCACATAGTATTGCACTAAGTAACAACGTGGAAAGAATTTCGGATCAGATTACACTATAGTTATCACACAACTTATTACGAACGTGTAGGTGCCCCGCTACGGTATAGGACGATAAATGGGTCAATCATGCTTTGTATACGGCCCAATGTACATTAAAATGCCTTTATTGTGATTACAGACGTTTCCGTTTCAAATGTTGGGAACTGGGAACCAGGTGCATAATTTGGTTATTTCAGTATATTCATTTTTACCCCGAGTACTTAACTAAAAATAAAAAAAATATTACTTTCAACCGCCACCTTTGAGATGCATTTTTGAAGTTTCACATAAGAATTCTTTAAAATGGTCTGCACAAATATCACTGCTATACATCCACTCAAGAAACCGGTTATCAGGCTATAAGTTTAATATCGTGATACATTGCGAATGTTATACCCTGAAATAAATTGTTGAGGCATCAAAGCACTCAATATGAGCATATTTCTAGCGGTAACGAAATATTTAATCCGCAGAGAAAAAACGAAGATAAAGCTGACAAAGAAGGAATAAAGAAGCGGGTACCACAATGTGTATTAGAAAATATTGTTCTGCGGCGAGTGAATGCGTAGACCAAGAGTTGACCAAAAGAGAATGAATTGAAAGCTCTCGCTTTTCACCTCAATGTAATCCGAAAGAAGGAAAATCTGGTACAACATTTCGCCCCACAATGAACATCAGAACCCATTGCCATATTTCTAGGCTTCTGCACTACAAAAAACATGTTAACTACCTTCATTTAACCTTGTGGCAGTGGATGTAGGGCGACGCAGGTGTGTGGGCGTTAGACAAGCACCGCCGCCACAAGCGATGTACGTGATGCGCGCACGCACATGTGCCTACGTGCAGCCTACATCCTCATCCTTTTTGGCTGTCCGCTAAGCACACGTGCCATATTGAATAAATTATTGTCTAAAAGTAAATTGAGCCAGAAAATGCGTATACTACGAGTTACAGACCAGCTGCAGACATGACAGCTTCGCAGTGTTATTCGACCATACGAGAAAACATAAATCTGCTACGTGGAAACTGAAAAACAAAAGACTTCTCCTGCTGCCGTTTGAGGTTTGTTTGAGTGGCCGTGGCCGCTTAATGGCCTTAACGTTAGAACAACGTATGTGCCCATTTTTGTAGGCCTTCCGCCTAGTGCACGTACGTTATTGAAGTAATTACATTTCTCAAAGTAAAATGCGAAAGAAAATTCGTAAAGTATGACTTGCACACGACCTACGGACATGGTAGCATCGGATTGTAATTCGAATATATAAGAAAAGTTAATTTTGTTACGTGGGAACCCAAACACAAACCCCGTTTCCAGCAGCCATTTTTTTGGGTGAGCACGCCATGAAAAATCCCAACCAACTAGAGAGCTTAGCTGTAAACAATTTCCACTTCTTTCTAAACATGGAATCACAGATAGCAAGGCTTATACATAGAAGATAGGCTTACAGATAGCAAGGCTCGGAAGGTGTTACAATACGTGGAGACTACATGTTGTTGGTACGTAGTGTGCTAGGAAACTGCTGCGATGTAGCAAGAACAGAGCCCCGGCAGCTATACCAGGCGTCTGAAAACGCTAGCATTGTTGGAAGTGCAGCCAGCGGCGCTGGAAGCGTCATATTTCTCGATAGTGCACGGGATGAGATGAAGAGCACGAGTTTGCATCTCGGCAGAAACCTTTGTGTGCACAACGCTAACGCCAGCAACGGAAGGCAGCGCACAGCCTTGGCTAGACTGCAGAGCCGGTTTGACGGAGCGTGACAGCAATGCCCATTTGGCTTCGTTGTCCTTAGAGCCGAGTGACGGAGACAAGAACTTTAATTGGTCCTGAAAAACTGTGGGCAGGGGCGCCCTGCAAATTTTTTCGCGCCTCTGGGTACCTTCTAACACTCCTCTTACTGTTTAAAGGCGTGACAGTATGGTGGCGCCGGCGGTGCGAATGCACTTCGGGGGTCCATAAATGGCTCTCAGAGAGAGAGAGAGAGAGAGAGAAGTTTAATGATGCGAAATGCAGAGAGGTCGGCCTGAGGTAAATTCCTCTCGCCAGCTTCTCGGCGTTGGGGGAAGGGGAAGAGGGAAAGAAAGAGGGAAGAAAGAGACGCATGATGGGTAACGATGACGAGCACGAGGATGTAAAACATGTGGCAAACAATTTTGCATGCTCAAAGCATACAGTCCAGGCCCGTACTTTAAAAAAGTTCAGTAACGCCTTTATCACTTGAAACTCGATTGAGCGTCTGGCGAAGGACCTAAAATAACGTCCTCCGCCAACGGTGGGCTGTCGAGACGCGTAAGGTCCTTCTTCAACCCTTGACGCTGTTCCACGTACTTAGGGCATTCACAAAGCGCATGGCCTATAGTCTTATTTACATGGCACATCTCATAGTCTGGAGAATCCATGCGTCGCATCAAGTGCACGTATCCGCGCGTAAACGCTACCCCCAGCCTTAGTCTGTGCAGAAGACTGGCACAGCCACGTTGAATTTTCGGTGGTAGCCTAAATTTCATGGTATGGTCCAATCTCTGCAGTCGCCTGTTTCGATTATCCGGATTGTCCCAGTGCTTTTATGTCGATTTTCGGATGACACTCGAGAGGAGGCAATTGGCGTCCGCTCTTCAAAAAGGAATTTCAAGCATTGACTCGGGTTCTTCGAGTGCTTTCTTCGCTTTGGCATCGGCCAGTTCGTTGCCGTGTATGCCACAGTGACTGGGAATCCACTGAAATGTGATGTCGTGGCCGTTTTTTGCGCTAAAGTGTAAAGCTCGGCAGTTGGAAGAGCCAACACTCTGTAAGCGCTTTCTTCAACACCACACTAAGTAGTTGCAAAGCCGATTTTGCGTCCCTGAAGACTGTCCATACTTGAGAAGGCTGTCGCGAAATATATTGAACGGCCTCTCTGATTGCCACTAGTTCCGTAGATGTTGTAGTCGTCTTATTACGACTGCAACGACGTAAGCCGCACGAGACGCATACGACGAGACCGATCCGTCTGTATACACATTCACCGAGGACTCATATTCTTTCGACATATATTCCAGTATTATATGTCTGAGGTCGACGGTAGGTATTCGCAATTTTTTAGAAATTCCGGGAATAGATAGACGTACCCGTATATTGGACATTACCCAAGGGGGCATACGTGGAAGGTCAGCAGGGGCAAAGTATTATGGATGGCAGATTCTTGGCATTCAATGACTCTTGAAAAAGTGGAGCCCGGCCGTATGTCGGGAAGTCTCGATAAGGGGTGGCATCCATGACGGCACAGCAGTAGCAGCAATACTCCAAGCAGTTCGCATCGTAGATAGACAGGTAAAGGGGTGACGCGAGCCTCCTCAAATGTTCCGTAGGTTGAGGTGCAACGTGGAACACCGAGACATGTTTTCAGGATCTGTGCCTGGGCACTTCCCATCGTACGCAAACATGACCGGCTGATACTTCATAAAACTGACAGGCTCTACGGAATGTAGCCGAAGTAGAGAGCCTCGTACAGCCGGAGTAGCAAATGCTCAGATGGACCCCACATCATACCGGCCAGAAACGGAAAAACTTGAGCAAGCCCAGTTAATTTTTTCTTTAACATTGCCACAGGCTTCAACCATGAAACATCGTCGTCAATGACAACGCCGAAGTATCTGTGGTGGGTCACACTAGGGATGGGTCACATGGTGGGTCACATATGACCCAGCACATCTGTGGTTGGTCACTGTGGCGGGTCACATATGGAACGCTATCGCAGCGCACTTATTTGGAGCCAGTTGCAGTCCTTGGCACTGCAGGTACTGAGCCGTTAAAGAAACAGCTCACTGCAATGTTGCACGAATTTGTGGTCACGTGACAACGGACGCCATATGCATACGCCGTCTCCGTAGGTACTGATGCGTACTGTATCAGGAATTATTTTCGCAAGGCCAATACGGGCAACATTGAAAAGAGTCCGGCTGAGCACTCCTCCTTGAGGCACTCCACAGACCATAACGTGTCTTCTCGTTTCGCCATCAGTTGTGGACATGAAGACTGTGGGACCATTGAGGTAAATTTCAATCCACATGTAGAGACCGCCGCCGATGCGTAAATTGCTGAGGGCATCAAGAATGGCTTCGTGCAGTACATTGTCATAAGCTCCTTTTATGTGCAAGAAAGCTGCTCCTACAAGTCGGTGTCGCCTTTTTTCTGTTCGATCGTGGACACGAGATCAATGACCCCATCTATTGCAGAACGTCCACGCGTAAATCCGGCCATCATTTCAGGATAAAGCTCATTCTCTTCCATGAACCATTCTAATCTAGTGGGCACCATTCGTTCCATCACCTTACCAACACAGCTAGATAAAGCTACTGGCCGGTATGATGACAGATAGAATGCTCTCAGTTTAAAAATGAATGTTACGTCTACGAGAACATAGGAATGATGCAAAAAGACTGCGAGTAGTGGGCAGGGGCCTAAATCAAGCCATCGCAGGTCTTTTCACACACCGAAAGGAGCTAATATAGGGCTAAATGCTCATCCGCTCTCATAGCAGAACCCGAGGTATACGTTCTTAGAGACGCATTTGGAAATGTTTTCCGTAGACCTTTGTAGGACCCTGCTTACCCGTCGAGCAGATGGTTCGTGATCATAAATAATTTGGTTACATTGCCTTCGAAGCAAAAGACTGTGGTAGCGCCGCAAAACACACCAAGAACAGTATGTTGCTTTCTCCATTCTAGATTTATTAGGGCGATAACCGTTGCGGCGTTCTCTGGCACAGCTGGTAAACAGCAAAGAGCAGGATAGATCATGAAACGTTTCTTTCAACGAAGGTCTCATTTAAGGCGGTTTGTTCACGAAGCGCTTGACAACATTAGAAGAAACTGTGAATGTCGACCCAAAGAAGCTGGCCCTAACCCGAGGTCTGCCGGTCCAGTGTGTCGCACCTGTTCTTTGTTTGTGCAAAATATTAGATTTTGATAAGCATTGGTATTGCTTCTTTTTGCACCATTTAATGCTAGAAGCTTCTAATGTCTGTAGAGCATGCCACTGCGCTTTAGTGATAAGGTGTGCCAGCGGTAGATTCTGTAGCCATAAATCGGCTGCCTGAAAACACCCCTTTCACCATGGTTACAGTGGCCCCTCTTAACGTTATAGAATTTGCAGCGAATGAACAGTGCACTGAAGTAAAGCTCACGTCAACTGAATGAGGTCTTACTAATACAGGGTTTGTTGGTTCTGCTGCCATAACTGATTGTCTGCATACTATATCATTTAGTTGGTTTGCTACAACTGTGGCACGGCCAAGTCTGGCGTTTTCTTGATACTTTAACCGCATCTACCAAGGCAATGTTGTACCGAATATAACTTAAATAGACCAAAAAAAGGGGGATGGAAGAAATGAAGAAATGACTTTGCAGATAGCATGCTGAGTTTCCACTCCTCTGTACGTTGCGAATACTAGGCCAGTAGTTGCGTCATTTCAATACAGTAGATGAACGTCATGCTCCGTATGGGCGTCATAACTTGAGTTGTACATGACAAACCGCATGCAGTTATGAAGAGCCAGCTAGAATTATGAAAATACCACCACGCCCTAGCCACTGGCACGAAGAAGCCCAAAACCGACCGCTTATTATCTATGCGATCTATAGCGACCGTTATGATTATGCGATAAATTATGCATATGCATATACGTAGAAATAGTGCTTCTATAGCAAACATCACGTGCACTACGCTGGCATTTGCATTTCGCTAAGTAACTTCGTATGGCGGTGGAGTAATAACTTGCAATTGTAAAACGATTAATTGAAATCAAGCGTCGACAATCACTCGGAGGTAATTCTGGCGTAGTGTTCGAGTAATATTAGGATCTCGCAGGCAGGCATTGCGACATAATAAAGCCATATGCTTTTCAGCGTCGGTTTCGGGTAGTGAGCATTTCATAATGCCTCGCATAGAAGTAAACAACAGTGCCAGTACGATTGTTAACAGCTCCGACCTCAGTGTGTTGACTCCGTCGTTCTACTTCATAAGAGGGCGACCAATTCCCACTTTGAAAAACTACAAAAGAAGAAGCACGAGTGCACTGTTCACAACTATCAATAACAAGAGTCGCATGGGGTCTCGACGCTGAAATTGCATATAGCAAGCAAAAATGAACATCGAATAGCTGCAAAACAGGGTACTTGACACTCAAGGTGTTTCTCCCAGCGTCAGTGCAGTGCTTCATCTCGCCATTGTGTTTTTCGGTGTAGTATGCCAAGTCCCTGACATATTCTGCGACATCAGTCGCCCTGCGTCATTGACTCGGACATCGCCGTAACGCTGTTATGCTGGATGCTGGATGATACCGATGCTGGATGATACCAGTAGAACAATGAATGTCAAATCAGACGTTGAAAAGCATAGATGGCGATGACCCACCCCGTTAGTGCCAGGAGCCACCAGTCTACAAGTGCAATAAAGCTGCTTAATTTCCTTAGTCCTGGATTGTTGAAATTTCTAACAGTAGAGGTGCCGTAGTGCCTGTCTACCACTGCTACTATAGTACAGGTTGAGGTACTCTCAAAGATTAGAGCGTACAACAGAAGTAAAGCCCCGCAACGAAAAATTTCCGGCAGAAGCAATCTCAGGATAAGGAATGTCGGCGTTAATGTGATTAGCATTAAAGGAATGTAGCGACACACCTATTGCCACTGCAGATGCACAAATTAGCAATTTAGCTGCCAACCACAATGCCAATTGAAAGCACGACACAGGTTATCTTGTTGTAATATCTGCACCCCATCTGAAACTCTGTAGTATCTCTAGTGTCCTTGCGGCAACTTCGTTTCAATGGCTCTGCATAGAGCAGCCGCAATCGACGCGAAGGTGTCATTTGTGGATGAGGCGTTATCGCTTTTTTATACAGTCGAACCAGGGTATATCGAACACCCTTATGACGAACTATTGAATATATTGAACAGCTGAGAAATCCCATTGAAATTTTCTGTATAAATTTTCTTATTTTATCTATCGAGTTACTATATTCGAACTTCTTTTTGATCCCCTTCATATTCGATATACGCGGTTCCTATTGTATTTAAAGCTACATGCCCCTTGTGTCACCTTCGCACATTTATTCTGGAGGTTTGACCACGAATAGGCACGCACAAATATCAGATACGAAGTGACGAAGTTGTCTGTTCGGGAACATACCCCAGTTGCGGATACGCAGTGAGAAAAGTTGTTTACTAGGCCAGGCAGTAGCCATCAGCAAGCTACTAGGCCCATTGTGTCCGCTTCGCGAGACAGCAGCCACCACATACGTAGTGGCACAAGCTAGCTGACAACTTGGTCACTGGGTGTAAGAGCTTAGATACAAACATACCACGAAATGGGTGAAGAATGCTGATCGCATTAAAAAAGAAACCGCCTTTATGCTTGCGATAATGCTAGAGAAGACAAAAGAGACGGCGCAACTAAGCTGTCAGAATGTGCAAAAAGTAAACTTGCATTTTAGATTTTTATTCAGTAACAAAGAGAAAAGATCGGTATATTGAGCCGTCCCGAATGGATCAAGTCGACCGGAACTCGGGACATCTGCTTAAAAGTTGGGACTTTCCCAATAAATTCCGGCCCGTTGGCAACCCTGGGTGTGATCGGCAATTAAAGTTTCATTTGTGATCATTTTCATCCAGAGTATAGCATTCTAGGTGAACTTCTCCGTTTTTTTTTGGACAGCTTCTTTGTAATCACAATTTAAATTACATCTTATTTGTTCCACGTAAAAATGTTGAATGTGGACACTGCCATATTCAACAAACGTGAAATTATCACGAATGTGATCGATGGATATTACGATTCTATGTCTTTCAAGTGCCCGAATACAATTTTGGAACTCCGCCCTCACAGCTTTCCTGATTAAGAAGGCGTGTGTTATATACCTTGCAACAATTACATACTGTGTTGGAAACATCCCCTGCTAAAGGGCTTTGTCTTTTTTGTGCAAGGAAACGAACTTTCATTTCATCATCTTATTGCTCTTAATTAGGCAATGCACCTACGCTGGTGCTTCATCACGGACTTTCACTCCCACTTTTGCGTCCGAGTGTCCACACTTTCTACGCCGACGCTAATGGAAGAATGATCCGCGGCGGGAAACGAAGGCAAGTAGAATGCAACATACGCGAGAGTGAACCGCCTACTTCCGGAACACTGTGCTGCTACTGGCGGCTCTGGCTACATGCAACGAGCTCCTAAAAAGGGAATTCTAAAAAAAGCCACCGAAACCAACAAGTATCAATGAATAAGCACATGGGCGTATACACGACCAACGCTGAGAGTGGGGATAATTATTTCCACGAAAAAAAGTGCCGGGTATTCTCCACGTGGGCTTTGGAGCAGGTGCGTGTAGGCGTGCCTGCGGTGTCTGTGACTATTTCGGCGTGTGAATGCGCTTGCTACGTGTACGTGTGTCGGTGCGTCTGCTTTGCTATGCGCGTGTGGGCTTGTTTGTAAGTGTATGCATGTTTATGCCTGTATGTCTCTTTGTACACGCATGGATGAGAGAACTACATCAAATGATTAGAGGAAATCACACGCACGCACGCACACACACACACACACACAGTTGGTCACTCCAAGATTACCATTCGTAGTGTCTGCCATAATAATTTGTTTCGTTATTGCTCATGGGCGCTTAGATACTGCACTCAATTGTTCGCAATCTGTGGAGTTCATCCCAGAGAGCACTATATGAGTGCTCACAAAAGGACTACTCACTGTAAAAAGCACTAAATCACTATCGGCTCTTTCAAGGGGCTGACAACTTCTGCTCACAAAACGATCATTTTTACTCGATTGTAACGCGAGCTTTTTTCCAGATATTTGCTACCTGAAGTCAATCCTCGCGTTACAATCCAATATCGAAATTGAAGTTGTCTAAAAAGTGAAATGATGCACCCAATTTTAATCGAGTGAAATGTGCCAGTGAAAGCGCGCGAGGGACGCGCGCTTTCATGGGGAGCGATCGCACGGCAGAGAGCAAAAGTGATAACTCCGTCGTGCGAAAGGCCCAGGAGAGCCAGGGAACGCGGGTGGCGCTCGAAGACGGCGGGCGCTCTCCGCATCGGCTCCGTCAATAATCACCGATTATTGCGGTGCTTCACGCCAGTGTCCCAAAATTCTGGACTCATCGTCACCGCCAAGTTCTCTGCTTCACCCGGATACCACCCGCGCCCAGGTGGGCCCATTTTTCGGCAACTTCTGCGTGTTTGATCTCCACGACGGCTCCCCGCCGGGCTTGACGTTCCGTTAGGCCTAGCTCCGCATCGCCCGGGTTTTCCCGGCGTGATGGCGGACGCCACCACGGTTACGGGTTATGACCCGACCTCACTTCGGGTCGTGACGATGGAGACCACCTCCTCGGACCAAGCCATGCCCTCGGAGCACGAGTATTTAGCCGACATGGTGAAACTGGCAACGGAAGCAATCCCAGGCCGCGGCTCCGCCCAAGGGCCAAGGGTCGCGCGCCGCCACCCTGCCACAGGTGGCTGCCTCCGGCTCGTCCACGCGCCGCTCTCCAGACGGAACGCGCACCGCACCACCTTCCCCGCCGAGGCGTCAACCCAAGTGGCGACCCCGCCATACTCCTCGTCTCTCCCGTGACGACTACATCGTCGTGCTGAAGCCTCGCGCTCCTTTTGAGCTCAAGTCGGTCCTCCCGTCCGATCGTGCCGGCGACGCGATTCGTGCATACCTGGGAGAACACTCGTCCACATCTTTCCACGTGTGGCCAGTGTGGGACCAAAACGTTCTCGTGTGCAGTGTCACCTCGTTACCTATGGCGCAGCGCCTACTTGGGGACATCCAGTTGCCGGTGGGAGACCAGCAGCTCCCTTTTCGGGGCCATGCCAAGGCGTCCGGGGATATCTGCCGGGGTGTCATCACCATCAACCCGGCTGAAACCGCACAGCGCATCAAATCAGAACTAGAATGGTCGCAAGGCTCTATCCTGGCGGTCCGCAAACTCGGTGACTCTACTGCAGCGGTGGTGACCTTCGAGGGCACGAAACTCCCCCGCTTCATCTTCTACCACAGTGTCGTGGCCTACGTGCGCCCGTACAAGAAGACAATCCCGGCCTGTTCCCTCTGCGGCACCATTGGGCATCGACCCTCGGCCTGCCCGCGACCCACTCCCGGTCGCTGTACCCGCTGTGGCACTCAAGTCCAAGTGACTTCGGAAGGCCTAGCTGAACACGAATGTAACCCGACATGCCTTCTCTGCTCCGGACCGCATGAAACTGGCGCTCGGGGATGTCCAGGGAAATATCGGAAACCTACACCACCATCGACCTCGAAGCCACCTGCACCCCCGTCACCGGGCACGCGAGCGGCTTCCCAACCCAAGCCTGGATCACGTCTCCAGACCCCGGCGAACCCACCGCCGACCACCTCAGTGCACTACCCGCCGCTTGTCGTGGCGCCACCTCAGGTGAGCAGCTGGGCAGGGTAGAGCACTGCACGGGCCGATTTTTGCGGCCCGGGCCCGGCCCGGGCCCGTTTTTACATTGGGCAGCCCGCCCGAGCCCGATCAAAACTTTTATGGCGAGACCCGAGCCCGGCCCGGGCCCGGAAATATTCTACGTTACCCGCCCGGCCCGGCCCGCCACCCCTTTACCTTAAGCCTGAGCCCGGCCCGAGCCCGGCTCGAAACCGGCCCGAACCCGGCCCGAGACCGAAAAATAGATGTTTTTCAGAGTTGAGAAGCCCGAGAATAACTCGCAGAAAGCCCGAGCCCGGCCCGGGCCCGCGTCAAAAAACCCGAGCCCGGCCCGGGCCCGGGTCAAAAAGCACCCGCCGTGCCCGAGCCCGGCCCGAGCCCGTGACAAAACTGCTCTACCCGGCCCGGCCCGGCCCGTGGGCCGGGCCGGGCCCGGGCTTTCGGGTAAGCCCGAGCCCGTGCAGTGCTCTAGGGCAGGGATTACTGCTCCTCAGCCTCTCCCTCTCTCCCCCCCTCCTTCTCTAGAGCTCTCCGCTCTACGAAAACAGAACGCTCTTCTTCAGCGGCAAATCGCAGCTCTCACTAAGCAGGTGGCAACTTTCCAACTGCCACAACAGAAACCGGCAGGACCCCCCACTGCCGCCCCAGTTGTTAAACCCATTGACCCTCAGCCTAGCCCTCACGCTACGCCCACCCCGCGTACTCCCCCAGCTCCCCCGGCTTCGTCCACGGCGCCGGCTGCTCAACCAGTTACAGGGGCACCTCAGAGCCCTCTTTCTATAGACCACACCCTGCCGCTCGAGGACCGTATTACTCGTCTAGAAAATGTAGTCCTCTACCAAATTTCCACCATTAATGTACAATACATTGTAGTTGAGGTGGTTCAGGCGGTTCAGGCCTGGGCTCTCACCCAGTTCCGCACCAGATCATCTCGCTCGCGCTCGGCCTCCACGAGCAGCAGCTCTGCCCCGCGTCGACGCAAAGTTGCCAGTTCCTCTTCCCCGGCCATCAACCCGGCTTCCATCCCCCTTCCTGCTCCCCAAGGCCAGGGCAGGGCATGGAGGATGACCCATAAAATTTTGGATTTTCATCATGGCGACTCCTTCATCTACACATTCACCATCATCTCAATTCGAAATCATCCAGTGGAACTCCAGGGGCTTCGGGAACAGGCGAAAGCGCTCGCATCTTCTCCTCTTCCTTCAATCTCGGAGCTCTCTCCCTTCCGTTCTTGCCCTCCAAGAAACCGGTCCAAACCCTACCCTTTCAGGCTACTGCTCCTATATAGGCGGCACCACCACCAGTCTCCTCGTTCACAAATCATATACGGCTGTTCAGGTCGATCTAGACCTTGACCTTCCCTATGATTACTGCATGGTCTCCGTTCTTCCCCAGAAGCGCGGGGCCCAGTCAATCCATATTCTCAACGTGTACTGTCCCCCGCACCTTGAACGGGTCACTTTCGTGGAACTCTTCTATCGGGCTCTCCAAGTGGCAGCTCGGCAACCCCTTGTGGTGGTTGGAGACTTCAATGCTCCTAGCCCACACTGGGGGTACCACTATGAAAAGGCTCGGGGCCGCAAGCTTAAGGAGCTTATCTCTACTCTCGGTTTCACGCTGCTCACCGACCCAGCGCATCCCACACGCCTGGGAAATTCAGTGACACGCGATACCTGCCCGGACCTCTCGCTCACACGAAACATTAGACATGTTACGTGGGAGAACCTCGAAGACACTCTTGACAGTGATCATTTCCTGCTTCGGATTGCCTTCCCGACGGAGAAAATGCGCCAAATCCGGGGCCCAGCCCGCATCACGGACTGGTCAGCTTTTCGCACTACGCCATTACCCCTGCTCCCATCCCCACAGGACTACCAGGCATGGGCATCATACGCCCTCCACACACATCAATCATACACCCGATGCATTTGTACCTCCACCTCAGCCCCCGCAGTAGATCCCCACCTCCTCCACCTTTGGGAGGCACGGCACAGCCTTACCCGCCGATGGCGACGATACAAGCTAAATCGTAAGCTTCGCTCCCGCATACAGGCGCTTACCGCGGAAGCAGCTGACTACTCTGCACAGCTTGCGGACACAAATTGGGTCGATACCTGCATGAAGGCAGCAGGTCAGATGAGCTCCAAGAGTACGTGGCGGCTCTTTAGGAGCCTTCTGGATCCTTCCACTACCCGCGGGGAAACACAACGACAACTTCGTCGCGCCTACTATGCCTACCAGGGCCCAACGAGCCAACTCGCGAACGACCTCTGCGACCGCTATCTGTGTCGTACCGTCGACCCCAAGGGCCCGGAGTACGTCTACTCCGGGCTCCCCAACCCCGAACTCGACGCCCCCTTCACGCTTCCCGATCTTCGGGCGGCGCTGGCCAAAATGAAGCGAAGTACTGCCCCAGGCCGGGATGGTATTACGGTCACTCTCCTGGCCAACCTTCCCGACTCAGCATACCTCTCGCTCTTACATTTAATCAACACAGTATGGGAGGGAGAACCCCTCCCCGCGGAATGGACCACTTCGGTGGTCACATTCATTCCCAAACCCGGTAAGCCCGTCAGCATTGAGGCATTGCGCCCCATCTCGCTCACCTCCTGTGCGGGCAAACTCATGGAGACCATGGTCCGCGACCGTCTCTCCGCATATCGGGAAGGGAAAGGCGTCTTTGCTGACTCGATGTTTGGGTTTCGCTCACATCTGTCGGCACAGGACGCCCTTCTCCAACTCCAGCACGACATCATTGTACCTAATACTATGCGCCGCAATGACAAAGCCGTTCTGGCCCTCGATCTCCGAGGCGCCTTCGACAATGTCAAACACAGTAGTATTCTTACCAACCTTAGCACCACGAATTGCGGATCTAGAGCTTTCGGGTACATCTGTGCATTCCTCTCACATCGCACCGCTTTCATCCGCATCGACTCTGCAGAACACGGTCCGTACCCACTAGGCACCCGGGGTACACCACAGGGAGCGGTCCTCTCCCCGCTCCTCTTCAATCTAGCCATGCTCCAACTTCCTTCGCTCCTCGCCCAGGTAGAGGACATACACCACGCTTTATACGCAGATGACATTACCATCTGGACCAACTCGGGCTCCCCAGCACAAATTGAAGACCGCATGCAGCGCGCGGCTCTTATTGTGGACACCTATGCCTCATCATGTGGCCTGGAATGTTCCCCTACCAAATCATCTCTTCTTTCAATCTCACCTCTACCGCCACCTCAGATATATCTCCCGTCTGGCCCGATACAGGTCGTCTCGGCAATTCGCATATTAGGCCTCCACATCTCCTCTACTGTCAACCCTGGTTCTACCATTGCCCGTCTTCGACGCACTAGCGAGCAGGTTAGCCGTATGATTCGGCGGGTCTCCACCAAACGTGGTGGCCTCCGCGGCTGGCACTCCCTCCGCTTGGCTCAAGCGTTTGTGACCAGCAGAGTCCTTTACGCCACTCCCTACCTTCGCTTGCGTCGCCACCACGAGAACCAGCTGGACGCACTGCTCCGCTCGGTTCACAAGCGAGCACTAGACCTTCCCATTGCTACCTCCAATCGCCGCTTTGCGGCCTTGGGAGTACACAACTCGTATGACGAGTTGCGGGAGGCCCATCTCGTCAACCAAGTCAATCGCCTGTCCCAGACTACTTCTGGGACAGGCGATTGGATAGGCTCTCACTGAACCCGATATTTACCCCACTTTCCCCTGCTTCCGTCCCGGAGCTATGGCGGCACAAACTTTGGGTTGAACCTCTTCCTCGCAACATGGATCCCACTCAACACACAGGCAGACGCCTAGCCCGAGCACACTCTCTTCACACTCGGTACTCCAATTCTCCTGGCGTCTTCTATGTAGATATCTCGGGACCAACTCCCTCCGGACACTTTACGGCCGCAGTGATCTCTGAGGGCCACCACATTGATGGCCTCTCTTTCCGCTCGCCGGACACAACACAGGCCGAAGAGGTGGCCATCGCTTTGGCCGCCTCTCACCCGACCTCAAGGGTCATTATCACGGACTCGCGCTACGCCTGTTCCCGATACCTCCAGGGTACCATAGCTCCTCTGGCCGCCCACCTTCTTCGGGCGGCCTCATGGCGCTTTGAGCCTCACTCCATCCGCATCGTCTGCTCTCCTGGCCACGCGGGTCTCCCCGGTAACAAAGCGGCGCATGCCGCTGCCTGCGTCTCTCCCTCCCGGGCCGTTACCACCTCCGACTCTGCGTCTACCCCAGACACCTCAGCTCTTACGCAGTACTGCGCAATTCTAGAGCATTATCGCAGCTCACGCCGCCTTTACCCAGACCCTGCACGGGGCCTCTCTAAAGCGGATGAAAGACTTCTGAGACGCTTGCAGACTAACACCTTCTTGTGTCCTGCGGCCGCCCAGCATTTCATGCCGGGTATACACGGCTATTGTGCGCATTGTGGGGTCCTGGCCGACACCTATCACATGTTGGCAGTATGCCCCTCCATACCCCTTCCTTTTTCATCCCCCTTCCCCCTACCCACAAGAGAGGCTTGGGAGGAGTTCCTGCTTGGCTGCTCTACCCTGGACGCTCAACGCTCCCTGGTGGCCCGCGCCCGAGCGGCGATCATTTCCAGTGGTCTTCCGGAATAGGGAGACCACCCAAGTGCTTCTGTAGAGCAACTCTCTGTACTTTTCTGATTAAATGTTTCTCCACCACCAGGAGAGCCAGCAGGCCCTGGATGCCCCGGAGCTCAAGGAATCCCAGGAGCCCCAGGAAACGCCGGAGACCCTGGAGGCCATGGAGGTGCCTGGGGTCCAGGAAGCCCAGGAGGCGCTGGAGGCCCAGGAGGCACCGGGGGCGCAGGAATCGCCGGGGGCGCAGGAAGCTCCAAGGGCCTGCTGCAGGAGGCGCCGAGGGCGCAGGAGGCCCAGGAGGCGCCGGAGGCCCCGGAAGCGTCGGAGGACCAGGAGGCGATCGAGGTTCAGGAGGCGACGGAGGCCAAGGAGGCGCCTGATGCCCAGGATTCGCCGTAGGTCCAGGAGGCGCCGGAGGCCCAGGACCCCCGCCGGACACCCAGGAGGCCCATGAGGCCCCAGGAGGGGAGGAAACGTTTAGCTGCGACAGCAAATGCGTATCTTCCGACCGGGTGCAAGGGGAACTGGCGACTCAATCTCCCACGCGAAAGGAGGAAAGCTGGAAGGCAGCGCTGGGGGGAGGGGGTGGGGCTTCTACTCTGCTGCAACTGCGTACTTTGCTCGGCGGCGGGCAGTCCGCGCGCACGGTATCATGAAAGTAATTTCCACACGGCTCTTAACTTTGTATGCACTGTGCTTTCGTCGCTCAGTTTCCATTGAAGCAATAGACCGCATGAACTTTCGCTCGCTGCAGCCGCGCTTGCTCAAGCCAGCGTTCTGACAGTGGTCTGCGGTTATCGAGTGTGATCTATTCATGTTCGCTTATGCGCGCTGACACCACGTTTCTTCATTCAGTTAGTAAGCGAATGTGTCCAAGTTTATGCAGCCGATAAAACTACTATCCTTACTCCGTATAGTTCTCTACTAATTTGCTATCGTAATTGCTGCTTTGCCTTTCTGGCGAAGCTGCAACTTTTTCATGGATCGCGTGGTCTTGCGTTACTTTTCTTCCTGTGTTCTTCTTTTTCTTCTGTTTTGAGCGGTTTTATTTTTTTAGCTGGACGCAACAAAAAGTCTCCCTTCGCGTAACTTTCGCGGTTTTATGTTTTTCGTGATGAACGCAATGAAAAGTCATCCCTGGCGTTACAATCGTGGTTGCATTACAATCGAGTAAGTACGGTACTTACCTCCCTGTGTGCTACCCGCCAAAATATTGTTTTCCTTAGTCCCGGTATTATCTGCCTTCCATTTCTGTGCCCGTTAACATGACCCTTCTCGATTAGGACTCTTCTATGTCGTATCAGAAGCACCAATTGCATCAGTTGTTTCCCCTCACTCCGAAATTTTCTATATACCAGGTCCTTTTTCAGCTCGTATGTTACACTTTCGCTGACACCTTCTCGCGTACTCCGCATCACGTACCTGAGCGTTCTGGTGACTTCCCAGATCTTCCACGGATACATCAAGTTGCCTTACTACTATATGCGTGCCCACCTTTTCTTCTTTATCCGTTTTACTGTGGTTACAGTTCCTAGATCTGTTTGACCGGAAAGGTCCACTGAGTGACTACAGGTCCTAGACTCCTCTCGGTCCTGCTATATTTCCCACGATCATGTCATGCAGCAGTTTTTCTAGGCTGTCGCCATTCCTGTATAGTACGGTGTGAATATATAGATCTTATCCTCCGGGAGGTATCTCACCGAGCTGTCCACGAATATAACTGGTTTCAACTGCCCCGTCATGCTTTTTGGGGGTACGAAACGTTTCCTTAATAGCACCGTGATCACACTTGTAATAGCACAGTGATCACACAGTGATCACACTAATAGCACAAATGATCACAAATGAAACTATAAGTGCCGATCACACCTAGGGTTGCAAACTGGCCCGAATTTATTGGGAAAGTCCCAACTTTTAAGCAGACGTTCCGAGTTCCGACTTGATCTATTCGGGAAGGCCAAATATCCCGATTTTTTCTCTTTGTTACTGGATAACATTCTAAAATTCAAGTTTACATTTTGTACATTCTGACAGCTTAGTTGCGCCGTCCCTTTTGTCTTCTCTTGCATTATCGCAAGCAAAAAGGCGGTTTCTTTTTTAATGCGATCAGCATTCTTCACCCATTTCGTGGTATGTTTGTATCTAAGCTCTTACACCCAGTGACCAAGTTGTCAGCTAGCTTGTGCCACTACGTATGTGGTGGCTGCTGTCTCGCGAAGCGGACAAAATGGGCCTAATAGGTAGCTGATGGCTACTGCCTGACCTAGTAAACAACTTTTCTCACTGCGTATCCGCAACTGGGGTATGTTCCCGAACAGACAACTTCGGCACTTCGTATCTGATATTTGTGCGTGCCCATTCGTGGTCAAACCCCCAGGATAAATGTGCGAAGGTGACACAAGGGGCATGTAGCTTTAAATACAATAGGAACCGGGTATATCTAATCTAAAGGGGATGACAAAATAAGTTCGATATATAGTAATTCGATAGATAAAATAAAACATTTACACAGAAAATTTCAATGGGATTTCTAAGCTGTTCAATATATTCAATAATTCGTCATAAGGGTGTTCGATATACCCTGGTTCGACTGTATAAAAAAAGCGATAACGCGTAATACACAAATGACACCTCCGCGTCGATTGCGGCCGCTTGATGCAGAGCCATTGAAACGAAGTTGCAGCCAGGACACTAGAGATACTACAGATTTTCAACTGGGGTGCAGATATTACAGCAAGATAACCTGTGTCGTGGTTTCAATTGGCATTGTGGTTGGCAGCTAAATTGCTACTTTGTGCGCCTGCAGTGCCAATAGGTGTGTCGCTACATTCCTTTATTGCTAATCGCATTAACGCCGACATTCATTATCGTGAGATTGGTTCTGCCGGAAATTTTTCCTCGCGGTGCTTTACTTCTGTTGTATGCTGTAATTTTTGAGAGTACCTCAACCTGTACTATAGTAGCAGTGGTAGACAGGCACTACGGCCCCTCTACTGTTAGAAATTGCAACAATCCAGGACTAAAGAAATTAAGCAGCTTTATTACACGTATAGACTGGTGGCTCCTGGCACTAACGGGGTCGGTCATTGCCATCTGTGCTTTGCAACGACTGAATTCACATTCATTGTTCTACTCGTATCATCCGGCATCGAGTGACCAGTCGTCGTGATAACAGCGTCACGGAGATGTCCGAGTCAATGACGCAGGGCGAAAAAAAAAGAAAATGGAACTGATGTCGCAGAATATTTCCTGGACTTGGCATAGTACACCGAAAAACACTTTGGCGAGATGAAGCACTGCACTGACGCTGGGTGAAACGCCTTGAGTGTCAAGTACCCTGTTTTTCAACTATTCGATGTTCCTTTTTCCTTGCTATATGCAATTTTTGCGTCGAGACCCCATGCGCCTCTTGTTATTAATATTTGTGAACAGTGCAATCGTGCTTCTCCTTTTGTAGGCTTTCAAAGTGGGAATTGTTCGCCCTCGTATACTGTAGCACGACAGAGTCAACACACTGAGGTCGTAGTTGTTAACAATACGTTCTTGCACTGTTGTTTACTTCTATGCGAGGCAATGTGCACTGGTCACTACCCGAAACCGACGTTCAAAAGCATATGGCCTTTATTATGTCGTAATGCCTGCCTGCGAGATCCTAATATTCCTCGAACACTAGGCCAGAATTACCTCCGGGTGATTGTCGACGCTTGATTTCGATTAAGCGATTTACAATTACAAGTTAGTACTCCGCCGCCATACGAAGTTACTTAGCGAAATGCAAATGCCAGCGTAGTGCACGCGATGCGTGCTGTACAAGCACTATTTCTACGTATATGCATATGCATAATTTTTCGCACAATCGCATCGGTAGCTATAGATCGCATAGATAATAAGCGGTCTGTTTTGTGCTTCTTCGTGCCAGTGGCTAGGGCGTGGTGGTATTTTCAGTATTCTGGCTGGCTTTTCATAACTGCATGCGGTTTGTCATGTACAATTAAAGTTATGACGCCCGTACGGAGCATGACGTTCATCTACTGTTTTGAAATGACGCAACGACTGGCCGAAGTACTGCCCAACGTTCAGAGGAGTGGAAATTCAGTATGCCAGCTGCAAAGTCATTTCTTCATTTCTTCCATCCCCCTTTTTTGCTCCATTGAAATTATATTTGGTACAACATTGCCTTGGTAGATGCGGTTAAAGCAACAGGAAGGGCCTGACCTTGCCGTGCCACAGTTGCAGCAAACCAACTAAATGATACAGTATGCTGACAATCAGTTATGGCAGCAGAACCAACAAATCCTGTATTAGCAAGACTTGATTCAGTTGGCGTGAGCTTTACTTCAGTGCACTGTTGATTCGCTGCAAATTCTGTAACGTTAAGATGGGCCACTGTAACCATGGTGAAAGGGGTGTTTTCAGGCAGAATATTTATGGCTACAGAATCTACTGCTGGCACACCTTATCGCTAAAGCACAGTGGCATGCTCTACAGACATTAGAAGCTTCTAGCATTAAATGGTGCAAAAACAAGCGATACCAATGCTTATCAACTTCTAATATTTTGCACAAACAAAGAACAGGTGCGACACACTTTACCGATATACCTCGGGTTTGGACCACCTCGAGATTCATAGTTTTTCCTAATGTCAGAAAGCCCTTCGTAAGCAAACCGCCTTTGAATGAGACCTTCATTGAAAGAAACGTTTCATGATGTATCCTGCTCCTCGCTGTTTACCAGCTGTGACAGAGAACGCTGCCACGGTTATCGCCTTAATAAATCTAGAATAGAGAAAGCAACAAACTGTTCTTGGTGTGTTTTGCGGTACTACCATAGTCTTTTGCTTAGAAGCAATGTAACCAAATTATTTATGATCACGAACCATCTGCTCGACGGGTAAGCAGGGTCCTACAAAGGGCAACGGCCAACATTTCCAATTGCGTCGCTACCAACGTATACCTCGGGTTCTGCTATTAGAGCAGATGAGCATTTAGCCCTATATTAGCTCCTTTCGGTGTGTTAAAAGAGCTGCGATGGCTTGATTTAGGCCCCTGCTCTCTACTCGCAGTCTTTTTGTATCATTCCTATGTTCTCGTAGACGTAACATTCATTTTTAACCTGAGAGCAATGTATCTGTCATCTTACCGGCCAGTAGCTTTAGCTAGCTCTGTTGGTAAGGTGATGGAACGAATGGTGCTCACTAGATTAGAATGGTTCATGGAAGAGAATGAGCTTTATCCTGAAATGATGACCGGATTTACACGCGGACGTTTTGGAATAGATGGGGTCATTGATCTCGTGTCCATGATCGAACACGAAAAAAGGCAACACCGACTTGTAGGAGCAGTTTTCTTGGACATAAAAGGAGCCTATGACAATGTACTGCACGAAGTCATTCTTGATGCCCTCAGTAGTTTGCGCATCGGCGGCGGTCTCTACATGTGGATTGAAAGTTACCTAAATGGTCGCACATTCTTCATGTCCACGATTGATGGCGAAACGAGAAGACACGTTATGGTCCGTGGAGTGCCTCAAGGAGGAGTGCTCAGCCCGACTCTTTTCAATGTTGCCCTTACAGACGACGTATGCATGTGGGCGTCGGCGGTCACGCGACCGCAAATTCGTGCAAGATTGCAGCGAGCTGTTTCTTTAACGTCTCAGTACCTGCAGTGCCAAGGACTGCAACTGGCTCCAAATAAGTGCGTTGCGATAGCGTTCCATATGTGACCCACCACAGTGACCTACCACAGATGTGCTAGGTTGTATGTGACCTACCATGTGACCCATGCTATATGTGACCCACAAGAGATACTTCGGCGTTGTCATTGACCACGGTGTTTCATGGTCGAAGCATGTGGCAATGTTAAAGAAAAAATTAACTGGGCTTGCTCATGTTTTTTCGCTTTCTGGCCGGTATGAAGTTGGGTCCATCTGAGCATTCGCTACTCCGGCTGTACGAGGCTCCCCTACTTCAGCTACATTCGGTATAGCCTGTCAGTTTTATCAGGTATGAGCCGGTCATGTTTGCGTACGCGGAGAAGTGCCCAGGCACAGATGCTGAAAATAAATCTCGGTGTTCCACGTTGCGCCTCAACCTACAGAACAATTGAGGACGCTCGCGTCACCCCTTTACCTGTCTATCTACGAGGCGACTCTCTTCGAGTTTTCCTGCGACTGCTGTGCCGTCATGAACGCCACCACTTATCGACACTTCCCGACATACGGCCGGACTCCAATTTTTCAAGCGCCATTGAATGCCAAGAATCTGCAATACCATCATACTTTGCCCCTGCTGACCTTCCACGTATTCGCCCTTGGGTAATGTCCAATATACGGGTACGTCTATCTTTTGCCGGAATTCCTAAAAAATTGCGAATACATACCGTCCACCTCAAACATGTAACACTTGAATATATGTCGAAATAATATGAGGAGGAGGAGGAGGAAAAACTTTATTAAATAGGTAAAAGGTTTAACGGCTGGTCTGGGTGGGGCCCTTAGTCCAGGGCTCCACTGGCTCTAGCGGCTCGCTGAGCTTGGTCCAGGAGGGCCAGTTGGCTCTCCCGGTCCTCGCTTGCGAGCAGTGCCTCCCACTGCCGTACGAAGTCTGTCAGCCTTAGAAGGGGTGAGTTGACATCTCCCGGCCTAGCCATACAGTCCCACGTTATGCGAGCCAGCGTGGGTTTTGCTCCACACCACGGGCAGGTGTCTGTGTAATGCGCCGGGTGCATCTTGCATAGGAGATTTAGGTGTGGGTATGTGTTCGTTTGGATGCGACGCCAGTCCCGCGCTTGTATTCTGGTTAGTTTGGAGTGCGGAGGGCCAAATGTCCGTCTCTCCCTTCTCTGATTTTCCAATATGTCGCGCACTGCGGACGGAGGTTCCTCTAGGTTTCTGGCCGCCGCTCGGTTGTTACTTCCTCGAGCTTTGCGGTCAGCCCTTTCGTTCCCATCCAGTCCGTTGTGCGCTGGGCACCACATTATGCCATGATCCAGGTCGAGGCGTGAGCCCAGTATTCTTGTAGTGCTGCGCGGTAGAATTCCCCGCATGAAGAGTCGACACGCTGCCTGAGAGTCTGTAAGCACGTAAGCCGGTTGACCCTTAAAGTCGGCGTCCCGTATGACCAGCGCTACACTGTAAAAAATTTCCGTCAATATACGGAGGATTTCCGTCATTATACGGAAAAATTGCAGTAAGAATACGGAAAATATCTCATTTTCAGAAATACAGCAAAATTTCCGTTAAAATACGGAAAGTGCTCCCCGTTTTAAGTTTTACGGACATTTTCCGTAATAAATACGGAAAAATTGCAGTAAGAATACGGAAAATATCTCATTTTAAGAAATACAGCTAAATTTCCGTTAAAATAGGAAAGTGCTCCCCGTTTTAAGCTTTACGGTCATTTTTCCGTAATAATACGGTGACTACACTGTTCTGTACGAAACAGACAGAATTCCGTATTTTTGTTATGCGATCATCCGTTTTTTGCAAGGAAAACTATACACGCTGTCTGCATGAACGCTTGTACTCACAAAGTTTCCTCTAAGAATATTTTATTGCAATGCAAATGGCGCCTGTGTTTGTACTGACGTTTATTTGGTGTCAGCACTATATATATATATATATATATATATATATATATATATATATATATAAGTTTTAGTGAACAAAGAGCGGTGGCCATACATGACAACGTAAACAAACCTGCGCCGTTCAGGTGCTGGTGCATTGGCAATTACATTGGTGCGCTATGCAAAAATTGTGCGCACTCTAAATCAGTACCGAAACGCAGTATAATGACCACGATTGGCTTTACATTTAACAAGAAATGGCCGCGAAGAGAACTGGCGGCCTATAAATCCAAGTACTGCGGCTATAAATGAAATTTTAGACGGAGAGAAAGAATTAACTCAGGAGTGGAAGGGTTTTACTGAACTGTACCGTATTTGGTTTCAATCGCCCCATAGTATTTGCAAAATATCTCATCTCTGTCAACTGCCATTCATTGACACACCCCCATTACGCATATTCTGCACTGTTCAATTGTTGACAGCGTTGTAAATTTTTGCGGTAAGATGTAATCGCAAGCATTTATTCTTATTTATTTATTTAGATACCCTAAGGGCCCACAGGGGCATTACATAGGGGGGGTGGACATAAAGCAGAACACAATTTTCACAAACGAAGGAGCATCGCAGGTGGTAAATACAGCACTTTGGGGTGCAGCAAGTCGTGAAACATATTAACAAGGTAAATATTCTTACAAAATTCACACTCAACGAAGCAAGAACAAAATAGCGAAAGCGAATAAGTGCTCTGGGAGAGAAAAATGTTACTAAAAGTGCTAGGGATTGTAAATACGTTAGTAACGCTGAATAAAATAAGGAAGACTGTGTGTTATCGTGGCAATTCTGGAGGGTAACTGATTCCATTCTTTTATTGATAACGTTAACGGCGAATTGTTGGACTTTTCCGTCCGGGCAAAGATAGGGTTAACTTTGTAGGCATGATCGATGCGATGTAAAGTATGAGGTGACGGTAAAATGTGTGACCGGGCAAATGATGTGTTGCTGTGATACAGTGTGTGAAAAAAGCATAATCTGGCGAATTTTCTGCGCATTGCGAGTGGCGGCATGTTGAGTGTTTGCTTCAAAGATGAAACGCTTTGAAATCGGGAGTAGGATGACATGATGAATCGCGTTGCTTTATTCTGGACGGCTTCGAGTAGATTGGTAAGGACGATCTGGTAGGGATGCCAAATGACTGATGCATATTCCAGGGAGGGACGCACGAAGAAAGTGTACGCTTGAAGCCTGGTGTCCCTGTCGGCCAGATGCAAGCGTCGCTTCAGAAAGCCAAGTTTCTTTTGCGCTTTAGTTGTGATATATTTTATATGGTCAGTCCATGTTAAGCTAGAATTTATGTAGACACCGAGGTATTTAGCCGATGTAACCGAGTTTACTATGCTATTGTTTAAAATATAAGTATTAGTTTGAGACTTTGGAACGGAAGTGAAGTTCAGGTGATTGGTCTTTTCTGTGTTAATTTGCATCTGCCATTTGCAGCACCATTCCGTTAGTTTATTAAGGTCAGATTGCAGTGTTATAATGTCGTTAGGGCTAACCATATATCTCTCTGTAAATCACACAATCATCGGCAAAAAGACGAACTGTTGAATTAATATTTAATGCTATGTCATTAATGTATATCATCATGTATCATTTAGCGTTTCATCTTGAAACAAGACCGGCGAGCGCACACTTTCTTGTACGGAATTCTGCTGTACAGTAACAGATGGACGCATTGTGAGTGAAGAACAGAAACGATGGATGGTTAGGCTGCTTGACTCTCGGCATGTTTGAATGGGCAAAGTTCCGAATTTGTCGCTGTGTGGTGTATGTTTGTGTGCTCGTCATGTGCCGTCATAGCGCGGGTACACTTGCGCGGAATGTGTTTCACTCGGCTACAAAACTTTGCACGCTGCGGCATCGAACACGCACCAATACGTGTGCAAACTACGGGAAGGTGATCGAAGATGAGGGATATAGCACTGTGTGTACTGTCAAAAGGAAAGAAAGAAAGAAAAAGAAAAAAGTTGTCGCAGTTTCACCTGAAAGGCGAAGCATCAATTGCGATAGCAAATTTGAAGAGAGCTATACGTAGTAATGATAGCAGCTTTATCAGCTGTATAAACTTGGACATGCAGCAGCACCGGCAACACGCAGAACTGTTGTCGACGCCGCCGTCGTTTTGCCCGCGTTCGCTCAAAATGCGTGCGGCGTTGGTGACTGTTGCCGGAGCCTCTGATATAAATAGGCACTTGGTGCCGCAGCTAAACGTCGCCTCCCTTCCCTGACCCTCCCCCACAGCCTTTCGCGCGTCGGAAGAAGGTACGTTTACTCTACATATATGGTGATTGTAGAGGAGGAAAGAGACGCCTACTTCTGCAGCCCTTAAGGGAACACAGCGCAGAACACGCGTTTCTCCGCCGTGCGTTCACTCCCCGTGAAAGCGCGCGTCCCTAGCGCTCTTTCACTCGCACATACAGCGTTCGGCGGCGCGCGGCGACGATTTCATCTCCATTGACGTCATACGGAACCTCACGGCGACGGCGACGCCGACGGCAGAAATCTGCTTTTGAGTGTCCATATAATTGCTATCGCAATAAAAAACGCCCTGTCCCGAGTTGGCATAATGATTCAACCTTTATTTCTTTTTTAACCCGACATGTAACACCATTTATTACATGAGCTTTATCCGTAGGTAAAAGTAATGGCACAACTCACTATTTGCCCGTTCATTACATGCACCAGCCAGTCCAAATTAACACTATACTAGATCTTATTTACGCATCGCATTACACTCTAGCACGGCATTGCAACGCTCACCGGACTCTCGTCTGGTTGACTTATCCCTCTTTGTATACAATGTATACAAAGAGATATCTCTTTGGCAATGTATACAATGTATACAATGCCCTGTGGCAGAGAAAGCGATCTCCTCTTCCAGAGTTCAATTATTTGTCAAGCAATCATTTTACTCTTCCAACAACTACTGCATAAATGGGAAAACGAAACCGATTTTGTTTTGTTCTCCGCGCTCCCAGCACCAGGTGGAACCACGCGCGGCGCTTCCGATCTCGGAGGATGTAACAAGACGAGCGGTTGATGAAGCTGCATTGTGTAGCCAGCCGGTTTATCTTTTTATGTTGTACAGTTTGTTAGTTTACCGTGAATATGTCTTGATTTGTACTCAAGAGTGGATCAAGGCCCTATGGAACAGAGATTGACGCATCGTGAGCGAAGAACAGACGCGATGGATGGTTAGGCTGCTTGACTCTCGGCTGTACGACTCTCGGCATCTTAGGACTGGCAAAGTTCCGAATTTGTCGCGGTGTGGTGTACGCTTCTGTGCTCGTCAAGTGCCGTCAGAGCGCGGGGATGTTTGAACGGAATGTGTCCCTTCGTCTACAAAACTCTGCACGCTGAGGCATCGAAGTCCTGTGTACGGGTGCACGTATGCGCTTGGATACGGGATAGCCTGCCCTCAACGGATGTTCAACAGTGTACGCACGCTGCGCGTACGCGTACGTATGAGGTAAGCCCGTTGTAATTCTATTTGTTCGGTTTGCATAGTGTAGCTGTTTAGATGTTGTGTGGTAAGCTGGCGTGGCGAACAGAGCTATTTGTTTTTCAAAAGGCCAGTAAACAGCGTCACAGGGCAAAAATGGCGCGTGAATGGGAAAAAGGATCACATATAATTTCACATCGATCTCCATAGTAGCGCGATCGAAATTTTTCGTGTGGCGCGTATAACCTATTGCTCATGCGCGTTAAAAACTTAGAATAAGAGTGCATTCAGTTGCGCACATAATTCCTATTGACGCTTGTACTGTCACTATACGTGCGATAGTCGCCTCCTTGTTTGCATGCATTTACATTGTAGTTACCAAAAAAAAGTGTTAGCTCTGCTGTGTCTTTCCTTGGTGCAACTACTTGTGGTGCAGCAAGACGTTTTGCTTCTAATGATGTCTGGGCAATCCAAGCGTTCGTGTCGTGTAGCTAGCTGTAAATGTATCAGTTGCAAAAAAAATTGTACATGCCAGAGAAGCAAATGCAATCAATATAGACTGTATTTTATAAATCCTTCAGTTCAACTGCTTCAGCAGAAAGTAGATATGCATGAAAATCAGATGATTGTGCTGATGCTTAGCAAGAACAGGGTAACATAACATTACTGATTCAATATTTTCTTTTACTGAAAGACTAGTTGCTGGTGTCCTGCTGGAGCTGAGAAGAGATCTGCTGCCTGCCATGAGACCATGTCTCTCAAGTTACCGCAATATTGTTGCCTTCAAAGTAAGTCGATTTGTTTCTCTCAGCCTTTTACTACCAACCTGCATCATGGCAATTCACTTAGCGGTGTAGGTGATCACTGTTAGTGACATTGGAGTGCTGGTGGACAAGCACCCTTTGAATGTTACAACACACAGCTGTGGCAATATGTGAAGCTGTTAATATACAGAGTGTCCCAACTATGATGCATAAATATTTTTTTTAAATAAAGATGCCACGTAGCTGGACAAAACCAAGTTATTATGTTTGCCATTGCTTGGAGATACTGAGAATATTCTTTGCATTCTGCCTAATTAGATCATTAGTCTTAATTAATCAACCTCTCAATTACTCTAATCAGATGAAAAGTGTAAATGAGGAAATTGTAGAACACCATGAACAACTCCTGATACAGCATCCTGTTGTGCAAAAAGTGCTACATATAAGTGTTCTTCCGAGCGGGAAAGAAGCTCGCGAATACACATAAAATTGCCGCATGAATGGCCGCTCGAGGCTCTTTGCGTGTGTTCGTGGCTTTCTTTCACGCTCAGAAAAACTTTCATGTAGCACATATTTCATGTAATTATAATATGTGAGAAGTTGATTAAATAATTTACACTTAATTATGCAATTAGGCAGAATGCAAAAAAAAGTGAGTATCTCCAGGTGATGGCAAACTTTACCTTGATTGTGTCCAGATACGTAGCATTTGCATATTTTCAAACCTTTGTGTGTTGGGATGCCCCGTATAAGCCAGATTTGTTTCTCCAAGTTAATATACTGATGACATTCGATTGTGGTCTAGCAGGCAAAAATGCTAAACAGGAAGAAATATTAATTTGCTCTTGGTAGGTTGTTCAAGCAAATCAGCCAAGTTGTTACACATGAAATGTGGCATTTGTAGGTGTGTTCCGCAACACTGCAGCCCTGCAGCCCTAAATAACTTTTGAGTAAAGTGCTACTACTATAATTTCTCTAAAGCATGCAGCAAGGTTCAGCATTCCAGGAGGCTGGCATCAAGAGAGATCTATTTATATGAATTTCATATGTGAAAATGAGGTGTTATTGTTTGGATGACTGTATAAACTTATGCTTTAATTCCAGTCTTGCATGAGGCAGACTTGGACGGGAAAATTGATTTCTTTTGGGCAATGTGGTACAAATGCATGGGGTAATGCTTGTATGCATACACATTACATCCCTATTGCTTAGCCAAGGGGTGCCCCTGCGTGTTAAAATTTACAGGGCTCAGATTGAAGAATGTCAACTTTTGTAAAATCAACTACACCTTTTAGATTATGAGATTACAATTATTGCATACCGTCATAGTGTGGTATATGGGGTGAATGTTTTTCACTTTGTCTATAAAACCCTGCACACTGCAGCATCATGAAAATTTATTCTATGTAAAACAAGCGATGCTGCTTGCCGATTTAAGCAAATATAAGGCAACTTTTCTAGGAATGTTTCTGGCCTTGTAATGTACTTCATGTTATATTCTTTAAGACTATAAAGCAGATTGTTCTTCTGCACATTTTCTGGAAACTTAAACTGCGGCGATCTAAACCACTTGGCAACAATGCTGTGATCGCTACCGCGTGTGGAGCAAACGCAGCTTTGCCTTGTTCAATTGTGTCGCGGGCACTTCTGAAGCGCTGCCTATTTAGTAAATAATCTTGGTAGCATGGAAGCGCCATCTGCTTCTATGCATTGCTTTGTTTTCTTGTGGCATCACGTCACATTATAATCGTAATATTCTTTTTTCGTTTTCTGAGAGTCTCATATTGCCCCCCTCATCATGCTGTCATTGTGGTTGCATTATTTATGTGCAAATATTTATGTATAGATGACCACTGCTCCAAGTTCCATTTTATCGCAAAGTAAGCTACGAATACCCAAGGAATTATGTATAGCAAAATACCAAAGTCAAATTGCCGAACACAACCAAGGAGACTCAGTGCACAGTCTCTCACCAGATTGCATTGGTCATGCAAAGGTGCACAGCATACCTCTTTATTACTTGCTGAACAAGCTGTGAGAAAACTGAATATTTATGTAGCTTCAATTAAGTGCTATCAGCCATTACTTCTGCCCTCGGCAATTGTGGACTATTATCACGGCTTTTCTTTTTCTAACTCATTTTGCTTATTATAGAGGGATTACTGCCTGTGTTCATAGGAAATAAATCACATGGGCAATCAAACGCCAAGAATGTATAAACTTGGAACATTGATTGTGCAGTTTGATGGTTCAGAATAAGTAGAAATACAGCATAAAAACTTAACTTTTACTTGAAACAACAATAGAGCATACAGTAACCATACGTGCCTGCTGTAGCCCCTGTGCCAAGTAAATTTCAATTCTCCTTTTTGCATCCTATCAGAGCGCTGGTAACATGTTTCACATTTCTGTCAGCCAACTAACCTGTCTTGTAACAGTAAAAATGTGCCAACTGTGTTTTTTAAAAACATGCTAGAATATGCAGGCAGTTCGCTTAGAAAACTAAAGCCATAGAATCAATACAGTGATGCGACTTTCGGTTTGCATGTCACAGGTTGAGAAAAATAAGGTGGGAGCTGTTTCCAATGTTCCGACTAGATAGCAAAGCTAGCATAAAAGGTTGCACACCACTGAGCTCTAGTATGGGGGGCTGGATAGCGTATTGAGCGCCTTCGACTGAAGCCAACCTTGTCCCAGAAGTTGGTACTTCACGACTTTGCTGTGGCATTTCACCTGCACAGGAGTGCGGCATTTCTGCTATAATGCTTGCCCTTTGTGCCGCAAGCTACCGAAGCAATCCAGAGAAGTATTTCGAGAAGACGTCCAGAATTTTGCATCACAGCACTGACAGCATCGCTAACATGAGTGGCACGTGCTGAAAACACTTGTCAATCAGAAAATGCTTTCTGTAAGAAAAACTTATCACGTACGGGTTCAGAACATCGTAACAGCTCTCACCAGACATGTGGAGACATCGCCTAGATGTGGAAAACCACGATGAAAAATTTTTATGGCAGCAATATTGTGCAACGGCACACACTAGTAAGTGCAGCGTATGCCCTACTTTTGGGACAAGCCGCTGCACAACACTGCATTTCCGCTGGCTTCATCTACCCCTGGCTCTGGGCAGCGAAGCGGCATCCAGCAAAACATAGTAGAGATCAGTGGTGCACATAGTATTTTATGTCCCCTTTCTCGATGCCAGCTGAACACACGGTAACTGTTTCCAAAGCAGAAAAACTAAGGGCAAGGGCTCTGTACACATTGCATCGTAATGTGGCTGATGCTTGGGCAAAGCAAATACTGTACATGGTAGATTTGTGTGAGGCAAGCTAGGAGTCAAAAAGCCTGCTGCATACTAGCAAATGACCAACATATTGTTGCATGTTGAAATTCTTTTTTTATTCCTCATCACTCATTTGTGTAGGGGAGACGGCTCTCACAACTGGAGAAGCCTGGGAAGCATGCAGTACTCCACAAAACCAGTTTCAACGTAAAATGTGTCTGCATCTCATAATTTCATGGCTGCAAGAGTGAGCCCAATGGTAAACACATCAGAGTGTTCATGATGTCATGCATTATCCACTTTATCTGCACGTCATACCTATCCTGACAAAGCTGATATTGCCTTTAGAGAAATTGTAGATGTTGTGAGCTTGCATTTCAGAACGCACAACAAGCTTAACACGTACAACACCAGAACAATTTGTTGAGAATTTCGGATCAGGAATCTTCGAAGCACAATTTGTTTAGTGGTGTTAAGATTCTGCTTAAGGTTGTTGATTATTACATTCATATAGTGTTCAAGCATTGCTGTAACAACATTCTTCGCTTGGAGTATAGTACTCCAAGCGAAGAATGCCACCAGAACGCCACAAGAAATGCCACCAGCTCCACATGAGCTGGTGGCATTTTGCTCCATATTCAAAAACTGGTTTCTTCTTCAGTTGAGATTTTCAAGTTTGCATTCTTTATTAGCTGTTGTATGTGACCTATCTTAAATGTTTGAATAGTGAACACAACGTGACCTTTTTGATTGATTTTGTGGATTGTACACCCTTGCTGCAAACAATTTGAGATGATAACTGTTTCCGCCTTAATGAAAAATAATTGCTTGAAGCAGCCATAGCCACCAATAATACTAGCATGACACGATTATGAAAGTTGTGATGTACTTTGATTTATAATGTTTTTAAACATATGGAGCTCTGCCTGTGGTGTAAATGGGTTCCTGATATCCATTCGTGATGCAAGAATTTGAAGAATAAACTGAAGCAAGAATGTTTACTTACTTTTCAAAGAAGCTCATGGCAATTTCCTCATGAAAAGTAAAATAACTAGAAATAACTTTACTGAGCTGAGAAGAGTGCTACAATTGTCTCATTCGAATAGTGCCATATACAGAAGCTACAACAAATGTTTAATATTTTGGTTGCATTTGTATATATGGTCTTGTCACGTGTTGCAAGGTGTATTCAGAATGGCCACAGCTCAGTCATGATTGTGGCATTGTGCAATGAAGTACCTGCTGGCATCACCCGGAAAGTGTCGCAAAGTTACAAATACAACTTTGAATGGGTTGTTTTAGGAAAAAAGACTTAGCTCAGCAAATTATCCTTTTTTATGCAGCCTGTCGAGACAAGATTTCTGTACATGGCCATGGCGCTCAAGGAAGAAACCGAGACTGTAGACTACCAACGTTCATTCCTGTTCCGGCAAATACGGGCCCGCAGTGACCAGCAGGATTTTACAAAGTGAACTCATCACAGCTTGAGCCACTCCATGCCACAAGCAGTTGCTCCTCGAGCCACCGTGCAAAGGTTCCTTGGGGCACAAGTCCAACTCAGCGCCACAACCTTTCTTCTGCAGTTTTTCTACCTACTTAGCTAACCAGGTGGGTCAAAGATGGCAGAGGGAAAGGGAATCACAGCTTTAAGCATAGAACCTGCTGAAGCTTAATGCAGTTTGAGAGTGAACAGTAAACGAGAAATAGTTGGAGAGAAATAGGACACCTCTTCTCCCTCAGAGAATTGGCAGTGAAAAAAAACAGCTTATGAAGGCTTGAATATTGGTCGGAATAATTTGGCATAGGTAGGATAATGACTATGAATGTTTCTGGCAAAGGTAGTGGTAGTAGGCTGAATAATCAAGGAGTTTAAATATAGATTAGAAAACAAATTTCATTACACTACCAGAATTTTAAATCATCCCAATAATTCTTTTAATTGATGGTTTATGCGTGTTGAGCGTCAATGCTTCTTGATGCCTGCTTCTTGCTGAGATCATTCTTATGCTGCATAATTCACCTGTTCAAGTTCCATGTTTCTCCCGTCCAAGCAAATTTACATTCATCACAAGAAAACTTATAGATGATTTCCAGAAACTTGCTGATTAAATGAGAGAGCAGCATGCACCCCAGGCTTTCTTACATATGCGTTCAAGAGCCTCAGATCTCGTGAATGTTAGACATACTCCTGCTGAGCAAGTTCTTGGTATCATCTACAAGGTCATTTCAGAATATGAGTTTGCTTAAGTTGGAGAAACAGTCGATCGAAGACATGTCAAGCGATATCGCTGTCGATGCATCTACATTCCAACTGAAATAAAAGTAAATATAGCACCAAATGCAAGAATTATTGGGATGATGCCATTCTTGCAGTGGAATGAAATCCTTCTAATCTAAATATGCAATCCAAATAATTCAGACTACTAAATACTTCCAAAGGGGTTGCATCGTGAATTATGCATGTTGTATTCCGTAGTTTCTTACTATAAGATGCCTAAACAGCAGAGAAAACATTAAGAGCTGAGTACTTAATACTTTATATTGCTCCATAAATCAGTTTCCCTGCCAACATCAGCGTCCCGCGCTAATAATGTTTGGGAGAATGTGTGAAACAAGGCACCTGACCCATAGGGTAGTGCTGTTCACTTTGTTTGGGAATGAAGGTCATACTGTACATGTATGTGATAGCCATACGTGTCATTACGTTTAAAAAAAGGAAGCAAAACTGTGAGTCTGCCTAAGTGGAACAGATTCATTAAAAATGTTTTGTGCATAAACAAACAAGGACGAAGAAAAGGAGCAACACAAGCACGATCCCGTTCTAACTACTGGTTTTATTTTCGAAGAACCATTTACTTAAGAACCCAGATCTGTGCTATCCAGTCAACACATCAATAGCGTATATAACAACACTTTTGATAAAAATGCCACGGATAAGCGCGACCCAGTCAACATAAAAAGAGCAATGCGCATTAAACAAGCACTTAAGATGAAAAGACAGGAGCGAATATAGCAGTGAAACAGTAGGATGATTGATGCATTTTTCCTTTAGTTTTGCAATCCAGTGCGCTTCCACAATTTCTCGCGATTTGATTTCGATGCCTAAACAATATGGAGGTGCTTCTAAGTCAAGGTGAGCACGCATGTTCTTGACAAAGCATAGCCAAATGCTTACTAGGGCCAGCTTTCAGACTGGACAAGTGTTCCCTTAGTCTCGTGTTAACGCATCTTGCAGTCTGCACTACGTACACATGACCTCATGTCGTAGGAACCTGATACACAACTTTCTTTGCGCAATGAAGAAATTGGTTCTCACGCAGATTTTTAATACTGCATTCTTTCTTTGCATCACCCTTAGTTTCGAACTTACTTTTTATCCTAGAACACACACTACCTCTTGTTTTTAGCCGAAAGCACCACTTTTACTTCGTAACTCCCAGCCACCTTTTTAAGTCTGTGTGAAAGGCCATGCACATACGGAATCACTGAAACCTTGGAAGCTAATTCTTTCTGGCTTTGTTATTTTGTGCATAGTTCTTTATCCTGTTTTTCTTAAGTTTTTCTTAAGTCTAGCACATGGCGCCAGCATCACAGCGAGCAGGCACCTACCCGGCCTCTCTCAACCGATCAACTTGCTCAAGAAAGGCAATGTTTACTGTGCGGAACACGACTTCAACAATGCTGACCGGTAACATGAACTGACTATGCCATTCTTCACAAGCCTGCAATGGTTTTAGGCATAGTTCATTAGCGGTTTTCCAGCTCGGGGCGTGAATGACCAACACACATGTTCTGGTAGAATTTCTAACTTGACATAAAGGAACTGTAGCTTGTTATCTACCGGTACTTCCGAAGTAAAAGTCAAGCCTTCAATAGTAGTAGAAGCCTTTGACTCTAGGCAAGGGCTTAAATTTTACTTTGCAAGTACTGGTAGATAAGAACCTACAGTTTCTTGTTAACAAGCTACATGAACTATGCCTCAAGCAATTCCAGGCTTGTAAAGAATGGCACAGTCATTTCATGTTGCCACTCAGCATTGTTTAAGTCGTGTTACCGCACTGTAAACATTGCCTTTCTTGAGCAAGTTGATCAGTTGAGAGAGGCCGGGTACCTGCTCGCTGTGATGCTGGTGTCGTGCGCTAGACTAATGAAAAAACTTGAACAGGATAAGGAACTATGCACAAAAAATGTAAGGCAGAAAGAATTAGCTTTCAAGGTTTCAGTGATTCCATATGTGCATGGCCTTTCACACAGACTTAAAAAGGTGGCTGGGAGTTATGAAGTAAAAATGGTGTTTTCGGCTAAAAACAAAAGAGGTAATGTGTGTTCTAGAGTAAAAAGTAAGTTAGAAAGTAAGGGTGATGCAAAGAAAGAATGTAGTATTAAACATCCGCATAAGAACCAATTTCTTGATTGTGCGAAGAATGTTGAGTATCAGGTTTGTATGAGATGTGGTCATGTGTACGTAGGGCAGACTGCAAGATGCATTAACACAAGACTAAGGGAACACTTGTCCAGTCTGAAAGGTGGCCCTAGTAAGCATTTCGCCATGCATTGTCAAGAACATGCGTGCTCACCTTGTCTTAGAAGCACTGGCACATTGTTCAGGCAACGAAATCAAACCGCGAGGGAAATTGTGGAAGTGCACTGGATTGCAAAACTAAAGTAAAAATGCATCAGTCATCCTTCTGTTTCATTGCTAGATAAAGAGAATTCGCTCCTGTCATCTTATCCTTAACATAGTTTCATCTTAAGTGCTCGTTTTATGTGCATTGCTGTTTTTATGTTGACGGGGTCGCGCTGATTCGTGGCATTTTTATCACATGTGTTGTTATATGCGCTGTTGATGTGTCCTGTTGATTGGATTGAGCAGATCTCTGGGTTCTAAGCAAATGGTTCTTCGTCCTTGTTTGTTTGCGCGCAGAAAATTTTTTTAATAAAAAGAGTTTTTCAAAACTGTAAGGAGGTTTTTACTGTGTGCAGTTTAAACAAAAGAAAAAAGCTTCACAGCTGTTACTAAATGCACTCTCCAGAGCTTTACACTATGCAGCTGTACTAGTTTACACAGAATACACGTCACCTCTCGTCACGGCCCAGGTGGCTATTCAGGTTTTTCAAAGGTGTTTCATTGTATGGGACGGCACATACAGCATCACTTATTTGCAAGATATTGCATTCCAATTCTGTCATATGAGATAAATTCATTAGAGAGTTTTAAAATGCCCTAAATGTATTACAGCTGTGGACCAGTACACTGGCAGTAGCTTGCAGTAACTATAGCTTGGGAAATATAATTGCAACTGCCATGTTATGTGTACCTGCTAGTGCAGAGGCATCGGCCACGGCAATCTTTATGGTACACTAGTTTCTTCTATTTTGGAGTACGCATCCTCCACCAGATTAAAATGTGAAGTGGATTGTCATTTGCGGCGTATACTCCTGCGTAAACTTTATAACCATTTCTCCTCATCTGCTCTACAGATCATTGTTACTACAACTGCAAAAGCAGGGTGCCTGTTTACAGCACCTGTAGAGAGCAAAGTCGGCGAATCTTGAATGAATAATCATATAATTTTAGTATTTTCCAGCAAAGTTAACACTTTGTGTCTTCCACTGTGGTGTTTTTCAAATTATAAGGTTGGCACATGTGCACAAGGTTTCACTACAGTATGTCATTTTGCAGGAAAAAGTGTATTTGCGCGTGATGTTCTGCTGCACAGAATGTCATGAGTTTTCTTATGTGTCGGTCACCATCTCGCAAACTGCTCCTTTCGGAGTTGGAAGGCAACATTAAGACGAAGTACATTTAATGTTCGAAAAAAAAGGATGTGCCCTCTGATCCCCTTATTTTCGATGGGGGCGAAATGCGAAAACACCCGTCTACTTAGATTTAGGTGCACGTTAAAGAATCCCAGGTGGTCCAAATTTCCGGAATCCCCCACTATGGCGTGCCTCATAATCAGATCGTGGTTTTGGCACGTAAAACCCCATAATTTAATTTTTTTGATCTCCTTATTCTCCTCACTTGATGCCTAGTGTTCTAATAGCATGATCGACACGATGACCATCAATGTGATGTGCAATTATTGTGTATTGGGGGCCAGGGCACATTCATTTTAGCAGCTTTTTCGGTTGACTTGAATCAGTATTGTAGAATGCTGTTTGCTTCTTTTACTCATTGTTACCAAATATCACTTTTGACTGCGGCAACAAGTATAATGTTGTGTGCTAGCACTCCTGCCAACCGATATAACTTGAAAGCATCTGTGATAAAAAAAACAGCTAATGATTTCCCAAGAGCTAAGGTCCAGTGAGACCAATAAATTTTAAGCTAATACCTGTGGATGGTACTGCTGAATGAATGCCCATCCAGTAGGACTGTCCATACCATTTTCTTCCATGAAATTACATTGAAGATTTGAACAGAATCTGAACGTAGACTTGTCTGCAAAGTGATCCATTTCCTTATCCAAGTAATACAGCTTCAGCAGGAAGACTGAAATTTCAAGTCGTCAGTAGTGGCATGAACATACAGTAAACAGTGCTAAACTTTTCCCTATCTTGCACCTTTTATCATTTCCCGTCCCATTTTTTTCACAGGCTGTTCTTTACTATTTATGGTCATACCCAGTTTAATTTGGTGTCCTTATTTATTATTTGACCAATATCTTTTTTTCTTTATCGGATCTTGATGAAATGTTTATTGATAACGTACCTTAATTTGCCATTTCCACTGATCTTAAACAGACACATCATGTTACAAAGTTTATTTTGCCTAACTCTTCATTGCTTTTTTGGCCAAATGTCCAAACAGTTTATTTTAATTCCTATGTTGATTTCTGGGAAGAATAGGTATACTAGGTCTACAGATCATTTTCTGTTTAGGTCATCCCTACTCATTGTAACAACTTACAGCAGTGCCCCTACACACTCCATCACAATCACTGCGAAACACACCCTTCCTACCTTTATTTTAACACTTTGGTTTCTCTTGACCTACTATATGCACCAGATGAGGGTAGGGGCGAGTGAGCTATGCACATCAAAAACCACTGCCAAGGAAAACAGCTGCTGCCCTGAGGACACGTATCTGTCGAAATGTTGGCTACAGCAATATCCCTTGTTCTGACAATGTTGAACCACGTTCATGGTTTTTTAATACTTCAGTTACCGCTTTGTTGTGTTCTGTGATTGTCTTTTGTTGCCACTTCCTTTAGGATGGAAATTCACCAATATTATTTGTTTCTCCTAACAGCAGCAAGTTTATCCTTGCAAGGCATGTGGGAACAGCTTTCACCAGGAAAAGTACAAGACGAGTGGTCGAAGAAAATAAAATTGCTTCTGTGATCTAAAGTACTTGACGAATAAAATTTTGCACTTATTTGTATATATGTCGTGCAATTCATTCATATCACAAAAAGCAAAGTGTTTGATCTTTTGAGCTATTTCAATGTGTTGGCCAGACAGTTTTCTCCATAGCGACCTGCGGCTTCTGCAATGAGCTGCATTCATGACATTTGCATTAAAGGATATGTACTATCGGGGACAAAAGTGCCCAGGACGTGCGAGTGTCGACCAAATTGCATCTCTGCACTATCAGCCGCTATCATCTGCGTTGCAGACCACTTTCCGAATGCAAATGTTAGCGTGGCTGATCCCAGCAGAAAGTGCACCATTAAAATTCGGTCGTCATTCGCACATTTTGGGCACTTCTGTCGCCAATAGTACATTCTCTAAATAATCAATATGCTCTGTAAAACATAATGCATTAAACACCTCTATTTTAACGATTGGACCGTATAGTACAGATTTAGCATACGGAGCCTTTTTATTTCTGAGTACGGAAACACCTGTATGTTAACGGTTGGACCGTATAGTAGAGATTCAGCATACAGAGTCTTTTGTTTTCTGGATACAGAAACAACTGTATTTTAACGGTTGGACCGTATAGTACAAATTCAGCCTACGGAGCCTTTCGTTTCCTGGATACGAAAATACCTGTATTTTAACGGTTGGACCGTATACTACAGATTCAATATACAGCGCCTTCCGTTTTCTGAATACGGAAAGCACCTGTACATTAACGGTCGAACCATACGATTCAGCATACAGAGTCTTCCGTTTTCTGAATACATAAGCACTCGTATTTTGTAATACGCTCTCTATTTTTACGGTTGTCCGTTCTACGGAAATGACCGTTCTTTACTTACGGAAAGTGTTCGGTCACAAATTACCAGCAGATTTGCCGTAAAACCAAAGCAATTTTTTTTACAGTGTATGGCTGCAGCCTCAACTGTGCATACCGAGGTAGTCTTCACTGTGGCAGTTATCGTAGTGACTTGGTTGGTTGCGGTGATTGTGTAGAAGTCCTTGCGAGTAGTTGCACTCGCGTCCGTGTAGTAGGTGGTCGGATCATTGTCGAATCGCTTCTGCAGAGCCCTCGTCCTGGCTTCTCTGCGGCCTGCGTGGTATTTAGCATTTATGTTTCGTGGAATGGGCGAGACGTAGAGGTGGTCCCTCAAATTTCGAGACAACAAGTGTGTATCGTCGCCGCAGAACAGGGGTCTAGGTTCGTATCCCAGCCGTCGGAGGATAGACCGGCCCTGCGGCGTAGAGCTCAGCCTTTCTCTTTGTGATATCAGAACTGCGGCAGCATGTTCTTCATATTTGTTGTATATACCCAAGCGCTCCAGGCGATCCGTGCTGACTGTGTTCGGGAGACCCAGAGCAGATTTGTATGCCGTTCTGATAAGGGTGTCCACTTGCCTCATTTCCGTTTTGTTGAGGTTTTGGAAAGGGAGGCCGTAGGTGGTGGTGGTGAAAACTTTTATTGAACAAAGAGAGAGGGTGAAGCCCGTGAGGTCCATGAAACTCGGTGTCATCCTTAGTCCGGGACGTCATTGGTCGAAGCCGCCACTCGAGCCCGTTGGACCAGAGCTCGTTGTTTCTCTAGTCCGGAGCTGTTGAGCACGGTCGCCTCCCAGTCCTCTCGAGTTGGGTGGGGAATAGGGGATAGATTGGGATTCGGTTGGCAGGCCCAGACCATGTGATACAGATCTGCCAAATTACCACAGTGCTGGCATTGCCCATTGATTTTGGGATCGAAATGCTTTACTATAGCTGGGCAGAGCAACGTATTAGTTTGGAGGCGCCGTAGGACGCGTTCTTCAGTTTTGGATAGGCCTTTTGCCGGAGGGGGGTACACCCGGCGCTGCTCGCAGAAGTAATGTCGAATTGCACTGAACCGTAGTAGGGGAGTAGGACATTCCGGCTGTTTAGGGCAACAGGGAGGTTCCCGGGGAATAAGTGTGCGGGCTGCTGCGTCTGCAGCTTCATTACCTCGAAGGCCCTGATGGCCTGGAATCCAGATTATTCGTTTTGGTGCGGGATCCCGATCCCTGATGCAGGGTCTCAGAATTTTGTTGGCTAGTGGAGAGATTTCCCCTGCCAAGTAGTTTTCACAAGCCCTTCGAGAGTCTGTGAGTATGCATTTGGATTGAGGGTGTGCAGCCGCCAAGGCGACAGCGACTTCCTCTGCTTGGTTTATATTCGCGGCTCTAAATGAGAGTCCGTCCACCTGAGTTCCCTGATGTACAACCGCCGCCGTGTAATATCCCCTGGTCGAAGGTCCGGCTACATCCACATAGTAAACCCCAGTACGGGAGCCAAGCTGTCTTTCTTGCGCTTTGGCACGCGCCTGTCTTCGTCCTTCATGTGTTTCTTTCGTCATATTACGAGGGAGTGGGGGCACCCAGAGTTTGGTGCGCCACAGCTCTGGGATGCGCTCCGTGTGTTCAGGATCGCAGTTGTTTTGAATGCACAGGCGGTCCAGCAGGCGACGCCCCGGGGCGGTCTGCATAAGCCGTGTGTATTGATTTGTGAGGTGCGCCTCCCTGAGCTCCTGAATAGAGTTAAGAACCCCCAAGGCAGATAGTTTCTGATTGGAAGTGCTGATGGGCAGGTCTAAAGGCCGTAGGTGATGCGGTTAATCACAAACGATTGCACCAGCCTTATAGTTTCGTCCTCCGCGAGACCGTTGCGGCTGCGTCCCACTCGACAGATCATGCGTGCCACGTTCTGCACGGTTGGTTTTAAACTCCGAATTGCGGCATCGACGTTGCCGTTATCTTGTATAAGTAAGCCCAGCACTCTCATGTGGGTGACTTCGCGAATGGGGCCGCCATCGAGATTTAAGTCAATCCTTGGGATGGCAACTTTCTTACGACGCTTGCTGCGTACTTTCATGAACTCAGATTTTTCAGGTGCGCACGTCATACCCGCGTGTTTGGTGAAGTTTACCACTTTGTCTATGGCCTCCTGTAGTAGGTCTTGTTTCTCTCCATAGGAACCCCGGTGTGCCCAGAGCGTAATGTCATCGGCATAGATTGTACATCCGAGGTCTCGCGCTTGTTCAAGTTCTAGGGCCAGTCGCCTCATCCCAACGTTGAAAAGAAGCGGTGACAAGATTGAGCCCTGTGGAGTGCCTCTATTGGGCATTGCAAAGATGTCAGAGAGAGTGCTGCCCAAACCAATCGTTGCCTTCCTCTCGCGAAGGAAGGTAAGGACATACTGAAACACCCTCCTTCCGCAACCTATGTTTTCGAGGCCTTGGAGGATCGTTTCATGAGATATTGTGTCAAACGCTTTCTTGACATCAAGTGCCACAACTATCCTGGCTTCCTTGTTTTGTAGCGGGTCCAAAACTTCGTCACGGAGCATGAGGAAGGCGTCCTGTGCCGAAACATGTGGCCTGAAGCCAAGCATAGAGTCAGGAAGAAGTCCATGCCGCTCGATGTAGTTGCTCAGTCTGGTTTGGATCACCTTCTCAAAAAGCTTCCCTACGCACGACGTGAGCGATATTGGCCTGAGGTTATGTAGATCTCTAGGTTTACCCGGTTTTGGTATGAGTATGATTGTAGCCTCTTTCCAGTCTTCTGGTACCGCCCCGCCGTCGGACCATACGTTATTGTTGAAGTAGGTCGTGAGCTGCTTCAGTGACTCCCGGCTCAGGTTGCGCAGCATCGCATTCGTAACCTGGTCCGGACCCGGTGCGGTGTTTTTCCGGAAAGATTGTGCGGCTGCATAGAGCTCTGCCGTTGTTATGGGCTCGTCCAGCTCGGCGTTGTCAGGTCCCTTATAATTGTATTGCATTGATTTTGTGTCATGCACTCCTATGTATATGCTTTTAATGTCCTCAATGAGGGCATCGGTCGTGCCATCGTATTCATGTTCGATTAACTTCAATGTTCGGCTTGTGGTGGTCCTTGTTCCTGCGGGATCTATCATACTCCGGAGAATAGCCCATGTTCGCTTTGTGCTAAGCGTTCCTTTAAGTGCATCACAAAGCTGAAGCCAATTGGTGTCTTGCAGCTGCCGTGCGTACTCATTGGATTCCTGCGCAAGCTGGGCTATCCTGATCCTGAGCTTTCTGTTATGTCTCTGTCTCTTCCACCGTCTGGTCAGGCTTCTCCGTGCTTCCTATAGGTGTAGTAAGTGCCCGTCGACTGCCGGTGTTTCGACAGTTGTCGCAATTTACCGTGTAGTACTTCTGTGTATGGCCTTGATGAATTCCGTCCATTCTCTAGTACTATCACATGGTGCGGTTTGCCTCTGTTTCTCTCTGTAAGCTACCCAATCGGTTATGGTGGCTTTCCCTAATCTATGCCGGACACGCGTTGTATTAATTGAAACACTGATTATACAGTGGTCACTGCCAAGGTCTTCCCCTAGGTTGGTCCAGGTGACGCCTCTGCCATTGTTTCCGAAAGTTAGGTCCGGTGACGTGTCCTTTGCTACACTGTTTGCCGTTCTGGTTGGTTCGCCAGGCCTCGTGAGCAAGACCAGCTCATGCTCCTCCGCGAGGTCGACTAGCCTTTGGCCCTTGGGTGTATCTCGATCGTAGCCCCAATCAGAATGCGGAGCGTTAAAATCACCTAGGATGATCGCCCGGTCGTTTCGTTTCACTTTGCACAAAGTGGCCATAACTAGCACGTCGAATTTTGCCTTCCTGTCCCTAGGTGGGCTGTAGACGTTGGCAATTACTGTTTTCGGTTTGCCGCGCTTACATGGCCAGACCGTGATGACTTGGTGTTGGATACTGCAGTTAGGGACGTAGTCCACGCTCACCGCTATGTCCGCCCGTGCCAGCATTGCTATCTGAGAATTGTCAGGGTGCGTGTGCATCTTGTATCCAATGAAGTTCGGTATCCCTTTTCCGGGTTCTTGTAGGCATATGATATCCGGGGGAACAGGCGTCGCATCTATGAAACGCGAAAGTGCTGCGTGTTTCGTTCTTAGAGTCCTGCAATTCCACTGCCAGACCTCGAGGTTTTCGGCTACTCTCGTGTGGTGATTAGCCATCGATAGTGCTTTCGCTGTCGGTCAGCGCTATCTGTTTGGGCCTGCGTGTCGGAGTTCCTGGGCTGGCATTCCTGCGTTTGTTTGATCCCTCTTTCGCGGTGTGGGAAGAGGAGTCTTCTACCTGTCGTTTGAGCTTGTACAGCTCCGCAAAAAGAAGTTGTATTTGTTGCGCTATATTGTCCAGCTTGTCGCCTTTTCCTGTCGCCTGTGGCATCGCGTTCGTGGTTTGTGGCGTGGGTTTGTTTGTATGGGAGCCATTCCTTTGTCTGAGATCAGCTAGCTCCCTTCGAATTTCTCCAAGACTAGCTTTTAACATTCTGTTCTCCTCTAAAATTTTTTGATATGCTGGACTCTGAGTTATTGGATCGGCAGTGGGAGACACTACTCGCGCCCAGCTTACCTGTTGTATGTCTGTGGCCGCTGTGTGATATTTAGCCTGTGGAGCCCTCTTCAGTTTGGTTGCTGGAGTCTTGATATTGCGCGCCCAGGATGTTGACCTAGATCTGTGATGATTTCGCCGTCTGGTACTCGACGTCGACCGCGATCTTGACCTTGATTCTCTTGCTTGCCAAGGGTCAGAGCGGGTCCTTTCTTGGCGTTGAGGGAGCTCTGGGAAATCGCTGAGTTCCAATTCTTCGTCTTCATTTGCAAACCACCGTGAACGGTGTTGTTGAGCAGATCCGTGCTTTCCGCTCGTCGGTCTACCTTTTGGTCGTGTTCGCTTCAGGCGTTTCTGGCAGCTGCGGTCGCCCGTGAGGTGCTGCTCCCCGCAGACGGCACATCGTGGTGAGCAGTCGTGTGTGTCTTCAGGCTCGCGAACCCCACAGATTGTGCACACTTTCGTGTCCGGTTGTGGACAAACGTCCGTGCGATGGCCGACACTATGGCAAGTCTTGCAAACTTGCACCGAGTTGCGGTATGGATGGCATGTCATCTCCCCACCGCAATAGTAGACGAACCGCGGTAGGACCGTTCCGAGGAAAGTGATAGCTGCGCTCTTGGAGTCCCCTAGCATTCTTGCCTGGATTATTTCTATCCCTTGTGTTCGGACTCTGAGGTTTGCCTTGATTGTCTCTCCGGGCATATGCGGGGGGAGTCCATGAATGACTCCTTTGACGGCGCCTTCTCCGGTGGCAGCGTAGGCATTGAACGCGTGCTTCTTGCCATTGACTGTGAGGGCTGTGATCTTGCGCAGGAGATCAGCAGTCTCTTGCTCAGGTGTCGAAACTATTGCGATGTTTGAGCCTTGTTTTATGCGCAGTATAAATTGCTCACCCCTTACTTTGTTGTGGCAGGCTGCGATCAATGCTTCTGCTAGCATTGGGCTGGTCAGAGTCTTCAACGGAAGTCCTTGGTGTGGACGGAGAATAATCTTGAAGTCGTCCCGCGGCAGTGGTGGGAGCTTGTTCCGTCGCGCCCTGCGTCTGCGGTTGGGGGGTGATTTGTTCTGCTCCTTCTGCGAAGGTTCGTTCCGTTTCACCTGTAGGCGTTCCTTCGCTTGTTGTCGTTTTTGACGAAGCGTCAGCACCGTCTGCCATCCCTCTTCGTCGGGTTCTCTCGTAGTTGGCCGCAGATCCTCAGCGTCCGGGAGAAGCGTTGGAGAAGTAGGTTTCCGAGAAGTCAAGGACCCAGAGAAATCCATGTCGTCTTCTTCTGTGGGAAGTTTACGTTGAGCCGACGCACCGTTTGAGTCGCCTGCCGCAACAGAGGCGCGGTGTTGAGACGCAATATGCGTCGGTATCGTGTGACGGACGCTGCACCGACGCGGCGCGGCGGCAACCGCCGCGCCTTAGCCCTGATTCGGGCTACCTCCGACGCTGCGTGGCTGGTATCTTCTCAAGGTGCTGGAGTCGCCGAAAACGTACCTAGGCCCAGAATTATGGTGTCCCTGGGTTCCCTAGAAGTTCACGGTGACGATGAAACACAATTTCAGTCGTTTACTTAAACTATAACCAACGAAAACATGGATATTGCGGAGCACGATGTGGGTGCTGCTGCACTCGTCGACGCCGCCTGGTGGTCTTCGAAAGAATATGAGTCCTCGGTGAATGTGTATACAGACGGATCGGTCTCGTCGTATGTGTTTGGTGCGGCTTTCGTCGTGCCTGCGCATCAAGTCATTCGACGGTTTCGTCTGTCTAACAAGGCGACTACAACATCTACGGAACTAGTGGCAATCAGAGAGGCCGTTCAATATATTTTGCGACAGCTTCCTCAAGTATGGACAGTGTTCAGCGACGCAAAATCGGCTCTGCAGCTACTTAGTGTGGTGGTGAAAGAAAACGCTTAAAGAGTGTTGGCTCTTCAAACTGCCGAGCTATACACTTTAGCGCAAAGAAAAAAAAATGGTCACCACATCACATTTCAGTGGATTCCCAGTCACTGTGGCATACACGGCAACGAACTGGCCGAAGCCGAAGTGAAGAAAGCACTCGAAGAACCAGAGTCAATTCTTGCAATTCCTTTTTCAAGAGCGGACGCCAATTGCCTCCTCTCCAGTGTAATCAGAAAATCGACAGAAAGCACTGGGACAATCCGGATAATCGACACAGGCGACTACAGAGATTGGACCATACCATGAAATTTAGGCTACCGCTGAAAATTCAAACGCGGCTGTGCCAGTCTTCTGCACAGACTAAGCCTGGGGGTAGCGTTTACGCGCGGATACGTACACCTGATGCGACGCACGGAGTCTCCAGACTGTGAGTTGTGCCATGTAAATGAGACTATAGGCCATGTGCTTTGTGACTGCCCTAAGTACGTGGAAGAGCGTCAAAGGTTGAAGAAGGACTTTACGCGTCTCGACAGCCCACCATTGTCGGAGGATGCTATTTTAGGTCCTTCGCCAGACGCTCAATCGAGTGTCAAGGCCACCCAGGCGTTACTGAACATTTTAAAAAGTACGGGCCTGGACTGTAGGCTTTGAGCATGCAAAATTGTTTGCCACATGTTTTACATCCTCCTTCTCGTCATCGTCACCCATCATGCGTCTCTTTCTTCCCTCTTTCTTTCCCTCTTCCCCTTCACCCAACGCCGAGTAGCTAGAGAGAGGAATTTACCTCAGGCCCACCTCTCTGCATTTCGCATCATTAAACTTCTCTCTCTCTCTCTCTCAGAGAGAAATTTTATGGACCCCCGAAGTGCATTCGCACCGCCGGCGCCACCATACTGTCACGCCTTTAAACAGTAAGAGGAGTGTTAGAAGGTACCCAGAGGCGCGAACAAATTTGCAGGGCGCCCCCGCCCACAGTTTCTCACAACCAATTAAACTTCTTGTCTCCGTCACTCGGCTGCAAGCACAACGAAGCCAAATGGGAATTGCTGTCACGCTCCGTCAAACCGATTCTGCAGTGTAGCCAAGGCTGCGCTCTGCCTTCCGTTGCTGGCGTTAGCGTTGTGCACGTAAACGTTTTTGCCGAGATGCAAACTCGTGCTCCTCATCTCATCCCGTGCACTTTCGAGAAATATGACGCTTCCAGCTCCGCTGGCTGCGCTGCCAATCATGCTAGCGTGTTCCGACGCCTTGTATAGCTGCCGGGGCTCTGTTCTTGCTACATCGTAGCAGTTTCCTAGCACACTACCTCACGACAACATGTAGTCTCCGCGTATTGTAACACCTTCCGACCAGCCGGAGCGCAACGGTCAGTCTTGCTCTGTGTGCTTCGCTGTTTGGAAATAAGTGCGAATTTTTTAGAGCAAAGCTGTCTAGTTGGTCGGGATTTTTCATGGCGTGCTCACCCAAAGAAAACAGCTGGTTAAAACGGGGTTTGCGTTTGAGTTTCCGCGTAACAAAATTCACTTTTCTTATATATTCGAATTACAATCCGATTCTACCATGTCTGTAGTTCGTGCGCAAGTCATGCTTTACGAATTTTCGGACACATTTTACTTCAAAAAATATAATTACTTCAATAACGTACTTGCACTAGGCGGAAGGCCTACAAAAATGGGGACATAGGCTGTTCTAACGTTACGGCCATTAAGCGGCCACGGCCACTCAAACAAACCTCAAGCGGCAGCAGGAAAAGTGCTTTGTTTTTCAGTTTCCACGTAGCAGATTTATGTTTTCTCGTATGGTCGAATAACACTGCGAAGCTGTCATGTCTGCAAGCTGGTCTGTAACTCGTACTTTACGCATTTTCTGGCTCAATTTACTTTTAGACAATAATTTATTCAGTATGGCACGTGTGCTTGGCGGACAGACAAAAAGGATGAGGATGTAGGCTGCACGTAGGCACATGTGCGTGCGCGCATCACGTACATCGCTTGTGGCGGCGGTGCTTGTCTAACGTACACACACCTACTTCGCCCTACATCCACAGCCACAAGGTTAAATGAAGGTAGTTAACATGTTTTTTGTAGTGCAGCAGCCTAGAAATATGGCAATGGGTTCTGATGTTCATTGTGGGGCGAAATGTTGTACCAGATTTTCCTTCTTTCGGATTACATTGAGGTAAAAAGCTAGAGCTTTCAAATCATTGTTCATTTCTTCATTGCGAAGCTACTTTGGTATACTCTCGGCCGTATCTCACATTTAATTTGTCGAGTGCCGCGAAGACGGCAGCCGAAAGCCGATTTTGAAACTCGCCATATGAAACTGTCCACGTAGGGAGCACACTCTATGAATAAAATAAATAAAACGAGGCAGAGAGAGAGAGAGCGCGATAGCGACGGAAGGTCACAAACAAAATAAACTGTTAACGAACATTATGCTGAGTTTGCAGCTATGTCCAAACTCGGAATTCGCTCTGAAGCGTATGTAGGTGCGCAAATAATTATATTGCCCATCGCAGAAAGACCACTGCGAGCGAAAGCGCTGATTTAAAGCAGGATTGTCTGCTTATCTAGGACCTCATATCGTTCCGGGAGGCAGTCGCTACAGGTTACTAGGCTTCGTTTATTCGTTTTCTTTTGTTATGTAGCACAATCAGAATTCTTTTCATATACATATATAAACCTTATTTGGCTGCTTGCTGACGAAGCAGGCTCGAAGGCTCTTTGTTCACTTTATGTTTTGTTCCATACAAAAATATTTGCGAAGCGCATTCCTTATTTGTTTGACGCAGGAATCTCTTTTAGTTATATTGTTACGCGGACGTGAGGCAATAGAAAGGTATTTCTACACACTACAGACAGAAATGGGAAAAACCACCTTTATTCGTGAAAATGGCTCATTGACCTCAGCAGCGAATTTTGTCAGAGGCGAGGGACAAATATAGAGAAAGATAAATAAATAAATAAATAAATAAATAAATAAATAAATAAATAAATAAATAAATAAATAAATAAAGAGATTACACGCACTCCTACCTCCCCTGACTGTAAAGCGGGTATTCCGTGGGGACTTTCATAAGTAGTTGATCGTTGTTGGCATGGCTGGATGAATGAATGAATGCTATGAGCGTCCCCCTAGAAATGAAGCGGTTCGCTTCATTTGTACCTGTCGTACCTATCTTTCCTTTTTTTTTCTTTTACAAATGCAAAACTTCCTGCATGAAGGTTTCAGAACCCTTAATTGGAACTTTGTTCCCTGCAATTTTGGTGGTCTCCTTATTTTCCTGCCGCAAAATCTCCAATAGGCTTTACTAATTTCTGTTGTGGACATGTTAACTTTTCGCCTGCTATCCCTGAACCTAAGAGCTTCAAGGAGGCAAGCGGAGCTTAAACCTATAGCCGGGTAGGTACTGTTGCATTCTAATAAAACATGTTCCTTCGGTTCTCTAGCTTCACTGCTGCAAGCACATGCTTCGGCATTGGTCTATGTGGGCGGTCTCCACTATGGTAATGTCACATCGCTTGTGAAGTCGGCTGTACTTACCGCAAGATGGCCAAATGCTCACAGGCCCAACCGTAATCATGATGATCATGATGATAATAATGCTTTTCTCGAAAGATTGCACGGTGGTGTTATGCTTGCAGGCAAGATAAATGAAAGCACAATTAAAACCGATACTAAATCAAATGACGTAATGCGACTAGGCGAAATTTTCGTCTTCGTTGCACTATCGAGCACATTCTTTGTCTATGCATTCACTCGCCCCAGCAGAATATATTCCAATGCCCATTGTGGTACCTGCTTCTTTATTCCTTCTTTGTCAGCTTTATCTTTGTTTTTCTCTCTGCGAATTAGTTACTTGGTTACCGCTAGAAATGTGCTCATGTTCAGTGCTTTGATGCCTAAACAATTTATTTCAGGATATAATATTTGCACTGTATCACGATAATAAGCTTATAGCCTGATAACCGGTTTTTTGAGTGGCTGTATAGCAGTAATAATTGTGCAGACCATTTTAAAGAATTCTTATGTGAAACTTCAAAAACGCATCTCAAAGGTCGCGGTTGAAAGTAATAATATTTTGATTTTTAGTTAAGTACTCGGGGTAAAAATGAATATACTGAAATAACCAAATTATGCACCTGGTTCCTAGTTCCCAACACTAAAAAAGGAAACGTCTGTAATCACAATAACGTCACTTTAATGTTCTTTAGGCCGTAAACAAAGCGTTCAGTATTAAGCGGCGACTAACTAGAAAGGATGCTCGTCTCATTTATCGTCCTATACCGTAGCGGGGCGCCTACACGTTCGTATTAAGTTGCGCGATAACTATACTGTAATCTCATCCGAAACGTTTTTCATGTGGATACTTAGTTCAATAATATCTGATAGCAGAGTCAGCATCACTTTTATTCTAACATCCGCCGCACCATGCTATTCCAACATGTAACAGCATGCTGAGAGGTGAAGGCGAAAATCACAGACTTCTTGACAGAGACTTACGCACCAGAAGTGATTTTTATTGTGATAACGGCGTCCTTATCATGGTTACCGTAACCCAGAGCGCATATAGGATACGCCTGGCACCCAATATGTGCAGATATCTTCATCATTTCCTTGACCATTGCAGTAGTTGATTGCATTACGTTGTTACATATTGTCTGTATATCGTATCTTTATATTCCAGATGTCGCTTTCAGTACACATAGGTGATGTGTTGTCGACAGTCAACAATTGGCATAGAACGCATACTGAGCCTAGAGTCATCCGCGTATTGGCGTCATGCCCTTTAGCATTTGGTGTCTTCACATTTGGTCCTTTCAATGACAGCAGTAGAAGTAACCTTACTATAAGCCTCCTTTCTTTAGCAGTTGCACGACCCTCATCTAACTCATAACCTTTGCCACCGTCGCTTTTGTTACGTAGGGTTAACAACGACGCTCTCGGCTTCGGTATGTTCCTTTCGGGAGCTTTATGTTCCTTTCGGTATGTTCCTTTTATGTTCCTATCGGTATGTTCCTTTCGGGAGCCCAGCTGTTAGGCTAAGCCATCTTCAGTCGTGTAATTTCTTCGCAGATGCTGTTTTTCTTGGGCTGTGCAAAGCAGAGCTTGAGTAAGAGAACTGATAGTAATCATAAACTGATTTTCAACACCTATGTTGGCGACTTGTATTAATAACTGCTAAATTACACAGCGTACTAAGAAGTCCGCGTACTAAGAAGGCGGAGCAATTGCCGGCAACTTTTGCAAGGCTAGCTCCACCAAAAGTGTCTAGATTTTCTGGTCTAAAAAAGCAAATATATCGACGGACTGCAGGTCCACCCGAAGCAAGCAACACTTCTCCTCCTAAGAAGTTATGGACGCCCGCAAAAAGTCGCGCGCACGTGTGTGTGTGTGTGTGTGTGTGTGAGCGATAACAAGGCCACTAGGACGAATTTTGTGAACAAGTACTTTAACATGCAAGAATACTATGAAACAAGTAATAGAAATTCTTCGAAGTCTAACATGGTAGAACGCTTTCTGTCCCTAATCCTAACAAGCGTGTAGATTGTACACTGTACGTGCTTGCCTGTGGCTGAATTCCCCAAGGGAGACGGTGGCTGTCGGAATTTAGAGAGAGCCAAAGCTGGCGGCACAGAATTCTTTTCTTTCTCTTCACAATCAGTGCCAGAATAGAAAACACTGCTCAGTGGATTTAGGTACATGGCAATTAGGTTGCAGAGGAAACACTGCCAGGACAGACCTGTGTAGATGCAGAATTCTGTTGCTGGTATTGTGGCCTCAAGTAGATGTAGATGTAAAGTCTAGTCGTTAGTGGGATATTGGCCATGAACCGGATAGTTCAACAAAAATAAGAAAGTACTCAGTACGTGGCCATCTTTCTCTTCTTCTCTATTCGCCCTCCCCCTCTCTTCATTCGAATTCGTTGCTTTCACTTCTTCGGCTGCCTGAGCATGCTTCAAGTATTGTCTGTTGTGGCCTCCGAAATGCATGCACACGCGCCACCTATCATGGAGCCTCTGTGTGGCGAAAACTTAGGCTGTATAAAATGAAACTGTTCGATCGTGATTTCATTTCAAACTCCCGCCGTCACACTTACATAACCACTGACGAAAGCATTGGGTGGTGGCCTGCAGTATTGTTTAAACAGCCCAATCAAACGATGTCCTTGTTTCTAGGAGGTATATTTATAGGAGGATTTGAAAGCACATAGCATTGCCTACCTTGACAGGTCGTTTTTATCTAATTTGCTGACCAGAGGTGAGGATTACGTAGAATTGGAGAGGGTTTCTGTGGCGCTGAGCCAGCGCAGCGAAAGTAGACAACAGTTAGAGGAGGGCTACGGGGACGTCTGTGGTTTTTCTGCTTCCTCAAGCTTAGCTTGCGGTGTTGGCTGGTCGAAAATTGCGGCGGTGTGCATAGGAAGGATAAAATGCCGCCAAACTGGATCATTAGTTGGCAGAGCAATATCTTATCCCTTCCGAAAGGGCTCAAAAACGTTATAGTGCCACGCAGACATTTTATAATACCTAAATAAATCCATTTTACGTGGCAGCTCCAAGTAGCAAGTGCCAGAGTGATTGGTGGGCAGATTTCTTCCATTCCTTTTGGAACGGGGTCATGTCCGGCTATTTCGAAAAAAGTTGTTTTATTCGGCATAATATTGCACCTTTGATGCGTACGCGTCACTTTGACGTGGTGAGTTTTCACGTTTTTGTGATGTTGCGTGGCAGAAAAGCAAATTGGGCGTAGCCCGACAACCTTTGACCAATATCGGAGGGCTAACGGCAAAATGATGCGGAATCAGAAGTAGTTATTTTTATTTTCTTCGGTTGAGTCATCCATAATTATTGGGAACCCGATACATTGCCTCACAAGCATGAGTTCGAAAGGTCAAGGTTGGTAAAGTTTGTTTCCCCTAGCCCTTTTTTCGAGGACAGTTTAGAGATTTTGCCGCTCGATTTACCGATTTTTTGTCTGTTTAGCGGCAGTTCTTTTTTTTCTGCTTAATTACCGGCGACTTTCTTAGCTGCATGTATATATATATAGGGAAAATTATATTTCTCCTATGTTGTCTATGGTGTCACAGTTTGTTGGCTTCTCATGATATTGTTACGGGGATAACGTTTATTTAGGGAGTGAGTATGGCTATATACAAGGTTTGGACAAGCAGCAGCGACGGATGCAAGGCTGTCGCGCGCCTCTGGCCACTTCGTCGCCGTCGTCTTCGTCCGACCGACAGTAGCAGCCCCTTCACTGTCTCGTGGCACTACTCCCCCCCCCCCCCGGGGGGGAGAGCGCCGACCCGGTGCTTGCTACGACGGACCAGAGGGTCCAGTTACGTACGGCTCAAGTGTCGCAACGTGCACGATAGCAGCGGGTAGGGGCGTAGACGGCGCTGGTGCGGTGACTGGCTCGATCTCATACGTAACGTCGGTGTCTTGACGTAGCACCATGTAAGGACCATCGTAGCGGGACAATAGCTTTTCGGAGAGACCGATGCGGCGGGACGGAGACCACAGTAGCACGAGAGCGCCTGTGGGCTCTTGTGCTACTGTGGGCTATCTGGGAAGCCTGAGACAGGGCTTTCTGGGAAGCCTGAGACACTGTGAGCCGGTCACGTGCGATCTGGCGAGCTGTGTCGGCGCGCGCTATGGCGTCGCGAACGTACGTGGTGGTTGAGCTGAGAGGAAGTAAAGTATCGAGAGGCAGAGAAGGTTCGCGTCCATACAGGAGATAAAACGGGGAGTAGCCAGTAGTGTCATGTCGGGACGAGTTGTAGGCGAAAGTAACGTACGGCAAAGTAGCGTCCCAATCGCGGTGATCGGCGGAGACGTACATTGAAAGCATATCGGTCAGAGTTCGGTTCAGGCACTCTGTGAGTCCATTCGTTTGCGGGTGATAAGCAGTTGAGAGCTTGTGGTGGGTAGAGCAGGAGCGAAGGATGTCATCGATGACGCGAGACAAAAAGTATCGGCCTTGATCGGTCAGAAGCTTTCGAGGAGCACCATGATGCAGGATGATGTCATGAAGGAGAAAGTCGGCGATATCCGTAGCGGAACTGGTTGGGAGGGCACGGGTAATGGCGTATCGAGTCGCGTAGTCGGTCGCTACGGCGACCCACTTGTTGCCTAATGTCGAGGTTGGAAAGGGACCAAGAAGGTCGAGCCCAACACGAAAGAATTGTTCGGCGGGAATGTCTATAGGATGAAGCAGACCGGCAGGTAACATAGCTGGCCTCTTGCGGCGCTGGCATTTGTCGCAGCTAGCGACATATCGTTGGACGGAGCGATAGAGACCAGGCCAGAATAAACGGCGCCTGACGCGATCATAAGTGCGGGTGACACCAAGGTGACCAGCAGTGGGCTCATCGTGAAGCTGGCGAAGGACATCGGACTGCAGATGGGCAGGCACGACAAGGAGGCGTTCAGGGCCCTCAGGATGCATATTATGGTTGTATAAGGTGCCGTCCTGAAGGAAGAACAAGTGGAGGGAAGGGTCGGGTGTGGCGGAGTTGAGACTGTCGATGATAGACTGTAAAGCCGAGTCGCGACGTTGTTCGTCCCGTATATTAACGAGGTCCGAGATAGACAAGACGCAGGCGTCGGTGTCTTGCTCGGAGACGTCAGGGGAATCCACGGGATGCCGTGAGAGACAGTCGGCATCTTGATGAAGCTGACCGGACTTCTGCACCACTGAAAACGAGTATTCTTGGAGGCGCAGAGCCCAACGACCAAGGAGTCCTGTAGGGTCTTTGAGCGAAGAAAGCCAACAGAGGGCGTGATGATCAGTTACGACGGTAAAGGTGCGGCCAAACAGGTAGGGACGAAATTTGGTGACAGCCCAGACAAGAGCAAGACACTCTCGTTCCGTGATGGAGTAATTCTTCTACGGTGCGGACAGGAGGCGGCTAGCGTACGCAATAACACAGTCATGGCCGCTCTGACGCTGAGCGAGGGCGGCACTGATTCCGTGGCCGCTGGCATCTGTGCGAAGTTCCGTCGGTGCAGTCGGATAAAAATGCGCTAAAATAGGGGAAGTCGCCAGGGCATCTATAAGCGCCGAAAAAGCAGCAGCTTGGGGTGAGCCCCATGTAAAAGCAACGTATTTTTTGAGGAGCGCAGTAAGGAGACGCGCAATGTCGGCGAAATTACAAATAAAACGTCGGAAATAGGAGCACAATCCTATAAAACTGCGTACGTGTTTGGCCGAACAAGGTACAGGAAATTTCTTCGCGGCGCGAACTTTTTCAGGATCGGGCTGGACACCTGTCGCGTTGACGAGATGGCGAAGTACGGTTATTTCACGGCGTCCGAAACGGCATTTTGAGGCGTTGAGTTGGAGACCGGCATTGCGGAATACCTCGAGAATGGTGGAGAGGCGCTGAAGATGGCTGTCAAATCTTGGCGAAAAATCAATGACATCGTCAAGGTAGCACAAGCAGGTTGACCATTTCAAGCCACGAAGAAGCGAATCCATCATGCGCTCGAATGTGGCCGGCGCATTGCAAAGGCCGAAAGGCATCACTTTAAAGTGATAGAGGCCATCGGGAGTTACGAATGCGGTTTTTTCGCGGTCCAGTGGGTCAACAACAATCTGCCAATAACCTGAGCGAAGGTCAATAGATGAGAAATATTGGGCGCCGTGAAGACAGTCGAGTGCGTCGTCGATACGGGGCAAGGGATAGACGTCCTTTTTCGTGATCTTGTTGAGGTGTCGATAATCAACACAAAATCGCCAGGTATTGTCCTTTTTCTAGACCAGCACAACAGGAGCGGCCCAAGGACTCGAGGACGGTTCGATGATGTTCTCGGCCAGCATTTTATCGACTTCCTTTTGGATTATGGCGCGTTCCGCAGCGGAAACGCGATAAGGGCGCCGGTGAACCGGTTGAGCATCACCGGTGTGGATGGAGTGCTGAACAACTGTTGTCTGGCCTAAAGGGCGATTTTCTAGATCAAAGATATCGGAATACGACAGCAAGACCCGGCGAAGATCTCCTGCTTGCGTGTGCGGGAGGTCGGCTGATATCATTTTCTCGAAATTGGCACATAGCGACGAGGTGGCTGTGAGAGAGCCGGAAACAGTTCGAGGGCCGTCCACAGATAACACAGAAATCGCGCATTCTTGCAACGACGACATGGTGGCAAGCGCGATGTCAGCAGGTAGCACGTGGGTAGAAATACCAAAGTATAATACCAAGAGCTGAGTACGGAGAGCAGCGCTCATTATTGAAATCTGCACTCCGGTGTCTATGAGGGCCGTAACGGTGACGTCGTCCACATGAATGTCCAGAAGGTTTCGGCACGTAGGTACAGTCAACAGAGGATTTGTATATCGGGTCACTGATGCAGCGTCACCTCCAGGAGCTGCACGGCTTAGTTTTCCGGAGCGTAGGTGCCAGGCCGTGCAGGGGACGATGACCGGTATGGTCGCGGCGATCGAGATCGACGGCCTTGTGGGGACGGTGAGCGGCTAAACCTGGAGTGTGGAGCGGCGGCATCGGAAGCATCGGAAGCATGTGGATCAGAGCGAGGGGAAAACCGTCGAATGTTGCCTCCAGGACGACGCCAAGATCCAGTGCTCCAGTTTGAAGGCGACCACCAGCTACTGCGGCAGTGACGGGCAATGTGTCCAACGCGAGAGCAGTTGAAACATATGGGTCGGTCGTCTGCCGTCCTCCAGTCAGCCGGGTTTCTGTAGCGCGAAGGGTAGACCTGGTTCTGGGTGACATTTGCAGGGGTACGTTCGGATGTACGAATGCAACAGACAGCCGATGATAATCCCATGTTCGCGAAATCCTGGCGGACGACTGCTTTTATGAGTGGCACGGTGGGAAGCTTGGCTGACTGAACGTCTGGAAGAACGGCCGTAGGAGCTAGAGCTTCAAGTTCGCGGCGGACAATACGCGTTACATCTTCTGACGCTGTAGCCGGTACAGGCGTCGGTGGGTCTTCGCATGATGATGTGGCGGCAGTGTTAGGTAGCCGAAGGAACTGGCGGGTGATGCGGCGACTCTTCGCTTGTTCAAAGGGCTGGCATTCCTTAACTATGGCGTCGACCGTCGTACAGTCCTTACACACCAGTAGAATAAATGCGTCGTCGGCTATTCCTTTCAAAATATGCGATATCTTGCCATCTTCGGCCATTTGTGCGTCAACTTTTCGACAAAGGCCCAGGACGTCCTGTATGTACGAAATGTACGATTCAGTGGTCGTCTAGATACGAGATCCCAACTCCTTTTTAGCGGCCTGCTGTCGGTCAAATGATCTGCCGAACAACTCACGCAGCTTCGCCTTGCAAGCGTCCCAACTTGTAAGATCTTCTTCATGCGTCCGGTACCACACGCGTGCCGTCCCTTTCAGAAAGAATATCGCGTTGGCTAACATAACCGTCGGGTCCCACCTGTTGCGGTTCTTCTTCTTCTTCTTCTTCTTTCTGGGGTTTTACTTGCGAAAACTAGTTCTGATTATGAGACACGCCGTAGTGGAGGGCTCCGGATTAATTTTGACCACCTGGGGTGCTTTAACGTGCACTACAACGCAAGCACGCGGGCGTTTTTGCCTGTTGCGGTTGCTGACGCTGACGCGTTCGTACATGTAGATCCAGTCTTCGACATTAAAGCCATCTGTGCCAGAAAAGGTTCCCGGGTCTTGTGGGTGCAAAAGAATCACAGGAGCCGGTGGCTGCTGCACCGTCGACACTTCACTGGTCATCGCGGAGCAACCAAGACGGCGACCGCTTCGAAGTTCCGTGCTTGGTTGACGGAGCCGGCACGTTGACAGGTTTACCCAGCACTTCCACCAAAGATGTTACGGGGATAACGTTTATTTAGGGAGTGATGGCCATATACAAGGTTTGGACAAGCAGCAGCGACGGATGCAAGGCTGTCGCGCGCCTGGCCACTTCGTCACCGTCGTCTTCGTCCGACCGGCAGTAGCAGCCCCTTCACTGTCTCGTGGCAATATGATTAATAAAAATCAGGCCCTTCTGTTCCCTTTCTTCTCGGTGATTACGTAACGAGGGCTCGAATCCGGCAACATTGATGACTTCAGTTAGCAGATGTGGGTTTATTGACCAGTTGTCTTCCCAAAAAAAGATCACATACTCGAGACGCCTGCGGCAGAAAGGATGTTCCACGTCCGCCGCCTAGGTTTGTTAGTGGTGGCGCTGGCTAAAACGCCCGCGGTTAATTCTAGTTGTTAGGCATAAATACCTCAAGAACGACTAACGTTAAGAGACAGGAAGAGAGCGGTGTGGATCAGAGAACAAACGGGGATAGCCGATATTCTAGTCGACATTAAGCGGAAGAAATGGAGCTGGGCAGGCCATGTAATGCGTAGGATGGTGAACCGGTGGACCATTAGGGTTACAGAATGGATACCAAGAGAAGGGAAGCGCAGTCGAGGTCGGCAGAAAACCAGATGGGATGACGAAGTTAGGAAATTGGCAGGCGCAAGTTGGAATGATGATGACCTCAGAAAGTGGATGGGAAAACGGCGCCGCGTTAGCTCAATGGTGAGAGCATCGCACGCGTAATGCGAACACAGACAGACAAAGAACTTTTATTCAGGTCCTGAGAAACTGCGAAGACGTGGGTTTATTCCCCACCTGCGGCCACTTGTTTTTTCATCCATTTTCATTTCCAATATTTTATCATTTGTTTAATTCAATTAGCAAGTACAATTAATTTTCGCTAAGTTGTGCTTGTTGTCACTGTTTGTTGGCTTCTTATTCAATGATTATTAAACGTGAACAAGCAGATTAATAAACAATTACCAACAGTGACACTAAGGACAACATAGGGGAAATTACTTGTATTTTCTAATTGAAAAAAAAAACAAAATAAATGATACATTATTGTAAATGAAAATGGATGAAAAGGTGGCGCAGTTTCACCCGAAAGGCGAAGCATCAGTTGCGATAGCAAATTAGTAAATAGCTATACGGAGTAAGGATAGTAGTTTTATCAGCTGTAGAAACTTCGACATGTAGCAGCACCAGCAACGCGCAGAACTGTTGTCGACGCCGTCGGCGTTTTGCCCGTGTTCGCACCGAAAGCGCGCGGCGTTGGTGACTATTGCCGGTGCCCCTGGCGGCGGCTCCGAGGTTTTGGATGATATCAGAACGGGGCACTCGTCGAACAGCGTCGGAAGTCTTTACCACCTCCTCGCCTCGCAATGGTTTTATATAAATACGGATTTGGTTCCACAGCTAAACGTCGCCTCCCTCCCTCCCACTCGTCCCCCCACGGCCTTTCGCCCGAAGGAAGAAATCGCGTTTGCTATCCGCCATGCGTTCGCTCCCCGTGAAAGCGCGCGTCCTTCACGCGCTTTCACTCGCACATCCAGCATACGGCGCGTCGCAATGATATCATCGCCGTTGGAGTTCATACGGAACCTCACGGCGACAGCGACGACGAAGCCGACGACGACGCCGACGGCAGAAATGTGCTTTGAGTGTCCGTATAATGCGCAACAAAACAACTTGCCACAGGTGGGGAACGATCCCACTTCTTCGCATTACGCGTGCGATGCTCCTACCATTCAGCTACCGCGGCACAGTTTTACCATTTACTTTATTGGGTATATATGTTTTTACAATTAGAACTAACCCAGGAAGTGAGAGTATATATATATATATATATATATATATATATAATAACATGTGGGCGAGAGAATTTCACGTAACTCTCTCTCTGTCTCTCTCTCTCACTATATATATATATATATATATATATATATATATATATATATAGTGAGTGAGTGAGTGAAATAACCTTGAGAGAGAGACAGAGGGAGAGTTGCGTGAAATTCTCTCACCCACATGCTATTTATAAAGTCTCATTGATACCTGCATCCGACAGGAGCTCAAAAAAAGTTTTGAGCTCCTGTGGGATTGGGAAATTTCACCCGAAAGGCGAAGCATCGATGGCGATAGCACATGAGCAACACCTATATGAAATAAGCATACTAGTTTATCGGCGGTATAAAGTTGTAAGTATTCGCTTACGAGCTAAATAAACAAGCACGGTGGCACGCCCGCACAGGTAAACATGAAAACATCTCGATCGATGACCGCGGAAGCTCGTCAAAACGCTGGGTGATAAAGCGCACCAGCAGCAGCGAGCATGTTAACCTTCGCGCTGGCTCTCGCTTCAACGCGAACGAAGTGTGGAAAGCGCAACGCATACGAAGCTACCAGCACTCGGCGAATGCACTTTGGCCCATCACAGACCGCTTTGAAGCGGGCGCACACTTCGGTCGCGTCGCAGATCGCTTGCAAGATAGGTGCAGCCGCGTAAGCAGTACGCACCCCCCCCCCCTTCCCGTCTCCGTCGTCTCCTCCCCGTTCCTCCCGCGTGAACGAAGACCGTGCGCACCCCCCCCCGCTCTCGCGTGCGCGAGATTAAGCTGCGGTTCCCAGCTCACCCTCGCACGCTTTCAGTAGCGCACACAACGCACATCGCGCGGCGACGGTTTTATCACCGTTGGACTTTATACGGAACAGCACTACGACGGCGACGCCAAAAATGCGCTTGGAGTGTCCATATAATTTCTATCGCAATAAAAGGCGGCGGATCCCACACCCTGTGGGAATCTATGTTATGCGAAACAGTGGGCGGGGAGCCAACCAAGTTAACGAAACGACCATGGGAGCACGGAGGCGTAGGCGGCTGTTTCATGACCTACATGACATGCATGTTAGGACATTCATGTAATGACCTGTCACTTATGTCCGAACCCATTTAAGTAGTTATTGACTGTTATTCTTTCTTCACTGAGCCATTGTCATTTTTCTTTGGTGTTTTCTTACCCGCTGCGGTGGTTCAGTCAGCTAAGGCGTTGCACTGCTGAGCACGAGATTGCGGGATCGAATCCCGGCTGTGGTTCTTCAACCACGAATCAGACTTTTCAAGCTGGTCAGCATTTAAGACACTTTTTGCCGAAGTCTTTGATTGCCCCGCTGTGCGTAAGCTACGCGCTGAACAGCGTCTGTGCCAGCGCACACAGCAGCCTGGAGAGACATTCACCAGCTACATCGAGGATGTTCTCGATTTGTGCAAGCGGGTAAACCCCACCATGTCCGAGGATGACAAGATCAAGCCTTTCCTCAAGGGCATAGAGGATAGCGCATTCCAGATGCTGCTGGCAAAAAGCCCAACGAGCGTATCCTTCCTTACTAACCTATGTCAGAGCTTTGAAGAGCTGCGCCGCCAACGTTCCATCGCCCGCCAGGACATTCCGTATGCCGATTCCGTCTCGAGCATTGCGATTTCTGCGGACCTTCTGCCCAACTCGACCCTATCGCAACATATAAAAGCTTTTATTCGTGAAGAGGTGGTCAGGCAGCTATCGCTGCTGCCTCATAGCGACGCACCTTCGGCAGCTTTGAGTCCAAGGCTACAGCAAGCCATCCGGAATCAGGTATCGGAAGCGCTTCCTGCATCTCCTACAGCCTCCCCACCCAATCCTATGAGTGTGCCGCTGCCCTATACCGACTTTCCCAATCACCCTACGTGGCTACCGCTCAGTTACGCAGCCCTGGTTGCACGGCCTCCTCCGCCGCCAGCTTCCTTTTCATCGCCCATGCATCCGGCTTCATTTCTTGGTGCCCGGCAGTCACCGCAGTTTTTTCGTCCAACCGCGACGTGGCGCACTCAAGACAACCGGCCTATCTGCTTCGCCTGCGGCATTGCTGGCCATGTGGCGCGCTTCTGTCGCCACCGCGCCCCAACAACGCCTACCACCTTTGAAACGCCCACCTACGCACCACAATACGCCGCCGCGTCTACGTTTTCACCGAGACGTCTTGAAACCGATTGCCCATCAGAAACTTGCCGTTCCCCTTCTCCTAGTCGGCGTTCGATTTTACCCCTGCGTCGTCGAGCTCCCACTGAAGCGGGAAACTGACTAGTGCAGTTCCTGAGGCAAGAACTGCAAATACATCGACGTTCTCAAGACCTCCATCTTCGCCGCAAAATGTTATTACCGTTTCTGTTGAGGGAGTACCCGCAGTTGCGCTAGTCGATACCGGAGCCGCCGTTTTCGTCATTCACGAGAACCTTCGTCGCAAACTCCGAAAAGTGACTACAGCTCCCTCTGGCCTGGTGCTCGCCACTGCCAGCGCGCAGCGAATTCGCCCTTCAGCTGTGTGCACGGTCCGTGTCGTCATCAACGAGGTTCTATAGATAATTGAGTGTTTCGTGCTACCATCGTGCTCTCACGACCTCATCCTTGGTTGGGATTTTCTGTCACGTCATCATGCTGTCATTGACTGTTCGCATGCCGAAGTGTCGCTTTTACCACTACGTGAATTAGAGCACTGCACGGGCTCGGGCTTACCCGAAAGCCCGGGCCCGGCCCGGCCCGTGGGCCGGGCCGGGCCGGGTAGAGCAGTTTTTTTACGGGCTCGGGCCGGGCTCGGGCACGGCGTGTGCTTTTTGACCCGGGTCCGGGCCGGGCTTAGGTTTTTTTGACGCGGGCCCGGGCCGGGCTCGGGCTTTCTGCGAGTTATTCTCGGGCTTCTGCACTCTGAAAAACATGTATTTTTCGGTCTCGGGCCGGGTTCGGGCCAGTTTCGAGTCGGGCTCGGGCCGCGCTCGGGCTTAAGGTAAAGGGGTGGCGGGCCGGGCCGGGCGGGTAACGTAGATTATTTCCGGGCCCGGGCCGGGCCCGGGTCTCGCCATAAATGTTTTGATCGGGCTCGGGCGGGCCGCCCAATGTAAAAACGGGCCCGGGCCGCAAAAATCAGCCCGTGCAGTGCTCTAACGTGAATCACCGCTGACCGGCTCTCCTCACGTTGCCGATAAACTCATTGTTCATGCCAACACAACCATACCCCCTGAGTCGTCGATGGCTGTTGTCCTGTCGTCTGCTGCCGACTCTGACGCCACTGTAGTGTTCATGCCATCCGATGTGTTTGCTCAGCGCAAGGGCATAGTTCTTCCGTTTGCCGTGCTCCCTATAACATCTGGGTCAACTGTTATGCTGGTCACCAACTACTACCAGCACCCGATCGCCCTACTGCGTGGAGAGACCCTAGGATACTTGCAGGGTTTATTGCGACGAGGTTTACTGTCGTCGATAACGTTGCAAGAACGTTACGTAAAGGTACGCACTGCAAGGGCTTTTCGTAGCACGGGGCTCACTCGCGATCACAGCACGATACTTCGTCTTCCTCTTCAGTCGGCACATACACAGGGACGGCCTCTGCTTCATGACGGTATTTACTTTTAAACATTATTAATTTGAAAAAGGCACTCAATGTTGCCGGACGGCCTAGAAGAACGAGAATGCATGCTGTACTTACGCATTCGTACCTGACCACGTGACGTGCATCGTGTGCGGTGGTGGTGCTTGTTTAACCTCGTCTAACGTTTGTTGGATGGTGCCACTTGCCTAAGGTCCGCACCAGCTTCGCTGCACATCCATTCTCACAGGGCGGAATAGACGCGGATTTTTTCTGTATCCTTGCTCATTTGCTGAGCCACGACATGAGTGGCAAGTTTCTTCCGTATAATTTTATTTCGCCATGACTTCATGTCTTATGTCATTTATTGCACGACAAAAAAGGCCGAGGAGACCTTGCGCTGTCACAGTACAAAGGAAAGCTCGCTCTGAAAAAAAAAACTAATTTTCCGGACAGCGGTGGGATAAGGAATTAAGGGCGTCGGGTATCGCACCTTCCCGCTCTTTGCAGTCGGGCTTTTTTATAACACAGGATTTTGTAAATTGTTGGGAACAGGAGCACAAAGGCAGGTACTCTTTCGCACGGCCTTAAGATGGTGCTTGCGCCCACTCGCAACAGCCTAGGTGCAATACGGCAGCAAACAAGCAGCCAGTGCACAAACTTTGACATTTATTCGATCGTTTTACGCAATACCCCGCCCTCACTTCTTGTAGTTGTGTATACCTTCACAAACATGCCGTAAGCAACCAGTGAGCTGCAGAAGGACGCGTGCCACTCCGTTTTATCCCAACTTTTGAGCTTGACCACGTTTTGCGCCACTCAGTTTGCGCACCACCGCGTTCAGCGGTTTTCCATGCTGGGTGACTTCCATTTAATAGTGAGTTGCTCATGTGAATTATTGTAATCGTAATTCCTCTTGTTCAAAATCATGATAGAGGCACTTGTTTCGTAAGCAGCGCAGTAATTAGTGGGGTTTGTTCCGCAACGTAAACTATACAATGAGCTGTTTATGACGTGTGCCACGGACATAAGCTTCGGAGCGTTTCATTATACTCTATAAGCCCCTATACACCAACCGTATTACGTAAGTGGGTGTCTCTTTCACACGTAAAGTTCAAGCATCCATGGCTTCCTTTGACTTTTCTTTTGCTAATCCTTTCTCGCGAGGCCCACACATTCTCGAAGACATATGCGGCCATTGAAGCCGTTGCACGCAAGATAATGCGCAACTTCGAAAGTCATAACGGCAGCACACGTATTAAACCAAGCACGCAGCCATGCCAGCTCCACGTCAGCATTTCGGTGCACACAGACACAGCAAAGGCGAGATTTCACCCTGCTTGCTTTCTTTTCCTTTTATTTTAATTCAAGGAGGCGATGCCTGCGAATATAACCTAGGAGGTTTTCTGGGATGTAATTCAGTTAGGAAATGCGCAATAGATAATAGCACTTCTTGAGAGAGCGCTCTACAGTTGCGTCAGTTGACGTTACGAAATGAACTGCCCTCGCTTGTGAATTTCCAACCAGCAAGTGAATCACTGGAATGGCAAAATACTTGAAAGGGTGGTTACAATAATTGCATCGCATGCTGATTTCTTGTCGCTGCGAAATGCTCGCCGCAGAACATTTCAGAGAAATGCAAACGATGAAACTGTGGTATATTAAAAATTTATGGGGGGCCATAATTGTTTCGCGCTCTGCTCGGCTTCTCTCTTGATTCACACAAACATTGCTGATGATCATAAGAGAAATTCTTGTCATCAACTTGTGCGGAGAGTCAATCATGTTCGAGGGTCGACCTAATTGTGCTTACGTATCACCATCATCATCATATTTCATCAGCCTATACTTATGTCCACTGCAGGACGAAGGCCTCTCCCTGCGATCTCCAATTACCCCTGCCTTGCGCTAGCTGAATCCAACTTGCGCCGGCGAATTTCCTAACTTCATCACTACACCTAGTTTTCTGCCGTCTTCGACTGCGTTTCCATTCTCTTGGTATCCATTCTGTAACCCACCAGTTATCCGTCCTACGCATTACGTGGCTTGCACAGCGCCATTTTTTTCGCTTAATGTCAACTAGATTATCGGCTATCGCCGTTTGTTGTCTGATCCACACCGCTCTCTTCCTGTCTCTTAACGTTGGGATTAACATTTTTCGTTCCATCGCTCTTTGTGCGGTCCTTAACTTTTTCTCGAGCATCTTTGTTAACCTCCAAGTTTCTGCACCATATGTTAGCACCGGTAGAATGCAATGATTGCACACTGTTCTTTTCAACGACAGTGCTAAGTTCCCAATCAGGATTTGGCAATGCCTGCCGTATGCACTCCAACCCAATTTTATTCTTCTGTAAATTTATTTCTCGTGATCAGGGTCCCCTGTGAGTAATTGACCTAGATAAATGTACTCATTGAAAGACTCTAGAGGCTGACTGGCGATCCTGAATTCTTGTTCCCTTTCCAGGCAATTGAATGTTACCTTTGTGTTCTGCATATTTATCTTCAACACCACTCTTACACTTTCTCGGTTAAGGTTCCCATTCATTTGCTGGGATTCGTCCCCATTGTTGCTGAATAGGACAATGTCAACTGCAAACCAAATGTTGTGAGATATTCACCGTTGATTCTCACTCCTAAGCCTTTACAGTCTAAGAGCTTGAATACTTCTAAGCAAGTCGTAAATAGCATTGAAGAGATTGTCTCCTTGCATGACCCCATTCTTGATAGGTAACTTTCTACTTTTCTTGTGGAGAACCAAGTGTTCTGCGCAATCCTTGTATATATTTGCCAATATATTCACGTACGCATCCTGTACTCCTTGGTTACATAATGCCTCTATGAGTGCTCGTATCTCTACTGAATCAAATGTGTTTTCATTATGTATAAAGCCATATAGAGAGGTTGATTGTACTCCGCAGAATTCTATATTACCTCGTTGATGACATGGATATGATCCGTCGTAGAATATCCCTTCCTGAAACCAGCTTGTTCTCTTGGTTGGCTGAAGTAAAGTGCTGCCCTGATTCTATTTGAAATTATCTTGGTGAATATTTTATACAATACTGAAATCAAGCTAATGGATACATAATTATTCACTTCTTTAACGTATCCCTTCTTATGGATTAGTATTATGTTGGCGTTCTTCCAGCTCTCTGGTACACTTGAAGTCGTGAGGAATTGCGTATAAAGGGCCGCAAGCTTTTCAAGTATATCTCCTTCATCCTTGAATAAATCGCCTGTTATTCCATCTTCTCCAGCAGCTTTTCCCCTGGTCGTGTCTTTAAAAGCCCTTATAACTTCAGCGCTAGTTATAGAAGGGGCCTCTGTATCCTGTTCATCACTACTTCGAATGAAAGTAGCTTGGCTGCTCTGAGCACTGTACACCTCAGTACAGAATTCTTCCGCTGCTTTTACTATGTCATGGCCATTGCTGATAATATAACCCTGCTTATCTTTCAGTCCATACATTTTGCCTTCTCCTATTATTAGTTTTCTTCTCACTGATTTCATGCTGCGTTCATATTTTACTGCATCCTCAATCTTTTCCACATTATAATTTCGGATATCCCTTACTTTCTTCATGATGATCAGTTTTGACAATACAACAAATTCTAACTGACCTCTCGAGTTTGACGTTTTCATGTTTTGTCGTTTTTTATTAGGTCCTTTGTTACTTGGAAGAGCTTACCTACGCGTTGCTTTGGTGCCTTGCCTCCCACTTTAATTGCTGCTTCTGAGATCAACCTACTTACGGTTTCATTCCTAACCTCTATGTTGTCTTTATCTTCCTGTTCTAAAGCTACATATTTATTTGCGAGCACCAGCCTGAATTGGTCTGCTTTTACCATGACTGCGTCCAGGTTCGCCGGTTCATGACTAACTTTATTCTTTCTCTCTTCAAACTGAGAGAAATCCTAGACCTCACTAGCCTGTGGTCGCTGCACTTTACCCTACCTAACATTTCTACATCCCGCACTATGCTGGGATCGGCAGAGAGTATGAAATTTTTTCATCCTTTGTATTTCCATTAGGGCTTTTCCAGGTCTAATTGAAGCTTCACTTCGTGAAGGACCACTAAGCTGCGCTTCCTGAACTAGCTATTCATTATTCGGAGCCTATTCTTTTCCGCAAATGCTCCCAACAACTCTCATCTAGTTCTCCTAGAATCGATGCCGTAGTTGCCAATTCCTTGGTCGCAGCTTGCTTTTTACCCACCCTTGCATTGAAGTTGCCCATGACGACAGTATACTCAGTTTGCACCTTTCTTATTGCTAATTCAACATCTTCATAAAACTGTTCTAATTCTTTACCATCGGGAATGAAGGTTGGGGTGTAGGCTTCTACAACCTTCATTCTATACCTCCTATTCAGCTGTATTACGACCACTGCTACCCTCTCATTATTGCTGTAGAATTCATCACTGTCCTTATCCTTGTCGATATGTCCTTGTTAATTAGAAATCTTACACCGAATTCTCTGCTACCTGGAAGACATGTGTAGCAGAGGACGTGGCCGTTAGTCAGCACTGTATAAGCTTCACCAATTCTTCTCACCTCACTAAGGCCAATAATATCCCAGGCAATACCTGATAATAACCCTGCTAAGCTAGCCTCACTAGAGAGGGTACGCGTCTTGAACGTTGTCAGGTACAGTTTCCATTGGTGGCCCATTCGGGCACAGATATTCTTAGAACCCTCTGCCGCTTCACAGGACTGACCATCACCGTGATCAGGTGCGCCGCAGCAGCTGGGGACTGAGGGCCATGGGTAAATTGTAGGAGTCATGAGGGAGGCAGCGGCTGAATTCTGCACCAGGGAGGACAATTCCCGTTCTGGTGAGGGAGTGACTTTGTTGAAGCTTAGTGGACCTTCCTAATTTGGTTGCACCCAGACTAGTATAGCCCTATTAGCTCTCGGCTATACTTTTTTGTCGGTGTCAGGTGCCACATCATGCATGAAATTTCGCCTTAATTAACACCAAAGCTCGTGAGTTCGACTCCGACACTGGTTGTACTTCGGGTGTCGTAATGAACTATATCGTTATTAAACCTGCCTTAGTTAACTTCGCCCTGATTACCTCTAACTTATTTCACTCTGGCTTAATGAACTTTGTCTTCATTGGCATCACGAACTACCTTGATTGGCTCACTTTTGGAACATTGAGGTCCCGCCAACGCCGACTTCGCTGGCCTTTCCGTCTCAAGAGCCTTATCATCATCATCATCATGACCATCAATCAGCCTATTTTTATTTCCACTGCTGGACGAAGGCCCCTCCCTGCGATCTCCAATGACCCTTGTCTTGCGCTAGCTGATTCCAACTTGCACCTGCGAATTTCCTAATTTCATCACTCCACCTAATTTTCTACCGTCCTCGACTACGCTTCCCTGCTCTTGGTATGTTCATTCTGTAATGGTCCACCGGTAATCCATCCTACGCATTACATGGCCTGCCGAAATCCATATTAAATGCGAAGCATTTCTTGGCGAACATTCGCCACTTTGACAGTATCTACCAAGCCGCCTACATCTTGGTGCTCTCATGGTGGTATCGTTAACTTGATATTTACCAAAATTGGCATAGTATGACAACAGTGCATGACGAACATATATGAGAAGTCATGACAAGAATTTCATGACATGTGTGTCAATTCGGTAATGAAGCAGCCGCCTAAAATGACAATGACCCAGTGAAAAACACAATAAACACATTAATGAGAATTAAAAGAACCACTGAAATTTGTTCGGACGTGGGAACTAATTAAATGAAACACTAAAGGATGATGGTAGAAGTCATAGTTGTGAGCATGACTCCGCAACAATGGCAACGACAAAGCGAAAAAGAATAACGCTCAAAAATCACTGAAGGCAGTTCGGACGTGGGTAATAAGTGAAAGAAACACTAAAGGATGGCGGTAGAAGTAATAGTCATGACCATGACTCAACAAAAATGACAATGCCTCAGCAAAAAAAGATCAACAGTCATAAACCAATGTAACGGGTTCGGAGGTGGTACTATGGGAAGGAAAAGTCTAAAGATTGATGGTCGAAGTCATATTCATGAGCATGACTAAGAATTTCGGCTTACGGGCTCTTAGGCCTAGCCGACAGGACTCCTCAGACATGCTTGTAATGTAGGTCATGAAACAGCTACCCAAGTCTTGGTGCTCTCATGGTCGTTTCCTTAACTTGATAGAATCCCCGTACACTAATTCGCATAACATCGATTTCCACAGTGCGTGACAACTGCCAGCTTTTTCGCTGGGTCATAGTCATTTTATGCGGCTGTTTGATGACCTATATGATATGCATGTCATGAAATTTATGTCATGACCTATCATTTATGTTCGGCATACACTGTTGTCATACTATGCCACTTTTGGTACCTATCAAGTTAACGATACGACCATGAGAGCACCAAGACGTAGGTGACTAGATAGATAGATACATAGATAGATAGATACTGTCAAATACCTGCAAATGTTCGCCAAGAAATGCTTCGAATTTAAAACAAATTTTGGCGATGATTAACCTAGCGGAAATGAATGAGGGTTCCCGTGAAGCAAGTAGAACGTCAACGTCATCCGACTCACCTTCTCCCAGACCGCGACAAATTTGCCGCAGGAAACTAATGGCACCTTTCGATGAGCAAAGGGATGACCTATATGCGTATTTGCTTCGGTTTGAGAGGACCACAGTCGGGCAAGGTTGGGAGAAGAGCAAGTGGGCCATCGCCCTGAGCCTGTGTTTAGTAGGGCAGGCTGTGAGTGTGTTTGGCAGGATTCCAGCAGAAGAATCGTTAGACTATGAGAAAGTTAAAAAAACTTTATTGCAAAGATCAAGTTTACCCCTGAAGGTTTTTGGGGAATGTTCACGCTATGCAAGCCAGAAGATTCTTAAATGGGAAAGCAGTTCGCATGACACCTGACAAACAATTTTGAGAGGTGGATAGAGCTGTCCGAAACGAAAAAAAGGCATATAAGGAGTTCTAGACAATGTTGTGGGTGAGAAATTTCTGGCCAGATGTAGCAATGGCTTGGCCATATTTCTGAAAAAGAGAAAACTACAGACTGTAGAGGAGATAGCAGAGGAAACAGACCAGTTTGTATAGGCGCAGGCACTAAGAAATTTAGGAAAGTGGGTTAGAGATGCTCCCACTTGAGAGGAAGATGAGCTGAGAGAGAAACCCCAAATGGATGGGCGCAGGGGAAAGCACAGATGTTTTCTCCGTAACCATCCCGGTCGTCAGGAAATTCATTGTCGTGCGGCACGTGATGAACAACTTGAACGGAAATATTGTGAAAGGTGTAACAAGAGCGGACACAAAACTGAGGAATGCAAACGCAGATCACGAGAAGTGCCAACGAGTATAGCCCCTAGTGAAACTCGCGAAGCTCGCAGGTCTGCAGAAAAGGAAAGATTAGAAGTCGTAAGTGCAGGCATTATCGAAAGTAAAGAGCGAGATATGCCAGTGGTAGAAGGTAAAGAAGGAAAGAAGGCTACTGTATGAAAAGACACGGGTGCGGACACTGTGCTTGTAAGGAGAAGTTGGTACCTCCAAAGAGCATGACAGGGCAGGTGAAACCAGTTAAGTTCGTGGACAGCTCGGTGAGATACCTCCCGGAGGCTAAGATCTGTATATTCACACCATACTATACAGGAATTGTCACAGCCAGGTACGTAGAAGAACCGCTGTATGACCTGATCTTAGGAAATACACCAGGACCGAGAGCAGTCGAGGACCCATAGTCGCTCGGTGAACCAATCTTGTCAAACAGATCTAGGAACTGTGACGACAGTAAGAGGGATAAAGAACAAGATGAGAACAGGCATACAGTAGTAAGGAAACTTGATGTATCCGCGGAAGAGCTGGGAAGGCAGCAGAGAGAGAATAGAACACTCAGGTACGTGATGCGGAGGATCGGCGGTAGATCTATTCGAGAAGGGGTCAGAGAAGGTGTGACATACGAGCTGAAAAAGGACCTGGTATATAGAAAATTTCGGAGTGAATGGAAACAACTGATGCAATTGATGCTTCTGATACAACATAGAAGAGTCCTAAACGAGAAGGGTCATGTTAACGGACACAGAAATGGAAGGCAGATAATTGCGGCACTAACCAAAACAATATTTTGGCCGGGAGTACACAGGGAGGTACATACCATATTTAATCGATTGTAATGCGACCACGATTGTAACGCGAGGGGTGACTTTTCAATGCGTTCATCACGAAAAGAAGAAAACCGCTAAAGTTACGCGACGGGTGACATTTTGTTGCGTCCAGTAAAAACAAAAAGAAGAAAGCCGCTAAAGTAACGCAAAACCACCGGATGTATGAAAAAGTTGTAGTTTCGCCAGAAAGGCGAAGCAGCAATTACGATAGCAAATTAGCAGAGAGCTATGCGGAGTAAGGATAGTAGTTTTATCGGCTGCGTAAACTTGGACACATTCGCTTACTAACAGAATGAACAAGCATGGTGTCAGCGCGCAGAAGCGAACATGAATAGATCACACTCGATAACTGCAGACCACTGTCAGAACGCTGCCTTGAGCAAACGCATTTGGTGTCGCAGCTAAAGGTTTCATCGCCTCCCGGGGCCTCCTGGGTGTCCGGCTTGTCCTGGGCGTCCGGGGGGGTTTCCGGCACCTCCAGCGCCTCCTACGCCTCCGATGCCTCCCTTGCCTCCGGCCCCTCCATCGCCTCCATCACCTCCATCACCTCCGTCGCCTCCTGGCGCTCCGCCGCTTCCTGGCGCTCCGGCGGCTCCTGCACCTCCTGTGCCTCCGTTGGCCCCGGAGCCTCCTGCGCCCCCGACGCCTCCTGAGCCCCCGGCACCTCCTGCGCTCCCGCCGAGTCCGGCGCCCCCGGCAGCTCCTGCGCCTCCTGTGCCTCCTATGCTTCCTGGGCCCCCGGCAGCTCCGCTGCCTCCGTGGCCTCCTGCACCTCCTGGGTTTCCTGGGGCTCCTGCGCTTCCGGCGCCTCCTGTCCCTCCTGTCCTTGCTGGGCTTCCTGGACCTTTTGCACGACAGATTTATCGCTTTTGCTCTCTGTCGTGCGTTCGCTCCCCGTGAAAGCATGCGTCCCTTGCACGCTTTCACGGGGAGCGAACGCACGGCAGAGAACCGTGCGTTCGCTCGCATTTCGCTCGATTAAAATTGCGTGCATCACTTCACTTTTTAGACAAATCAATTTCGGTATTCGATTGTAACGCGAGGATTAACTTCAGGTAGCAAAAATCTGGAAAAAACCTCGCGTTACAATCGAGGAAAAATGTGGTCGTTTTGTGAGCGAAAGTTTTAAGCGCCATGGAAGAGCCGGTAGTGATTTATTGCTTTGAACAGTGTGTAGTTCTTTTGTGAGCACTCATATAGTGCTCTAGAGGATGAACACCACCGAATGCGAGCAGTTGAGAGCAGTGTCTTAGCGCCGATGAGCAATAACGAAAGCAACTATTATGGAAGACACTACGAATGGTAATCTTGCAGTGACGAACTGTGTGTGTGTACGGGTGTGTGTGTGATCTTCTCTAAACATTTGATGTGCTTCTCTCATACATGAGTGTACAAAGAAACATACAGGCAGAAACTTGCATACACTTATAAACATGCCCGCACGCGCATAGAAAAGCAGACGCACCGAGTCACGTACACATATCATGCACATTCACACACCGAAATACTCACAGACACGCAAGCACGCCTACACGCACCGGCGCGAAAGCCCACGGGGAGAATACTCTGGCGCTATTTTTCGTGGAAATAATTAGCCGCACTCTCCGCGTTGGTCGTGAATACGCACATGTGCTTATTCATTGATACTTGTTGGTTTCGTTGTTTTTTTAGAATTCCCTTTCAGTGCCTGGAACTCGTTGCATGTAGCCAGAGCCGGCAGTAGCAGCACAGTGTTCCGGAAGTAGGCGGTTCACTCTCGCGTATGATGTATTCTACTTGCCTTTGTTACCCGCCGCGGATCAATCTTCTATTAGCGTCTGCATGGAAAGTGTGGACATTCGGACGCAAAAGTTGGAGTGAAAGTCCGTGATGAAGCACCAGCGTAGGTGCATTGCCTAATTAACAACGATAAGAGGATGAAATGAAAGTTCGTTTCCTTGTACAAAACAAAAAAAGCCCTTTAGCAAGGGATGTTTCCAACATAGTCTGTAATTGTTGCAAGATATATAACACACGCCTTCTTAATCAGGAAAGCTGCGAGGGCGGTATTCCGAAATTGCATTCGGGGATTTGAACGGCATATAATGGTAATATTCATCGATCACATGCGTGACATACGTTCACTTTTGTTGAATATGGCAGTGGCCATATTCAATATTTTTACGTGGTAGCAAAAAACATGTAATTTAAATTGTGATTAAAACGAAGCTCTTATTTAAAAACCGAAAAAGTTCGCCTAGAATGCTATACTCTGGATGAAAACGATCACAAATGAAACTATAAGTGCCGATCACACCTAGGATTGCAAACCGGCCCAAATTGATTGGGAAAGTCCCGACAGCTAAGTATATGTTCCGAGTCCCGACTTGACCCAACTGGCATGGCCAAACATCCCAACCTTTTCTTAGTGTTATGTATATATATATATATATATATATATATATATATATATATATATATATATATATGTGTATATATATATACATATATGTACAAATTCTTGCCCCGACTCCCCACCACCACCTGGCATCTCTGCCAGCGGACATATCGCGTACCTCTTTCTGTCAACCAATAGCCACGCATGGTGAATCATCACCCACTTGCTTCACTCCTGTCGCAAGACCTTTGATTGCTCCTTGGTGCCAAATATCAACCTGACTATACTTGGCATCCAGACACAAGCAGAGCTATCATCGCCAGCTCTTAAACAGCTCGCCTTACTTCTGCTGAACGAGAAATACCAGGACTCTGCCCATATATACACCGACGGATGCGTCCTGCCAGACAGTTCTACCGCGGAAGTTGTCATACCAACGATGGGCACAACTATTAAATTCAAGACGTCTCACGTCACAGCATCGACTGCAGCAGAGCTCGCAGCACTTTGTACGCACTCCAATGAATTAGTGATCAAGTGGCACACAAATTGATAATGTTCTGCGACTCAAAGGCAGCTCTGTGGTCTCTACAATCACCTTTGTGCCGCTGTCCAGACGAGCAGCTAGCTGGTTTTTGAGATTGCCTAATCAATACACAATGTGACTGAGATAGGGCGAGAATTATCTTTTCGTTGGCTTCCCCGTCACTGTAGAATTATCGGCAAAGAACGGGCCGATCAAGCTGCCCGCACAGCTCATACAGAAGATCACCAACAGCCCATACCACTTTCTCGGACTGACGCTGCACGGAAGCTCCGCGTGCTTGCTCGCCAACGCACAAGGTCACAATGAAATGAATCGCAATTCAAGCATGCTCGCTTATATTCTCTGTAACCAAACCTAAGCCTTCTAGTACCATCAAGGCTTCGCCGAAGAGACGCCATCCTTTTGCGCCGATTATGGTTGGGCGTTGCGTTTACCAACGCCTATGTGTTCCGCATACGAATGGCCGACAGCGCAGCCTGTGACAACTGCGGCAATGAATAATCGATTGTACATATTTTGTGCGACCGCCCGCCGTACAGCGCGCAGAGACATTCTCTTACCAACGCGTTCAAACAATTCGACGACCGGCCTCTGTCGGAAGAAAAAATTCTCCACCACATACTGCACTTAACGCCACAGAAGAAGGCCGTACAAGCGCTTCTGCGCTTCTTGCGAGCCACCGGCCTATGTGACCGACTGTGATTAGAACGCTATTCCGGTGTGTGTGATTTTTTTTAGTGCGAAGCATTTCTTGGTGAACATTCGCCACTTTGTCAGTATCTACCTTTCTATCTATCTATCTATCTAGCCGCCTACATCTGGGTGCTCACATTGTCGTATCGTTAACTTGATGTTTACCAAAGTTAGCATAGTATGACGAGAGTGTATGACGAATATAAATGATAGGTTATGATATGAATATCACATGTGTGTCATGGTAAGTCAAGAAATAGCTGCCGACGTCTTGGTGCTCTCATGGTCGTTTCTTTAACTTGATGGGTACCAAAATTGGCATAGTATGACAACAGTGTATGACGAACATAAATGATACGTCATGATATGAATTTCATAAAATTCGTGTCATTAAGGTCATGAAACCGCCGCCTAAAATGACACTGACTCCGCGAAAAAAATATTAACTCTTAAAAAACACTGAAATGGGTTCGGACGTGGGTACTAAGGGAAGAAAACATTAAAGGATGGTGGTAGAAGTCATAGTCATGACCATGACTCAGCAAAAAATTTGACAGGCGTAGGCGGCTAGATAGATAGATAGATAGATAGATAGATAGATACTGTCAAAGTGGCAATTGTTTGCCAAGAAATGCTTCACAATGAAAAGGAATAACACTGAAAAACCACTGAAATGAGTTCTCACGTACTTAGTAAGTGAAGGAAACACCAAAGTGGGCTGGCAGAAGCCATAGTCATGACCATGACTCGGAAAAAATTACTAACCTCAGCAAGAAAACATAAACACTAAGAGCACCACTGAAACGTATTCTGACGTGTGTATGAAGTGAAGAAAACACTAAAGAATGATGGTAGAAGTCAAAGTCGTGAGCCTGACAAGAACAAAATGAGAATGACTCAGCAAAACAAATTAAAACACAAGAACCACTGAAGTGGGTTCAGAAGTGGGAACTAAGTATATGAAACACTAAAGCATAATGGTAGAACTCATAGTCGTGAGCATGACTCCGCCAAAATGAAAATGTCAAAGCGCAAAAGTTTAACACACAAAAACCCCTGAAAGGGGTTCGCACGTGGGTATTAAGTGAAGGAAACGCTAAAGGATTGTGGTAGAAGTCATAGTCATGGCCATGACTCCACAGGAATAACAATGACTAAGCGAAAAAAGATTAACACTCAAAACCCGATGGAATGGGTTCGGAGGTGGTACTATGTGAAGGAAAAGGCTAAAGATTGATGGTCGAAGTCATAGTCATGAGCATGACTATGGCTTTCGCCTTGAGGTCTCTTGAGCCTAGCCAAAGGAACTCCTCAAGACTCATGAAATGAATTTCATTACATGCTTTTAAAGTACATCGTGAAACAGCCGCCTACATCTACGTCTACGCCTACGTTTTGTTAACTTGGTAGGTACCAAAATTGGCATAGTATGACAGGAGTGCCTGACGAACATAAGTGATAGGTCATGACACAAATGTCATGACATGCGTGTCATATAGGTCATGACAATGACTCCGCGAAAAATATTAACACTCACAAGCCAATGAAATGGGTTCGGACGTGGGTACTGAGCGAAGGAAACACAAGAGGATGCTGGTAGAAGCCATAGTCATGAGCATGACTCAGTGTTAATGACAATGGCTCAGCGAAAAAAGATGAACACTCAATAGCCACTGAAATGGCTTTTGACGTGGATACTAAGTGAAGGAAACACTAAAGGATGTTGGTAGATGTCATAGTCGTCATGACCATGAATAAGCAAAAATGGCAATGACTCAGCGAAAAAACATTAACACTCAAAAACCACTGAAATGGCTTCGGACGTCGGTACTATGAGAAGGAAACAATAAGGGACGCTGGTAGAAGTAATAGTCATGAGCATGACTAGCAAAAATGACAATGACTCAGCAAACAAATATTAACACTCAAAAGCCATTGAAATGTGTTCTGACGTTGGTCAATAAGTGAAGGAAACATTAAAGGATGATGGTAGAAGTCATAGGCATGACCATGACTCAGCCAAAAAGGAATAACAGTAAAAAACCACTGAAATTGGTTCGGACGTGGCTACTGAGGGAAGGAAACACTAAGGGATCGTGGTAGAAGACATATTCATGAACATGACTCAGAGAAAATGACAATGACTAAGCAAAAAAGAGTAACAATTCAAAACCCCTGGAGTGGGGTCGAACGTGGGCACTAAGTGAAGGAAACACTAAAGGGTGATGGTAGAAGTCATAATCCTGGGTATGAATCAGCAAAAATGGCAATGACTGAGCGAAAAAAGTTTAATACTCAAAAACCAATGAAATGGGTTTCCTTCACTAAGTGAAGGAAACACTAAACGATTCTGGTAGAAGTCAAAGTCATGACCATCGCTAAGCAAAAATGAGAATGACTCACCCAAAAAAGATTAATACTCGAATACCAATGGAATGGGTTCGGATGTGGTGTTAAGTGAAGGAAAAGGTTAAAGGTTGATGGTCGAAGTCATACTCATGAGCATGACTAAGGCTTTCTCGCCTTAAGGTCTCTTAGGTGTACCTAAAGGGACTCCTGAGGACTCATGACATGAATATCATGAGATGCGTGTCATGTAGGTTATGAAAGAGCCGCCTACGTCTTGGTGCTCTCATGGTCGTTTCGTTAACATGGTAGGCTGCCCGCACACTGCTTCGCATAACACCGATTCCCACTGGGCATGGGATCTGCCGGCTTTTTAAATGTGAGAGTGCTGAAGTCTTTTGCTTAAGCTCAAGATCTGAGCGGTCTGAGAACAACCCTTGAAAGCACTGAAAGAAATTATTGGAAAGAAGGTAACCTTGCCCGAAAACCCATGTTATCAGCACAAAGATGCAATTGGAAGACTAATTCTTGAGCGATTTGTGTTCACACATCCCCGCATCTATCTGTGATGGCTTATTACTCCTTAAAAAGCAGCTGAGTGTTATGCTAGCAAGACTGTAGCAGGTACGAGCGTGCAGTAGGGCAAGCACATTTCAACCAGATACCCTCGCTGAGGCTTTATTGAGTGAAATAATTAGTGCTTACTTATGTAAATAAATTGCGTTTTAGTGTTGAAAACAGTTATCAGTGCATTTTTATTCTTCAGTAGGCACCTGAAGTGCTGGTAGCTTATTCACGCGACGTCTTGTAACTTTGTCCTCGTTTCATAAATATGCAGGTAAAACCACGAGAAGCAAGATTCAAGCTTAAAATTTCATCCAACTGTACAATTCCAGTAATATTCTTGGACGATTACCAGTGAAATCAGTAAATAAAAAGGGAGTAACCTCACAAAAAAATCGTGCCACCTTCAGGTTGCGATATACGCGAAAAGTGTCGGACCTCTTTTGAAACGAGCACTCTATGCAAGCAAACTGTTTACCAGATGGTAAAGCCGAAAATCGGCATTTAAATCGCGTTGGTATCACCATTAGCACGCCCGCCGCCCTGTCTTTCTCCACGATGGTTAATTTGCAGCCGCCACACGACCAGCGCCTAAGTATGGTGGCTAGAAGGGGCAGCGTGACGGGCGGGAGCGAAGAGGTGCAAAGGATTGCAATGCAACATGGCGGCCGGCTCAGGTGACGCTGCGCGCATTGGGAGCGCGCTTAGCGGAGTGGCTATGATACAGTGGTTAGAATTCTAGCCAGTGTAGCTATGATGCGGCCGTCGGCTGTAATTTCGCGTTTTCTGCGACACACGCAGATGTTGCGTGTTAAAGTTCGCATATAAGGTGCACCTCAGTGATTTTATTTATTTGCCAAGTTATCCAGGCGTGATCTGATGCACTAAATTCAGCGCAGCGATAATCTAGAGCGGCTATTATTTGGCATGTCATTAACCGTTTTCCAAGTCAGCATAAAATATTATTTCATGCTGCGCGTCGTATTCTTTGTATTTTGGTCATACCCGGCGCTTAATTTTTAAAAGCACGCTGCAGTTTCCGCTGAAACTTCTTCCAGTTGAATGCCCGGAACTCGGAAAATTTCCGAAGAGTGGTCTGCATCCATACATTACGAACTGAATCGTGTGCTTCACAAGGGTGCAGCAAGATAACGGTGTGCCTTTACTCTGGCGGTACTGCACGCTACCGCGAAACATAAAAAGCCAGCAACCGCTTGTCGCCATTAATAATAATAATAATAATAATAATAATAATAATAATAATAATAATAATAATAATAATAATAATAATAATAATAATAATAAAGTTGGACGCATCCAGCTGCTTTTGCAGAAACATTTTGCCCCCATTTTCATACCTCGGTTCACCACCAGGCAGAAAATCACATTCGCGATGTGGTTAGCCGTTAATTACTCTATAAAATTAGGTTCCAGCGCGGCTTTTTAGTGTCAACGTATGTTTACAGTGCAAGAATAATCACAAAGAACACAGTAGAAAAAAGTGCGTTGTGACTTTATTCGGCGCAAGTCATGCACAGCATGGACCAGAGCGTTTAGTCATCTGTAATTGCATCTGCAACTGCACTTTTTCCAACGTGTAGATTGCACTCGTCTCAACTTACTAGCGCCTTCTCAGCTTAAGGCGCTTCTGTTTTTTCCCTCTGTAGAGCTCTATTTTTTAGAGTGATTTAGTGTAAAAATGCAAGTGTGTCAGCACAAAAAACTGAACTATTTGTGCTGTTAGTTCTTTGCAATGGTTTTGACATACAACTTGATAAAGTTTTGCAGTGTTCAGAAACAACATAAAACCATTTATGCTGAAAGCCTGCACCTTTTCAGTAGAAAAAAAAGTAAACGCTTCCTCTAACATCATTACAAGCACGGCCAAGTTATCCCTAGTGCACAACAAACCTCTAATGTCGAAATGATTAATAAGCTCATTGTGTTCATTGTCCGCTACTTCTTGCATTTTTGTGGCTAGTGTTGATGCACACATGCCACGAAAACTTTTCCTTTTAAACTTTCAAGCTACATAACCAGCTACGTAAAAAGACATATGGCTGCCACTTGTTTCTACTATTTAGCTGAAGGCATGCGTGTTACCATATGCAGCACACTCTCACTTTGGCAGTATCTCACATATTCGGTGGGTTCATACCTGTTGACGTCAAGACTAAGTAGGCCAGGACAAGCTCGAAAACTTCTTTGGCATAATAAGGCAATTTTCAGGTACTAATGACCCTCCAAGCCCAGGGCAATTTCTGATAAAAGTAAATTGTCCAAGTTTTTAGAACCTCGTGCGACCCCAAAATCTGCAAACTGCCCGGCACAGGTTGTCAATGCTCTGCCCCACGCTTCGTCAGCTGGCACAAAAAACAGTGCTGTAGTTGGCATACAAGACATTGTCGGGGATAAGCTAGAGGTCGGAAACATTGATGGTGCTGCCTCTGCCATTCAATCTGCTTTAAGCAAGGACCACAGCACTGGCAGCAGTACTTTTGCTTACAAACCCACCTCCGCATTTTTTTTTTTTTTGAAGCTTGTTCCTGTTCGTCGAAAAACACAAGAAATTTCTCAAGTTGTGCAGCTTCTTCCGATCATTTTCTGAGTCCACGTTTTGAGTGCCTGGACGTCATTATAGCTATAGGCCGGCTCAGGCGTCTCACAAGATGTTCTGTCGCACAAACTGAATTTGAGCACTTATGTACATCTCCTCTAAACGGAAACATGCCTTTGCGCACTTCTTCCCTGAAAAGTGTGAAGGTGAAATTTACTTTCATTTGCTTTCATATACACAGCAACCAAGCGCGTTCACTAAACGCGCGCGCCGAGAGATGGTTGCTAGAAGGGGAGGTGGGAACAACGCAGCCTTCGGTTAGCGCGGCGCGTGATGCAGTGAATCATAATGCCGAGTGGTGGCCACGCGTCGAAGTTTAGGAGTCATGACGTCGACGTCGATGGAGTCATGACGTCAGTGGTTTACAGGGTGGTGATGCAGATTATAAAGGACGGACTGCAGGCATGGGTGGAGGGCGAGGAGGTGCTAGGGGAACTACAAAATGGGTTCCGGAAACAAAGAAGCTTAGAAGAGAATTTGTTCTCATTGACGCAGTGTATTGAAATAGCAGAAAAGCAACACAGGCCCCTATATGGCTCGGTATTTCTGGATATCAAGGGAGCCTATGACAGTGTAATCCAAAAGAACTTGCGGGACATACTGGGCACTCTATATGTGGAAGATGGAGTAAGTAATCTTTTAAAAGATATCTATAAAAGTAACAACGTGCTTATAAAATGGGAAAACAAGGTATCTGCGCCTATAGAGATAGAGCAGGGGCTTAGGCAGGGGTGCCCTCTGTCACCTGTGTTGCTCAAGCTGTATTTACAAGGACTAGAGAAAAAATTAGAGAGGAGCGGACTTGGCTTCAACCTATCCTTTTTCAAGCAAGGAGAATTGATTAAAAATTCATTACCAGGACTGATGTACGCGGATGAGATTGTACTTATGGCTGACAGTAAGGAAGAATTGCAGGGATTAATGGACATTTGTTGTAAAGAGGGAGATAGCTTAGGTTTGAAGTTTAGTAAAGAAAAATCGGCAGTCATGATTTTTAATGATAATCAGGGCAGCGAGCATAGGATACAGGAGGTTACGCTGGAGGTAGTGGATAAGTACAAACATCTTGGAGTGTGGATAAACAATAGGGCTGAGTACCTAATGGAACATGAAAAATATGCAACGGCTAAAGGTATCGGGAATGCAGCTGTGATTAAAAATAGGGCACTGTGGAATTAAAATAGATACGAAGTGGTGAGAGGGATTTGGAAAGGGGTTATGATCCTTAGTTTTACTTTCGGCAATGCGGTCCTGTGCATGAGATCAGAGGTTCGAGCAAGGCTGGAAGTTAAGCAGCGAGGGGTAGGTAGGCTTGCTTTGGGAGCACACGGAAATACATCAAATCAGGGGTTACAGGGTGACATGGGATGGACGTCATTCGGGGGCAGGGAACCTAGCGGCAAGATAGAATTTGAGGAGCGATTGAGAGAAATGGCAGAAAATCAGTGGGCAAGGAGAGTTTTCAGTAATCTGTACATGGGAAATGTTGACACAAAATGGAGGAAGCTGACCAGAAAATTGCCAATCAAATATTTGGACTGCAGGAGGGGTGCAAACCAGGAAACAGCGGTTAAGAAAAAGGTTAAGGAAACAGGGGTCTATGGAGGACAGGGATGCAGACGAAAGCAGCACTAGGCACATACAGAACTTTCAAGCAAGAAATTGCCAAAAAAATATCTATGATAATTCTAGGGGAAGCTCTTTGTTGTTCGAAGCCAGGACGGGAGTATTGCGGACTAAGATGTACCGAGTCAAGTACCAAGGTATAAACACGTTTTGCGGTGCGTGTGGAGAGGAAGAGGAAACGGCTGAACACCTCGTACTTTTCTGTCAAGGGCTTAACCCTACAGTGCAAAACAACGGGGCTGATTTTTTCAAAGCATTGGAGCTAAGGGATAGTGGAGGCAAAATAGACTTTAAGCGGGTAGAAATAACCAAACGGAGGGTATCTGATTGGTGGCTAAATCAAGCCAGGGGTGAAATTTCACCAACCACAAAGTACGAAATATGTTAATAGTCATCGCTAGGTGGCGTATTCTACCGCCCAATTTAAAGAGTTCAGCCACATCCATCCATCCGTCCATCCAGATGCCTCCGCTGTAAATTGGCTGCTGCCAGAGCAAGCGAGTGCGCTTGGTTGGCTTGGATCTGTTCGGTTCTTTATGATCCACGCTTGTTTCTGTTCGCATTCACGCTGTGCAGTTGTGCCACCTTGTGGTGACAATATTTTAACACATTTCCAAGCCGTCAGGAGCAATGGCAAGTCGCATGAAACGACAGACGCACTGTTTGGCGCCGAGCTGCACAACAGGCTCTGTTTCTGCTAGAATAGCAGAAAAAAAAGAACATTCCATTTTGCGGTGCCTGATGACGATGGTGCACTTAAAGCATGGCAGCGGGACAGAACCAAGGCATTGTTGCTTGCCGTCGCTTGGAGATACTGAGATTATTTTTTGTATTCCGCCTAATTACATAATTAGTCATAATTAATAAATCATCTTCCAAATATTATAATTAAATGAAAACTGTCAATGAGGAAATTGTAGAGCAACATGAAAAACTCCCGGTACAGCTTTCTGTTGCTCAACGCGTGCTGCATAAAAGCGTTTTTCCGAGCGTGAAGGAAGTCCGCGAATGCACGCAAGGTACCTCGAGCGGAAGATCATGCGGCAATTTTGAGTGTATTTGTAGGCTTCTTTCACGCTCGGAAAAACGCTTTTATGTAGCACGTGTTGAGCAACAGAAAGTTGTATCGGGAATTTTTCATCGGTCGCGCCACTCAATTGTTCTAGTACAATCTAACTCCGCCGCCTTCGGTGCTCTCACTTCCCCCTTCCAGCCACCATAGCCGAGATATCACGTCAGCACGATTGCATGTGTAGCAGCCGGCGCACAAGGTCAAAGCTCTGATGGCCGCCGCGTTGGCGATTGTTCGCACTCCGGACGACAATAGCGCTCCTCGTGGCACTGTTAATTTCAACAGATTTCGTGCGCTCCTCTACACCTACATTTTGAAAGCCGCCGAAACGTAAAAAAAAATACGCAGTGAGGCTGCGCCAGCTAGAGAGGAGCGGCTTTTCCGCGCTGGCTAACGCTGCGCCGAAGCAGACGTACATACGTAGCTGTCTGCGAAAAGAGGCGTTGTTTGCTTCGCGCTGTGAGACGGGTCTCGGAGGCTCGCTAAAAATACGCAGCCGAAACAGGACGGTCCAAAAAATAAACACTCACTGAAGAGACAGCAGAGGACGATCACCGTCGCCACCAAAGCCGGAAGCCCGCAGAAGCTGCCGTCGCGTGCCATGTCAGGAATCCTCTCGGTCGAGCAACCAAATGCTCAATGCAGGGAGAAAATAAAATAACACCTCTGGCGGGGCGTGGCAGGTAGGAACGGCGATGTCGTACAGCGAATCCAAAATCCCACACCAAGCAAAGCAAGAATCTTCACGTTCCTCTGTTGTAGTAGTAATACGTCACGCCGTAGTCACGGTAAGCTTGTCACAGACTCGACACAAACGCGCACGGCACACCGTCGGGACGGCGACTGACTGAGAATTCACCGAGCACGGGGTATTACGCCGGAATTGTGGGGGTAGTAGCGTCAACCACCACGTGACTTCCCGCCGACACGGCACGGGCGAAAATACAACGCGAACGTGCTTCTAACACGTTCGAACGACGTCACGCTTCTTGTTCGTCACCGATGGAAAACGACGACGGCGCACCACCTCACGGCCAACGTGCAAAACGCACTACGCTCAGTTGGCACGACAGCAAGCAGTGCGGGACGCAATCCTCGGCAGACAAACCACCACTACTGCACGACGCGTTGTCCATGTATACCCATACAAAAATACTTCCTTACTTCGATTCTTTACCAACTTTCTATCAACTTTAGTAACATCCTATGTACTTTTACGTTCTATTAACACATGTTACAAGAAAGTTGGTAGGATCTGCTTTAACTTTCTTTTGTAGGAAGTTTGTTCAAAGAAAGTTATAAAGCAGTTGTTGGCTCTGTTTTTATTTTCCTTTGAAGAAAGCTCGTTTAAAGTAACATTAAAAAAAGTTATTAGGCTCCGTTCTTTTTTCGCTTGAAGCAAGTTCGTTAGAAGAAAGTTCAAAGAAAGTTTAAAGAAAGTTGGTAGGGCTCTGTCTTTACTTTTGTGTAAAGAAAATAGTTACAATTATATTTGTTTCATTAATTTGCCCATTTAACACTGCAATAAATAAACATAACATGCAATATCGGTAATACAGTAATCATTACGAATAACCTGAGTGTCATACTGATAATTGCTTATTGCAGTTTAGGAGAAAGTGAGCAGACAGAATAATTTTTGCTATGACGCGTGCATATATAATCAGCAGTAGCTAAGGTAAAATATATTTGCCTGCCCCGGTGAAATTGTATATTACGTTTTTGCTACATAAAAAAAACAGATTGTCACACATTGGTACTTGCACCCGGGACTTATGCGTGAGGCAGAGATGCTACCACTGCTCCACGTATTACATTAGCTTTTGCAGGACCAATGCATTGACGAGACTTTCTGACACGTCGTAAGGCCATTTATTTGTCTTCACGACGCTTACATTCTTTTCGGAATTCGGCTGCTTCAGAAACCTTTCCTTTACTATTTTATGGAAACTATACACAAAACTTAGCTTTCTCGCAAATGCAGTACCTGCGGTCACTGTTACAAGAGCCTTTCTTTTCAACACTGCGGGTGATCACTGTGTTGATATATTGGCGGAATTCGTATGGCAGCACGGATTCCGTAAATGCTTGCTTGGGCGCACAAGTGAATAATTTATGATTGTCAGTTGGCTGAGTAGTCAGTTGTGTACCTGGCATGGCCGTATCTGTTTGTTTACGCGTGCTTGCAAGCAGTACGCCTGTTGCACTTCAGCCGAAGCTTCCGCTGCTGTAGCATGCCAGCCATCACCACGTTTTGTCGCCTTTATTCCTGACGCTAAGAGTAAATATGGCCTTACCAATTGAAGATGACGGCACATATTCTCGAAAGCACTACACTTGGCACCATAATTAACGTGTATATGGACGGTGATCACGAATATGTGCACGGTAACTGTCACATTAGCCCATAGGCCGTCCGCCATTTCAAGTAGACGGAGCCGTGCGGGTGGCGGGTGGATTTGCTCATGCTTCAGCTACGACTTCCCCTAAGTGACAAACGCAAATCTCGAAGGCCATGCTTCTGAAGCGATGCGAATCGGGGAGGCAAGTTCCCCTTCATTAACCGCGGTGTGGCGCTGCTGCAGTGTTTTGTTGCCAATAAATTCAATCCAATCCAAGTTGCTGTAGTTTATGATGAGCACATCAGTATTGGATTTCTCGGCTCTTTCTGCGCATGCGTGAGGAGCAGTGGGTGCGAGAGAGAAATGTGGGGACTTTCAGTCCCTGAAGTTTCTCTTCGCCTATAGGTACTGCGGGGACGAAAGTTGTTAGCGCCGTTCCTCCCTAGCCGAGCTGGCAGCACAGAATCGACAGAATGCGTGGCCGGCAAGGCGATGAAGCCTTGTCCGAGGTGAGTTTGTTGCTATTTTGTTGCGACGGTAGCATATTAAATTTTTATAGTCGCAGGAGGATAGGTTTGGAAGTTAAGTGTCATCTCGGATGACTTTAGTGGCAAAGCATTACATCGTGCCGATGCATTGTTCATTGGTGTCGCTGAGCAAGGTCAACATGCCGCACACTTCAGGAGATTCGCGGGAACGGAAACAGTTTATGAATTCAACTGTTTGTATGTGAAAGTAAGAAAACTCAACGTCGCTATGTACTTTAATTGTCATAGACCATTGTGAAAACTGTACAGAAACACTCATCAGCCACGTGGTAAAGATTCGTAGCTATTCTGAGGAGCTTGTATATAATTAAGGGACGCGTATTGTACCCAATTCCCGGGCCGTTACGATCATTGTATCCGACCCGGCGTGTTAGGTGGGCGAAACAAGTGCTCATATCACCACAACCACGTCCGAAATATCTCTGAAGGCCTGCCAGCCCATTCATGAGGCGTCTCTGTGTTTCTAGTACTGTGACAGGAGAGGTGACAGCGAGCGCCGCGAGTCTCACACCATATCCCGCGACAATGGCCCCTTTACATTCGGTATGCTTCACCGCAGTACATTGCGTGTGCTTGACCGCATAGCACCCATGCTCTGCGGCGAAGCTGATACTAGAGAACCGGGCATTATGCAGCGTTCGAGCCTAGCTTCTTGTCAGTGACTGCAGATGGAAAACACATACACATTCAAGATCTTTTCGTCGATCTTTATACCTCTTTATTGAAGGAAAAAGATAACGTACGCCTGTGTCCGTGAGTTAAAAGATGGATAAAGACTCTGGGCACTTACTTGCAGTGTGTGAAAAATAGAGAACTTTAACCCTTTCGGCCCTGGCGTCCTATAAAAAGGACACGAAGAGACACGCAGGTGTCCATGCTCCTGCAGTCCAGTGGTGACCCTGTGGAGCTGGATCCGGCCTCATGGAAACACAGCTGGCTCATAAGTTACAAAGTAGGAGCTGAAGAGAACAGTCTATTGCTTATATTACACCCGATTGTATAGTGCGTAACTTGTGGTTAGCCAGTGACAAAGGCATTGCACTAAAGATTGAGAGTATGTCTTAGCATGCAGCGCTTAAGTGGCGAATAGGAGAGCACAATGTGAGAACAATGTTTTGAGATGAGGTAGGACAGCCTTCCTCTGTGTAGTGAAATCTTGCTTATTATTTGTGTAGCGTCAGTGAACTCACTTTCTTAAGTATAACGTGTACTCCAGCTCACAACTTCTGTCGATGCAGGTGGTTCTCTGCTGGAAACAACCTTTCATTTACGAAATCAAGTTGCCATTTTGTAGTTTTACAATTTTTCCTCTGGTGTTTTAGTCTCTTGTGAATCTAGAAGATCTGACTGAATGCATGGGTATCAGAGTTTGTACTCCAGATTTAATGCTACATTTCACCTCGAGGTAGCCAACTAACTTCCAAAACCACAGGATACTACACGTGGTTCAGTGCAGGTAGGCACTGCGAATTCATTTATGTTGATGAGACACCTAATGTTTCCTTCTGCTCGCTCTTGCTACTATTGAATTCTCCAGCAGCTACTGCACTTGTTTCTGTGCACGTGTATACCCATGCAATGGCGAGTGCCAGAACAATTCATGTGCTGCTCACAGTTGGCACAAACACTTGTGCATCACAGACTAGTGTGAGCAAAAGAAGCACATCATGACAACTGTTTCCTTTGATGCCATATAGCGCTGTGCTTGGCAGGCATGAGATATTTCTACTGTGTAAATGCACTTAGCTAAAGCAGTGAAGTTGGCATCCGAGTCCCTGGTTTTAGTCCCCCCTGACATCCAAGTCAGTCCTCCCCTTGTGCACCAATAAATGTGCAAGCGCAGTCTCTCTGTCTGCTATACCAAGTGTAACATGCTGGGTTACATCACATTTTTTAATATTCTTCATTACTGTGGAAGTGAATTTCTTTACATTCTAGAATAATCCTTGACCTTTACTTTGACATTGTAGGTCACTGTATATAGCAAAAGCTCTCGAGCCGAAAAAATTTTTATTGCACAAATGTTGATGTACTTATGCAGTGTACTTGATTTTTACAATGCTCAACCCCATTGGTGGCATGCTTGCACTATAACATGCACAAACTGAACAGCATATACAAACAAAGAAAAGGAAATGGCTAGCCCCATTACAGTGATGTCGTGTCTCACGCTATTTGAAAACTTGGCAGTTTATGTATCGGGCATCCCATCTCATCATATCGCCCTTATAGTGGCAGCGATGACGTTATGCAGGGTGTCCCACGTAACTTAAGCCAAGGTTTAAAAAATGAAAGGCACGTCAGAAGCGAATTGAAGCAAATGCATACTACTCAATAGGGCCATTTTTTGTTTTCCTCATAACTCACTCATAAGTTACGTTTATTACTGAACTTTTTAATATTGGCTAAGGACCCCCAAGTATGGTTCACAGATTTGTAGAGCACCTTCAGAAACCACCGATGGTGTTGTCTCCTGTGCGATACATCTCACGTAGTCCTTTTGTCAGCGTTGCAAAGAAAGCACGCGAAATATAAAAAAAGCAACGTGAAGGAGCGCTTGAGCAGTGGTATCGTGCTGCTCTCAAGCATGCGTTCGGTGAACGAGGACGGCTGCATCGCGACAGGTGACGGGGAAGCAGTAAGGCGTTGTGATGGGTGTAGGCCGCCGGGCTGGTGGCTCCGTCGGATGACTGCGCAAAAGCATGCTGCTGGCCGACTGAAGCCGAGGAGATAAAATTTCCAGACTGCTAAAGAAGGAAATACCTTTTATTTACTTTTGAACTTGGAATGCGTGAGAGGGGGCAACGACGTGGAGGATGTGGAAGTAGGGGCGTGCAGAGTGGGGGGGGGGGGGGGAGGGGGCATTAGCAGTAGGTTTTTTTTTCCTTTCCGTGGTCAGTACTTGCGAAATCGTCCCATGATTAGAATGCGTGTTCAAACAGATCGCCATCAGCTGCAATGCAACTCTGGCATCTATTTAGCACATTTTCCGTGCCGTTCATTATCATGCTTTCGGGAATGAAGTTGCAAACTTGTCTTATTTTCTTTTCTATTAAGTTGGCTGATGATCTGGCTGGTCTCTGGTATACTTGATTCTTGACGTAGCCCCAAAGAAAAATCCAGGGGGGTTAAATCCGGTAACCTTGCTGGCCTGGAAATGGGCCCACGTGGCTTTATCCACTGCTGCGTGAAAACTTCATCGAGCCAATTGCAAGCTTTGCGACTGCCATGCGCAGGAGCTCCATCATGCTGATACCATGCAGATATCCTTGATCCTAGCCAATGGAACTTCGCAGAGAAAATCCTGAAGTGGCCCATTGAGGATATTGTTGACGTATCGTTCTCCGGCAAGTGTGTAGCCAAAAATTCAGGCCCAATGTTAGTGCCACTGTAAATTCCACACCACACAATAAAGGACCACTGATATTGATGATGCGCCTGCAAAACCCAGTGAGGGTTCTCGTCCTGCCAATAGCGAGCGTTGTGGATGTTCACTTGGGCATTGCGCGAAAAGTTAGCTTCATTGGTCCACAGGATCTTGCTAACAAAACCTGGGTCCTCTTCTGTTTTGATTAAGATCCAGTTTGAAAAGTCTGTTCTACTCTGGAAGTCTCGGGGCTCTAGCATTTGGTGCAGCTGCACGTGGTAAGGATGAAGTTGTCTCTTCTTAAGTATTCTACACACCGAAGATTTCGACATACCAGCTTCAGCAGCCACACTGCAGACACTTTCCCGGAGGTGTGCAGAAAACTTGGACAGGATATTTGTCTCCGCTTCCGCTCCCAAAATTGCAGATTTGTGTCGTTTCGTGGCAAATGTCCCATTCTGTTTCAGCGTCTCATGTACACGCACAATTGTCATTGAGCTTGGACGGGTACCTGGATGCCCGCGTTGAAACAGCTTAACTGCCTGCCTTCTATGGCTGCTTGATGCACCAAGAGCCAGAACCATATCCGCTCTTTCTTCATTGGAATACGGCATGTCTGCTGCTCTGTGTATATTAAAGCCAAATTATGAAGCAGTCTAGAACACGAAGGGATATGGGCGCCTGAGGAGCACCTAATGAATGGCGGCGAGGTCTTTCTTTTTTTCCCGCCGGCGAATTCGAAGCAGCCGTCATCGCCTTCCATGGTCCTCTAGCGCTTCACCCTTTCCTTCCTTGAACAGAATGAAAAATCTATTTTCTTTTTAGCACTCTTGGACGCTTTAGCGCTATCTCCTCGGCAGCGCTTGGCCAGCACCATGCATTTGCGCCGTCCTCCAACGGGAGCCGCCGGCCACTACCATCACAATGCCTTGCGACTTCCCCGTTGCCAGTCGCGATGCAGCTGACCTTGTTCACCGAACGCACGCTTGAAAGCAGCACGATACCACTGTCAAGTGCTCCGTCATGTGTCTTTTTTTTTCACATTTCGCGGGCTTTCTTTGCAACCCTGAAAAAAGGACTACGTGAGATGATCGGATCGCACAGGAAACAACTCCATCGGTGGTTTCTGAAGGTGCTCTACAAATCTGCGAATCGTACTTGGGGTCCTGAGCCAATAATGAAAAAGTTGGGTAATTAAACTTAAATATATATAATGAGCGAGTTATGGGGAAAACAAAAAATGGCCTGAAAACAAAAAAGGCCAGTGCGAATCGTATGAGTTTGGTTCAATTCGCTTCCGACGCGCCTTTCATTTTTAAAATTGGCTCAAGTTACGTGGGACACCCTGTATATGTATACAGCAAGAGCAGTTTTATTGGACTGTGGTGCTTTATATGCACCTATCTTAAAGCACAAAGATGTCTTTGCATATCGCCTGTGTTGATATGAAGCACTGCAGCTGGTGAGCAATGTGCACGCACATGGCGCTGGCTTCGTCCTTTGGGAAACCATCCTATTATTTCACAATGTAGTGATGGTGAAGGCCTTTAAACCAATGTCTGTACTTGAGTTTTAATTACCTTTCAACTACTGTTGCTAACAGAAATGGTGCCTTCTGGTAAGCAAGATGCCTGTGAATGTTGCAAGGCACAGTGTCAGGCAACCTTTCATAATCTTCAACATAAGACTGTAGAAAGCTGCTTTCTGGTTTGTATACATGAAATCAACAGCAAAGCAACCTAGACCGACTAAAGGCTGCCTGATCTGACAGTTCTACACAGTCTGTGCTGCTAAGAGCAGGCAAGTCGCATTGGTCATGGGACCTATAGCAATGGCATGCAGATTCATGTAGTTATTACCTTAGTATAATGTGTGTGTACATAACCATTCTTTAAAAAATATGTTTCGTCACTTTTCATTAACTTTACCTTGTCAGGACATGCATAACCACTTAAAGTGCTTGGTCTTCAAATAAAAGAAGTGAGCACTTTTTGCATAGTAACTTGTATTCACATGAAACATGTAGTGGTATTGACCTGTAGAAGAGTAAACAATAGCGAAATTATTTAAGCAGAATGTTCGAACTGACAAATTGGACTGTGCAACAAAGTAGCATAGGGTATTTCCAAAGACTTTCTTGATAGCCTAGTTCCGACAAAGTATTCTAGAACAAACTGATTGGAAAAGGAAAGGAGACAGACACAGCACTGACGTGTGACTAATTATTTTATTTTGTGTGTGGCAAAGTATATGCACGGAAAGGATGGGGTTCAAGTACACGAACAAGAACACAATGTCTGTTGAATGTGGGGTAGGAGTGAAATGTCTAAACCAAGGCAGCAAGCTAACCTTAAAATGATTAACAGAACAGGAATGCTAGGGGGGCTGTTGTATCCTTAAGTGCAACAACCACTCGAATGTTGGAGTGTCATTTCAACGTCCCATTAATTTCCACTGTTGTCATTCTAAACGGGCAAATGCATCTCCAGTCATTTACCAGAAGACGCGAATTTTCTACAAAAGTAAAACCTACTAATGCTAGTTCTTTCTAGGTCACTGAAGCAAAATAGCATTTGGTTCTTTCAGAATTGAAGTAACCTTCCAATCACTCCCATCATGAAATAGTTCAGTTGTCCACCTTGAGCAAGACAGTTATTAGCTGGTATAATGTCAGGATTTGTCTATCGTTTACCGCTGATGACCTGCTGATCCTGGTGATAATTTAGCTAGAATGCTGTTGCAACCACTCACAAAGCGTGAACAGGAAACTAATTATTGCATTGTTCCAGGCATCAGTTCCGCAAAAGGCCACGTGTGGACTTCTGGGCAGTGCCATTAGATGGCGTATTCAGAAAGAAGCGTGGGAGGAGCCTGGTTGCCGCATGCCGCGTTTCTTAGCGTTCGCACGCACCTTTGCCATTGTCACGGTGTAGATCTTTTTACCGTACTAGGTTCTTTAACGTGGTCAAAACAGACCGATTTAGGAAATGAAATATGACGCGTATGTTCTCTGTCGCACACTCACAAACAATGCTATATATCAATTCGATGACATATAACTGCTCACAAACGTAAATATGGAACACCTTTAAGTATGGAGTCTCTAAACAGTCTGCAAACTACTGAATCAAAAGATGAATGTTCACACATCCCCTTCTGGTTCGGTGTGAGGCGTCGGGACGAGGTCACGGCTGGAATGTTGCAGACGAGAGGGCTGAGGTACCTCTGCTGGAGTCGAGAGGCGAGAAGATATGGCACGACGGCACAGGAACATGAACCTGGAGGGAAGGCCGCAAGCGCAGAAGTTGTGGTCGGTGCTCCGGTGGACGGCCGGCAGATGAACACCAGCTGCAGACGTTGAGCCGTAGGCTGACGAACACCAGACACAGGCGGGAGCCCGGACCCACGGGCTGACGGGCTGCTTATTTCGCCGTGGCTGCCTTCTTCGCCCACTTTCCTCTCTCACAATGGCGCCTCTCCAGAATTCCACGCTCACGCCACGAGGTTCTCTGGAGATTCTTCTTTTTCTTTCGCCTTTTCTGGATGTCAATGCACGGTCATGCTCGCGCCTTCATCGTCGTCTTCGCCTTCGTTGCAATGCAGCACGTGCACCCCATGACAGCCACACATTTCAGAGGTCCACGCACAGGCTTCCGGGCAGTGGCGCTACATGGCACCAAGTGTGCTTACAGAAGGGCGAAAGAGGAGTACCGCTGCAATACACGCCTGATACAAAGCTTGTTGCGACGGTGGCAATACGTTGTGTCGCTATGCTGATTCAATGCTAACACATTACCATCGACAGTCATCGTGAGATTGGTTCTGTAGCAATTTTTACACTCTCCGCTTTCATCCACGCCACCTCACACTTCTACAACAGAGTCAAGCTTTTTTGGAGAAACTCTTTATTCCATGCCTTCCCTAGCACACATGTGCCGATGTACATGGACAGATAACAACTGTAGCAGACAATCTGCAATCTTAGGCAAAAGTCTACCACTTGTTCAAGAAACATTTACATGTCTTGAATTTGTGTGACTATATTTACGTGATCCTGATAAAGAAATTTACAGAAGAATAAAATTGGGTTGGAGTGCATACGGCAGGCATTGGCAAATCCTGACTGGGAGCTTACCACTGTCGTTTAAAAGAAAAGTGTGCAATCATTGCATTCTACCGGTGCTAACATATGGGGCAGAAACTTGGAGGTTAACAAAGAAGCTCGAGAACAAGTTAAAGACCGCACTAAGAGCGATGGAACGAAAAATGTTGACCTAACATAGAGACAGCAAGAGAGCGGTGTGGATCAGAGAGGAAACGGGGATAGCCAACATTTTAGATGACATTAAGAGAACGAAATAGAGCATTTCTCTTTTTGTGAATTTTAAATCGGGCGAGGCGGGGGAAGTGCTCGCCATCGTGCGTCCGTCGAGCTTGCCTCCGCTCACCCTTGCCACTCGCTCAGCGATGTCACAAGTCAGATCCCGCTTGGTCGTCTGCTTCGATTGTCGTTCCAAGTGTGAAGATACGAAAGATAAGACAGATAAGCTTGATCAGGCGTGCAGCGAACGGAAGACGCAGGAAACCAGAGCCCCTATTCTGGACATTCCGCCATTTTCTTCGACGCGTGACGTAGGCGTAACGCTTACAAAATGGCGCTGATGGATCCGTTTTGCTTTCGTAACGTGACGCAAATTTGACGTTTCGCCTAAGAAACTGTAATGTAGGCATGGAACTTAGTGCTCTGGATAAAGGAAGACAGTTTTCCTCCCCAGTAAAAATAAAGCAGCTAGCTCAAAGCGTACGATTATTCCATAAAAATCGTTTCTCGCTTCCGTCGTCTGCACTGCGCACAAGCTGTCGTCTGTTTCATTCGCTAGGATGCGTGTCTTCGGGGAATGGAATGAGTCATTGTATATTGGCGCCCACGCGCTTGCTTTCTATACCTTGAGACAACATACGTGACCTGCCAGTGATGATCAGCGTACGCTCTAGGCCGCGTTATCGCTATCTCAGTGAAACGCAAGTGACTCAGCCCGACTCGTCTGGCTGAGAAGCGGCCGAATATCATCGATAGCGTTACGCGCGCCACAGGTATCCGCTTGCGCGACGCAAGCGTCGGCACTACCATCTCTTGTGCGCTTCACTGTCACTCGCACCGCGAGAGGATGAAGTCCATACATAAAAAAGTACCGCCACCTACTCTTTCCTCCGTCGTCTCCTCTCCTAAAGCGCTTGTTTTTTCTTTACTTTTTGCTTGCGAAAGCAAGTCGACGTTGGCGCACTCAGAAAGTCCACGTTGAAGCTTTCAGGACGGGCGCGCGCCGCCGCCGCCGCCGGTAACTGCGGCTGCGCAGAGGACATTCAACATGGCTCTGAGGTGGAAAAAAACAAAATATAAAGAAGTGAAAGCGCGCGCTATCATCATCCAATCGGAGATACAGGGGAGAGCGAAGCGGCATTGATCAAAGGATGGCGGTACTTTTCTTATATAGGGACTTTACGAGAGGAAACTTCAAGGCGCCGCCTTACGTACATTTCTTTTTATGAATTAAAAAAGTCACCGTTGTCATACCTTTCATGACGTGAACAGCCATTAATTTGATTACGATACAAACGCAGTAGGGAAAAGTGCAAAAAGTCGCAGACAGTTTGCTACTTTCAACCAATATTATTTCAAATAAACGTAATTTTAATAAAAATGATAGTTCAAAACACAAATGCCAACACCACCCGAGAGCGATGCAAATTCTAAGAGTACGCGTTGTAAACAAAAGATTTTCATGGCCCCAAATGACACGGAAAATGCGGCGATACGCATGCCTCTCAACTGACATTGCATATGACCGCTCATTACCATATATCGCGCGGCTCGTCGCACAACAAATTATGGCGGAAAATCTCTGCAATGGCGGCCCAGCGCAACGTCACGCCACATCAAATTGACGTTTACGAAACAGCCCTTCCTGTGACGCTCCTTCAAGGGATATTCCTTCAGCCATTCAGCAAGCTGACATGCCGGCTATCTTGGAACACCACCACATATTCACTAAATTGCCGATTCATTGCACGGGCTTCTGCACGCTACCCTCCACTTTATTTTTAAAGCGCCAAAGTTGCAATATAGGTGCCAAGGCCCACAAAAAAGTATTAGTCGATAAAATTTGCAGCTCCACGTCACGTTTCGTCATTCTGATGAAAACGCAAAATTCCAATTTGCAAAAGTTCCGTTTCCCGGCACAAATGTCAAAACACGTGAACTGTGGACAGCCAATGGGACAGCCAAGATGGCGGATAATGCTGGCCGTGCAGCCGCGATGCGTGTCGAGAATAGAGCCTCAGGTCGACCAAGCATTCGACGAAGACGGCTAAATCGGGGTATCACATGTGTTGCGCGGCTATGTGGTATTGGAAGACCGGGAATTCCAGTTCTGCGCAGTTTTTCAGGTTTCCTAATGACCACGGGTAAGCACAAGTATATTTCAGTCTATTTTCCGAGGAGGTATTCATTTTGAATGAGTAAACCAGTTTTGTGCAAGCCTGAGTGGACTGACATAACAACAGTGTCGCTCGACTCATTCGTCATGACGGCAGCCCATCTGCTGCCGGTGAAATACTTGTAATGAAGTGCTTGAGTGCGTGCTTTTGGGCTATACATTTTGTTCACTATTCGTCGACATGCACAGCCAAGGTTGAAAAAAAAAAAGAAACGAAAGAAAGACGCAGCCGTGGTGGTTAATAATTTGCGCATTGGTTTGGATCTTCTGGAATCTATTTTCACTCATGCACAAATTTCCGTTGTGAATGAAAATTGCTTCTGTAGATTGTCACTTTCGCACTGCGTGGAGGTCAGTCTTTTTCCAGTACCGAATGTGTGAATAAAAACAAAAGCGCTCAACTTTTACTTGTTGAGTTTTGGCTGACCGAGAAATCGGCTACTTTTAGTTGATCCACTTCACAACACACAAACAAAATTAACGATTGTAATTGGTGGAGGTGCCGGGGTCTCCTGTAGTCCTGGAATTGCGCAGCCGGATCCTCCCTGCCATCATGACCTCCGCAAGCGCCACGACCTTAGCACCACCTGCTCCCCAGTCCTCCGTATGCCTCGGCACACTCCGTCAGCGGGGCCCTCCCATCTTTAGCGGTGCTGATGTCAACGACGTTGATGACTGGCTATCATCATACGAACGCGTAAGTCTTAACAAATGGGATGACACCACGAAATTGACCACCGTCCCTTTTTACCTCACCGGATATGCCCACTTGTGGTTTCGCAACCACGAAAGCGAAGTCCCAAGCTGGACTGTGTTCAAGACAAAGTTCAGCGAGGTCTTCGGCCACCCTGCTGTTCAAAAGCTTCGTGCCGAAAGCGTCTGCAGTCGCGCTCTCAGCAGCTTGGTGAGATCTTTACGAGCTACATCGAAGATGTCATCGATCTCTGCAAACGCGTCGATGCATCCATGACTGAGGGCATATATGCCAATCAAGCATATACTGAAGGTCATCGATGAGGACGCGTTTCAGATGCTGATTTCAAAGAGCCCCTCTACTATTGCCCAAGTTATTGAACTCTGCCAAAGCTATGAAGAGCTCCGCCATCAGCGCCTCCTCACCCACCGTCCTCTTCCCCATCAGGAATCGTTGTCCTGCTTGACCTGTCCTTTTGACGATTACAACCTCCTCTCGCAGATCAAGGCCTTCGTCCGGGAAGCAGTTGCTCGCCAGCTCTCCCTTATCTCCAACCCGCCGGAGTCCAGTTCGTCCCTTAGTCCGACCCTACGACACCTTATGGAAGAACAAGTGTCGGACGTCCTTCCTCTGGAGCGGGCGCCTCAACTGACTTACGCCGACGCCGTCGCACGACCACGCCCACCGACGTTCCGGGCTCCGCCTCCGATGCCTAGCCCTGTTTTTACCCCGCACCTCCACCAATTATGACAAGGAAGTCTAGCACGGCTGTGGACGACACGAAGGACGCCGACAGGAAGACAACAGCGTAGGTTTTGCAAGGCGCACCAGAAACAGCGTCGATCCCGAGCCCCACTTCAGTAACGCTGGCGATCCAGCTGCGGAGCTCTACACGACGCACTTTTTCCTTACACGATTGATGGTGCCAGGAAGTTATTTTCTTTATGCTACCCCCCACTATATCTGCGGACTAGTTGAAGTGTAGCCCTAAACGCAACCGCAAGTTAGGACTTTCAAAGCGACTACTTTCACGAAATGACGAAATTTAATATATTAACAGCGAATATTGGTAATTAACAACGGTTCGCTATATAAACATTCATTATAATTGCTTGGTACTGGTGCAAACGAGCAATGTCCTAGGGGTTTAGAAAATGAATAGCAGCTTGCAAGATAAATCTGGTAGGAAGAAAGCGCTTCCTAATAGACGACACACTTCAGCGGGTTGTGCTTCGCGATTTGGTCAATATCGCCGCACGGCCAGCGGAGTTGCAAGAGAGCACGAACACAGTCCGCTTGCATGCGATGTGGGAAAGGAGGGCTTCAGCGGCAACCCTCCTCCTCCCGGCAGCGCGCCCTCTCCCTCTACCTTCTGACCTCATTATTGACGTCATGGAGGCATTGTTTTGATTGTGAAATATTTTCAGTAGATATCCGGCAAACGCCAGTTGTGGAAGCAGCGCTGCCGCCGCGTATCGACTAAAACCCCTATATATAAAAAGTAGCGCCATTCTTAGACCTTGCCGCCACCGCGCTCACCTCGGCGTTTCCTTCTCGCCGCCTCGTGTCGCCCCAGCTTCCTCCGCTCCCCCATTGGCCAATCCGTGTCACGTGGAAGCATGGGTTGCGCTTTTGTGTATTTTTTTTTCTTTCCAGCGCGCTCCGACCGCCATTCTCGGGCCTGTGCGACAAAAGTGTTGTACGCAAAAACGGATCAACGTCTTCGGTACAAGAACTTCGTTGTGATGACATGCTGCTGCGCCTTAAGTTGCCGCAACCAACAAGACGAGGGCAAAAAACTTTTTTTGTTTGCCATCCGGCGAGCGCGAACGCTTGCTGCACACTTGGTATTTGCGCCGTCTCGCATCGTCGCGTTGGTACTTAGAAAACGGCATTATTAAAGCCAGCTACTAACTGGCGAAGCAAAATCGCGCCTCAAAAACTTCTCCGCAGAGCGTAATCGAAGTTTTCCGCGGATTTCCTCTGGTAGCACGTTAGCTGTCTTCTGCCACGGCAGGCCCGACGTAGGCGGTGCCACTGTCGATATCGCGCCTCGATCTCGCTGGCCGCGCCGCGTGCGACAGCGAAACGGAGGAGGAGGGAAGTGGTTGGCGCTACTTTTTATATATAGGGGTTTTAGTATCAGCATAGGACCGAGCGTCCCATGGGAAGTATAGGGAGTTTCCGGCCTTGGTCTATAGAGAAAGAAATTCAACAAGAGGGGACACTCAGCAAAAACTGGCAACAGGAAACACGTCACCATATGTCACGCTATAGTATTGATGCTAAACTTTAGCTGCCGCGAGCATGGAAAAAAAGAAAGTGAAATTAAGTTAAGAGACATTGATTTATTTTTTAAGTTTTTTTACGCAAAAACTAAAACGTTTTGCATATAAATGAACTTAAAATTTACAGCTTATCATTCTTGCCTTACCTAGCGACTGGCCAATGACGCGCCAGTTGCAGGCGTCATCCAAGGTCGATCCACATAGGTCGCGAAGCTTCGGGCGAAAAGCGATTCAGAACCAATTGTCACCGACATCAGCAAGGGTGGTTATGGGAGCAGCGATTGAAGAGCGACTATGTTTGGAGGGAATAAACACTGGGAAAGAAAAAAGCGTTTTTTAATTAATGCGAGACGCAGTTAGATTCATTCAACGAAAATAAAATTCCCAATCCATTTTCTATACACATGGCGAGAAAAGAAGATACCTCTCTATTTTACTTGATCATTATCGATAAATACCGTGAGAGCACCCACAAGGTAAATACAACTGGTAGCGAAGCTTCCATAGAAGCCCATACGTTCAGAAAATGGCGGTTCATCGGCGGTTCATGGGGATTAGCGCCATCTGTGTGAGGAGGGAACACTTCCGGCGGAAGAAAAATAATGTGACGCCATATCCGTTAAAAACAGGAGTGACTACATTTTGTTATCAAAGGCACGAAATTTGTTTTCGGGGACCTGCCATTAGAGCTGTATATATTCAAATGCCCCGGAATTCGACGTGATGGGCGTTTCGAGCTTTCAGCGCGGAAACCGATACAGGAAAAGTTCAGCGATACGGGTGATAATGAAAAAAGGTAAAAAAGAAGATAACTGCCGCGACAGGCGATTCTTTACAGTAATTAAGGTTGCGTGTTGCAGTTTGATCAAGGTATAGATGGTGCTATCGACACCGTAGTCTGATGGTATACATACTGCGCCAAGCACACGGATGCTTTCCTTTAACACGTCTACTCTTGTTATTTGCACGCGTTGTCGGCGGTACATGCCAGGTGCGGACCTTAATGTTTTGCCGTTTCTTTATTAGGTCCTTTGTTACTTAGGGGGGATTACCTACCCGTTGCCCTGGTGCCTTACCTCCCACTTTAATTGCTGCTTCTGAGATCAATCCAGTTACGGTTTCATTCATGACCTCTATGTTGTCATTATCTTCCTGTTCTAAAGCTACATACTTGTTTGCGAGCACAAGCCTGAGTAGGTCTGCTTTTACCCTTAGTGCTTCTAGGTTGGCCTGTACATTATTCACTTTATTCTTTCTCTCTACAAACTGAGAGAAATCCTAGACTTCTACACCCTACACTATGCTGGGATCGGCATAGAGTATGAATTGTATTTCATTCCTTGTCTCTCCATTAGGGCTTTTCCAGGTCTACTTCCTGTTGCCACGCTTCTTGAAAAAGGTATTCATAATTCAGAGCCTATTCCTTTCCGCTAATTCTACGAACATCATTCCTCGAGTGTTCCTAGGATCCATGCCGTAGTTTCCAATTGCTTGCTCGCCAGCCTGCTTTTCCCCCCTTTTGCATTGAAGTCGCCCATGACTACAGTATACTGAGTTTGCATCTTTCTCATTGCTAATTCAACATCTTCATAAAACTATTCTATTTCTTCATCATCGTGACAGGAGGTTGGGGCGTAGGCTTGTACAACCTTCATTCTACACCTCCTATACAGCTTTATTACGAAGACTGCTACCCTCTCAATATAGCTGTTAGAATTCGTCTATGTTGCCCGCTATGTCCTTATGCACTAGAAATCCTACTCCGAATTCGCTCCTATCTGGAAGACCCCTGTAGCAGAGGACGTGGCCGTTAGTCAGCACTGTATAAGCCTCATCAGTTCTTCTCACCTCACTAAGCCCAATATTATCCCACGCAACAGGCAATTCCTGATAATTCTTCAAACAGCCCTGCTAAGCTAGCCTTACTCAATAGGGTGCACCTGTTGAACGATTCCAAGTACAGTTTCCATTGGCGGCCTGTCCGGACTCAGATTCTTAGAACCCTCTGCCGTGTCGCAGGTTTCACCGCCACCTTGGTCAGTGCTCCGCAGCCGCTGGGGACTAAGGGTCATGGGTAAATTGTAGGAGTCATATTGGAGGTAGTGGCCGAATACTGCCCCAGGAAGGCCAATTCCCGTTCCCATCGAAGTAATAGTGATGAGCATTACTAAGGCTTTCGCCTTAAGGCCTTTTAGGCCTAGCTAAAGGGACTCCCCAGGACTCATGAAATGAATGTCATTACATGCGTGTCACACGAGTCATGAAACAGCCCCCTCAGTATTGGTGCTTTTATAGTCGTTTCGTTAACTTTTTTGGCTCCCCGCACAGTGCTTCGCATAACATCGATTCCCACAGGGCCTAGGATCTGCCGTTTTTTTTTTCTGACGATGTGTCGTAACCTTAAGGCGGTAGTCGAAAAATGCAGCGACATTTTGACACTCTTTTGGCGTTTTGGCGGTGGGCTCCAGTTTCGGATACTATTACGATTACGGATATTAAGGACTTAGGATAAAACGGGAGTTCTTTGTCGGCTCACCAGGGTCTGTTGTTGACTGTGTGTGTCTGTGTGTGCAGCGAAAATCGGCACTGTTTCATTCATTGCAACGCGGTGCCTGTTGCCGCGTGGAACCAAACCCTTGCTAATTTTGTGCATTGCGTCGCCTACCAAGCTCACGCCGTCAATGCCGGGTCGAGCGAGTTCCCTGAAGGACCATTCATACCCGCTCCGCTCGTGACCGCGTGCACGGATATGGCGAGGGTTTTGTTGAGTGAACGCGGCAATGGGGAACTACATTCTTTTCTGCAAGCAACACGCACTTCGGGCCTCCGCGAGATTTTACTGGATGTAAAACACTTCGCACTGCAACTAGCCGATGATGATGTGTAGTGCGCGACACGGTGCGGTGGTGCGCGACGGTGATATTTGTGGTGTGCGACACGGTGCGGTGGCTGGAGACAAAGAGCAGACGACGAGTAGTGCGCGCGCCGAGGCGAATTCCATGCTGATGGAAAACGACGACACCGAAGATCGTCGGGCGCGTGAACACGCGCCGCAAGAAACAAAACAAAGGAAAAGGCATCCAATCGCAAAAGACCACGGAGCTTCAAGCAGCCAATGAACGAATGACAAATCGGCCAGAGCAACAGAAAAAGCGAGCCGCGCTGGCAGTAGGGAGGAGTTCCAGAAGCGGCACCAGGAGAAGGTCGGCCACCGGATCGGGGGTTGAAGACGGCCGTCGGGTTCCGGACCCGAGCCACCAGGACTTCAACCGACCGGGGCCTCCTGCCAACCCATTCCTGGGCGTCGCCACTCCATCCGTTCGGGAACTGCTGCCCGAGGCCGGTGAGCGTCTACGCCCAGGGCAGAACGAGAGCTGTCGGGCTACGGGCCCGAGCTCCACGACCAGCTGCCCTGCCAGAACGTCGCCGCCGTCAACCCGTGCTGCCAAGCCGCCTTCCTTCCTGGGCATCGTCACTCTGCCCGATAGTCAACTGCTACTGCCCGAGGCCGGTGAGCGTCTGCGCCCGTAGGCAGAACGTGAGCTGTCGGGCTACGAGCCCGAGTGCCACGACCAGCTGCCTGGCCAGAACGCCACCGCTGTCTTCCCGTGCTACCGAGCCACCTGTCTTCTACCTCCGAGCCAGAGCTGCCACGCTCTGGCAGCCTGTACGACGGTCCGATACAGCGACATTTTGGTGAGACCAACACCGCTTCTCTCGTCGTCTCGTCTCCGCTGCTCCGCGTCGAGACTATAGCAGGCACACACGCCTGCTTCCTTCCCGAACTTGCTGTCCGAACGTTTTGTGCGGTGATAGTCGTTTTAAGTGTTTGTGTTTATGGGCTAATTTTCGTTTCAGTTTTATTAAAAGTTTATGTGTTTTTCAACAAACGGCTTTGTCCTCGCTTGGGTTCTGCGAGGCTTCGCCTCAGAGAACCGTCAAGAAAAAAAATAATAAACAAAGGAACCTGTCATCACAAATTGGCGTCCGCACGACAGGACAAAGCCGTTTGTTTGGATTCGTTTGCTAATACTAACAGCTTAAATGATGGCTAGCCCGCAGGAGATGTTAGCTTTAGCTGAGCGTTTGGGGCTGCAGGGAGCGGAATTAAAGGCGTGGTTAGAAGAGCGGCAGGCGCGAGCTCGAGAAGAACGAGCTGCGGAGCGAGAAGAGAGGGCTGCAGAACGAGAAGCGAAAAGAGATCGTCTTGAGCCCGAGGCACGTCTGTTGGAGTTGCGTCTCAAGATCGCGGAGGCGGCAACGGCACGTTCACTGATAGAGATCCGCGAGCTGGAGTCCTATACAAGCTCTATTCAGCAAGCGTTTGACGCGGGCTCCAGACTCAACAGTTCGACATCTCTGTCTAGTGATCGCCCCGACCACCATCACGCTCTCTTATTAGAAGGCACGAAACAAGGCAGCAGAGAAATAAACAGGAAAATAACCAGCCTAGATCCTGAAATTAGCCTCAAGGAGGCTGAGGACAGCTGGTAGAGCAGTTAGCAGGCAACTACCAGTGAAATCGAAGCACCCATGTGCATCTGTGCTGGTAAAAGCACCTTGAATAAACAGGCACAAATGCCTTCAGAAAGACCGATTGACTGGGCAACGGCGCGCAGTGGCAGTGACCTTGAAGAGGACACCACCAGCAAATGGGTACGCTTGCGAACCAGTGCAGTTGAAAGCACATCGCATAAAGAGGCACAGAGACCTCTAGAAAGCGCGACTAATTGGGCAAAGGTTCGCAAAGCCAATGGCCTCGAAGAGTGCGAGGCGAGCGATGAAATGCTCCCTCACTCTTCCGGTGTACCACTTGAGGTGGTGATGAGTGGCCTTGATAGGTTTGAGGACCACTTAGATGGCTCACCTCGAGAGCCGTTGAGTTTGCCTGCCTGCGTCTCTGAAGACCTGATAGGTCAATGTGCAATAGATATGAGCACAGAAATACTTGAGAAGGAGCCCAATACAGAGCTCCTTGGCAAAGAGTCTAATAAAGACTCAAATAGAGAGACTCGTGACTTGCGCAGCAAGTCACCAGTCGCGTTAGCAGAAGCCGAAAGCATTTCCTTGGAGATGCCGGGAACGCGTTTCGCCAATAGATCAGAGCAACTATCGAACGTACCCGAACCAGTCCCTAAGACATTGCATGCAGTTACCGGGTAATAAATCCAGCGGTAATGATGTCCTGGGCAAGATCAACAAACTAGTTGAGAACCTGAGTCGGCTAATTCAGGGGCTCCCCTCAAGTATGCATTTCGCAAGGGGCAAGAAATTGGCTCCGGTGTGGTCTTCTCGAACGCAGAAAAGACGTGCGGTTCGTCTCATTTGGGACGCAGTAGCCTAAGAATCAGATTGAACAGCCGGTCGCCATCCTGAGATCTGTGACCCTGGACCGAATAGAAACATTTGACTGTATTGCTATTTTGTTTGGGCCTGTGTTACCAAAAATCATGTGTGTGTTACGTGTTGCATGCATTATGAACCTTCTTTGGGACACGGAAGTGCACTGTGTTTGAACTAAGATTAGGTGAACTTTAAGTGATAGTGGTGTGAACTTGTCGCGCACTAGCGGCACTTTTTCCTGTGGAAAAACTTGTCCCATAAAGGGGCTTATGTGAGGTGTAGTGCGCGACACGGGGCGGTGGCGCGCGACGGTGATATTTGTGGTGTGGGACACGGTGCGGTGGCTGGAGACAAAGAGCAGACGACGAGTAGTGCGCGCGCCGAGGCGAATTTCATGCTGATGGAAAACGACGACGCCGAAGACCGTCGGGCACGTGAACACGCGCTGCAAGAAACAAAACAAAGAAAAAGGCATCCAATCGCAAAAGACCACGGAGCTTCAAGCAGCCAATGAACAAATGACAAATCGGCCAGAGCGACAGAAAAAGCGAGCCGCGCTGGCAGTAGGGAGGAGTTCCAGAAGCGGCACCAGGAGAAGGTCGGCCACCGGATCGGGGATTGAAGACGGCCGTCGGGTTCCGGACCCGAGCCACCAGGACTTCAACCGACCGGGGCCTCCTGCCAACCCATTCCTGGGCGTCGCCACTCCATCCGTTCGGGAACTGCTGCCCGAGGCCGGTGAGCGTCTACGCCCGTGGGCAGAACGAGAGCTGTCGGGCTACGGGCCCGAGCTCCACGACGAGCTGACTGACTGCCCGGCCAGAATGCTGCCGCAGTCAACACGTGCTGCCAAGCCGCCTGCCTTCCTGGGCAACGTCACTCTGCCCGATAGTCAACTGCTACTGCCCGAGGCCGGTGATCTTCGCCCGTGGGCAGAACGTGAGCTGTCGGGCTACGAGCCCGAGTGCCACGACCAGCTGCCTGGCCAGAACGCCACCGCCGTCTGCCCGTGCTGCCGAGCCGCCTGTCTTCTCCCTCCGAGCCAAAGCTGCCACGCTCTGGCGGCCTGTACGACGGTCCGATACAGCGACCTTATGGTGAGACCAACACCGCTTCTCTCGTCGTCCCGTCTCCGCTGCTCCGCGTCAAGACTATAGCACGCACACACGCCTGCTTCCTGCCCGAACATGCTGTCCGACCGTTTTGTGCGCGATAGTCGATTTGAGTGTTTGTGTTTATGGGGTAATTTTCGTTTCAGTTTTATTAAAAGTTTGTGTGTTTTTCAACAAACGGCTTTGTCCTCGCTTGGGTTCTGGGAGGCTTCGCCTCAGAGAACCGTCAAGAAAAAAAATAATAAACAAAGGAACCTCTCATCACAAATAACTACCCGGCTATAGGTAGGCTCCGCTTGCCTCCTTGAAGCTCTTGGGTTCAGGGATAGCAGGGGAAAAGTTAACATGTCCACAACAGAAATTAGTAAAGCCTATTGGATATTTGGCGGCAGAAAGATAGGAAGATCGCCAAAATTTGAGGGAACAAAGTTCCAATTAGGGTTCTGAAACCTTCATGCAGGAAATTTTACGTTTGTAAAAGAAAAAAAAAGACAGGTACGACAGGTAACAATATTAAAAGAGCTTGGTGGCGCAACGAACCACTTCGTTTCTAGGGGGACGCTCCATAGCATTCATTAATTAATTAATTAATTCATTCATTCATCCAGCCGTGTCAACGATCAAGTACTTGTGGAAGTCCCCAAGGAATACCCGCTTTACAGTCAGGGTGGGTAGGAGTGCGTGTTGTCTCTTTATTTATTTATCTTTATCTATATCTGTCCCTCCCCTCTGACAAAATTCGCTGCTGAGGTGAATGAGTAATTTTCACGAATAAAGATGGTTTTTCCCAGTTGTCTCTGTAGTGTGTAGAAATACCGCTCTTCTGCCTCACGTCCCCGTAGCAATATAACTAAAGGAGATCCCTGCGTCAAACAAATAAGGAATGCGCTTCGCAAATATTTTTGTATGGAACAAAACAAAAATGAACAAAAAGCCTTCGAGCCTACTTCGTCTGCAAGCAGCCAAATAAGGTTTATATATGTATATGAAAAGAATTCTGACTGTGCGACATAGCCAAAAGAAAAAGAATAAACGTAGCATAGTAAACTGTAGCGACTGCCTCCCGGAACGATATGAGCTGCTAGATAAGCAGACAACTCTGCTTTAAATAAGTGCTTTCGCTCGCAATGGTCTTTCTGCTATGGGCAATCTAATAATTTGCGCGCCTACATACGCTTCAGAGCGAATTCCGAGTTTGTACATAGCTGCAAACTCAGCATAATGTTCGTTAACAGTTTATTTTGTTTGTGAACTTCCGTCACTATCGCGCTCTTTCTCTCTGCCTCGTTTTATTTATTTTATTCACAGAGTGTGCTCCCTACGTGGACAGTTTCATATGGCGAATTTCAAAATCGGCTTTCGGCTGCCATCTTCGCGGCACTCGACAAATTAAATGTGAGATACGGCCGAGATGCGGGCCCACGATGCGGCGGTCGGGCATGGCCTGACTGTCCCAACGTGGGAGCGGCCCGCTGCGCGCTGAGTCGCGTACCTCAGGACTTTTATTAAAGTTTTACATCCATCCATCCATACGGCCGAGAGTGTACCAAAGTAGCTTCGCAACGAAGAAATTAACAATGAATTGAACGCTCTCGCTTTTCAGCTCAATGTAATCCGAAAGAAGGAAAATCTGGTACAATATTTCGCCCCACAATGAACGTCAGAACCCATTGCCATATTGCTAGGCTGCTGCACTACAAAAAACATGTAAAAAACGAAAAAAAACATCTGCCTTCATTTAACCTTATGGCAGTGGATGTAGGGCGAAGCAGGTGTGTGGACGTTAGACAAGCACCGCCGCCACAAGCGATGTACGTGATGCGCGCATGCACATGTGCCTACGTGCAGCCTACATCCTCATCCTTCTTGGCTGTCCGCCAAGCACACGTGCCATATTGAAGAAATTATTGTCTAAAAGTAAATTGCGCCAGAAAATGCGTTAGGTAGGAGTTACAGACCAGCCGCAGACATAACAGCCTCGCAATGTTAACCGACCATACGAGAAACCATTAATCTGTTACGTGGAAACTGAAAAACAAAACACTTTTCCTGCTGCCGTTTGAGGTTTGTTTGAGGGGCCGCGGCCGCTTAATGGCCGTAACGCTAGAACAACCTATGTCCCCATTTTTGTACGCCTTCCGCCTAGAGCAAGTACGTTATTGAAGTAATTACATTTCTCAAAGTAAAATGTGTCTGAAAATTCGCAAAGTATGACTTGCACACGACCTACAAACATGGTAGCATCGGATTGTCATTCGCATATATAATAAAAGTGAATTTTGTTACGCGGAAACTCAAACACAAACCCCGTTTCAACCAGCCATTTTTTTGGGTGAGCCCGCCATGAAATATCCCAACCAACTAGACAGCTTTGCCGTAACAATTCGCACTTCTTTCCAAACAGCGAAGCACAGAGAGCAAGGCTTAGCGTTGCGCGCTGGCTGGTCGGAAGGTGTTACAATACGCGGAGATCACATGTTGTCGGTACGTAGTGTGCTAGGAAACTGCTGCGATGTAGCAAAAACAAAGCCCCGGCAGCTATACCAGGCGTCTGAAAACGCTAGCACGATTGGCAGTGCAGCCAGCGGCGCTGCAAGCGTCATAGCTCTCGAAGGTGCACGGGATGAGATGAAGAGCACGAGTTTGCATCTCGGCAGAAACGTTTGTGTGCACAACATTAACGCAAGCAACGGAAGGCAGCGCGCAGCCTTGGCTAGACTGCAGAGCCGGTTTGGCGGAGCGTGATAGCAATGCCCATTTGGTTTCGTTGTCCTCGGAGCCGAGTGACGGAGACAAGAACTTTAATTGGTCCTGAGAAACTGGGGGCAGGGGCGCCCTGCAAATTTGTTCGCGCCTCTGGGTACCTTCTAACACTCCTCTTACTATTTAAATGCGTGACAGTATGGTGGCGCCGGCGGTGTGAATGCACTTCGGGGGTCCATAAATTGCTCTCAGAGAGAGAGAGAGAGGTTCATTGATGCGAAATGCAGAGAGGTCGGCATGAGGTAAATTCCTCTCGCCAGCTACTCGGCGTTGGGGGAAGGGGAAGAGGGAAAGAAAGAGGGAAGAAAGAGACGCATGATGGGTGACCATGATGAGGAGGAGGATGTAAAACATGTGGCAAACAATTTTGCATGCTCAAAGCCTACAGTCCAGGCCCGTACTTTTTAAAAAGTTCAGTAACGCCTGGATGACTTGAAACTCGATTGAGCGTCTGGCGAAGGACCTAAAATAACGTCCTCCGACAACGTTGGGCTGTCGAGACGCGTAAGGTCCTTCTTCAACCTTTGACGCTCTTCCATTTACTTAGGGCAGTCACAAAACACATGGCCTATAGTCTCATTTACATGGCACAACTCACAGTCTGGAGACTCCATGCGTCGCATCAAGTGCACGTACCCGCGCGTAAACGCTACCTCCAGCCTTAGTCTGTGCAGAAGACTGGCACAGCCGCGTTGAATTTTGGGGGGTAGCCTAAATTTCATGGTATGGTCCAATCTCTGTAGTCGCCTGTTTCGATTATCCGGATTGTCCCAGTGCTTTTATGTCCATTTTCGGATGACACTGGAGAGGAGGCAATTGGCGTCCGCTCTTGAAGGAGGAATTGCAAGCACTGACTCGGTTTCTTCGGGTGCTTTCTTCGCTTCGGCATCGGCCAGTTCGTTGCCGTGTATGCGACAGTGACTGGGAATATACTGAAATGTGATGTCGTGGCCGTTTTTTTTCGCTAAAGTGTAACGCTCGGCAGTTTGAAGAGCCAACACTAAGCGCTTTCTTTCAACACCACATTAAATAGTTGCAGGGCTGATATTGCGTCACTGAATACTGTCCAAACTTGAAAAGGCTGTCGCGAAATATACTGAACGGCCTCTCTGATTGCCACTAGTTCCGTAGATGTTGTAGTCGTCTTATTACGACTACAACGACGTAAGCCGCACCAGACACATACGACGAGACCGATCCGTCTGTATACACATTCACCGACGACTCATATTCTTTCGACATATATTCAAGTGTTATATGTCTGAGGTCGATGGTAGGTATTCGCAATTTTTTAGAAATTCCGGAAATACATAGACGTACCCGTATATTGGACATTACATAAGGGGGTATACGTGGAAGGTCAGCAGGGGCAAAGTATGATGGATGGCAGATTCTTGGCATTCAATCACTCTTGAAAAAGTGGAGTCCGGCCGTATGTCGGGAAGTGTCGATAAGGGGTGGCATCCATGACGGCACAGCAGTCGCAGGAATACTCGAAGCGGTTCGCATCCTAGATAGACAGGTAAAGCGGTGACGCGAGCCTCCTCAATTATTCCGTAGGTTGAGGTGCAACGTGGAACACCGAGACATGTTTTCAGCATCTGTGCCTGGGCACTTTCCATCGTACGCAAACATGACCGGCTCATACCTGATAAAACTAACAGGCTATATCGAATGCAGCTGAAGTAGAGAGCCTCGTACAGCCGGAGTAGCGAATGCACAGATCGACCCCACTTCATACCGGCCAGAAAGCGAAAAACTTGAGCAAGCCCAGTTAATTTTTTCTTTAACATTGCCACAGGCTTCGACCATGAAACATCGTGGTCAATGACAACGCCGAAGTATCTGTGGTCGGTCACATTAGGGATGGGTCACATGGTGGGTCACATATGACCCAGCACATCTGTGGTTGGTCACTGTGGTGGGTCACATATGGAACGCTATCGCAGCGCACTTTTTTGGAGCCAGTTGCAGTCCTTGGCACTGCAGGTACTGAGCCGTTAAAGAAACAGCTCGCTGCAATCTTGCACGAATTTGCGGTCGCGTGACTGCGGACGCCCATATGCATACGTCGCCTGCGTAGGTACTGATGCGTACTGTATCAGGAATTATTTCCGCAAGGCCAATACGGGCAACATTGAAAAGGGTTCGGCTGAGCACTCCTCCTTGAGGCACTCCACAGACCATAACGTGTCTTCTCGCTTCGCCATCAGTCGTGCACATGAAGACTGTGTGACCATTTAGGTAAATTTCAATCCACATGTAGAGACCGCCGCCGATGCATAAATTACTGAGGGCATCAAGAATGGCTTCGTGCAGTACATTGTCATAGGCTCCTTTTATGTCCAAGAAAACTGCTCCTACAAGTCGGTGTCCCCTTTTTTCGTGTTCGATCGTGGAAACTAGATCAATGACCACATCTGTTGCAGAACGTCCACGTGTAAATCCGGTCATCATTTCAGGATAAAGCTCATTCTCTTCCATGAATCATTCTAATCTAGTGGGCACCATTCCTTCTATCACCATACCGACACAGCTAGCTAAAGCTACTGGCCGGTATGATGACATATAGATTGCTCTCAGGTTAAAAATTAATGTTACGTCTACGAGAACATAGGAAGGATACAAAAAGACTGCGAGTAGAGGTCAGGGGCCTAAATCAAGCCATCGCAGCTCTTTTCACACACCGAAAGGAGCTAATATAGGGGTAAATGCTCATCTGCTCTGATAGCACAACCCGGGGTATTTGGAAATGTTTTTGGAAATGTTTTCATTTGGCATTTGGAAATGTTTTCCGTAGACCTTTGTAGGTCCCTGCTTACCCGTCGAGCAGATGGTTCGTGATCATAAATAATTTGGTTACATTGCCTTCTAAGCAAAAGACTGTGGTAGTGCCGCAAAACACACCAAGAACAGTTTGTTGCTTTCTCCATTCTAGATTTATTGGGGCGATAACCGTTGCGGCGTTCTCTGGCACAGCTGGTAAACAGCGAAGAGCAGGATACATCATGAAACGTTTCTTTCAACGAAAGTCTCGTTCTAAGGCGGTTTGTTAACGAAGGGCTTGCTGACATTAGAGAAAACTGTGAATGTCGACCCAAAGAAGGTGGCCCTAACCCGAGGTCTGCCGGTCCAGTGTGCCGCACCTGTTCTTTGTTTGTGCAAAATATTAGAAGTTGATAAGCATTGGTATTGCTTCTTTTTGCACCATTTAATGCTAGAAGCTTCTAATGTCTGTAGAGCATGCCACTGCGCTTTAGCGATAAGGTGTTCCAGCAGTAGATTCTGTAGCCATAAATAGGCTGCCTGAAAACACCCCTTTCACCATGGTTACAGTGGCCCCTCTTAACGTTACAGAATTTGCAGAGAATCAACAGTGCACTGAAGTAAAACGCACGTCAACTGAATCAGGTCTTACTAATACAGGGTCTGTTGGTTCTGCTGCCATTACTAATTGTCAGCATACTATATCATTTAGTTGGTTTTCTGCAACTGTGGCAAGCCAAGTCAGGCGTTTCCTGATGCTTTAACCGCATCTACCAAGGCATCATCATCATCACCCTATATTTAAGCCCACTGCAGGACGAAGGCCTCTCCCTGCAATCTCCAATTACCCCTGTCTTGCGCTAACGTATTCCAACTTGCGCCTGCAAATTTCCTAACTTCATCATCCCACCTGGTTTTCTGCCGCCCTCGACTGCGCTTCCCTTCTCTTGGTATCCACTCTGTAACCCTAATAGTCCACCGGTTATCCATCTTACGCATTACATGGTCTGCCCAGCTCCATTTCTGCCGCTTAATGTCAACTAGAATATCGGCTATCCCCGTTTTTTCTCTGATCCACACCGCTCTCTTCCTGTCTCTTAATGTTACTCCGAAGATTTTTCGTTCTATCGCTCTTTGTGCGGTCCTTAACTTGTTCTCGAGCTTCTTTGTTAACCTCCAAGTTTCTGCCCCATATGTTAGCACCGGTAGAATGCACTGATTGTACACTTTCTTTTCAACGACATCGGTAAGCTCCCCGTCAGGATTTCGCAATGCCGTCCGTATGCACTGCAACCCAATTTTATTCTTCTGCAAATTTCTGCAATTGACCAAGGCAATGTTGTACCAAATATAACCTTAATATACCAAAAAAAGGGGGATGGAAGAAATGACTTTGCAGATAGCATGCTGAGTTTCCACTCCTGTGTACGTTGGGAATACTAGGCCAGTCGTTGCGTCATTTCAATACAGTATATGAACGTCATGCTCCGTACGGGCGTCCTAACTTGAATTGTACATGACAAACCGCATGCAGTTATGGAGAGCCAGCTAGAATAATGAAAATACCACCACGCCCTAGCCATTGGCACGAAGAAGCCCAAAACCGACCGCTTATTATCTATGCGATCTATAGCGACCGTTATGAGTATGCGATAAATTACGCATGTGCATATACGTAGAAACAGTGCTTCTATAGCACACATCGCGTGCACGGCGCTGGCATTTGCACGTCGCTAAGTAACTTCGCCTGGCGGTTCAGTAATAACTTGCAATTGTAAATCGCTTAATCGAAATCATGCCTCGACGGTCACCCGGAGGTGATTCCGGCCTTGTGTTCGAGTAATATTAGGATCTCGCAGGCAGGCATCTCGACAAGTCGACATAATAGATTACATATGCGTTTGAACGTCGGTTTCGGGTAGCGACCAATGCACAATACCTCGCATAGAAGTAAACAACAGTGCCACCACGCATTGTTACCAGCTCCGACCTCAGTGTGTTGACTCTGTCGTGCTACAGTATAAGAGGGCGAACAATTCCCACTTTGAAAATCGACAAAAGAAGAAGCACGATTGCACTGTTCACAAATATCAATAACAAGAGGCGCATGGGGTGTCACGCTGAAATTGCATATAACAAGCAAAAATGAACATCGAGTAGCTGCAAAACAAGGTACTTGACACTCAAGGCATTGCAGTCTACGTCAGCGCAGTGCTTCATCTCGCCAAAGTGTTTTTTGGTGTAGTATGCCAAGTCACTGACATATTCTGCGACATCAGTTCCATTTTCTTTTTTTTTCGCCCTGCGTCATTGACTCGGACATCACCGTAACGCTGTTATCACGACGACTGGTCACTCGATGCCGGATGATACGAGTAGAACAATGTATGTGAAATCAGTCGTTGCCAAGCATAGATGGCGATGACCCTCCCCGTTAGTGCCAGGAGCCACCTGTCTATATGTGCAATAAAGCTGTTTAATTTCTTTAGTCCAGGATTGTTGCAACTTCTAAGAGTACAGGTGCCGTAGTGCCTGTCTACCACTGCGACTATAGTGCAGGTGGAGGTACTCTCAAAGATTAGAGCATACAACAGAAGTAAAGCACCGCAACGAAAAATTTCCGGCAGAACCAATCTCAGGATAAGGAATGTCGGCGTTAATGTCATTAGCATCAAAGGAATGTAGCGACACACCTATAGCAATTTAGCTGCCAACCACAATGCCAATTGAAAGCACGACACAGGCTATCTTGTCATATCTGCACCCCATCCGAAACTCTGTAGTATCTGTAGTTTCCTGGCGGCAACTTCGTTTCAATGGCTCTGCATCAAGCGGCCGCAATCGACGCGGAGGTGTCATTTGTGGATGAGGCGTTATCGCTTTCATTATACAGTCGAACCAGGGTATATCGAACACCCTTATGACGAATTACTGAATATATTGAACAGCTGAGAAATCCCATTGAAATTTTCTGTATAATTTTTTTATTTTATCTATTGAATTACTATATTCGAACTTCATTTTAATTCTCTTCAGATTCGATATACGCGGTTTCTATTGTATTTAAAGCTACATGCCCCTTGTGTCACCTTCGCACATTTATTCTGGGGGTTTTACCATGAATGGGCACGCACAAATATCAGATACGAAGTGCTGAGTTGTCTGTTCGGGAACATACCCCACTTGCGGATACCCAGTGAAAAAAGTTGTTTACTAGGCCAGACAGTAGCCAACAGCAAGCTATTAGGCCCATTTTGTCCGCTTCGCGAGACAGCAGCCACCACATACGTAGTGGCACAAGCTAGCTGACAACTTGGTCACTGGGTGTAAGAGCTTAGATACAAACATACACGAAATGGGTGAAGAATGCTGATCGCATTAAAAAAGAAACCGTCTTTATGCTTGCGATAATGCAAGAGAAGACAAAAGAGACGGCGCAACTAAACTGTCAGAATGTAAAAAATGTAAACTTGCATTTTAGATTGTTATTCAGTAACAAAGAGAAAATATCGGGATATTTGGCCGTCCCGAATAGATCAAGTCGGATTCGGGCGCCTGCTTAAAAGTTAGGACTTTCCCAATAAATTCGGGCCGGTTTGCAACCCTAGGTGTGATCGGCACTTATAGTTTCATTTGTGAGCATTTTCTTCCAGAGTATAGCATTCTAGTCAAACTTCTCCGGTTTTTTTGAAGAGCTTCTTTTTAATCACCATTTAAATTACATCTTGTTTGCTTCCAAATAAAAATTTTGAATGTGGACACTGGCATATTCAACAAACGTGAGCTTATCACGATTGTGATCGATGGATATTACGATTCTATATGTTTCAAGTGCCCGAATACAATTTCGGAACTCCGCCCTCACAGCATTCCTGATTAAGAAGGCGTGTGTTATATATCTTTCAACAATTACATACTATGTTGGAAACATCCCCTGCTAAAGGGCTTTGTCTTTTTTTGTACAAGGAAACGAACTTTCATTTCATCCTCTTATTGCTCTTAATTAGGCAATGCACCTACGCTGGTGCTTCATCACAGATTTCACTCCCACTTTTGCGTCCGAGTGTCCACACTTTCTACGCCGACGCTAATGGAAGAATGATCCGCGGCGGGAAACAAAGGCAAGTAGAATAAACGTACGCGAGAGTGAACCGCCTACTTCCGGAATACTGTGCTGCTACTGCCGGCTCTGGCTACGTGCAACGAGCTCCTAAAAAGGGAATTCTAAAAAAAGCCACCGAAACCAACAAGTATCAATTACTAAGCACATGTGCGTATTCATGACCAACGCTGAGAGTGGGGATAATTATTTCCACGAAAAATAGTGCAGGAGTATTCTCCACGTGGGCTTTGGAGCAGGTGCGTGTAGGCGTACCTGCGTTTCTGTGAGTATTTCGGTGTGTGAATGCGCTTGCTACGTGTGCATGTGTCGGTGCGTCTGCTTTGCTATGCGCGTGTGGGCTTGTTTGTAAGTGTATGCATGTTCCTGCCTTTATGTCTCTTTGTACACGCATGGATGAGAGAACTACATCAAATGATTAGAGGAAATCACACGCGCACACACACACACACACACACAGTTGGTCACTCCAAGATTACCATTGGTAGTGTCTGCCATAATAATTTATTTCGTTATTGCTCATGTGCGCTTAGATACTGCCCTCAATTGTTCGCAATCTGTGGAGTTCATCCCAGAGAGCACTATATGAGTGCTCACAAAAGGACTACACACTGTTCAAAGCACTGAATCACTACCGGCTCTTTCATGGGGCTCACAACTTCTGCTCACAAAAGGATCATTTTTACTCGATTGTAACGCGAGCTTTTTTCCTGATATTTGCTACCTGAAGTCAATCGTCACGTTATAATCGAATGCCGAAATCGAAGTGGTCTAAAAAGTGAAATGATGCACCCAATTATAATCGAGTGAAATGTGCCAGTGAAAGCGCGCGAGGGACGTGCGCATTCACGGGGAGCGATCGCACGGCAGAGAGCAAAAGTTATAACTCCGTCGTGTGAAAGGCCCAGGAGACCCAGCAGGCCCTGGATGAACCGGAGCTCAAGGAAGCTCAGGAGCCCCAGGAAACGCTGGAGACCAAGGAGGTGCCTGGGGACCAGGAAGCCTAGGAGGTGCTGGAGGCCCAGGAGGCACCGGGGGCGCAGGAATCGCCGGGGGCGCAGGAGGCTCCGGGGGCCCAGGAAGTGTCAGAGGACGAGGATCCGATGGAGGTTCAGGAGGCGACGGAGGCCGAGGAGGCGCCTGAGGCCCAGGATTCGCCGTAGGTCCAGGAGGCGCCGGAGGCCCAGGACGCCCGCCGGACACCCAGGAGGCCCATGAGGCCCGGGGAGGGGAGGAAACGTTTAGCTGCGACAGCAAATGCGTTTCTTCCGACCGGGTGCAAGGGGAACTGGCGACTCAATCTCCCACGCGAAAGGAGGAAACCTGGAAGGCAGCGCTGGAGGGAGGGGGTGGGGCTTCTACTCTGCCGCAACTGCGTACTTTGCTCGGCGGCGGGCAGTCGCGCGCATGGTATCATGAAAGTGATCTCCACACGGCTCTTAACTTTGTATGCGCTGTGCTTTCGTCGCTCGGTTTCCATTGAAGCGATAGACCGCATGAATTTTCGCCCGCTGCAGCCGCGCTTGCTCAAACCAGCATTCTGACAGTGGTCTGCGGTTATCGAGTGTGATCTATTCATGTTCGCTTGTGCGCGCTCACGCCATGCTTCTTCATTCAATTAGTAAGCGAATGTGTCCAAATATATGCAGCCGATAAAACTACTATCCTTAATCCGTATAGCTCTCTACTAATTTGCTATCGTAATTGCTGCTTTGCCTTTCTGTCGAAACTGCAAGTTTTTCATGCATCCCGTGGTCTTGCGTTACTTTTCTTCCTGTCTTCTTTTTCTTCTGTTTTTAGCGGTTTTATTTTTGAGCTGGCTGCAACAAAAAGTCTCCCTTCGCGTAACCCAGTCAAAAAATCCGACAGGCTGTCGGCTTGTCTGCTATATGTTATTTTGGCCTGTAAGCCTGTCGGTTCGTTCGCCTGTCGGTGTCGGCCTGTCGGCGTCCGCCTGTCGGTTTGCAAGCCTGTCGGAATATTCTATTCGGACAGGCCGCAATTGCGGCAGTATTCTCTGGCAATCACTTTCAGCGATAGTTTCACTTTCGCGAGAGTTCATTGCTCGGCCCACGAAAGCTCTTGCATTTTCCCGACGCTTGTGCGCAGGCATGCAGTGCCGATTCTCGCGTAAGTGAAAATACTTCCGAATGTGATTTTCCGAGAATACGACCCCTAGTGGCGTCATCAAGCATGTTTGATTATGCTGTCCGACAGTTCATAAATGGAAAATACACTTTTGATTGATGGTTTCAAAGTTTTATTGCACAGTAATTCACACGCCGCCATCATACACATGCAAACAAAAATACCGTAATTACTGTACACAGGTCCTTTTTCTCGAAATAATGAAGCTACCCAATTTATGTTACCAACAAATTTCTACCTATATTCATGAAAAAAAGCTAGCAAGGGTACCGAGGCAATTACATTCCTCTGCCACGCCTGGGTTCAAGCAGCACATGGGCGCCTGCTTTACTAGTACATTATTTGTAACCTGTAGTAATTATACACAACAAAGTAGAAAGCAAAACTAGTATTAAGAAATCTAATAAAGTATGTTTGGGGACCATCATGGAGACAAGCAAAGTCTCAACATGGGTTAAGAATGTGTGAGGGGGCCTGCCGGCTGAGATTCAGACTGGTTTTACATGATGCTGCATATACAGCACACTCGACAGCATTAAAGACATGGTCATTTGGGGTGCCGAGGACGCCTGTGCAGCATCCATCAAGGATGACTTCTCTGGCAAGTACGAAGAGTGTCCAGCTTGCAGCATTGACTCGCCTCCCTTTTCAAAAGCTAAAAAGGCCAAGATGACCAAAGTGAGCGCCATCATCAGGGCAGCATACGAGGCTTCTCCGGAGCTACCAAAACACACGAGCATCAAGAAGTGGACGCTCTTGGTATTTACGTCACATATGAATATACCACGGTGGTGGTCGTGGCACACCGAGAGCATATGAATTCAACAGAACTAGGAAGGGTCCTGCTGTAAAAGGTGGGATGCCCCTGAGTGGGCAGTACAGCAGGGAAGAAACAGTATTGCTGCTTAACATACAGAAGAGGGAAAAGTTGTTTCAGCAATCCCAAAGAACATGAGCACGGAACACAACCAAAGCAGAAGAAAAGCACGATCAAAGACCTTACAAAACAAACATGGAAGAAATCCAGACGTATACTACACGGACTTGCGTAGAGTGGCAACAAATTCACAATACTAGCCACAATATACCACAGTGATAACTGGCTCCATTCGGACCCCTTTGGCCTGCACGGAGGAGGCAGCAGCCATAGTGCTGGCCTTTCAAGATGCAGAGGCAGAAGAACAATCTCTATTGGTCCTGACGCACTCCCAGGCAGCTGTCCATTCATATATAACGGGCAAAATTCCACACAAAATCCACAGCATGCTAGGCACCACCCTAGAATGGCACCACGCAATAATGTAGTGCCCGGAACACACTGGGCTCAAGGGAAATGAGAAGGCTGACCAAACTGCTCGATCATTCCTACGAGGAACCCCTGATCCACCAGCACGACATCCTCGAAGACCAAAGAGACAAAAATACAGCCACCTACACCCAGACCGTACAGGGAAACAGGCCAGGTACTGGCACTTCTTACGAACACACATCATCATCAACCTATATTTATGTCCACTGCAGGACGAAGGCCTCTCCCTGCGATCTCCATTACCCCTGTCTTGCGCTAGCCGATTCCAACTTGCGCCTGCAAATTTCCTAACTTCATCCCCCCACCTAGTTTTCTGCCGTCCTCGACTGCGCTTCCCTTTCTTGGTATCCATATTGTAACTAATGATCCACCGGTTATCCATCCTACGCATTACATGGCCTGCCCAGTTCCATTTCCCCTCTTAATGTCAACAAGAATATCGGCTATCACCATTTGCTCTCTCATCCACACTCTCTTCCTGTCTCTTAAAGATAGACCTAATATTTTTCGTTCCATCGGTATTTGTGTGGTCCGCCACGCATATCCATACATCCAAATACTTCGCAAGATGCATACACCCTGCCACTTCCCTTGGTGTAGGGAGCGGCCAAGTCTCGTCCATGTAATGTGGTTATGTAAGCAACGACTTCCAAACTCTAAATTCACCCCTAACGGCGCAAATTCCAAGTAACAGGCAGCGGGACGTTTGGCTTGCTAGCAAAAATCTAGAGAGCCAGAGAGCTCTTCTCGATCAAGCCCAGCGAGCCACAGAGACCAATGGAGCTCTAAACTGAGGCACCCACCCACCACCCAAGACTTTTAAGAGAAATAATTTAAGTTTACACTACTACTGCTAAATAAAGATATTGGTCGACTTAATTCAAACTAAAATTTTCTAAATTTCTCAACTAATTCAATATATAGTGGTCGACCTATACTCATGTTGGACATATTTTTTAGTAAATACGGTAAGCACTAACTCTACAAAGAAAGGTAGAAGTGCTAAGCTGGTAAGGTCAATATACAAAGTCTGTCCCAGAAGTTTGAGCAGTTCATGTCACTACATTCTCTGCCGCGTTTTTGCTGGCTCACTGCACAAACGTTTGGGACAAGCCCCGTAGCTATCAGTACCAGTAGCACTACCTCCTTTGCACGTCAGTGAGTTTCTGCGCCAATTGCCTGCGCACTTCTTTCAATCTTTTTTTTTTTCTCGTCTTCCGGCATGACACTGTTGCCCATGAAGATCCGGAGGAGGCCTGCGCAAGAAAAGCAATCACGAGTACAAAAGTAATGAAAGCATCTAAACAATTATTTCCAGCATGCACATTGCAAGCTCCCAACAATCTGCCCACGGTTGAATGAAATACTTTTGCAAAGCTCCATTTTCAATAACCAAACTGCAGGTTACTTTTTGCATGTTCACTCACATGCCTCAAATTCTTTCTACAGTTTTAACATGAAATATTTCAGTAGCAGATGATCGCAACACAGTGCTTTAGCACTAGCTTTGCTTTTACTGTGGCTATTTGCATGTGCTATCTATACATGAGTAGATCAGTTAATGCACACAGCTAGCACCCATCAGAACCAGTAAGGATAAAAGCTAATGATAGACTAAAGCATTCTGATCAGCACTGGGGCTCTCAACTGTTAACACTTAGGCTTGCTCGTTTATCATCTTCCAGAAAGTGAAGCGAAATTGCACCGTAGTAGTGCTCCTACAAATCCGCATTCTCCTTTGCTGATGTAATTTCACTGCACTTACCGTTGTCAAGGAATTCTCAGGCACACTGGATAGTGCTGCTATGCTTGTGCTCACAGTACATCAAGACAGCATAAAATTGTAATTTCTTCAGAATGAAACAGACCACAACTGTTTTTAGATTAATAGCAGACATGTTTTTAAATGTCTCCTTTATATGAAATTTGGTTGATACGAGCCACTAGTTTGGACGTTTTCTATAGCAATATTACATTCAATAGTAAAAAAAATTGTGCTTTGGAAAGAGTTCAGGTGCTGCAGAGAAGGTACGACGTCTTTGCGGCGGATGATGGAAAAACAATCGTCGACATACCGCAGGCACAATTTTGGAGCGGGCTGGAACGTCGTGAGGGCTTTATCTTCAAGGGCTTTCCAAAGCACAATAAAATTCACCGTTGAAAAAGAAGTTAATGGTCGCCTGGCTTTACTTGACGTTGAAGTCATGCGTACTGCATCCGGCCTTTCAACAAGCGTTTATCGGAAGCCTACCCACACAGGGAAATATCTGCACCTTGATTCGGCCCATCCCGTTGGACACAAATGATCTGTTGCCTCTACACTGTTCACCCGTGCATTCCGATTGTGCTCGACTACTGACGCACGCAGAGCTGAGTTGAGAGTAATGCAGGATTTGGTCAGTAATGGCTACCCTGGCCAGTTTATAAAGACTGAAGAAAAGCGTGCCGCTGAACCCCCTATCAAACCGATGAGAACAAGGAAACGGGCGGCTCTCCCCTATGCACGACGCGTGAACGAGTCAATGTCAAGAGTTTTCAAAGATTATGATGTACAAATCTGCCACGTCCCTTCAAGCAAGCTAAAACAACAACTCGTCCGAGTCAAAGACTGCCTCGAAAAAGAAAAATATCCCGGCATCATCTACAAAATTCCTTGCCAGGACTGCCAGGACTGCCAGGCGTGCTACGTAGGCGAGACGGGAAACTTTAAAAGAAGGCTACAGCAGCACCGCAATGATGTAGCCAAAGGACACACGGTTTCCAGCGCCCTAGTAGAGCATCATGAGAAGACTGGTCGCAGTATTAACTGGCATTCGGCTTTCATCATCGAAAGAGAGAAGAAATTATCATCCCGATTGCTTCTTGAATCATTTTGCATACTACAATCTACGACTAACACAATAAACCGGACACGGGGCCCCCTCCCCGAGTTGTACGCAAGGGCCTTATGTCTTCCGACGCATATATAATAAAGATCACCATGCATTCGTTCATTTTGAACAAGGCACCCGTAGTGGGTGCCAAAACGTTAATCTGTTGTTTTTGCGTACTTCAGTTGGCGAGTGTACGTTTATTCAGCCATGTTCTTTCCTCGCCAGACGAGTTTTCGTCAAACCCTAGATTTCATCACACAAGTGACCATTACCATAAAAAAAGATTAGTCCACCAATTATGTTTTCTAGCGCCGTTTTGGAGACCTGCGTCACTACGAGCGCAGTGCAGCATCTAACTTATAATAGAAGTACAATTTCATTTTCTATAGTTATTTCTTCTGTGTGGCGACAATTTTTATGAGCTTGGAAGACGCAGTGAAAATGGCCATCTCCACAGGCATCGAGATCGCTTTATGGCGGCTTAGTTAAAGGAGCCATCAAGCTAGTCTCGCACACAGCTGTTTCTTTATGCCTCTATCCCACTGCTGTCATTTCTGCACACTCTTAATTTTACTACCACCAGCAAATGCAGATAATCTGCAAACACTTCTCGTACATTTGTATGCATTGAGAGCAAGCATAGTTGTGCTTTCATGGGACACTGTTCTACACAGGAAATTGTGGCAATAGTGTTAAGCAACAATAAACCTAACTAATACATTTATGTGAGACAAAAATACCAGAGCAAGCATATTACCAAGGTCATATTTTCTACTTGGCCACTCCAGCCAACCAAAAGTGGCTGCAGTAGAGTGCTGTAAACTGACCCCCTTTTTTAGAGTGCTGTAAACGGACCCCTTTTCATTTATTTTGGTTTGCCTGGGGTGTAGCAAGCCAATGACAACAGCACCAAAGGGGCGCCATGTGCTCGGCCACTTGCGGAAAGCAACATGCGATCATGATGCTGCATGGCACAGCTGATTGACATAAGCTGCCTGCATACATAATTTATAAGAGGAAGCCACTACCGGCTTAAGAAGCCTTTCCCAGAAATGCTGCCACACAGGCAAATGCGAACAGGCGGATGACGAGTGCCACGTTTCACTAGTGTATTAGGATCACATGGCAACGTCATCCAAGAACTGTCTCCTTGTCCTTGATATGTACTGTGGGCACCTTACTGACAGCATGAAGGCTGTGCTCTCCCAAGCTTGAATGGACATCGCTATTATACCAGGTGGCAGGACGGACCAGCCTCAGCCACTTGACGTCTGTATCAACAAGCATTTTGAGGATGGATTGCCTGCGGAAATACTTCGCGATCTGGCCGAGTCATAAAGCGTATAAGCTAAAAGCAACAGGTTGTACTAAATGCACATAATTAACGCAAGTGGCGAGCTGGGTCACTGCAGCATGAGACACACAAGGAAGCTTGATTGCATGCTTTCAAGGAGTGCAGCATCTAAAGTGCACTAAATGGCACCAAAAATTGTCTGCTCTTTTATGCTGACAATGATAAGAAGGTAAGCAACAAGGCTAGCAGCAACGACAACACTGCATGGGCTGGGACGGGTCGTGACTAATAAATGCTGTTCGCGTTTTGTGTCTGTTGCCCTAACTTGTCCGGCTTACATTCAAGAAAAACACTTTTTTCACCGGCTTCAGACCTTCAGGTGCTGGCTTAGGAGTGAGACCAGCCTAGATTTCAATAAATATGGTACTCGGCCATAAATCTAGTTCGTGGATCATACACAGCTACTTACATCCACAAAGGAAAAACAAATGGGACACAACTCAGTTTCTTTCCCCACTCTGAAATGTATGAGCCCTATCAGCGCGTAAATGTAACATCAATCCTTAAAAAACAGTTCTATGACTTTTAAAGTTACCTTTCCGTCATCTCTTGAGGATCCGATGACAACATCGATGGCCTCTCCAGTGAATATGTCCATGTCAGCTACAAAAGAAAATGTACAACTTTTCCCTTGAATTGCCAGGTCTCATAAAAGGTAAGGATTTAAGACTTCAAAAGCAATATAGGAATCCCATGCTATCGAAAGAGCATAATGTAACCATTACACATTGCCAGGGTATATAAACCAAAAAATGTCTGTCAGGAACATTATGTGGGACATACCACACACTGGTACCTTGCAAACATGACCTGTACAATGACGCTGCAGTAATACATAGGTAATTATTTCTGCCTACACTGAAGGGACTCGGGTACAGTCAAGCCTCGTTAATACGTACCCGCTTAATGTGTAATTGCAGTTTAAATGTAGTCGCGAAGATTCCCCCACCCAGCCCCCATTAAACCCATGCCTGACCGCTTAAGCTGTAGTCACACATTTGCCATCAAATGGTTATTGCATACTATTTTCTTTCTAGTTCTACACGCACAGGCACAAATTCGGCAAAATTTCATGTGCGGAGATGTTCGATTCTCGAGTTGCGACACCCGGACAACAGCTGCCAGCGATAGGGACCTTAAAACATGGCCATCATGACGCATTTCCTGCTCATACAGCTGTTGCCAAATGCAGCGCACAGGAGCATGGCCTTCGAGATTGGCTTCTGGTAACGCAAAAAAGCTGCCAGTAGGAGGTGTGAACTCACTGTCGCCGCCGAATCCAATCCAATTCAAGTAGTAATCGCGCAGAAGCACATTTTGTTGCGATACATTCTTATGGACGCTCCATTTCTGCCGTGGTCCTCTCTTTAAGGTTTCGTATAAAGTCCAAACACGCTAACATCGTCGCCGCGTGCCATACGCTGTATGTGTGAGTGAAAGCTTGCAAGTGTCAGCCGACGTTTGCTGCTCAATCCAATCTCACGCGCGCGAGGGAGAAAGGCGGGGCAGAAGCATGCTTCTGACGTGCGTGAGGCACAGCGGAGGAGGCGAGAAAGTGGGGGGGGTGTTTAGCGGCGTCGGCACGTTTGCCTATCTTGAAGCAATCTGCGACATAGAGAAAGTGCGCGTCCGCACGGGCTTCGTCTTCAAAGCAATCTGCAATGTGAATAAAGTGCAACTAGTGCTGGTAGCTTCATGTGCGCTGTGCTTTCAACCTTTAGTTCGTAATGACGGCACGAAGGTCAATTCACTGGCTGCTCTTGCTGCACCTCCTCACTCCAGCGTTGGGACATCCGAGTTTCCACGGTCATCGAGAGAGATGTGTTCATGTTTAACTGTGCACGCTTTAAACCGTGCTTGTTAACTTACTTAGTTGGTAAGCGATTGTTTAAAACTTTATATGACTGATAAAACTACTATCCTTAGTTCATATAGTTGTCTACTAATTTGAAATCGCAATCGATGCTTCGCCTATCGGGTGAAACTGACATTTTTTTCTTCATTCCGCCAGTGTGCTTGCGGTCGTGGTGTTGTCGTAGTATTCTGTTTGAAAGATGCCGTCATCGCGGCAAGTGAAGATATTTCTGGGGTTTTACGTGCCAAAACCAGTTCCGATTATGAGGTACACCGTAGTGAAGGGCTCCGGATTAATTTGGACCCCCTGGGGTTCTTTAACGTGCGCTACAACGCAAGCACACGGGCATTTTTGCATTTCGCCGCCATCGAAATGCGGCTGCCGAGGCCGGGATTCGATACCGCAACCTCGTGCTCAGCAGCGCAACGCCTTAGCTAACTGAGCAACCACGACGGGTGGCAAGTGAAGATAACCAATTTCTTGCTGCCTACCCAAAAACAAAGCCTGTCCGAGAGTGTATGTTTGAGAGCATCGCGACGTAGTTCTTTTCCGGCCAGTAAGTAGCTGCTGAAGTGACATTGGCTGCTAATCCGTACATCATTTAGTGCATACCTAAACACCATTCACGGCCGACTACGTATTAACGAGGTTTGACTGTATGAGTAGCAATCAGCAAAGGCAATGACTGTGAAAAAACAATCTAAGTACAATGTTTGAACTGCCATACATGCAGCCAAACAGAACCACTACATGTAACACAAATCAAGGAACACTGTGGCTTTGCTTTGTGCAACCCTATTTATAAAATAATCTATAATATCATAGTGTGACGTTTTTCCAAAGGCAACGTGCAGGACACCAGGCACCTGCTGCAACTGTGTCATGCACTGACAGCAAAGCCTAACGATGCGTGATCAAAATGTTTCCGAGTTGTGCAATGCCCGGCATACCAGAAATGGTGCTTGACTATAAATTTTATGAACAGTCAAGAGTGTGAACTGCATTTCAAAAAGATCTCCCCAAAAAAAGTTTACTCTGTGCCTATAAATTTTCTACTAAAAGGCAAAATACGGTCCAATATAAAAATTGTCAAAAATAAGTTTTTCGCATAGTATTATGAATTGAACCATTTAATTAGTGTTTCTTTGAATTTGTTCTGCAGTTTCAAAAATAGGTGCATTTGCTAAAAATTTAAGTTATAAAATCGATTCCTTTTCTGGAATAATTTGTCTTAAGCAAAAAAAGTTATCACTGCTCTGCACTGTCTTCACTGCACTGCACACAACAGCATGCACAGAACAGGCGATACAGTGTCTGAGCTCTTTCGGTTATGGACTGAATATGGCACGTGGGCCCTCAGCAAGGCAATCCATTATGTTAGCTACAGATAGGGTGATGCATTCTCTATATATGTATTGTTACTGGGTGCACATTGTATTCGGATGTACTGCACACTTAAGATATCTGGGTTCAGCATGTGACACAAGTACTGTTTGTTCTCAAACAGCATTAAATATTTCAAACAGAGGTCTTGATCCTGCTGAGCAGAAAATATGATGCAACTTCTAAACCACTACATGTAAGGCAGTGTTTATATAGATGTCAGACTTCTTTCTATGGAATCGCGCATGCTTTGAGTGGTCAAAGTTGCAATATCAGCTTGTCCAGACACAAATGTACTAAGCCAAACTGGCTCAGATCTGAAAGGGCATATTTTGTCAGAGGGACACTTCACCACTTTGAACCCTCACCACCCTCTTACATTCTTGCTGGGCTCACATTCTGCTTGCAGATTCAACAGCTTCAACTGGCTAAGTACCCGTAACATTAATAGCCCGACTGTAAGCATGACACCCTGCCACGACTTAGCGCTCTCACCACACAGGAAAGCACCGCGGCATTGTACTGCCAGTTCTGTGTGAAGCATCGCATGCAGTGTAATGAGACACATTACACGGACCACACATTGGGGGTGTGCAAACAGTGACTTTTGACACCAAGTCGAATACGAATCGAATAGCATCAATACTTCTTTTTGGGCGAATTGGTACATCTTGAAACTTGGAGTAACAGCGCAAAACAGACGACCACAAGAAGGAAGACACGTACGTACAAGCGCTGTGTGTCAGCGCTTGTGTGACTGCGCTTGTGTGACAGCGCTTGTGTGTAGATGTCTCCCTTCTTGTGGTCGTCTGTTTTGCGCTGTTACCCAAAGAATCGAATAGTGCCAGAGCAAATCGAACCGAATAATTTTAGAATAGTTTGTGAATTGAACACTCGTTATCACAATTAATGTAAAACGGTGTTCACATTCTATTAGCATGTTTCTGTCAATATATAGTACATTATGAAGCGTTTATTAAATACAGAAATGGAGCATTATCTTCACATGCACAGGACTCTGCAGAGTGCAAATCATCGCTGTATAGCCTGTAAAGTATGGCTACCTAAGCGGCGTAGCCTGCTCTACTATGCAAGTTCTTATGCTTTGCCTATACTATGCCCGCGGGGGTGAGAATTGACCATACTTTTGCTCCAATTTGGGCATAGCTGACGTTTTGATATACTTGAAAAGCATTAATAAAATATTCACATTTACAAATAGTGACTATTTGATTCGATTCATTATTTGAAAGTTGCGAATTTTAGCACACCCCTAACTACAATTAAGGTGAAACAGAACATTTTCCTACCAAAGTCTTTCGGCATCATGCTTTTCATATGGCTACATAAGCCATCTTCAGGCACTGAAAAATGAAAGGTGAAATCGGTTTTACAATATTGTAAAATGTACCATTTCTCAAATTTTTAGAAGGCATTTTTTCTCTTAAAAAGGGAAACCATACAACCTATATCCTTTATGTTTGTATATACTATATAATAATAGTTATGTGTCCATGTTCCGTTTAAGTTGCTTCACAGATACTTTCGAAATTGAGAAAAAGCACTCCGCATGAAAATGTAGCCTTTACCAATTGGTCTTTGGTAGCTTTTTGTGGTAAACTGTTAGGTTCTGTTAAAAACAAAATTCAGTTACATGCTTTTGAATGGCGTGCCCACCATATCTATTTGGTCAAGAAAAAAAATGAAATATACAACCCACTTCGATCTCGTGAAATTTCTGACATGACCGGGCATGAATCAATGTTAGCATGAGTAGGCGTCAGTGACATCATAAGAGCAAATGTGAAAAAGTGAAAGCGGTTGCAAATCTATGATGATGAGTGCCTATAGGCTCAAATGAATGGATCTTTTTCCAATTCAGCTATGCGCATGCGCATGCCCCAGCTGCATTCCATACCGCGCTGCCATTATCGCAGGGCAGGTGTGCGAAGTGAGTGCGTGAACCCTTGCATGATCCGCGGCAATTTCCTGAGCTTGAGTTGCTGATCAATAATTTTGGGCAAGAATATTGGTCAAAGGAAACACTTAGCTATTCATGGGAAAGACTGCAAGCACTTTTGTCGATGAAAAAGACTCTGAACTAACACTCGAGCGATAGGCCCAGCGTTTGTGACAAATCTCATGCAGGCACTTTCTGTACCGTCGATTGCACAAACCGGCGTGGAATGGTGAACATTGTACTGGAGTGGAGAGCACGGTCAAATAAAAAAAAATACCCCATGTTATCAGTGAGTTATCACACAATTCTTGCTGAGTGAGGTAAGCCTGCGTTCTGGTAACAGCATGAGGCTAGCGCTGTGATTTTTGCAATTCTCGCCCTACGACCGACTCGGAAGTCGCGGCCATGTTTTAATCTACGGGTATGTATACCGCACGGATTTTACCATTGGCTTAAGAACGTGCTACCACATGCAGGCGGAAATAGCTGTACGGTTACGTGGGGACAAACGAAAAGAAGAATCTAGCCACACAGCCGATCAGAATGCATCGTGCGAGGCCAAAGCGACACACCCGCGGTGCCGCATTATACAAAACATGAGTCTTACTTTTTGCAGGCAAATGAAGCTTTACGCACCTGACAAAACAACGTGTTACATCCACTTACATTCTGCTTACCCCCCGTACTGTGTTGCGCCCACTTAGTCCCCAGTACCATGCCATATACGATACATATCTCGATACAAAACAACACTTGCCCTGCAGTACACTCATAGTACGTGTGCAGAAGTTTTGCATGTTGTTTGTTCATCATGGTGAGCTGCTTGCATGCCCGCTCTTGAGGGCAAGCACGTACGCACATGCATTCGTCTGTTGACCGCCTCCTTCAAGTCGAGCCACTCAAAACGACGGTCGAGTTTATCCCGAAGAAAGTCCTTCCGCGGCACGTTTGACGCTCACACATGCCTTCGCCAGTTGAGTCAAAGTACTGACTAAGCTGCTGAAGAACAAAAGCCGGCGCATCTCTCAAATCTTGGTTACAAATGGCCTGCACATCGCATCAGCATGCTGCCATTGCTTCGGTAAATGTAAAATGTGTTATTGCTACATGTGAGCAAATACACGCGCGCTAGAGCAGGACAATGAGAAGCTACTTCAGCAACACAAGCGACAGAAGGAAAAAAAAGCAGGGACAGCCGTCGCAAGAGACTGCTTGGTCAAACGCTACCATGCTTTGCGTAGAGGCGAGAAGCGGCGGGAGCGTGTGTGTCTTGCCCGTCAAATTTAGTTGAAGTGGCGGCCGCTAGAGGGGTCGCTTACTGGAAAAAGGTCAATTTGTAAGGTAGTGGCAGTGAGTAAGCACTGCTGAGCACGGACGAATATCAGTGAGTGTGAAGTACTGCGCAGCTAGAAAAAATTGGTGCTTGAAACTGAACTGTGCTGTACAAAAAATATACTCTTACCATGCTCCTGTGACAAAGGTGCCATAAAGACCATGGCAGTTATAATTCCTGTAAAAATTACACAATAATATGAACACAGACATGGAAGTGCAATTTGAAGTCATAGAAAGCCACACACAAATGTCTTCGTGCACAAATATGCACTACATTTTGTCCACTGCAGAGCTCACTTCCTTTGCAAAGAGATGCAATACTCTTGTAAGGCTTATAAACAAGCCTTAAGTATAAACCGCATGCATGCGATCTTGCGCGCGACAGCGACAAGTGACGTGACGGAGATGGCTGTCGCGTTCGCTCGTCGCCTACAAGTCGTACCACACGCGAGCGATGACTTTGAGCGATGACTTTGAGCGCTGTCTCCCGGTGTTGCTGATATGAGGGCAGCAAATACGTGCCGTAACTGGTGTGACGCATGCTCTATTAGTTTAACTTGATGCGTTTTACTGTAAAGAGCACCATAAATATTTCTCGCACTAGGTTCTTATCTTTGTGCGTATGAAAATTGAGTCATTCGCTTGGTCCGTGTGACAATCATATGTACTTGACTGATGTACATCCTGTTCTGGCTTCGCGCTATTGGCTAGTTGCTCCGGGCGACGAATTGTAGATTTCCAGAACTGAGCGATCAGGCGACAAGAACGAGCGATCAGTTTGCGCGACGGCTTGTTACGTCGCTCAAAGCCGTCGCTCGTCGCCGTCGCGCACACAATCGCTCTCATGCGGTTTGGGCTTGGGTAAAAAATGCTAGCATGTAGCGCCATTTTTTTATATATAAAGCACAGCCACATGACACAAATCAGTAACAACATATAAATCTAAAATCTTGTCAACTTTCAGTTGCTATACCTTTCCTTTGGTGCTCTTCTTGCCCTTTTCTAAGGACAATACAGGCTTCCTGAGCCTTTTCGACGTGTGCAGCACCATTTCTTCAGTTTCTGCATTGCATTTAACAAAGCATTACAAAGCTGACACTGCCGACAGGCAGCAATGTTAGGTGATAAACATTCAAGTGTCATAATAACAAATCAGGCCAGAATATCAGTTACTCTGGTCTCCCCCTGGCATTACTCTCGTTTCATCCTTTCATGAATGCAAAGCATTTGCAAGCGTGGCTCTCACGTCCACTACACGACAGATACCCGTTCATGCAGTAGACAGGTTCTCATGTGGCATATGTCATTCCATCAGACTAAATATGGAGGCACTGAACATTTACGCCCAAAATTGTGTCCAAAACCAAAATTCTGCTGATAACTGCCAAAATCACACATTTGCGCCGATGGCTCCTCCCGCAAAGCAGCGTCTACCTTGAGCGTCCGCGGCAGTGCGTGCTGCACCCCCTCCCCATTTCATAACGCCGACCCTTCCACACATGTCGCAGACTGCCCGAAACTCTAATCAAAGGAGATACGTCTCGAGCAGCCAGGCCTAAACCCCAAAGTGACGCTACGAGATTGCGCCGGCGATATGCTTACTGCACAATGAGCGGGACAAAGCACATGCAGGTGAAGATTAAATTGTTCGAAAGGTTAGTCTTATAAACATTTAAGTTGCGCTTATTAACGAATGAGTGGAACTTGCCAGCCATGTGCAGCACTCCGTCGCATCGCCGTTCCACCACACGTCGTAGGGGACAATTGGATCGAAATCCACGACATTCTCTCGGTTAAAGTTTTGCACTGCGGTGTGCCTGACAACCGCAGTGGTCATGTCCACTTCATATTCAACGAATACAAGCATCTCGAGCTTAACACAGTGCAACGCAGTCGTTCTCGCTAAGATGACAGCTGTGGCTATGACCGTGGACTCTATGGATGCGGATTGGCATGCGACTTCGACCGGACCACTGCATCACCCAAACCAAACCAAAACAGAAAAGAAAAATACTACTAAAGCAATGCCGTACAACAGTAGTGGGTGGAAGCATGGAGGAAGGAAAAAAACCTTTTTTTTAAGTTTTTTCCTTCCTCCATGGGTGGAAGGCACAAAGTTGTACAGTTGTACAGAAGCTTAATGATAAAAATGTTGAGAACTGCATTAGGCTTAAGCATTCTTAAAATGACATCCCAACTCATGAGAGTAATTATGAATTTGACATCGATCGTTTGTGTGTTTTGTATACGTGGTCAATGAACACGATTGTTGGCGTTCATTCATTTTGCCCACCGCGTCCATGTAGAGGGGCATGATCAGATTTCTCTGAGCGCAATAAAAAAAATTTCAGCGCACGCAAACTCGCACAACACAGACACAGATGCACATGCGCGCGGGCCGCGATTTTGTAGCGATTCCGTCTCCGATGATATTCCTTTTCGCACTTTTCGCGCTTTGTCAGGGGTCAGAGCGACGACCCGCCGCGTTATCAAAGCGATCAAGGCCGCGATTTCGTATCAAGGCATTATGACTTATTCTACTCTAGTCTTATCATCCACCGCTCACGGCCGGCTGATCCCGTTCATAATGCGAGCGGACCGTCGCTCCGACCACTGACAAAGCGCGATAAGCGCGTAAAGGCATTATTACATTAAAGGCATCGCTACAAAATACCGGCCTAGCCGGCCATGAGCGGCGGATGATAAGAGGGGCATATGATCGAGCGGAAGGCATCGCTACAAAATCGTGGCCCTGCAGTAATCAAAAAAGAGTTTGGAAGTGAGCGTTTGCGTTGTAACTTCTCTGCCTGGGCATGCACGTTAGGTTCATCGCTCTGTCATGCATTGTCAAGCAGCTGACCGTGTCTATTAGCCCGAAATATATATATATATATATATATATATATATATATATACGAAGGCTAAGAGCGCGCGTCCAATGCGGCTTACAGAAAAAAAAGACATACTTTTCATGCCGCAGCAATGCAGCACACGCATCTTTAACGTAGGAGCTGATCAATTACATATATGCACATGGATATTATTATGCAAAACGACACCGCCGAAACAAGGAAACCTTAAACAGATTGTTTCTGTTTAGAAACGGTGATCATGCATACAAAGTAATTAGCAAAAGACTGCATGCACATTTCTGCTCGAGTAATAAATGAAGAGGAATTACAAGCTTAATTGTAATTGCACCGAAGCTGCGTAAGACACATCGGGCACTGAAATACAGTTCATATATAAGCACAAGGTTTCTGAACAACCAGAATCATACAAAAGTAATTGTTCTAGTAGCAACAGGTGCACTCCAAGCAGAGCATTTTAGCGGGGATTAATTGGCCGCGGTGGGGCAGAACTCAGCATAGCAAGTTAGTGGTGGCTGGATATTTCTTTAATAGTTTTTTATTTACTAGTTGTAACAACGTACCATTATTTCTTATTATATCGGAGTGCAGTTGCCGCGACACCACACGCCTCAAGAACACGGAAGCGGCAATGGGGACACCAAAACCACAACCCAGACTGGTCCATGGGTTGGGGCTCGCCGAGGCCCCTACTCACGGACCTACTTGCTTCCAACTTTGATCCCCCCGCTGCCCCTTGGGTGCCCTAGAGATGCTGCGCTGCCTGCTTTATATAATGTCAGGTGTTCTCCTAAGGCCTCCATTTGCCATTTACATATGTGCCCTCTTGGAGCAGTACTTGTAAAAAAATCCAGTCTATTGTTGCGACGAACAGAGCACCCCGCAACGAAAAAAGCTGCCCACGACTTCTGCAACGCCACTCAGATCCTTGCAGAGTAATTATAGCATAGGTACGAGGCGGTTTACTGAATGTGTAGATCGTGCATGCCGCTTTTAGGAATGTGCTGCCACACGAAATTATGGTAGCATTGGCACTAAATATGCAATGACATCGATCATGGTTGACTCTATATGGTAGGATCAGTTCACATGGCACAAAAATTCATCTAGCCATTTTCTTGTCTGGCATGTGTGTGTGCTTCTTAATTGATGAGCAAGCATGAGCAAAATTAAGATATAGTATCTTTCTCTATTTCAGTATCCAAAAACCATCTTCTCCGCTGCTGTGTTTCTCTAGCTTGTTTAGATCGCATCTTGTGCTAGCAAAATAAGACTTACGAAGAAACAGAAACACAAAGCACATTTCCCTTTTGCCATCCCATAAGCAAAAACATTTAATCAATCAATAAATCAATCAATCGTACATGCATACATTCCTTGTTTCTTGATGTGTATGCCTCCGCACTCCATGTCAGTTTTCTAAATCCTTTATTTATAAGGCTATTTAAAATGAACAGCTTATCAGTTCGTCATTTTTCTTAATGCTTTCACGGCTTTCAGCAACTTTACAAGCTTTCACGGCAACCGATGTACAATAACATCCTTGCGTATGAGGCATTTGGCTGTAATCACGCCAAACAAATAAATTAGAACATTTTTTTCGCATTTTAGTGACATAATAACCTTTATAATCTAACCCGTTATAATTTGACATTGGCCTAGCATTATGTGATTTCGTCAGTAATACCGTGATTCTGATCACTAACGCGAGGCGAAGCCAAGCTTACTAAAGCTTACTAAAAGCTTGCAGTTAACGTGATCGCGACTAGGTATTGCTTACATCTTTATATAATATAGTCCATATAGTCACATTGGACTGCCCCGCAGTGTTCGCCCCAGTGAAAAATTTTGGCTTCGAACGTCGCAATGTCCCAAAATCAGAGGAAGCATTATAGGCAGTACCTGCAGCCGGACTCGAACGTTCAAGTGCCACAGCAAACTCGAGAGTACATGCTGAAGAGACCAAGGTCATCCACTGCTGCAAGTCAGGTACGTGTCAGTATTTCATACTGCGAATAACAAAAAGCAGCTACAAGTCTTACTGCGTGAGGGGCAAACTATGACCCGTCAAAGCCGCCGGTGTGCTTCCCGAGCCAAGAAACGCGTAGTCTTGAGTGCTGCCTCGCGCATCGATCGGTCACGACGCGGGGAAAGCGGGAATTGTTTCGTGCTAGCACTCGATCGTGACGCGCACGTTTCTTCGGAGTGCAGTTACAACCAACGTTGCTTGCAACCAAGGATCACGAGGGTTGCAATGTGGGCTTTTTGGTAACGCATCTTGGAGGGTTTATGGTAACGCGATTTATTTTGGAAGGACGTGCCATAAAATTAATTGAATCATTCACGTGTAACAGCAACGATCTTAGCCTGGAACAATGCAACGTACAGGATCTACCATTGTAAGAGGGAACAATCGAGCATGTGACCAATGCTCCATGAGGTGCCATCTGCTGGTGCCTGGCACCCGCTTGGTGCAGAAAGCCACTGGCGCTCTGTGCTCCGTGTGTCGTCTGCTACTACCAATCACTGGGTGGTGTAATTGCAGACAATGCATGGAGCGTACTGCCTCAGCCGCACTCTGTGCCTATGCCGAGCGGGCGCCAGCAGATGGCACATTACAGAACAACAGCCACACGTGTGCATGTTCCCTCTAATAGTGGTACCTAAGCTGACCTACGTCCTTGTGTCAACGCTGCTTCTATGTACAAGGCAGGGTATTTGCAAAAGGACACAGCCGGATGTGGCTAATGGCAGAATAATAGCCGACTCCCTAGGGAGCGCATTTTATCAGGGTCCTGTTCATTACCCGAGACAGAGTTGGTAAACCTGCACCTTCATGCACCATTGTGAAGTTAGCACGTGGGACATACACTGTCGCACCCATAATTCAATTCAATATATATAGAGCAACACAGTCCTTTTTGTGCTACATATTAATCAGTGAACTGGCTTTGCGCAAGAGTGGTAATCTCACCGTTGCTTTCCTATGCCCTATGTATGTTTCTTGTGAATGTGACACTTGTTTTGTCGTTGGTATCCCTAGAAGATAAAATTTCTTATTTGTTTGCTCTTTCAGATGAACCTGGAAAACCTGAACAGCCCTTCCACGAATGTCAGTAGTGTTGAATCGAGCGAGAATGAAGCTGATAATCTTAGGCACATCAACTCCAACCTTGCTTCAGAAATGTATGCTTGTGCAAGCACGAGTGCACATGTCAGCGACGTAGAAGACACTAACCAAGCTGCAAGTGAAATAGGCACTGCGTATGAAGGTACAGTGAACTTCAGTTGCGATGAATTCAGTTCTGCCTTTGAGTTGAGTGATGATGGTTCGGAAGTGGATGGATGAAGGGCACAAGGGTGATGCAGACAGTGAACCAGAGAATGGTGCTGAAGAAAGTGAGCATGCAGTACATGTACTTCACAAAGCTCTCGGAGGAGTACCTTCCAAACCAGAAAACAACAAGGGCACAGGCTATGCTACTCATACTGGCATATGTTGTTACTTCAGGTCTTACGTGGGCACAACTACAAGGACTTCTCACTTTAATAAATACTCTGTTTGGGGAGAAAGTTGTGCCATGCACTACATATGCTGTGAGGAGGCTGTGAAAAAACAGAAAAGCACTGAGGATCCATCTATACTGCCAGACCTGTCATCAATATCTGGGAAGATAAAATGATGCCAAAGACGAAGACACCATCAATTGTGCTTCTTGTGGCAGTGAGAAGCTGCAACATTTAATTATTACTGCAAGTTTTTTTTCAATATTTAACATTAAGCAGCAGCTTCTGGTACTGCTAAAACAGGTTGGCAGTACCTTGCTTTTTGTTTGCAGAAGATTGCATCTGCTCCTCATGTGTCAGGTGTTTTTGCTGACATCACGGATGGCATTCTCTACCAGTGTTAGAAAGCAGAGGAACATGACATGGAGCGACATCACTTTGACCATGAACACAGATGGAGCACCTGTGTTGATGCGAGCAAAAACTCCATATGGCCATTCAAGTGATGATTAATGAACTTCCAGTTTTAACTCTGTGGCAATGTGCTAGCTTCAGGTGTGTGGTATTCAAATGCTCTCCCTTAAGCAGTTTGTCGAAGAGATCAACAGCGTTGGCAAGCTGGTGTGGTCACACACTGGAAGAACTTTTCAGTCAGAAGTGCACGTTGTTGTCTGTTGTGTTGACTCCCCAGCAAGAGCAGCTATCCTAAACAGGAAGCAGTATAATGGGTACTTTGGATGCAGCTAGTGCTTGGAGCAAGGTATGCTTATAGATGGTAAGTGAGCTCAAACAGCATTTTGCCATTAATTGTAATGGCTATTGTCAAGTCTATGAGAGAAGGAATGTGGGCTCTTTGCTTATGCATCCTGGTATTATTTGAATGTGATGTGCACACACTAAAGCACAGGCTGTCAAGTAAGCTTTATGTCTCATGTTTCTCTGATCCGTGTTTTAGTGTATGTGCTGCAGATTTGAAGAATACCAAATAACTTGTCAAACCCATTTACTGGATTTTACATACACAGGAAAGTTTGTAGTGATTAACAGTTAAAGCTATCCACTTACTGCTTTTTGTTTTAATTGTTTGGTGCATCAGCAGTTTTGGTTGACCATGCCTGATGTATTTTTATATTGACTGCATACTTTCCACACTATTTCATGATGCAATATTATGTCATCACTTTCAGTGGCCTGTCATTTGATTGTTTTAACATTCGTTGCAAATCTGACAAAACATGTAATACTTAATGATGTCGTGTTTGGCTTTGGCAGACATCTAGCCAATGCCAAACACAAGCTATAGCTGAGCAAATCTGACAAACCATGTAGTACCTTGATGATATCGTGTTTGGCATTGGCAGACAACTAGCCAATGCCAAACACGAGCCTATAGCTGAGCTGCTGTCTGCAGGTCAGCTATAGGCTGCAGACAGCAGCCTCTGATCATAGTTAAGTGGTGTGCCTGGATGTAACGACTCAGATTTGTGCAGAAAGTGCCCCTAGCTAGCAGCTGATACTGTAGAAGAAGCGCAGAATTAGCTTTTGCACTTTCCAGTTTGGCCGACTGCTGTATTTCCGAATCTAGGAAACAGCAATACAAAGCTGAAAACCAGCAAAACTATTTGAAGCACTATTAATTATCGCACATCATTTTTTAGTGCAATTTTTTCTATCACTGAAAAACTTGCAAGAAAAGTTTCTGCTGTATGGTGGGAAGGGAAAAAAATGGAAACAGTGATTTTAGTGTCGCCATGAGGTGAGTGATGTTGATAAAGACGTATGAATTCAGGATACAGTACACACAGCAGCTGCATTGCACTAACTTGTTTTCCATTCTTCTTGGAATTTGACAGTTTGCATTTCTTTTACAATTCAGATGTGTGGTTTCTAAGTAGCATTTGGCCCAAGGCACAGTTGCTGACCTCTTAGTTGCCCGTCTAAGAGAAACTGCATGGCAATGCCACTATAGACCTTGCGTGCACCATATTATATAGGACTGTACCCATCACAAAGCTGAAAGAAGCTGACTAGGACTGTCCAAGACGTGCGGTATTTGTGAGCGATGCGAAATAGCCTTAACAACACCACTTGCACTGGAGTGATTGTGTTTGTGGAAAATTGAAATTATTTTAATCAATGCTCACGGGCCACTCGAAACATTACAGTGCACTGATGTTGACATTGTAATTCGCACCTCAGTTGAGTGTAGTTCAGGATGTCGTGCAACTGTAAGTTTCAAAGAAACTTGTCAGAATCACAGATGGAAAAAAATAGCAAGCGTTCACTTCCTTGCATAAAAATGCATAATGTAGTTAAATCAATCATATTTTACTTCAACAGTAGCTATACTTCTAGAAAATCTGGCAAAATAGGCTGTGATAAAATGCTGCTCATGCTGGTTGTTTTGTGACATATATGCGCAAGAAAAAAATGTGTCTTTCGTTTCTAGCTGGTATCTGAAATTTCTCTTTCGTTGCCCTTTTTGTCGCGGTAAAAGATGAACCCGGGGAATGTTAGGAATATTTTGCATGCCTCATGCAAACTGCAGGTCTTGGACAGTCCTAGGCAGGTTCTCTCTCTTTGTGGTGGGTGCAGTCTTGCAACATGGCGCCTTTTCCCAACTTGTGCTGTGCTGACGAGAGATGCCATCAATTTTGCATGAGGGCCATCTGTGAAATGTTTGACTACTGGAAATGTTTTAAAATCTTGCATATTTTCACTGCAGTGTCCACCTGAACATTCTAAATGCAGATATCATTGTGATGTTTAGTACAATTGATGCTTTGCCTGCAGGCACAATGACGTACCCTTTCAACAGCCAGAATGCACCTGACAGGGCACACAGTGGTGGGCTCAAAGGAATGGTTCAAGCAGCTCAGCTTAAGGAACCTGTTTGTGGCATCAAGGAACCATCAACTCTTATCAAGTTGCAAGGCCTTGATCTTGTTTGAGGGCTGCCACCTGACTATATGCATTGTGTTTGGGAAGGCATGACAAAGAAAGTGACTGAATTGCGGCTATCATGTACTGGTTCTTCGTGGTACATAGGCAGGTACTTGAAGTTTAATTGTGGATGCAAGATTACGTTCAGTAAGGCCACCCATAATTTTGTCAAGGTCGGGACAGCCCTTGTCAGATCGGTCATATTGGAAGGCTGCTGAATGGTGCTCTCGGCTTTTATTTTAGTATTGTCTGTCATGATGCATACTTCCTCGAGCATACGTGGCACATTTTGTGCTACTTACACAAGCAGTCTTTTTTTTTGTTGAAAGATATTGTCACAGAAGCTCAAATCAGTACCGCTGAAAAGTTGCTCTTAGTATTTGTTCAGCAGACTGCAAAGCTGTACGGAGAAAGCACAATGACATTAAGCATGCATTAGTTGTTGCATCTTTCAAAGAGCGCACAGATGTTTTATCCCTCTTTGGGGTACCTCAACATTTCCATTTGAAGATGGCATTGGTAAGGCACTCCAGCTTGTAACAGCTGCCAAGCATGTGCCTGTTCTAATTGCTGAACAGTGCATCATGCACCAGGCCCACCGGACTGCTTCAGCACAAGTGGAACTTTCGTCTTGTCTCTTGTCTGCAAAGAAAGAGCTGGAGCACACGTATAAGAGGTGCTTTCAAACATGTGCTCTTGGACAAGCACGACCAATTCATGATATTCCACAAAATGTGAAAAGGCTTTTTATATCATGATTTGGTACCCTCCCACAAATGTGCAAGCGTTTGAGGTGCCAGGTTGGCCTGATTGTCTTCACAGTTCTGAGTATTCTGTTCCAAGAAAAACGTGCTCTTCCTATGTAAATAAATTTGCCGCGTATCTGCGTGCTTCGCTGCAAATGTCGTCGAAAGACGATAGTCTTCTGCCGGCCGTACTACATGAGTGCTGGTCTGATCCGCGGCCACCCGTGATGCTGTTCTCGTACCATTTCCGTCCTGGCTTGAAGGTTTGTTTGAACAGATTTCATTTTACCGCATTATTTTATCAAGCGGCCATTTATGTTTTGCCCTGCCTCAGACAGCGCTTCCCTTATGTTGAATCGGTCGCATCTGGCTGGCATTGATAAAATTGAGGAGGCGCTGAGTGAGACATGGACGCCATCTGCCAATACATCGGGAAACATGAGCTTGTGCAGAGGGTTTCCTTCCTCCATGGCAGAGGGCGCTCGTCGGCGCGCAGTCGGGGAACGTCGTTCGTCGGCGCGCATAGCATGGCATTTTCAGTGCAGCTTAAGAAACTAGGGTCTTTAGAGTTACGTATCTATGTATTTTCTATTAAAGGAACACACCTCCTAATACTTACCTAGTGATGTTGCGCCTCAGATATGCGTAATATTTACTTTGTGATCGATAACTTTCACAAGTATGAACAGCCGTACCAGTTTAAGTAGTGTGGGTGGTAAGCAAGTGGTCCAACTTCGGGCGGGTGGCTGAATCAGGTGACAGACAGACAAACAGGCAGACAGACGTACAGACAGACCAAATTTTCAGCATTTAAGTTCCCCAAGAAAGACTATCGTCTTTAAAATGTCCGATGGCATGTACTGCTATATCTTAGCCATTTATGTTGTTTCCGGTACTATGTACTTTCACTGCCAGCAGCTGCTCACTGCACCCGGTGCACTTGATGTGCCACCGTCATCTGCCTCCATCCGAGAACCACGTCTTGTATTGTGTTCGCGACATAACATTGCAGTGTGTTTTCTTAAATGTTGGCAACGTATCATATTTGTGTGAGTTACTTAATAAGGTGGAAAAGAACTAATCGGAATTTGAATGTTTATTTCATATTTCAACATTGCAGGTACAATTGACTCTGGAAAGTGAGTTATAGTGTCAATATGAAGGTAGAGTAGTTGTATTTATGAATTCCTAATTGTGTCATCCGTCGAACTGTAGCAGGCTGCTATAATTGAACCGTATGTACTTTCTTCAAAATATAGGCTTGTAGCTGAAAAATTATGATCCATCTTTCTGGGGCAACTGCTTTATGTCTGAGCGAAGTGCATGGCTATCACCAAAAGTGTTGCAGTGGACTGAAGCTCAAACTCATTCATCAAGTCACGAAGACTAATGTATCAGTTGATCTAATTCTGTTGTTGAGCGCATGAGAGGTGCTCAAGCCAAGCTTGGACTTTTTATTAACACGAAAGTGTTTTATGCCGGGGTCCACCAAGACTTCACTGACGTATTTCCGTCACGGAAATACGTCATACGGAAATACGGAATGACGTTCTTACAATGTACACGAACATAATACAAAGAAAGAAACCAGAAGAAAAAGTTCCACAAACATGCAAAATTTGGAAATCGAGCCCACGACCTCTCGGTCCGCGACGATAGATCGCCGAGCGTTTAACCCATCGCGCCACAAACGCATTTGCAGAGAGCTACACAGACGCGCCTTATATATCTAACACTCCTCCGTGTACCCGCGCTCTATGACACTAACGCGCACCGACAGTGAACGCTTCGGTGGTCTCAGCACTACGACGCCTCGATGCCAGCATTCGAAGGGACGCTGGCATCAAGAAGCACTACCAACGCCACCTAGGTGGCGTTCACCGTACTCAGCACAGCGGAGCGTGGCCTCCGCAATTAGCTCTGAAAATGTTTCTGAAGTTGATCGCGGAGGCTGCAATTACGACGCGCTGTACGCGCTGATTTGACTCGGTGACGATTCAGTTACGTGCTTTGGCTTGCGCGTTGTATTAGTGTGTCAGTTACGTGCTTCGTCTTTCGCGTTGTGCTAGCGTGTGCAGCGTAGTGCAGCTTCCATATGCACGACGGTTGCTCATGGTCATCGACGTTGGTAGTCGTGATGGAGGAGACGTGCCACCAGGCGTCAGCGTGGGTGCATCAACGCCTAAGGGCGCTTTAGCCACAAAACACCAATAGACATTATATATCAATGTGCAATAAACATTACACTACTTCTGTGAAGACACGTTTCACTTTCGTGTTCTATACCGATTCCTATATAAGAGGATCAACCACATTTTTTTTTGGATTATGAAACATGTTTACATGCATGGAAGTGATCTCATTTTTCGAGGTAATCCCTTTTCATTTTGGCAGTACAAGGATGCCAGCAGCGTAGAAAGATTTCTTTTATGTTGCAGCCATGCACGCACAGCCTACTGTATTTCATTATCCTAGTGGCAAAAAGAAATGAGTCTTGGAGTGAAGTTGGGCTTTTATAGCAAATGCTGCAGCACCTCTCATCCAAGATTATTTGTAAAGTGCCCATTGTGGGGTGCGCTGTATGTGCACACATATTTTCCTGGATGAAGAGAACCCCCATGGTATTTAAGCAGGGCCGTTTCTTCCTAAGTGCACTATCTACACGTTGGAGAACCTCACAGCTGTACTTGCTCACTACTCGTGTACTTGCTCAGCTAGTCTCGCTACTAGGGAGGAAATCAAAATGATGCAACATCTATCCGCGCAAAAACACATGACCATGAGTTCACCTGCCGACTGAGTTGCTCGAAACTTCTTGTGTTGGGAAGCTTCCATATGTGTTCATTGTTTAGGCAAGTGTAACTTTTATAAATGATTCACCCACATCTTGGCATAGGTGATGACCTGGCAAATAAACCTGTCACAAAACCTTTCCTGTCACAACATTCTTCAAGCTTTATGCTAGTTTGCAGTCTACTGTGCCAATCAAAGACTGCCAGTTGTCTTGAAATCCAGTATGCACTGACATTGCGGAACATCAGGTGTTTGTGAATGATAGTATTCAGTGTCCCTTAAGAGAGATACATCTGTTCCACAGTTGAAGCATCAGTTGGTGGTTTTCAAGGATTTGAGACTTCACTTCACAGATCCTCACAGGATTCTTGGAACTTGACTCGGGTTGGGGTCGCTTCCCGTTTCTGCTGCACTGGTGAAACTTCCTCCAGCTGAGGAGCAGTGGTGCGTTGCTTGTACACACTTCCCTCTCTTCTAGGATGGAGTCGCGGTAGTGATTTCGAGGGCGTCATGCCCACTGTGGTCATGACGCTGCAGTCGTGTTCCGCTCTGTATCCACAATTGCAGGATAAGGGACAGTACCGCGATGTCTAGCTTGGTCACTGGTGCTCCAGCTTCCTGAGAGGCTCCAGTGTTCCTGAGCGGCTTCCAATGACGTGGGGTTATCTGCTCGTATCCCAAATGTACATGGGAGTGGCACGCTGCTCATGATTAACGTACAGCTGTTATCCTATATCGCTCAATCTTCTATGTTGTGTCTCAAAGTGCTGGGCTTGAGGTGATCGCATTGTTGTCGTACTAGCTTGTTAGGACCTTTAATGAGCCGCAATCTGTGCCCTAGCTTTCTCAAAACTGTTCCCTCTGTCCAGATAGGGTTCCCTCCGAAGTTTCAAAAGAAAACTGCTTGTCCGACAGTGAGTGCTCTCTACACTGTGTCCTTCTGGCAGTTTGTATAGGTTTTGTTCTTGCTTTGGGCTGAATGTGCAGCTGGCATTTGAGCGCGGTGTGAAAGGAATGGTGCGAAAGGGTTAAGTGGCCTTAGCTCTTGCTTTATGTCTACTGGTTGCTCTACTCATTGGTTGCTAACCACGTGCCACTTGTGCTCTCAGCCTTGGCAAACACAGCATAGCTTTGTTGCATTGGTGGACAAAAGCAGCTGCTTGAAAAAAATTCAAGATGTCTTTTGTCAGTTTTGCTGCTGTTGTGGTATGAAAGTTTAATAGGCTATGACTGGATGCTGTGTAAATGACGGTGAGGGAGAAAATTAAAAATAAATATTAAGAAAATAGTACTGCTTCATTTTTGTAACATGCATTTGTGAGCCTCGACTTGCTTAGAGCATGCATGGCAGAAAACCAAGAGGGTTGACTCCTATTAGAAGCATTTGTAGTGTTAGAAAAGGGACTGTAGCAGCGACCCAAATTCACTTCTGTTAGTCAGTTATTTTAATGTTCGCTTCCTGTATACTACGCATTTTTTTCGGTTTGTTTTTTCATGGTGCCGTCAACTGTGCCTTGCACACTAGCACAAAGGGAGAGAGAGAGAGAGAAATTTATTTACAGAAAGGCAGAGAGGTCGGCCTGAGCTGTAACTTGCTCTGGCCTGCTACTCTACACTGGGGAGAAGGGACGGGGAGGAAAAGGGCTGATGGATGATAATGATGAGAGGAGGAGGTGTGTATGTACAATTTTACAACGTTGTGGCATCTCTAAAGCCGTGCGTCTAGCCCAGTGGCTTGTAGAAAGACTAAAGCGGCACTGGTTATCATGGCTGCGCTGTTTTCATTGGGCCAAGGACCTAAAAGAAACTCGTCTGATAGGGGCCTCTTATGGACTTCTGCAATTGAAGAGACCAGTTTCTGTCGTTCTTGCGCGTACGCGGGACAAACGCAAAATATATGGTGAAGTGTTTCTGGTACCTGGCAGTATTCACAATTGGGGCTCATGCCACTGCAACCAATCATATGTCTGTAACGATTCGTGAATGCGACACCAAGGCGTATCCGGTGCACGATGCTTGATTGGCTTCTTTTGAGCTTGTGAGGAATGCGGTATGTCATTTCTGGGCCCCATTTATGCACTCGCTTGTGTTGATGATCTGGTTGGGTCCAGTGCTGCAACGTACAATTGCGTATTACGCAACGAAGTAGGGCATTTGTGTCTGTCCGTGAGAATGGAATGCGTACTTCAGTCGCATTATTTGAAGCAGCTTTCGCTTCAGCGTCTGCCTGCTCGTTCCCTATCACACCACAGTGCGAAGGTATCCATTGAAAGGTGATAATATGGCGATTTCTATTTGCAAGGTCGAGAAGCTCTGCGATTTCTACAGCAATTGAATAATACGGGCCCCGCCTGAGAACAAAGTCAATGGTTTGAAGAGCTGGTTTGGAATCGCAGAATATCGTCCATGCGCGAGGAGGCTCCTTGGAGAGAAATCGAAGTGCCTCCCGGATAGCAGCAAGTTCTGCGGCAGTTGATGTTGTCCTATGGTCTAGTTTAAACTGCCGTGCGACGATCATATGAGGAATGACGAAGGCTGCAGTGGAGGCATATGGTGTGACAGAGGCATCCGTAAACACGTGTATGGTATCACCGTACTTTGCATAAAGGTGACACAGAGTAAGCTGCTTAAGGCCAATGGATGCAATGGACGTCTTTTTTGTAACGCCGGGAATCTGCAGAGCAACAAACGGTTTAGGCAGAACCCATGGGGGTGTTATCGGAATACAGCCGGGAGAAAATCTTGACGGTACAATATTCTGATGACGCAATAGAATCCTTGAAAAGCTGCAACCTGGCTGTATGGCAGGGAGCGATGACAAAGGATGGTGTTTGTGTCGTGTCAACACGCGGAGGTGCAGTCGAAGAGGCTCGCAGATCAAGTATACAGCAATCGGGCAAGCACGAGCTTCCGCTATAGTTCCATTGGTTGACGTGCATCGTGGGAGGCCCAAACATGTGCGCAATGTTTGAGCTTGAATGCTCTCCAGTGTGCGCACACAACTAAGTCCCATGCTGGAGAGCGCTGGCATGCTGTACCGTATATATCCTATGAATAGCGCTTGGTACAGTTGAAGTAGCGATGACTCCGAAGGGCCCCATCTTGTTCCTGCAACGACGCGAAGGACGTGAACGAAACTCCTCAGCTTTGTCTTCATTGCAGCGACGTGTCTTGACCAAGATAATCCCCGGTCTATGACTACGCCAAGGAATTTGTGGTGTGTTACTGCAGGTATCGCTGTTCCATTAACAATTATGGGATACCTGGTCATTCGTTTTCGCGTGAATGCAATTACGGAACATTTTGCTGTTGAGAGCTGAAGGCCTTGACGCCGCAAATATTTAGCTGTGATTGTCACTGCACGTTGGAGTCTAGCACGCATTTGGGGACGGGTAGCTCCAGATGCCCATATGCATATGTCGTCCGCATATGCGCTAATCTTTACCGTGTTAGGAAGTTCAGATGCAAGGCCAATCAGTGTAATATTGAAGAGAGTTGGACTGAGAACTCCCCCTTGTGGAACACCTCGGTGGATATCGTGCTGGCCGGTGTCGCCAACACTTGTCGACATGTACACGGTGCGGCCACTAAGATAGCTAACTATCCATGCATATAGCCGGCCACCGACGGCTAAATCTTCCAGTGCATCAAGGATTGCATAATGGAGAACATTGTCGTATGCACCCTTAATATCCAGGAAAACAGCTCCAACTAACCGGCGGCGACTTCTTTCCTGTTCAACAGTGGAGACCAAGTCGATAACACCGTCGATCGAAGAACGGCCTCTTCTGAATCCATTCATAAAATCAGGAAAGCAATTATTGCTCTCTAGGAACCACTCCATCCTTGACAAAACCATTCTTTCCATTACTTTGCCGACGCAACTGGCTAAGGCGATCGGTCTATAGGAGGAAAGCTCGTTAGGGCACTTCCCCGGTTTAAGTAATGCTACAATGCGACTGCACTTCCAACTATCTGGGACATTTCCAGACTCCCATGTGGCATTATAAAAAGATAGAAGGATACGTCGTGCTTCTGTGCCAAGATGTTGGAGTGCAGCGTATGTGATTCCGTCAGGTCCTGGTGCCGATGAGCGTCGGGAAGCAGAAATTGCAGCGTCAAGCTCTTGCATCGTAAAAGGTACTTCGAGTCGCTCATCAGGTGATGGGGGCGCGATGGTGACAAGCGATGAGCTCACTGCATTTGACGTGTCCACAATAAGTTTACAGTAGTCCTCTGCTACCTCCAATTCGGTCCGGCGTTGATGTAGAGCCACGGCACGGAATGGGTGTTTTTGTTGTGGAGATGTCTGAAGACTTCGTATGACACGCCAGATCTTGGATAGAGGTTGTTTCGGGTCTAGGGATCCACAGAATGCCCTCCAACGCTGTCTGTCAAGCTTGTCGAGATGACGAAGAACATGTCGTTGAGTTCGGCGACAGTTCGAAAGATCTAGCGGTGATTTTGTTCTTCTGTATCGCCGTTCCGCGCGGCGACGGATTGCACGAAGGGCCTCATATTGTGTGTCGACCGATGATCTGTGTCTCGGTACGCTAACCTCTCTGGTTTTGTCCCGCAGGGTAGACGCAATGATGCCCTCTATTGCGGATGGAGATGTCAGACTCTGACAGCCGGCATCGACAGACGTCTTAAATAAAGTCCAGTCTGTTTGACGGATGTGAGGCTGAGTGGCGAAACCAGCTAAATTGAACATAAGTTGGCAGGTGGTCACTACCGTGAGTCTCTACATCCGTCGACCAGCTTGCTGAGGACAGAAGGCTCCTTGACACAAACGTTAGGTCGAGACAACTGCTGTAGGTTGTCCCACGAATAAATGTAGGAGATCCGTCATTGAGCACATATAATCCTTGACTGCACATAAAGTCGGCCAAAGTTTTGCCACGAGTATTCGTCATAGTGCTACCCCACAGGGGATGGTGTGCGTTGAAATCACCAATCACAATATGCGGACCTTGCGATGCTTGCAGCACAGACATCAGGTGCGAACAATCAATCCTCGCTCTTGGGTGGATGTATCCTCCAATCACTGAGAACGTGCGCCATCTGTGCTTTATGGTAAGGCACACGTAATCGTTAGTAGTATGTGATGGGACGTCATGTCTGAAGTATACCAGAACATGACGTACACAAACTAATACTTTGCTTGAGGTTTGGTCGTTACGAGACCATATCTGGACATATCCAGAAATACGGAAAGAAGAATCCATATTAGGTTCACAGATAACAATAACTGGAAATTGGTACTTAAATACCCGCTGTCAGAAATCCGACAAACGACCACGTAAACCTCGAGCATTCCATTGCATAACAAGTGATTGTCGCATCCGTTCTTCAAAAATCATCGCCGTACTTGTTTAGTGAAGAACCACTAGAAGTGGTTCCAATACTTCAAGTAGCTGCACGGCAGCCTTAGCAGCCGGGGTATTTAGGCTGGAAAGAATCCTGCGCAGTGAGCCCATCAAATTTTTCAGCATACTCTGGACGTCATTATCGTCCGTCTTTTCAATCTCTTCATTACGTGTAGGAGCGGTACATAAGGGGGTTCCCGCAGGCCTTGAAGGTAACGAGGGCCACTGAGCCTCCGATGTGTTTGGGGTCGATGACGAGTCGCCTTGCACTTTCGCAGAATATAAAGGCTTTGGGGCACGTGTGTCTTCATTCCTCACACGAGGAAGTGGTGGAGGCTGCACTTGAACCGTCGATCCTTCTACGCGAGGAACGCTGTGGTCCCGTTGACGTCGGTGCCGTGAACGGCGTCTGCGGCGGTGGATAGCCTTTGCCGCTTCCCTGTGCGTGGAATGGTCTCGAACCATCTTCTTCAGAATACCGATTTCATTCCTGATCTTTGGGCATTCTTTTGAGGTTGCGTCGTGGGCACCAGAACAATTTGGACACTTTGCAGCAACGTTGCAATTGCTGTCTCCATGAGGTCCACCACAACGTTTGCATGTTAGCACAAAGGGAACTTTTACTGCAAGTATGTATGGTTGTAATACTAAGTCATGCAAGTCTTAGCACTGTGCTTCACTTGGTGGCTATTGTGCACAGTGCTAGGAAGTGACATTGTCATCTTACAAGCACTTTTTTCCTATGCATTTGCTTTTGTGCAATGTGGTCAAACTTTTCCATGTCTGTAATCAACGAGGAACATGTATGGCATAAATATATGCTGTTCCAGCAGCAAACATTTGGGCAGTGTTGTGTGATGCTTTCTACAGCTGCTTCTACGTGTTGCAGTCTTTTACATCGAGACCCTGGATATGCTAGCAAATGCCACACAACCGCTTAGCGGGAAAGATATAATTGCGCTTGCGCACGATGCTCATACCGGCAGCGGAGCGAGGACCGCATCCCTCGCTCCGCCACAAAGCCGACTGAGCGGAGCATGATAGCGTGTCCAAGGTAAAATTGGCGTGTCTACTTGGCCTCTTCGTCGTTTTGCAGCCGAGTTGATAGCGCGTCGCTCGCGTCTCGGCAAGACGCGCTTATCAAATGCGAAATCTACGCAGTTCCCTGCAGTATCTCAGAGCGTGAAGTCTTAGCGGCGCGGAGCGTAAGCAGCGCTCTTTACCGGTGCTCGCATATAGTTGCCGCGCGCGTAGCTCAAATCTTCTGAAATACGCCGGCATGCAGGCCAACTGAGAAGGCAACTTTGGTCATGTGCGCATGCACCCGTAGACTCGCTCTTGTCTTCACGCAGCTGACACGCGTGGACGACTGTTTTCAGCGTTTACAAATAATGCCGGAGCCATGCAGAAGAGAGGGCTTCCTTGGCAACTCATAGCGACGTCTTTCCTTCTTCATTGATGGCTCACCATACCAATCTACTTGCATCGATCTTTCATGAAGATACACTTTATCGAATACCTGTGGTTTGGTGTCGCTTCGTGCCTTCATAAATGCGTGCATTAGCTAACATGCGTCGACGCCGCGACGGATTTCGCAGTGCCATTCTAATCGCGGGCGCCATATTGGCGCTCCGTCGTTAGTGTCGATCTGCTAGTCAATCGTGCACACAGCATTGCTGTCGGTGTTGTAAGGCAGCAAACAGGCTTGCTGTCGTTGCAAACAGCATTGCTGTCGATGTCGGAAGGCAGCAAACAGGAATGCTGTCGTTGCAAACAGCATTGCTGTCGGTGTTGTAAGGCAGCAAACAGGCTTGCTGTCGTTGCAAACAGCATTGCTGTCGATGTCGGAAGGCAGCAAACAGGAATGCTGTCGTTGCAAACAGCATTGCTGTCGGTGTCGGAAGGCTGCAAACAGACATGCTGTCGTTGCAAACAGCATTGCTGTCGGTGTCGGAAGGCAGCAAACAGGAATTCTGTCGTTGCAAACAAGAATCTTGTCGTTGCCGACAAGAATGCTGTCGTTCCGACAAGAACGCTTTGACGGATTTTTTGACTGGAAACTATCGCGGTTTTATGCTTTTGGTGCAGTGTTGCCAGGTCCGACGAGGCGGCGTAGCCAAAAGCTAGAGAAGATGTAGCCCAAATGTAGCCAAACAGAAAAAAAGTGCAAATATTTCGTAGCCAAATATAGCCATTTTTATTTGCAATTTTATTTGTGTGTACATTTTCACATTTGACTACGGCAATCCTTTTTTTGCACAACCTGTCGTAACAAAATGTCCATGCCGCCATGACGGTCGGCCCTTTACATCAGCAACAGCAACACCATGCTTGCACAGAATACTTTTTGGTTGGGCTCGGAAGATCTTAAGTTCTAGCGAATCGCTGCAGAGGGTGAATCGGTGCTTTTACTTTATGAAAGATAGTACTAAGTTATTATTTTAGTTATTTACAGTAATATTAACTACGAACTCTGCTCTTTAGCTGTCGTGAACACAAAATAATGTTCAGCGTCATCGATCTCTCACGCTATCTCTGCCTACAGCGTAGAAGTTACGCTATCCAGCGATCTGCGACGGCGACGTGCTCACGGCTTCTTTTTTGATTAACTAAAACATGTCTTTCGCGCTGTGATATCTCGAGTTATTTGTGTCATCGTCCAATCTTGTTTTCTCGTTTTTTGTTGTTTTTTTTTCAATTAGCTTGGCGCGGATTAGCTTGGACACACACTACCTATGTAGTGTCAATTTACATCAACCCTGGCCGCCATCTTAGGTCTCTAGCACGCCGAGAACATGCGTTAAGAAAATGGACAGGCAACAGACGCCACTCACTGTTTGAATCGGCGTAAGCGGAGCTTTAAAAGATTACTGCGCAAACCGGCAGACTAGTGTTAGAAGCGCGCAGTCGTTTTCGGCGAAGAGCACGTCCCGAACTAACTCGCTCGAAATGGTAAAAGCCGCGACGGCGCACAAAGAGCAATGGTAAACAACAAATTAATAACAGTGATAATGCTGTGAAAACCGGTTACTGTCAAAAAGCAAACCATGTTGATCGCTAATAAAGTTTTAGAATAGGGGCCCCTAAAGCTTGGTGCCCCAAAGAGCTTTGCGGGTGTTAGCATTGTGGCATGCAGGAATGAAGAGTTTTGGAATAGGCGTTTTGCGTTTGCGGATAGCGTGTTGCGTTTGCAGCGTCACTACGGCGTCAAAGAAAAACTGTTATAAATATTAAAATAAAATACACCATTTTATGATAAAAAAGTAATTTAGCCTTTCCTGTTTTCGCCTTTAATTACAATTTAGAACTTATCCTATTAGCAGCATGCAGCTTGTTGCGCTTAGTTTTGAGTAAACAACTTCACGCACCTTCCCCAGCCAAGTCAATCCGTGATAGGCCTACGAGCCATGAAATCGACAATTGAATTCGGAATCAGCGGTGTATAACGAATCAATCTCCATTGCACATGTCAGTTAATAGAAAGAGATAACTGCAATCACTTCTTCTAGCTTACAAGCTTCACGCGTTACCACGAATCGCGCCCAGTTTTTTGCTAGGTTAGAGCCGCCGCTTCGATGGGCGCCGCCATGTTTGTTGACGAAAGCTTTTGGGGTAGCTTCTGGGGCTCCCACTAAATCGATGAACTAACGTGCCCGACGTAAAACCCACACACAGTTCCCGTCTTGCGCATGCGCAGTGGCTTCGACGCTATTTATTTGGTGCCCCAATACGTTTGAGGCCCCTCTTCTATAACTCTAATAACTGCTGGGGTTTTACGTGCCAAAACCACGATATGATTGGGAGGCATGATGCAGTGGGGGACTCCGGATTATTTTTGGCCACCTCGGTTTCTTTAACGTACACCTATGTACACGGGTGTTCCTGCATTTCGCCTTGATCGAAATGCGGCCGCCGTGGCCGGGGAGCCCGCGTCATCGATCCAGCAGTACGACACCTCACAAGCTAAACTAACATGGTGGGTGAAGTTTATGTGACGTGGTGCACTGATGTAACCATAACAAACATTTTCGATATTGGCAGAATGATTATCTGCATCCATGACGTTACGGGCAAACCATCTAGTAGTAAAAGCACCAGAACCCAACTTTGGCTCGGGGTCTTGCTCCCATTCTTTTTTATACGTTCTCCTATACATGGCCCACTTCCCTTTGTTTGGATTCTCCTCCCTGAGGAGGATCCGATCTTATGTTCAACCTATCGAAATGAATCTCGAATCTAAGCATGAAGAAAAATTCATCTAGCAGGAAAAGCAAAATGGCAGTAAAGCTTCGCGCCAGAAACGTGGGGTAGGTCGAAAGCTGTGCCTGGCGCGATACTTCATCCGCAAGACATGGCCATGAACACACTGGAGCGTGTCATCCACCCGTGCTTCCCTTCTTTCATGTCGGCGCCACGATCACCCGATGGCTCCGACCCCATGTTATTGCTCTCCCTTCCTGAACATAGTCATGTTAGTACAGTGTACTGTGAAAAACCCACTACTCCCAAGTTCATCCCGATGCCCGGGGATCGGGTACCTAACAGTCAAGCAGGGTGTAAGCTTAAGTGCATCAAAGATCAAAGCCACCGGCTCAGACAACAGTGCATAGAGGGAAGGAAAGGTGCGGGGGGGAGGGGTCATTTCGCGCACGCACATACGCACAGCCAGCTCAAACACAGCCTTCGAGATTTGATTCTGCCCGATCACAGCCACCTCTAGAGCGTGGATTAAGGCGCCACTTATCGCCCAAACACAGCCAAGTCGCAGATTTTCAGTAGCCCAAATATAGCCACATAGCCAACTCGTCCAAGTCGACGCAAAAAAAAATTTCCCGCAGCCCAATTTGGCTATGTATAGCCAAACCTGGCAACACTGCTTTCCTGATGAACGCAATGAAAAGTCATCCCTGGAATTACAATCGCGGTTGCATTACAATCGAGTAAATACGTTACTTACCACCCTGTCTGCTCCCCGCTAAAATATTGTTTTGGATAGTCCCGGTATTATCTGCCTTCCATTTCTGTGCCCGTTAACATGACCCTTCTCGATTAGGACTCTTCTATGTTGTATCAGAAGTATCAATTGCATCAGTTGTTTCCCCTCACTCAGAAATTTTCTATATACCAGGTCCTTTTTCAGCTCGTATGTTGCACTTTCGCTGACCCCTTCTCGCATAGGTCTCCCACCGATCCTGCGCATCACGTACCTGAACGTTCTGGTGACTTCCCAGCTCTTCCACGGATACATCAAGTTGCCGTACTACTATATGTGTGCTCACCTTTTCTTTTTTATCCGTGTTACTGTGGTCACAGTTCCTAGATCTGTTTGACCGGAAAGGTCCACTGAGCGACTACAGGTCTTAGACTCCTCTCGGTCCTGGTATATTTCCCACGACCAGGTCATGCAGCAGTTTTTCTAGGCACCTGGCTGTCACCACTCCTGTATAGTACGGTGTGAATATATAGATCTTAGCCTCTGGGAGGTATCTCACCGAGCTGTCCACGAATATAACTGGTTTCACCTGCCCCGTCATGCTTTTCGGAAGTACGAAACGTTTCCTTAATAGCACAGTGTCCGCACCCGTGTGTTTCAATACAGTAGCCCTCTTGCCTTCTTCTTTACCTTCTACCACTGACATATCTCCGTATTTAATCTCGACAATGGCTGCACTTACGACCTCTAATCTTTCCTTTTCTTCAGACCTGCGAGCTTCGCGAGTTTCACTAGGGGCTATAATCGTCGACACTTCTCGTGGTTTGCGTTTGCATTCCTCAGTTTTGTGTACGCTCTTGTTACACCATTCAAAATATTATCGTTCACGTTGGTCATCACGTCCCACACGGCAATGAATTTCCTAATTGTGTAATCAAAGGAACTGTCACAGCACGCCACACATATGTAACAAAAACACCAAATTTCGTTCGTCACCTGTGTTAGCAACGTGGTTTATTGCATCACTTTCTTGTGGTAAACAGTACATAGGTCAAATGGGACGCTGTGTCAATGACCGGCCGAGAGAACACTCATACAATGTGATGAAAAACGTGCGTGACGGTAGGCATGAATGTCATTGCAGTTCGTGTGACTCTGCACCGTCGTTTGCTCAGTGTACTGTTTCCAGCAGAAGTGGTGATCAACAAACACGTGAAATATTTTAGGCTGAAAAGATTTCGCGACTTGGCTCTGTATCAGCACACCATCTGTACACTTGTCAAAGAGTTAACTTTCTTCCCAACGGTGCCAATTGCGCATGTGCAATGTGGCGACTGACGGCTATACGCATGGGTCGGCAAAAATAAATCTTTTTGGTAAATGTTGCCCTGTGTCTGTCGTCTTCACTCCTTTGTCGTTGCCTACAACTGCGGTGCAATTCAAAGATGAATTTGTACGTGCATTGAAACTACTGGCTTGACTATGTAGGGAAATGGGGTAAATAGAGGAGAAAGAGAGAAATCACAAAAATGGTCCATCCATGCCTCGTGAATGAAGTCCCAGACAGAGTGTGCTGGTCTGGGCTGGTTGGTACACCATTAGGACGGGAACAAACAGCGCTAGGACGGGACGAAGTGAGTTTGACAGACAAGGAATGAAGTGTCGCGTGGGCTATAGTGTCGAAGTAGACTGTAGACGCGGACTCTAGTGTCGACTGTAGTGTAGCGTGGGCTGTTATTGGGTATTGTCCTTTTTTAAGTCCTAATGTGCAGCTTCAGATATGTCTACACAATGTTTTTGTAGCCTGCGGAACTTCCACAATATATGTTTTGTCATCAGTCGAGTGCCTGAGTGGCATGTCGAGCAGGTACCTGGTGTTGTAGCACTTGCATCTTAGTTCAGCGAGTCCTCAGCTTTGTGGACTTCCATGACATAGTTCTCTGGTTCCTCACTATAGCAGTACAAGATGTTATGGTGTAAGCTTTTTTTGAAAAGATGCCACTTGGCAAGCCCGCACTTTATCAGAGCATAGCTGGGGCGCGCCTTAGCGAAAAAAAAGAACAGCAAAAGGCAGTTTTATGTCGGCTACCTTCACAATACAACAAAAAATGACACATATATACAGTCATCGTGAGGCTTATAGCGCATGAAAAGACAAGGACGAATGAAGAGGTGACACACACAGGCGCTAACTTGCAACAATATTTATTTCGAGCAAAGGACCCACACACATATACAACTGTTTCGCGTACATCATCATACATGCGCCGTTTACAAAAAATACTTTACATACCATTACGCAGATAAGCTAGCTCTTTGCGGGAAAGGGCAAGTGATGGTTGTGAAATACAGTTATCCCCGAGCCTATCAATCATTTCTGCTTCGATAATTTCGCGAGTTATTCTTCCTCGTGCTCTTCCCACGATAGAGCAGTCTCTGTATTCTGGAGCGCACGTCGAGCGGTCACCATCATCCGCCCCAGCATCAGCCCACTTGCAATGCCTGCAGTGAGCGTCGAGGAACCCACCCCGCTTTTCTGTTACATTATACCGATGTTCCCTTAAACGCTCGTTGAGGCACCTTCCGCTTTGTCCCACGTAATCGTGGGACAAAATCGTGGGACTGAAGGTCCTTTGCTCTAAATAAATATTGTTGCAAGTTAGCGCCTGTGTGTGTCACCTCTTCATTCGTCCTTGTCTTTTCATGCGCTATAAGCCTCACGATGTCATACCAACAAGCCCAAATCACTGCATATACAGTCAACACTTAGTAACTTGACCTCGCTTAATTTGACTTTTTTCTTTCGAATGCACTACAATGTCCAAACAAGAAACCACATATTGCTATGGAACGTAACACTTATTCGAATTCATAAGCACGTTCTTTTGGTGAATTCAGCCTCTACAGTGTCCCCTCATGCGAGCAGCGGCTACTAAGGTTTGAAAAACAAGAAATTGAAAAAACAGCTCTACAGCATCCTTTGGTGTGAAGCTGTTTAACTTTTCCTTTACTTTACTTTTATGTTCCAAAACATCTAGAACTCAAATTTTCCTTACAGTTTACACTGAGGCAGTGTTAAACATCTTGGTGCTCGTTGATGCGTGTCGGTTGAGTTGTGCTTCAAGAGCAATCAGGAAAACATTACAGACCACCTCGGATAAACAAAAATGCCTGCTTTTATTCTGCCACTGTTATTTCAATCTTTCGGATAATTCAACCAACTCGGAAATAAAACCTCAGCATAGGAAACAGTTTCAAAACAAGACAACCAAAATAAAAAGTGATGAATAGAGTGTGTACTAAGCAAAATTAAAATGTAACTTGCAGCCAAGCGATTGATGCAAGAAAAAATACTTAACATCAGGACATGTTAGGTCTAGTTTTATATAGAACACGATAAGGTGCGCATAACAGCTATGAACACAAACAGCAAGTTTGTGTAGGGGGTAAGGCGGAGAGGCCACAGCGTCTTACACCAGCTTCTTACACGGGTCGTCACGCGCTAGCACAAACGCGTTAGAAACGCGCAGTCTTTCGTTAATGTTGGGTATTGTCATCGTGGTGCGTGTGTCCATGTGCGCTTCGTGGCGTAGTGGTTAGCGCCGCGCGTTCGGAAGCGAGGGGTCCCTGGTTCGATTCCGCGCTACGGACGCAACTTTCGGAATTTTTTTGTTCATAAAAGTAGACGTGGCTACCTACTACGACGACGACGACTACTACTACGAATTCTACTACTACATACTACAGAGGAGGGACAGACCCACACGCTAAGGAGCTTCGCCCCTAAAATCGCACCAGCGGCAGCGAACAAATTGTCCTTCGCGCTGGCTCTGGCTTCAACGCGAACGAAGCGTCGAAAGCGCAGCGCATACGAAGCTATTAGCACTCGGCGAATGCACTTTGGCCCGTCAGAGATCGCTTTGTAGATGAGGCTTCCGCGGCCGCACACTTCGGTCGCGTCACAGATCGCTTTCACGATAGCAGCAGCCGCGTAAAGAGAACGAACCCCCCCCCTCCCCCTTCCCGTTTCCGTCGCCTCCAAGACCGTGCACATCGCGCCCCGTCTCGCGTGCACGAGCTTAAGCGGCGGTTGGGGGCTCACCCTCGCAAGCTTTCACTCGCACACACAACGCACATCGCGCGGCGACGGTTTCATCGCCGTTGGACTTTATACGAAACATCACTACGATGGCCACGCCGAAGGCGACGGCAAAAGTGCGCTTGGAGTGTCCATATAATTGCTATCGCAAAAAAAGCCGGCGGATCTCACTCCCGGTGGGAATCGATGTTATGCGAAGCAGTGGGCGGGGAGCCAACCAAGTTAACAAAACGACAATGGGTGCACCGAGGCGTAGGCGGCTGTTTCATGACTTACATGACATGCATGTCAGGACATTCGAGTCATGACCTATCATTTATGTCCGAGCCCATTTCAGTGGTTATTAACTGTTATTCTTTCTTCACTGAGTCATTGTCATTTTTCGTTAGTGTTTTCTTACCCGCCGCGGTGGCTCAGTCAGCTAAGGCGTTGCCTTGCTGAGCACGAGATCGCGGGGTCTAATATTCACGAGATAATGCTTCTATAATTCTTGAATTCTTTAACGTTTCCCTTCTTATGTATTAGTACAATGTTGGCGTTCTTCCTGCTCTCTGGTACACCTGAAGTTGTGAGGCATGGAGTATAAAGGGCCGCAAGCTTTTCAAGCATGATATCTCCTCCATATTTGAATAAATCTACTGTTATTCCATCTTCTCCAGCAGCTTTTCACATGGTCATGTCTTTCAAGGCCTTCTATCTTAATCGCTAGTTATAGAAGGTAGAGCACTGCACGGGCTCGGGCTTACCCGAAAGCCCGGGCCCGGCCCGGCCCGTGGGCCGGGTCGGGCCGGGTAGAGCAGTTTTTTCACGGGCTCGGGCCGGGCTCGGGCACGGCGTGTGCTTTTTGACCCGGGCTCGGGCCGGGCTCGGGTTTTTTGACGCGGGCCCGGGCCAGGCTCGGGCTTTCTGCAAGTTATTCTCGGGCTTCTCAACTCTGAAAAACACGTATTTTTCGGTCTCGGGCCGGGTTTGGGCTGGTTTCGAGCCGGGCTCGGGCCGGGCTCGGGCTTAAGTTAAAGGGGTGGCGGGCCGGGCCGGGCGGGTAACGTAGATTATTTCCGGGCCCGGGCCGGGCCCGGGTCTCGCCATAAAAGTTTTGATCGGGCTCGGGCGGGCCGCCCAATGTAAAAACGGGCCCGGGCCGGGCCCGGGCCGCAAAAATCGGCCCGTGCAGTGCTCTAATAGAAGGAGCTTCTGTATCCGGTTCACTATTTCGAATGAAAGTAGCTTGGCTGTTTTGGGTACTGTACAGGTCAGTATAGAATTCTTCCACTGCTTTTACTATGTCATCGAAATTGCTGATGATATTGCCACATGGTGTGGCCCAGCAAGGGGACTGGAGAAGAAGAGAATGAGGTTCGTCTTCGCATCGCGCGTCGACGCTTTGGCTTGACTGGATCATCACTCAGCGTGTATTCTATAGCAGGGTTTACGCGACTATTTGGTGGAGCTTGCTGGGTGCGCTCAACTTATGCAGGAGACCCTACTGGGCAGCAAGAACCTCGCCCCACAATTGGAGCTGACTCCAGTTCACCGCACCAGCCGGCGAATCCGAGGCCTCGCCCCAGAATTTGGAAACCTCCAGGAGCAAGCGATAACTGCGACCACTGCGAATTCTACGGAAAGGGTGGCACCGACTTATCTAACGGTGCTGAGGCCCAAGTGCCGATGGCTTTTCATGGCGACACATTGAAGACGTGGAAGACGGGCTGGCAGGGTTCAAGCGCGTGGCTAGAACAACAACTCCAAACTCCGGCACGTCTACTTCAACCTCCAGGATGGTGCTCGCACGTGGTTTATGAAACGCGAAAGTGCCCTGTCATCCTGGCCCGAGTTCCAGCGCAACCTACTGGAGACTTACTCCAGCCCCCATCGCCGGGAAAAAGCGGAACGGGCCCTTCAATCACGCATTCAAAAACCCGACGAGAGCGTCACGATGTACGTGGAGGACATCTTTCAGCGTGCCGACCCGAACATGTCGGAAGAGAAGAAGGTGCGTCATCTGATGAGAGGCGTAAAGGAGCAGCTCATTGGCGGTCTTGTTCGGAATACGCCAAGACTGTTGCGGAGTTCCTCACCGAAGCCACCGCGATGGAGAAGACGCTCCAGCAACGGTCGAGCAAGTACAACCGGCAAGTCAATGCCGCCTGCACTCCGGATACGCCAGTAGGCTTCGGGTGCGACGTTGCCTTGCTTTGCGAGCTGAGTCGCTCCGTGATTCGCGATGAGCTGCAGAAGCACCACGGTACATCGGCACCTTCAGTCAGCTTTCTCGCCAGCGTCGTACGCAACAAAGTACAGCAGGCACTGCAGGCATCTATTTCCAGCAATGAAGCAGCACCTCTGCCAAGCGAGTCCCGGCGCAAGACTTACGCAGAAACATTGCTGAGCCCCGCCCAAGCTTTCGCACCTACTTATGTTGCGTCGCCAGTCGCGTTGCAGGCGGCGCAACGCGACTGGCGAGCACCCATCAGAGGTTTGGTGAGCACCCCATCGACGACCGCTGTGCTACCACTACGGCGAAGCGGGCCATGTGTATCGGGAGTGCCCCTACCGACGACTCGGACTGCGGGGTTTTTCTATCGATTCGCCTCGACCTAGGTTCGGCCAAAGGCCTCCCGACATCGCAGAATTCCTGGCTTAGCAGCGGCAATCACGGTCACCCTCTCCGCGGCGATATTTCCCTGCCCGTGATACCACCTCGAGGACGACGCAAGGGAGATCACCAAGTCCACGTCGGCAAAACTGACGTCAGCGACCTTCCGTGGCGGGGCCGCTGATACTCGACGCGCTGAAGACCTCGTATCGTCCCTACGATCGCATAACAACGAAAACACGATGAGGCTAGACCCAGTTCCCGCGAACAAGATTTCACTGGACATTCCTGTGTGGACTGACGGCAGAAAGATTAGTGCACTTGTAGATACCGGCGCCGATTACTCTACTCTTAGTGGCAAACTGGCAAGCGTTCTGAGAAATCTTACGTTGCCCTGGAATGGGGCACCAGTTCATACGGCAGGTGGCCACGTCGTCATAACGTTGGCTTATGCACCGCCAGAGTAGAAATTCGCGGTGCCGCTTTTCTCGCTTCTTGTCTGGTACTACGCGAGTGTTCCCGTGATTTAATTCTTGGGATGGACTTTCTCCGGGGAGTATGGCGCCATTATTGACCTCCGTGAGCGCTGCATCACTTTCTCGACACAAAGGGCAACAACTCAGACCGACGCCATTGGACGCAGATCCGCACTATATACGCGTTTCGGATGACAGCATCACGATACCGCCGCGTGCGAGTGTTATGGTTCTGGTCATGTCCGACGAGCTACAAGATGGTGAAGCCATTGTAGAAGGCAACATTTCTATGCTGCTGACCCAATGTATTTGTGTAGCGCGAAGCCTAGTGAAAATTCGTGATAGCCAGACAGCGGTCCTTGTTACCAACATTACTTTTGAGCATCGGCAAGTTTTTCGTGGCACTGCCGTCGCCTACGCGGAACCATCAACGGAGATCGTCGAGTGCTTTGCTTGTGATGTGGACACAGACGACGCTTCGCTCAGAGAGATCGATGTAAACTCTGAGCTTATGGACGACCAAATGAATGCACTGCAGGAACTCTTGAACGAATTCAGCGCGTGTTTCGCTCGGTCTACTAAGCTGGGCCAAACGCCAATCACGAAGCACCGAATAACGAAATCCGACGACGCGCGCCCCATCAAACAACAGCCTTATCCTGTCTCGCCAAAAGAACGTGAGGCAATTCAAGCCCAAGTCAAGGAGATGCTAGATGATGGTGTCATTCAGCCTTCGCACAGTCCGTGGTCCTCCCCAGTCGTTCTGGTCAAGAAACAAGGCGGAACGCTTCGTTTCTGTGTTGATTATCGACGCCTGAACGATGTTACCAAGAAGGACGTGTACCGACTACCACGTATCGATGACTCTTTAGACAGGTTGCGGCGAGCTAAGTATTTTTCGTCTTTCGATCTCAAGAGCGGTTACTGGCAAATTGAGGTAGATGAACGAGACCGCGAAAAAACTGCTTTCGTCACTGCAGATCGCCTTTACGAATTCCGCGTACTTCCTTTCGGTCTCTGTTCGGCACCAGCAACTTTCCAGTGAATGATGGACACCGTTCTCGCTGGTCTGAAGTGGCAAAGCTGCCTCGTCAACCTCGACGACGTGGTTTTTCAGCGAAATTTTACGACCACCTGAAACGACTGCGACAAGTTCTCGAAGCCATCCGATCGGCTAACCTCACGCTTAAGCCTCAGAAAAGTCATTTCGGCTACAAGGAGCTGATGTTTCTGGGACACGAGGTCAGCGCGGAAGGCCTTAGCCCCGATCCCGCGAAAACTGCCGCTGTAGCCACGTTTCCAACACCGACCGACAAGAAGGGTGTCGTACGCTTCCTAGGCCATCTCGACGCTCACGTCAAGCCTGTGTATGTTTTCCTTCTTTTTACTTTTCTTGAAGTGGGGGTAATGCCACATGGTGTGGCACAGCAAGGGGACTGGAGAAGAAGAGAACTAGGTTCGTCTCGGCATCGCGCGTCCACGCTTTCGCTTGACTGGATCCTCATTCAGCGTGTATTCTATATATAGCAGGGTATACGCGACAATATTACCACGCTTATGATTCAGTGCATACATCTTGCCTTGTCCTATGCCAAGCTTTCTTCTTACTGATTTAATGCTGCGTCAATTATTAATGGCTTCCTCAATCTTTCCCACGTAATAATTTCGAATATCCCTTATTTATTATTGTTGATCAGTTTTGACAGTTCAGCGAATTCTGTCTGATTTCTTGAGTTGGACATTTTCATGTTCTGTCGTTTTTTATTAGGTCCTTTGTTTCTTGGGAGAGCTTACCTACTGGTTACCTTGGTGCCTTACCTACCACTTCAATTGCTGCTTCTGAGATCAACCTAGTTACGGTTTCATTCATTACCTCTATGTTGTCGTTATCTTCCTTTTCTCAAGCTGTATATTTGTTTGCGAGCACCAGCCTGAATTGGTCGGCTTTTAGCCTTACTACGTCTAGGTTGGCCTGTTTCCTCTTGAATAATTTCACTCTTTCTCACTTCAAATTGAAAAAAAAAATCCTAGACCTCACTAACCTATGGTCACTGCACTTTACCTAACCTAACACTTCTACATCCGGCGCTATGCTTGGATCGGCAGATACTATGAAATTTATTTCATTCCTTGTTTCTCCATTAGGGCTTTTCCAGGTTCACTTCCTGTTGCTGCGCTTCCTCAAGAAGGTATTCATTATTCGGAGCCTATTCCTTTCCGTGAATTCTACTAACATCTCTCTTCTTGCATTCCTACAATCGATGCGGTACTTTCCAATTGCTTGCTCACCAACCTGCTTTTTTCCCCACTTTTGCATTGAAGTCGCGCATGACTACAGTATACTGCGTTTGCTCCTTTCTCATTACTAATTGAACATATTCATAAAACTGTTCTATTTTTTCATCATCGTGACTAGAGGTTCGGCCGTAGGTTTGTGCCTTCATTTTGTGCCTCCTATTCAGCTTATTACGACGACTGCTACCCTCCCATTATAGCTGTAGATTTTCACGATCATATACATACCATGCTTACAGCGAACAGAGGTTTAGTAAGCGAGAAAATTGCGAAAAACTGAAGGATAGGTGCTGACGCCCCTTGGTATTTCCCGCACTACACGTTCGTGACGTCGGAGATCACAAACGCAGCCCGGTCGCGATTGATCGACAGCGATTTACTGCTGTTAATATGAAAGCAAAATGAAATACACTTTAAACGTGCATACACAACATCTCCACCTTTTTAATCAGTTTCAAGCGAGGAAGTCCAAGTTTAACGCAAAATTAAATATATAAAAATGGCATAGCGCTACATGAGGTCGTCATAGTTTCGTTTTCGCTCGATGCGTCATCGCGCGCGTTCCGCTCTACAGTGTTGCAGTGTTTGGTTGCGTGTTGCGTGGCTCGAAAAACGCTGACTTTGCGAAAAAGAGCCAGAAAATGATTCGTGTGTGTAGGGTTACAGCTGTATAAACGGTGCCAGGCGCTTCTTCAGGGGCAGCGGCAGTGTTGACCCGACTGTGTCTTTTCATGTGGTGCCGCGCGATGAGCCCCGGCGTTTGTAATGGCTCAGTACTCTGCCGATGATAAAACGGCAAAAGAACCAGGCAAACCAATGGTGTACTCCACATTTCTCGCCCTCGAATTATGTGTATAAGCCTGCCCTCGGAAAGTCTATTGGCGTGCCCAAGTCCTGTCCTTTCTCGAGCAGCTCCCTAATTGTCGCCTTCATCAAATACCCTACCAGTGCCCCTGCAGCAGCAAACCGGCGACTCTGTAAGTGTTGAATGTCATTAAAAAAAGCCACGAAAAAACTACACCGAGTACGCGCGCAGCTTTCTGCGCTTGTTCTATCGGGAACGTCGTCGCCTGGCGGACCGGACGCCTCGCCTTCCTTCGACGAAAACGAGCCCTCTCTTTCCGTCGGCGTGACCGGCGGCTCCACGCCATCGTACGCGGAAACACCTGCCGCGCGAACACGGAGGATCATTTCGCGCTCCGTTTCACTGAAGTCGCTGAAGTGCAGTCCTGCTTCCCGGGCAAGCTCTTCGTTGCAAGGTTCAGCGTGAGCAACGGTATCCATCGCGGACACAGAACACCTAAGCAAAATTCGCAGCGAACGCAAACGCAGCGGCCATGCAGCCTATCGTGCAGCCAGAGCCTCGGCCGCTTACGCAAGCGGTGACGTATCATGGCGCCCTCTGATTCAATGAGAGCAATGAAATCCGTGACGACACTGCTTCAGCGCCAAATCTGGGGTGAGAGAAATTGAGGAACAGATATTTGGTCTTTGTTTACGAATTTCTCACTAATAAGTCATATTTTTGCGCCCAACAAAAACTGCATGCATTCCTGAAGGGCCATCTTTTATTCCAGCTGAACTTCCTGTTTCTTTTTAGTGCTGCTTTAAGCGGCAGCTTTACTTTTCTACCATTCATTCTATACCCCACTACTGTCTACTTATCTGGGGCGCCACTTCTAAAGCTAACATGGAAACTATTCCGAATGAACAAAAAGTGTGCGCGTATTATTCACAACCTATCGATGTATAAACATTCCACACGCGAGAGAGGAAAAAGGAGGTCGATGGCACGACCTATTTTTCGACGGCGATGACGACGCTCGAACGTAATCATATGGTTCGTATGAATGCACGTTTTGGTAGCATGCCTCTATTGCCTGGTGGTTACGACGCTCGCTTTGGGATCGGGGATATGCGGGTTAGAATCCTGCCTCGGCTTTTTTTTTTCTTGTTATCACCATGTTCTTTTTTCCTCTCTGTTTGGCAGCGCGGTTGGTTGTGCCCCGGGGCCGAGGCGGTCGTTGAGGTGTTGGGGAGCACAGTGTAGCAACAACGCAAATAGAAAAATACTGCTTCAATTAGACAAATAAAGTGAATAGCCAACAGGAACTATGGCATGAAAGAGCAAAATCTTATTCGATTAAGAGAAACATTCATAATCAGCCTTATTGTATATGTGGTCCGTTACCTTAAGCTCTACGCTGCGGAGAAAGCCAAGATAGTATGCATCATTAAAAGGGCGTATAAGCAAGCCTTGGGACTTCCAGCAAATACGTCAAGCGACAGGTTGCTAGCACTCGGCGTGCAAAACACGTTAGACGAACTTAATGAGGCCCAGAGAGTGGCGCAGTATAAAAGACTTACGCGGAGATTGACGAGCAGACACATCTTAGACGACATCGGAGTTTCCTACGAAGCACAGCACGGACTGCGGGGTGACATCCCAAGCAAAATAAGGCAACATCTTCAATACACTGAATCCCCAGAAACATGCACCCAAAGTTTCACGAACATAGAAGAATCGCAAGAGCGAGAGTTTTCCCCAAAAGATTCAGTACTGCTAGGAACGTGGTCTATGTGGACGTGGCGGAGTACACAAATAGACAGAGTATGTCGATAGTTGCTACCTGTCTAGAGGGTTACTCCAGAGTTAGTGGCACTGTAAAAACAGGAAAGGCTGAGATGGCGGAGGAGGCTGCCTTAGCACTGGCAATAGCCTCAACGGAGGCCAACATCATAGTCAGCGACTCCAAGACCGTCGTCAAGAACTATGCCAAAGGAAGAAAATCCCCGGAAGCGCTAAGAATTTTAGCCAACTATCGTGAAGATCGAGCTGTTTACACTGTATGGGCACCCGCACACTCCTGCCTTGCTGGGAACGAAATAGAGCACAACCTGGCTCGAGAACTGACGGACCGAGCAGGTGACACACGAATACTGGGAACGGAGAGAGACCGGATGACCACTTTTACCGAGATAACCAAACACTATAAATTGGGCAGAGCCCGTTTACCCCCGGCACACTCCTCGCTAAGTAGACGGCAAGCTACACCATGGCGCTTGTTGCAAACAGAAAAATATTTGAACCCGGTGACCTACCACCGTTACTATCCATAACTTTACACCGATAGATGCACATTCTGTCAAGAAAGGGCGGACTTAGAACATATGGTTTGGGCTTGTCCTAGGACACCCACACAGAAAAAAACGCAAAAGATTAGATAGCAGTGGGAGACCGTGCTGCTCAACTCTGCACCGGAAGACCAACTTAAGGCAATCCAGCAGGCCGAAGATGCCGCCAGAGCCCAAGGGCTCGAGGCCGTCACCTAGGTAGGCCTAGGTCTCACAAATCTGCTTCACAAATAAAGTTTGTTCCTCCTCCAGTCAGGTAGACTGCTCCCTCCCTGATAGTGAGATTATGTTTGGATCATCAAAACAGTGATGCGTTATATCCCTTAACAGCAGCCACAGTTATGCCTAGTCACCATCAGCCCAGCGTGTTCTCCGTCTCAACGCCGGCGTTGGAACGGAGGCGTTCCGCCGGTGCCATCCTCCTCGCCCTCCTTTTTTTCTTTCTCGCGTGTGCAATCATCCGCAGAAAGCAAAATACGCGCCCCGATTCACCAGCTTTTGTTGATCATCATTGGCTGGGCAAGACAGCAGACCTCCCACAGTACTTCATTGTCCCCTTTCGTGTCCTCTTCTTCGACTGTTGCATATATTCCATCTTCAGCTTCTGCAGGGTTCCAGCGGGTCCCCTACACTCCTTTACCATGTGGCGCAGGGTGCTCGGGACTCCGCAAAATGTGCGGAGGTACCGAAATAGCGTTAGAGATACCCTATGCAATAAGATACTGTTAAAAAGGGGGTTGGTTTGTAGTGTTCTTAAAATAACGGTGTCTTCTCTGTTGAGTATTAGTTGAGGTAGTGGGTACCTTCTTCGTCCGAGTGTATGCTGATCTAGAATATAGGTTTACATATTCGGGGATGTCTTCCAGCATCGTCGCCTTTTTGGTCCCCTCTGGCAGAAAAGCCTGACTTGTATGCTCTCGGGCGGCGGCATGAGCCGAAACTTCGTTGCCCGCCAGGGACTTCTGTCTCGGGGTCCATACTACGTAGGCCTCTGGAAAATATCCTCTTTGGCTAGAGGTTTCAGTAAGAACGCGCAGCTGACATTTTCTCTTTTTATTTCATTACTTTTACTGCGCTAGCTCACGCGCACCCTTCGTCATCTCCTCATGTCTGAGTTTAGGCAACGGGTTTTCAAATACCGCTTCCCGATGATCGTGATATTCGAGCCAAATCTCACGTCGAAATTTTGCCTTTCCGGATACGTTAAGCTCTGGTCACGTGAAGATGGACATAGGAGCAAAGTTTTAATGTGTATACGCAGTGACACGACGTTTGTTCGGCACGCGGTCACTCCATATGACAGCAACGATCATGTGTGTGTGACACTGAAACATAACTGCATGTGTTTTCAATCATCGGTGCCTAGACAAAGACTTGACCTCTCCTACCTCTATCTACTGTGTTACAAGGTTCCCCAGACACTCATGCTGTTATTGGAGACTTCGGTGCTCATCATCCTTACTGAGGAAGTGCCGCAATGAACTGTCGGGATAGGAACTTGATGGACTTCATAAACACTGAAGGTCTGACTGTCATCAACGATGGGTCTCCCCCTTACATCCGCGGCACTACCTACAGAAGTTGCTTAGATCTCACAATTGTATCTCAGAGCCTCCTGCCCTCCGTCATCTGGTGCTTGGACATAGAAACGCATGGGAGCGATTATATACCGACATATGTACAGATTGCGTGGTTTGTGCAATCAATTGAATCTACTGTATGCTGGACTGATTGGTCCACATTCTCTACATGTGTCGAAGAGTATGGCGGTGACATCACTTCACCATCGGATATAGGAGACATTATTGTATCGTCAGGGCACAATAAAAGAAAGTTTATCAGTGCGCCGACATCCAGAACGGCGATTGATATTGACTATGAATGGCTCCGCGCCATCCGTCGTAGAGCGGAAAGGAAGGTTATGCGAACTCAGTCGTCATTAGACCTTGTCTTATGTCAACGAGCTCAACGAAAAATACGGTGTCACCTTCAAAAAATGAGTAGACAACAGTGGAGGATCTGTTCGTCTCTGGATCCTCGAAAGCCACTTTCTGGGGTCTGGCAGCTAGTACGAAGCCTTCGTGCCCCTCCTCAGCAAAAGCATCCTTTCCGTTCTCTGGCACTTCACCAATCTCTGACGGAAGTGCAGGTTACCGAAGACTTCTGTAAGAAAGTCATCTTTACGGATATTTCAACATTTCCAACATGAAATCGGCTCGTGCCACCTCCTAAAGATGCTCGCCTTGACCTTCCTTTCCTGATGCGGGAATTTGAAGATGCACTTGCTGCTTCGAGACGATCTTCAGCACTTGGACCTGACGGTATTTCATATACTGCTTTTTGCCACCTTGGTTTGGAAGGTTGGAAAATCCTGCTGTCGTACTATAATGCCACGTGGTCATCCAGTATAGTCCCGAAACAGTGTAAAACCAGCCGTTTGGTGGCCCTTCTAAAGCCAATAAAATCGCCTTACGAAGTGTCATATTACCGGCCTGCAGCTTTAGCTAGCTTTGTCGGTAAGGTGATGGAACGAATGGTGCTCATTCGATAACAATGGCTCATGGAAAAGAATTAGCTTTATCCTGAAATGATGACCGGATTTAGACGTAGACGTTCTGCAATAGATGGGGTAATTGATCTCGTGTCCGCGATCGAACACGAAAAAAGGCGTCACCGACTTGTAGGAGCAGTTTTCTAAGACATCAAAGGAACCTATGACAATGTACTGCACGAAGCCATTCTTGATTCCCTTAGTAATTTGGGCATCGGGGGCCCTCTCTACGTGTGCATTGAAAATTACCTAGATGGTCGCACAGTCTTCATGTCCACGAATGATGGCGAAACGAGAAGACAAGTTGTGGTCCCTGGAGTGCCTCAAGGAGGAGTGCTCAGGCCGATTCTTTTCAATGTTGCCCTTATTGGCCTTTCGGAAATAATTCCTGATACAGACGGCATCAGTATCTACGCTGACGACATAAGCATATTGGCGTCCACAGCCACGCTACAGCAAATTCGTGAAAAATTGCAGCGAGCTATTTCTTCAACGTCTCAGTACCTGCAGTGCCAAGGACTGCAACTGGCCCCAGATAAGTGCGCTGCGATAGCATTCACACGGAAGCTTATGTGTTGGTATCCAATTATGATCAATGGCAATGCCATCCCATATGCGACACACCACAGTGTCATATGTAAGACGCCGCCTGCGGCGCGAAAAGGAAGAGGAGCACGAGAAGCACGGCGGCGTTTGGAACGGCACGAGCCCTCGACGCGCGTGACCCGAGGTGTAATGGAGGGATGAACTGGTCACATTGCCAGCTACGCTCTGGCGACGGGAGACTTCGGGTCTGGCTAAGTCCGTGACGTTGGCCCTCGACCTCGGCCAAGTTCGAGCGAGGCTCCTGGACTGGCTGCAGCCTCTCACGGCGCGACCGGGCACTAGAGCACTGCACGGGCTCGGGCTTACCCGAAAGCCCGAGCCCGGCCCGGCCCGTGGGCCCGGCCGGGCCGGGTAGCACAGTTTTTTCACGGGCTCGGGCCGGGCTCGGGCTCGGCGTGTGCTTTTTGACTCGGGCCCGGGCCGGGCTCGGGTTTTCTGACGCGGGCCCGGGCCGGGCTCGGGCTTTCTGGTGGTGTGCATGTAACGTGCAGCGAGTTATTCTCGGGTGTCTCAACTCTGAAAAACATTATTTTTCGGTCTCGGGCCGGGTTCGGGCCGGTTTCGAGTCGGGCTCGGGCCGGGCTCGGGCCTAAGGTAAAGGGGTGTCGGGCCGGGCCGGGCGGGTAACGTAGATTATCTTCGGGCCCGGGCCGGGCCCGGGTTTCTCCATAAAAGTTTTGATCGGGCTCGGGCGGGCCGCCCAACGTAAAAACGGGCCCGGGCCGGGCCCGGGCTGAAAAAATCGGCCCGTGCAGTGCTCTACCGGGCACCCCAGAAAGGATTCCTCTTCTGCGGCAGACCAACACGTTCGATATTCCTCGGGACACCACGTCGGCACTCACGAAGAAGTTGTGACGCATCCGGACGCTAGGCCTATCCAGGTGGGCCTAAGCAACGCCGCGCCTCATCACTGACGAAGTACGAGACGTCGACATCTAAGACGAACGAGGCGACGTGACGACGGCAATGCAACGATTACTCCATCGATAAGAGCACCGTTTTTTAGGAAAAGAGCCGACGAGCTTCAGACTGTAAAATAGGTGTTACGACGAGCCCAGTAAGACGACTCTTTGTAGCGTCTCAGCGGCAGGCCTGTGTTGCCTGACTTTCGCGT